>NC_064615.1:1132313004-1132969433 GCF_023898315.1 Schistocerca nitens | reverse complement strand
TGCAGGGAACCCAGAGTATTTCATATGGACGCAAATTGTGTGTTAATTCGTCAATGTGAGGGAGCGAGGGATGCAGTAAAGGTGGAATAATGCATCGGAAAAGAGATACTCGGAACCCCAAAGAATATCCTATCGTTTCCGTAGAAACGTTTCTTGATTTAGAAGGACAATGCAGGGAATCCAGAGTATTTCATACGGACGTAAATTGTGTGTTAATTCGTCAATGTGAGGGAGTGAGGGATGCAGTAAAGGAGGATTAATGCATCGGAAAAGAGATACTCGACTCCCAAAAGAAAATCCTATCGTTTCCGTAGAAACGTATCTCGATTTAGAAAGATAATGCAGGGAACCCAGAGTAGTTCATATGGACGCAATTTGTGTGTTAATTCGGCAATGTGAGGGAGCGAGGGATGCAGTAATGGAGGAATAATGCATCGGAAAAGAGATACTCGGAACCCCAAAGAAAATCCTGTCGTTTTCGTAGTAACGAATCCCGATTTAGAAGGACAATGCAAGGGAATCCAGAGTATTTCATATGGACGCAAATTGTGTGTTAATTCGTCAATGGGAGGGAGCGAGTGATGCAGTAAAGGAGGAATAATGCATCGGAAAAGAGATACTCGGAACCCCAAAGAAAATCCTATCGTTTCCGTAGAAACGTATCTCGATTTAGAAGGACAATGCAGGGAATCCAGAGTAATTCATATGGACGCAAATTGTGTGTTAATTCGTCAATGTGAGTTAGCGAGGGATGCAGTAAAGGAGGAATAATGCATCGGAAAAGAGATACTCGGAATCTCAAAGAAAATCCTATCGTTTCCGTAGAAACGTATCTCGATTTAGAAGGACAATGCAGGGAATCCTGAGTATTTCATATGGACGCAAATTGTGTGTTAATTCGTCAATGTGAGGGAGCGAGGAATGCAGTAAAGGAGGAATAATGCATCGGAAAAGAGATACTCGGAACCTCAAAGAAAATCCTATCGTTTCCGTAGAAACGTATTTCGATTTAGGAGGACAATGCAGGGAATCCAGTGTATTTCATATGGACGCAAATTGTGTGTTAATTCGTCAATGTCAGGGAGCGAGGGATACAGTAAAGGAGGAATAATGCATCGGAAAAGAGATACTCGGAACCCCAAAGAAAATCCTATCGTTTCCGTAGAAACGTATCTCGATCAAAAGGACAATGCAGGGAATCCTGAGTATTTCATATGGACGCAAATTGTGTGTTAATTCGTCAATGTGAGGAAGCGAGGGATGCAGTAAAGGAGTATAATGCATCGGAAAAGAGATACGCGGAACCCCAAAGAAAATCCTATCGTTTCCGTAGAAACATATCTCGATTTAGAAGGACAATGCAGGGAATCCAGAGTATTTCATATGGACGCAAATTGTGTGTTAATTCGTCAATGTGAGGGAGCGAGGGATGCAGTAAAGGAGGAATAATGCATCGGAAAAGAGATACTCTGAACCCCAAAGAAAATCCTATCGTTTCAGTAGAAACGTATCTTGATTTAGAAGGACAATGCAGGGAATACAGAGTATTTCATAGCGACGCAAATTGTGTGTTAATTCGTCAATGTGAGGGAGCGAGGGATGCAGTAAAGGAGGAATAATGCATCGGAAAAGAGATACTCGACTCCCAAAAGAAAATCCTATCGTTTCCGTAGAAACGTCTCTCGATTTAGAAAGATAATGCAGGGAACCCAGAGTATTTCATATGGACGCAAATTGTGTGTTAATTCGTCAATGTGAGGGAGCGAGGGATGCAGTAAAGGAGGAATAATGCATCGGAAAAGAGATACTCGGAACCCCAAAGAAAATCCTATCGTTTCCGTAGAAACGTATCTCGATTTACTAGGACAACGCAGGGAATCCAGAGTATATCATATGGACTTAAATTGTGTGTTAAATCGTCAATGTGAGGAAGCGAGGGATGCAGTAAAGGAGGAATAATGCATCGAAAAGAGATACTCGGAACCCCAAAGAAATTCCTATCGTTTCCGTAGAAACATATCTCGATTTACAAGGACAATGCAGGGAATCCAGAGTATTTCATATGGACGCAAATTGTGTGTTAATTCGTCAACGTCAGGGAGCGAGGGCTGCAGTAAAGGAGGAATAATGCATCGGAAAAGAGATACTCGGTACCCCAAAGAAAATCCTATCGTTTCCGTAGAAACGTATCTTGATTTAGAAGGACAATGCAGGGAATCCAGAGTATTTCATATGGACGCAAATTGTGTGTTAATTCGTCAATGTGAGGGAGCGTGGGATGCAGTAAAGGAGGAATAATGCATCGGAAAAGAGATACTCGGAACCCCAAAGAAAATCCTATCGTTTCCGTAGAAACGTATCTCGATTTAGAAGGACAATGCAGGAAATCCAGAGTATTTCATATGGACTTAAATTGTGTGTTAAATCGTCAATGTGAGGAAGCGAGGGATGCAGTAAAGGAGGAATAATGCATCGAAAAGAGATACTCGGAACCCCAAAGAAATTCCTATCGTTTCCGTAGAAACATATCTCGATTTACAAGGACAATGCAGGGAATCCAGAGTATTTCATATGGACGCAAATTGTGTGTTAATTCGTCAACGTCAGGGAGCGAGGGCTGCAGTAAAGGAGGAATAATGCATCGGAAAAGAGATACTCGGTACCCCAAAGAAAATCCTATCGTTTCCGTAGAAACGTATCTTGATTTAGAAGGACAATGCAGGGAATCCAGAGTATTTCATATGGACGCAAATTGTGTGTTAATTCGTCAATGTGAGGGAGCGAGGGATGCAGTAAAGGAGGAATAATGCATCGGAAAAGAGATACTCGGAACCCCAAAGAAAATCCTATCGTTTCCGTAGAAACGTATCTCGATTTAGAAGGACAATGCAGGAAATCCAGAGTATTTCATATGGACGCAAATTGTGTGTTAATTCGTCAATGTGAGGGAGCGAGGGTTGCAGTAAAGGAGGAATAATGCATCGGAAAAGAGATACTCGACTCCCAAAAGAAAATCCTATCGTTTCCGTAGAAACGTCTCTCGATTTAGAAAGATAATGCAGGGAACCCAGAGTATTTCATATGGACGCAATTTGTGTGTTAATTCGTCAATGTGACGGAGCGAGGGATGCAGTAAAGGAGGAATAATGCATCGGAAAAGAGATACTCGGAACCCCAAAGAAAATCCTGTCGTTTCCGTAGAACCGAATCCCGATTTAGAAGGACAATGCAGGGAATCCAGAGTATTTCATATGGACGCAAATCGTGTGTTAATTCGTCAATGTGAGGGAGCGAGGGATGCAGTAAAGGAGGAATAATGCATCGGAAAAGAGATACTCGGGACCCCAAAGAAAGTCCTAACGTTTCCGTAGAAACGTTTCTCGATTTAGAAGGATAATGCAGGGAATCCAGAGTATTTCATATGGACGCAAATTGTGTGTTAATTCGTCAATGTGAGTTAGCGAGGGATGCAGTAAAGGAGGAATAATGCATCGGAAAAGAGATACTCAGAACCCCAAAGAAAATCCTTTCGTTTCCGTAGAAACGTATCTCGATTTAGAAGGACAATGCAGGGAATCCTGAGTATTTCATATGGACGCAAATTGTGTGTTAATTCGTCAATGTGAGGGAGCGAGGGATGCAGTAAAGGAGGAATAATGCATCGGAAAAGAGATATTCGGAACCACAAAGAAAATCCTATCGTTTCCGTAGAAACGTATCTCGATTTAGGAGGACAATGCAGGGAACCCAGAGTATTTCATATGGACGCAAATTGTGTGTTAATTCGTCAATGTGAGGGAGCGAGGGATGCAGTAAAGGAGGAATAATGCATCGGAAGAGAGATAGTCGGAACCCCAAAGAAAATCCTATCGTTTCCGTAGAAACGTATTTCGATTTAGGAGGACAATACAGGGAATCCAGTGTATTTCATATGGACGCAAATTGTGTGTTAATTCGTCAATGTCAGGGAGCGAGGGATACAGTAAAGGAGGAATAATGCATCGGAAAAGAGATACTCGGAACCCCAAAGAAAATCCTATCGTTTCCGTAGAAACGTATCTCGATTAAAAGGACAATGCAGGGAATCCTGTGTATTTCATATGGACGCAAATTGTGTGTTAATTCGTCAATGTGAGGAAGCGAGGGCTGCAGTAAAGGAGTATAATGCATCGGAAAAGAGATACGCGGAACCCCAAAGAAAATCCTATCGTTTCCGTAGAAACATATCTCGATTTAGAAGGACAATGCAGGGAATCCAGAGTATTTCATATGGACGCAAATTGTGTGTTAATTCATCAATGTGAGGGAGCGAGGGATGCAGTAAAGGAGGAATAATGCATCGGAAAAGAGATACTCTGAACCCCAAAGAAAATCCTATCGTTTCCGTAGAAACGTATCTTGATTTAGAAGGACAATGCAGGGAATACAGAGTATTTCATATCGACGCAAATTGTGTGTTAATTCGTCAATGTGAGGGAGCGAGGGATGCAGTAAAGGTGGAATAATGCATCGGAAAAGAGATACTCGACTCCCAAAAGAAAATCCTATCGTTTCCGTAGAAACGTCTCTCGATTTAGAAAGATAATGCAGGGAACCCAGAGTATTTCATATGGACGCAATTTGTGTGTTAATTCGTCAATGTGAGGGAGCGAGGGATGCAGTAAAGGAGGAATAATGCATCGGAAAAGAGATACTCGGAACCCCAAAGAAAATCCTGTCGTTTCCGTAGAACCGAATCCCGATTTAGAAGGACAATGCAGGGAATCCAGAGTATTTCATATGGACGCAAATCGTGTGTTAATTCGTCAATGTGAGGGAGCGAGGGATGCAGTAAAGGAGGAATAATGCATCGGAAAAGAGATACTCGGGACCCCAAAGAAAGTCCTAACGTTTCCGTAGAAACGTTTCTCGATTTAGAAGGATAATGCAGGGAATCCAGAGTATTTCATATGGACGCAAATTGTGTGTTAATTCGTCAATGTGAGTTAGCGAGGGATGCAGTAAAGGAGGAATAATGCATCGGAAAAGAGATACTCGGAACCCCAAAGAAAATCCTGTCGTTTTCGTAGTAACGAATCCCGATTTAGAAGGACAATGCAAGGGAATCCAGAGTATTTCATATGTACGCAAATTGTGTGTTAATTCGTCAATGGGAGGGAGCGAGTGATGCAGTAAAGGAGGAATAATGCATCGGAAAAGAGATACTCGGAACCCCAAAGAAAATCCTATCGTTTCCGTAGAAACGTATCTCGATTTAGAAGGCAATGCAGGGAATCCAGAGTAATTCATATGGACGCAAATTGTGTGTTAATTCGTCAATGTGAGTTAGCGAGGGATGCAGTAAAGGAGGAATAATGCATCGGAAAAGAGATACTCGGAATCTCAAAGAAAATCCTATCGTTTCCGTAGAAACGTATCTCGATTTAGAAGGACAATGCAAGGAATCCTGAGTATTTCATATGGACGCAAATTGTGTGTTAATTCGTCAATGTGAGGGAGCGAGGAATGCAGTAAAGGAGGAATAATGCATCGGAAAAGAGATACTCGGAACCTCAAAGAAAATCCTATCGTTTCCGTAGAAACGTATCTCGATTTAGAAGGACAATGCAGGAAATCCTGAGTATTTCATATGGACGCAAATTGTGTGTTAATTCGTCAATGTGAGGGAGCGAGGGATGCAGTAAAGGAGGAATAATGCATCGGAAAAGAGATAGTCGGAACCCCAAAGAAAATCCTATCGTTTCCGTAGAAACGTATTTCGATTTAGGAGGACAATGCAGGGAATCCAGTGTATTTCATATGGACGCAAATTGTGTGTTAATTCGTCAATGTCAGGGAGCGAGGGATACAGTAAAGGAGGAATAATGCATCGGAAAAGAGATACTCGGAACCCCAAAGAAAATCCTATCGTTTCCGTAGAAACGTATCTCGATTAAAAGGACAATGCAGGGAATCCTGTGTATTTCATATGGACGCAAATTGTGTGTTAATTCGTCAATGTGAGGAAGCGAGGGATGCAGTAAAGGGGTATAATGCATCGGAAAAGAGATACGCGGAACCCCAAAGAAAATCCTATCGTTTCCGTAGAAACATATCTCGATTTAGAAGGACAATGCAGGGAATCCAGAGTATTTCATATGGACGCAAATTGTGTGTTAATTCATCAATGTGAGGGAGCGAGGGATGCAGTAAAGGAGGAATAATGCATCGGAAAAGAGATACTCTGAACCCCAAAGAAAATCCTATCGTTTCCGTAGAAACGTATCTTGATTTAGAAGGACAATGCAGGGAATACAGAGTATTTCATATCGACGCAAATTGTGTGTTAATTCGTCAATGTGAGGGAGCGAGGGATGCAGTAAAGGAGGAATAATGCATCGGAAAAGAGATACTCGACTGCCAAAAGAAAATCCTATCGTTTCCGTAGAAACGTCTCTCGATTTAGAAAGATAATGCAGGGAACCCAGAGTATTTCATATGGACGCAATTTGTGTGTTAATTCGTCAATGTGAGGGAGCGAGGGATGCAGTAAAGGAGGAATAATGCATCGGAAAAGAGATACTCGGAACCCCAAAGAAAATCCTGTCGTTTCCGTAGAACCGAATCCCGATTTAGAAGGACAATGCAGGGAATCCAGAGTATTTCATATGGACGCAAATCGTGTGTTAATTCGTCAATGTGAGGGAGCGAGGGATGCAGTAAAGGAGGAATAATGCATCGGAAAAGAGATACTCAGAACCCCAAAGAAAGTCCTAACGTTTCCGTAGAAACGTTTCTCGATTTAGAAGGACAATGCAGGGAATCCAGGGTATTTCATATGGACGCAAATTGTGTGTTAATTCGTCAATGTGAGTTAGCGAGGGATGCAGTAAAGGAGGAATAATGCATCGGAAAAGAGATACTCAGAACCCCAAAGAAAATCCTATCGTTTCCGTAGAAACGTATCTCGATTTAGAAGGACAATGCAGGGAATCCTGAGTATTTCATATGGACGCAAATTGTGTGTTAATTCGTCAATGTGAGGGAGCGAGGGATGCAGTAAAGGAGGAATAATGCATCGGAAAAGAGATATTCGGAACCCCAAAGAAAAACCTATCGTTTCCGTAGAAACGTATCTCGATTTAGGAGGACAATGCAGGGAACCCAGAGTATTTCATATGGACGCAAATTGTGTGTTAATTCGTCAATGTGAGGGAGCGAGGGATGCAGTAAAGGTGAAATAATGCATCGGAAAAGAGATACTCGGAACCCCAAAGAAAATCCTATCGTTTCCGTAGAAACGTATCTCGATTTAGAAGGACAATGCAGGGAATCCAGAGTATTTCATATGGACGCAAATTGTGTGTTAATTCGTCAATGTCAGGGAGCGAGGGATGCAGTAAAGGAGGAATAATGCATCGGAAAAGAGATACTCGGAACCCCAAAGAATATCCTATCGTTTCCGTAGAAACGTTTCTTGATTTAGAATGACAATGCTGGGAATCCAGAGTATTTCATACGGACGTAAATTTTGTGTTAATTCGTCAATGTGAGGGAGCGAGGGATGCAGTAAAGGAGGAATAATGCATCGGAAAAGATATACTCGACTCCCAAAAGAAAATCCTATCGTTTCCGTAGAAACGTATCTCGATTTAGAAAGATAATGCAGGGAACCCAGAGTAGTTCATATGGACGCAATTTGTGTGTTAATTCGGCAATGTGAGGGAGCGAGGGATGCAGTAAAGGAGGAATAATGCATCGGAAAAGAGATACTCGGAACCCCAAAGAAAATCCTGTCGTTTTCGTAGTAACGAATCCCGATTTAGAAGGACAATGCAAGGGAATCCAGAGTATTTCATATGGACGCAAATTGTGTGTTAATTCGTCAATGGGAGGGAGCGAGGGATGCAGTAAAGGAGGAATAATGCATCGGAAAAGAGATACTCGAAACCCCAAAGAAAATCCTATCGTTTCCGTAGAAACGTATCTCGATTTAGAAGGACAATGCAGGGAATCCAGAGTAATTCATATGGACGCAAATTGTGTGTTAATTCGTCAATGTCAGTTAGCGAGGGATGCAGTAAAGGAGGAATAATGCATCGGAAAAGAGATACTCGGAACCTCAAAGAAAATCCTATCGTTTCCGTAGAAACGTATCTCGATTTAGAAGGACAATGCAAGGAATCCTGAGTATTTCATATGGACGCAAATTGTGTGTTAATTCGTCAATGTGAGGGAGCGAGGGATGCAGTAAAGGAGGAATAATGCATCGGAAAAGAGATACTCGGAACCTCAAAGAAAATCCTATCGTTTCCGTAGAAACGTATCTCGATTTAGAAGGACAATGCAGGGAATCCTGAGTATTTCATATGGACGCAAATTGTGTGTTAATTCGTCAATGTGAGGGAGCGAGGGATGCAGTAAAGGAGGAATAATGCATCGGAAAAGAGATACTCGGAACCCCAAAGAAAATCCTATCGTTTCCGTAGAAACGTATTTCGATTTAGGAGGACAATGCAGGGAATCCAGTGTATTTCATATGGACGCAAATTGTGTGTTAATTCGTCAATGTCAGGGAGCGAGGGATACAGTAAAGGAGGAATAATGCATCGGAAAAGAGATACTCTGAACCCCAAAGAAAATCCTATCGTTTCCGTAGAAACGTATCTTGATTTAGAAGGACAATGCAGGGAATACAGAGTATTTCATATGGACGCAAATTGTGTGTTAATTCGTCAATGTGAGGGAGCGAGGGATGCAGTAAAGGAGGAATAATGCATCGGAAAAGAGATACTCGGAACCCCAAAGAAAATCCTATCGTTTCCGTAGAAACGTATCTCGATTTAGAAGGACAATACAGGGAATCCAGAGTATTTCATATGGACGCAAATGTGTGTTAATTCGTCAATGTGAGGGAGCGAGGGATGCAGTAAAGGAGGAATAATGCATCGGAAAAGGGATACTCGACTCCCAAAAGAAAATCCTATCGTTTCCGTAGAAACGTATCTCGATTTAGAAAGATTAAGCAGGGAACCCAGAGTATTTCATATGGACGCAATTTGTGTGTTAATTCGGCAATGTGAGGGAGCGAGGGATGCAGTAAAGGAGGAATAATGCATCGGAAAAGAGATACTCGGGACCCCAAAGAAAATCCTGTCGTTTCCGTAGAAACGAATCCCGATTTAGAAGGACAATGCAGGGAATCCAGAGTATTTCATATGGACGCAAATTGTGTGTTAATTCATCAATGTGAGGGAGCGAGGGATGCAGTAAAGGAGGAATAATGCATCGGAAAAGAGATACTCTGAACCCCAAAGAAAATCCTATCGTTTCCGTAGAAACGTATCTTGATTTAGAAGGACAATGCAGGGAATACAGAGTATTTCATATCGACGCAAATTGTGTGTTAATTCGTCAATGTGAGGGAGCGAGGGATGCAGTAAAGGAGGAATAATGCATCGGAAAAGAGATACTCGACTGCCAAAAGAAAATCCTATCGTTTCCGTAGAAACGTCTCTCGATTTAGAAAGATAATGCAGGGAACCCAGAGTATTTCATATGGACGCAATTTGTGTGTTAATTCGTCAATGTGAGGGAGCGAGGGATGCAGTAAAGGAGGAATAATGCATCGGAAAAGAGATACTCGGAACCCCAAAGAAAATCCTGTCGTTTCCGTAGAACCGAATCCCGATTTAGAAGGACAATGCAGGGAATCCAGAGTATTTCATATGGACGCAAATCGTGTGTTAATTCGTCAATGTGAGGGAGCGAGGGATGCAGTAAAGGAGGAATAATGCATCGGAAAAGAGATACTCAGAACCCCAAAGAAAGTCCTAACGTTTCCGTAGAAACGTTTCTCGATTTAGAAGGACAATGCAGGGAATCCAGGGTATTTCATATGGACGCAAATTGTGTGTTAATTCGTCAATGTGAGTTAGCGAGGGATGCAGTAAAGGAGGAATAATGCATCGGAAAAGAGATACTCAGAACCCCAAAGAAAATCCTATCGTTTCCGTAGAAACGTATCTCGATTTAGAAGGACAATGCAGGGAATCCTGAGTATTTCATATGGACGCAAATTGTGTGTTAATTCGTCAATGTGAGGGAGCGAGGGATGCAGTAAAGGAGGAATAATGCATCGGAAAAGAGATATTCGGAACCCCAAAGAAAAACCTATCGTTTCCGTAGAAACGTATCTCGATTTAGGAGGACAATGCAGGGAACCCAGAGTATTTCATATGGACGCAAATTGTGTGTTAATTCGTCAATGTGAGGGAGCGAGGGATGCAGTAAAGGTGAAATAATGCATCGGAAAAGAGATACTCGGAACCCCAAAGAAAATCCTATCGTTTCCGTAGAAACGTATCTCGATTTAGAAGGACAATGCAGGGAATCCAGAGTATTTCATATGGACGCAAATTGTGTGTTAATTCGTCAATGTCAGGGAGCGAGGGATGCAGTAAAGGAGGAATAATGCATCGGAAAAGAGATACTCGGAACCCCAAAGAATATCCTATCGTTTCCGTAGAAACGTTTCTTGATTTAGAATGACAATGCTGGGAATCCAGAGTATTTCATACGGACGTAAATTTTGTGTTAATTCGTCAATGTGAGGGAGCGAGGGATGCAGTAAAGGAGGAATAATGCATCGGAAAAGATATACTCGACTCCCAAAAGAAAATCCTATCGTTTCCGTAGAAACGTATCTCGATTTAGAAAGATAATGCAGGGAACCCAGAGTAGTTCATATGGACGCAATTTGTGTGTTAATTCGGCAATGTGAGGGAGCGAGGGATGCAGTAAAGGAGGAATAATGCATCGGAAAAGAGATACTCGGAACCCCAAAGAAAATCCTGTCGTTTTCGTAGTAACGAATCCCGATTTAGAAGGACAATGCAAGGGAATCCAGAGTATTTCATATGGACGCAAATTGTGTGTTAATTCGTCAATGGGAGGGAGCGAGGGATGCAGTAAAGGAGGAATAATGCATCGGAAAAGAGATACTCGAAACCCCAAAGAAAATCCTATCGTTTCCGTAGAAACGTATCTCGATTTAGAAGGACAATGCAGGGAATCCAGAGTAATTCATATGGACGCAAATTGTGTGTTAATTCGTCAATGTCAGTTAGCGAGGGATGCAGTTAAGGAGGAATAATGCATCGGAAAAGAGATACTCGGAACCTCAAAGAAAATCCTATCGTTTCCGTAGAAACGTATCTCGATTTAGAAGGACAATGCAAGGAATCCTGAGTATTTCATATGGACGCAAATTGTGTGTTAATTCGTCAATGTGAGGGAGCGAGGGATGCAGTAAAGGAGGAATAATGCATCGGAAAAGAGATACTCGGAACCTCAAAGAAAATCCTATCGTTTCCGTAGAAACGTATCTCGATTTAGAAGGACAATGCAGGGAATCCTGAGTATTTCATATGGACGCAAATTGTGTGTTAATTCGTCAATGTGAGGGAGCGAGGGATGCAGTAAAGGAGGAATAATGCATCGGAAAAGAGATACTCGGAACCCCAAAGAAAATCCTATCGTTTCCGTAGAAACGTATTTCGATTTAGGAGGACAATGCAGGGAATCCAGTGTATTTCATATGGACGCAAATTGTGTGTTAATTCGTCAATGTCAGGGAGCGAGGGATACAGTAAAGGAGGAATAATGCATCGGAAAAGAGATACTCTGAACCCCAAAGAAAATCCTATCGTTTCCGTAGAAACGTATCTTGATTTAGAAGGACAATGCAGGGAATACAGAGTATTTCATATGGACGCAAATTGTGTGTTAATTCGTCAATGTGAGGGAGCGAGGGATGCAGTAAAGGAGGAATAATGCATCGGAAAAGAGATACTCGGAACCCCAAAGAAAATCCTATCGTTTCCGTAGAAACGTATCTCGATTTAGAAGGACAATACAGGGAATCCAGAGTATTTCATATGGACGCAAATGTGTGTTAATTCGTCAATGTGAGGGAGCGAGGGATGCAGTAAAGGAGGAATAATGCATCGGAAAAGGGATACTCGACTCCCAAAAGAAAATCCTATCGTTTCCGTAGAAACGTATCTCGATTTAGAAAGATTAAGCAGGGAACCCAGAGTATTTCATATGGACGCAATTTGTGTGTTAATTCGGCAATGTGAGGGAGCGAGGGATGCAGTAAAGGAGGAATAATGCATCGGAAAAGAGATACTCGGGACCCCAAAGAAAATCCTGTCGTTTCCGTAGAAACGAATCCCGATTTAGAAGGACAATGCAGGGAATCCAGAGTATTTCGTATGGACGCAAATTGTGTTTTAATTCGTCAATGTGAGGGAGCGAGGGATGCAGTAAAGGAGGAATAATGGATCGGAAAAGAGATACTCGGAACCCCAAAGAAAATCCTATCGTTTCCGTAGAAACGTATCTCGATTTACAAGGACAATGCAGGGAATCCAGAGTATATCATATGGACGCAAATTGTGTGTTAATTCGTCAATGTGAGGGAGCGGGGGATGCAGTAAAGGAGGAATAATGCATCGGAAAAGAGATACTCGACTCCCAAAAGAAAATCCTGTCGTTTCCGTAGAAACGTATCTCGATTTAGAAAGATAATGCAGGGAACCCAGAGTATTTCATATGGACGCAAATTGTGTGTTAATTCGTCAATGTGAGGAAGCGAGGGATGCAGTAAAGGAGGAATAATGCATCGGAAAAGAGATACACGGAACCCCAAAGAAAATCCTATCGTTTCCGTAGAAACGTATCTCGATTTAGATGGACAATGCAGGGAATCCAGAGTATTTCATATGGACGCTAATTGTGTGTTAATTCGTCAATGTGACGGAGCGAGGGATGCAGTAAAGGAGGAGTAATGCATCGGAAAAGAGATACTCGGAACCCCAAAGAAAATCCTATCGTTTCCGTAGAAACGTATCTTGATTTAGAAAGACAATGCAGGGAATCCAGAGTATTTCATATGGACGCAAATTGTGTGTTAATTCGTCAATGTGAGGGAGCGAGGGATGCAGTAAAGGAGGAATAATGCATCGGAAAAGAGATACTCGGAACAACAAAGAAAATCCTCTCGTTTCCGTAGAAACGTATCTCGATTTCGAAGGACAATGCAGGGAATCCAGAGTATTTCATATGGACGCAAATTGTGTGTCAATTCGTCAATGTGAGGGAGCGAGGGATGCAGTAAAGGAGGAATAATTCATCGGAAAAGAGATACTCGACTCCCAAAAGAAAATCCTATCGTTTCCGTAGAAACGTATCTCGATTTAGAAAGATAATGCAGGGATCCCAGAGTATTTCATATGGACGCAATTTGTGTGTTAATTCGGCAATGTGAGGGAGCGAGGGATGCAGTAAAGGAGGAATAATGCATCGGAAAAGAGATACTCGGAACCCCAAAAAAATCCTGTCGTTTCCGTAGAAACGAATCCCGATTTAGAAGGACAATGCAGGGAATCCAGAGTATTTCATATGGACGCAAATTGTGTGTTAATTCGTCAATGTGAGGGAGCGAGGGATGCAGTAAAGGAGGAATAATGCATCGGAAAAGAGATATTCGGAACCCCAAAGAAAATCCTATCGTTTCCGTAGAAACGTATCTCGATTTAGGAGGACAATGCAGGGAACCCAGAGTATTTCATATGGACGCAAATTGTGTGTTAATTCGTCAATGTGAGGGAGCGAGGGATGCAGTAAAGGTGGAATAATGCATCGGAAAAGAGATACTCGGAACCCCAAAGAAAATCCTATCGTTTCCGTAGAAACGTATCTCGATTTAGAAGGACAATGCAGGGAATCCAGAGTATTTCATATGGACGCAAATTGTGTGTTAATTCGTCAATGTGAGGGAGCGAGGGATGCAGTAAAGGAGGAATAATGCATCGGAAAAGAGATACTCGGAACCCCAAAGAATATCCTATCGTTTCCGTAGAAACGTTTCTTGATTTAGAAGGACAATGCAGGGAATCCAGAGTATTTCATACGGACGTAAATTGTGTGTTAATTCGTCAATGTGAGGGAGCGAGGGATGCAGTAAAGGAGGAATAATGCATCGGAAAAGAGATACTCGGAACCCCAAAGAAAATCCTATCGTTTCCGTAGAAACGTATCTCGATTTAGAAGGACAATGCAGGAAATCCAGAGTATTTCATATGGACGCAAATTGTGTGTTAATTCGTCAATGTGAGGGAGCGAGGGATGCAGTAAAGGAGGAATAATGCATCGGAAAAGAGATACTCGACTCCCAAAAGAAAATCCTATCGTTTCCGTAGAAACGTCTCTCGATTTAGAAAGATAATGCAGGGAACCCAGAGTATTTCATATGGACGCAATTTGTGTGTTAATTCGTCAATGTGAGTTAGCGAGGGATGCAGTAAAGGAGGAATAATGCATCGGAAAAGAGATACTCAGAACCCCAAAGAAAATCCTTTCGTTTCCGTAGAAACGTATCTCGATTTAGAAGGACAATGCAGGGAATCCTGAGTATTTCATATGGACGCAAATTGTGTGTTAATTCGTCAATGTGAGGGAGCGAGGGATGCAGTAAAGGAGGAATAAAGCATCGGAAAAGAGATATTCGGAACCACAAAGAAAATCCTATCGTTTCCGTAGAAACGTATCTCGATTTAGGAGGACAATGCAGGGAACCCAGAGTATTTCATATGGACGCAAATTGTGTGTTAATTCGTCAATGTGAGGGAGCGAGGGATGCAGTAAAGGTGGAATAATGCATCGAAAAAGAGATACTCGGAACCACAAAGAAAATCCTATCGTTTCCGTAGAAACGTATCTCGATTTAGAAGGACAATGCAGGGAATCCAGAGTATTTCATATGGACGCAAATTGTGTGTTAATTCGTCAATGTCAGGGAGCGAGGGATGCAGTAAAGGAGGAATAATGCATCGGAAAAGAGATACTCGGAACCCCAAAGAATATCCTATCGTTTCCGTAGAAACGTTTCTTGATTTAGAAGGACAATGCAGGGAATCCAGAGTATTTCATACGGACGTAAATTGTGTGTTAATTCGTCAATGTGAGGGAGCGAGGGATGCAGTAAAGGTGGAATAATGCATCGGAAAAGAGATACTCGACTCCCAAAAGAAAATCCTATCGTTTCCGTAGAAACGTATCTCGATTTAGAAAGATAATGCAGGGAACCCAGAGTAGTTCATATGGACGCAATTTGTGTGTTAATTCGGCAATGTGAGGGAGCGAGGGATGCAGTAAAGGAGGAATAATGCATCGGAAAAGAGATACTCGGAACCCCAAAGAAAATCCTGTCGTTTTCGTAGTAACGAATCCCGATTTAGAAGGACAATGCAAGGGAATCCAGAGTATTTCATATGGACGCAAATTGTGTGTTAATTCGTCAATGGGAGGGAGCGAGTGATGCAGTAAAGGAGGAATAATGCATCGGAAAAGAGATACTCGGAACCCCAAAGAAAATCCTATCGTTTCCGTAGAAACGTATCTCGATTTAGAAGGCAATGCAGGGAATCCAGAGTAATTCATATGGACGCAAATTGTGTGTTAATTCGTCAATGTGAGTTAGCGAGGGATGCAGTAAAGGAGGAATAATGCATCGGAAAAGAGATACTCGGAATCTCAAAGAAAATCCTATCGTTTCCGTAGAAACGTATCTCGATTTAGAAGGACAATGCAGGGAATCCTGAGTATTTCATATGGACGCAAATTGTGTGTTAATTCGTCAATGTGAGGGAGCGAGGAATGCAGTAAAGGAGGAATAATGCATCGGAAAAGAGATACTCGGAACCTCAAAGAAAATCCTATCGTTTCCGTAGAAACGTATCTCGATTTAGAAGGACAATGCAGGAAATCCTGAGTATTTCATATGGACGCAAATTGTGTGTTAATTCGTCAATGTGAGGGAGCGAGGGATGCAGTAAAGGAGGAATAATGCATCGGAAAAGAGATAGTCGGAACCCCAAAGAAAATCCTATCGTTTCCGTAGAAACGTATTTCGATTTAGGAGGACAATGCAGGGAATCCAGTGTATTTCATATGGACGCAAATTGTGTGTTAATTCGTCAATGTCAGGGAGCGAGGGATACAGTAAAGGAGGAATAATGCTTCGGAAAAGAGATACTCGGAACCCCAAAGAAAATCCTATCGATTCCGTAGAAACGTATCTCGATTAAAAGGACAATGCAGGGAATCCTGTGTATTTCATATGGACGCAAATTGTGTGTTAATTCGTCAATGTGAGGAAGCGAGGGATGCAGTAAAGGAGTATAATGCATCGGAAAAGAGATACGCGGAACCCCAAAGAAAATCCTATCGTTTCCGTAGAAACATATCTCGATTTAGAAGGACAATGCAGGGAATCCAGAGTATTTCATATGGACGCAAATTGTGTGTTAATTCATCAATGTGAGGGAGCGAGGGATGCAGTAAAGGAGGAATAATGCATCGGAAAAGAGATACTCTGAACCCCAAAGAAAATCCTATCGTTTCCGTAGAAACGTATCTTGATTTAGAAGGACAATGCAGGGAATACAGAGTATTTCATATCGACGCAAATTGTGTGTTAATTCGTCAATGTGAGGGAGCGAGGGATGCAGTAAAGGAGGAATAATGCATCGGAAAAGAGATACTCGACTCCCAAAAGAAAATCCTATCGTTTCCGTAGAAACGTCTCTCGATTTAGAAAGATAATGCAGGGAACCCAGAGTATTTCATATGGACGCAATTTGTGTGTTAATTCGTCAATGTGAGGGAGCGAGGGATGCAGTAAAGGAGGAATAATGCATCGGAAAAGAGATACTCGGAACCCCAAAGAAAGTCCTAACGTTTCCGTAGAAACGTTTCTCGATTTAGAAGGACAATGCAGGGAATCCAGGGTATTTCATATGGACGCAAATTGTGTGTTAATTCGTCAATGTGAGTTAGCGAGGGATGCAGTAAAGGAGGAATAATGCATCGGAAAAGAGATACTCAGAACCCCAAAGAAAATCCTATCGTTTCCGTAGAAACGTATCTCGATTTAGAAGGACAATGCAGGGAATCCTGAGTATTTCATATGGACGCAAATTGTGTGTTAATTCGTCAATGTGAGGGAGCGAGGGATGCAGTAAAGGAGGAATAATGCATCGGAAAAGAGATATTCGGAACCCCAAAGAAAATCCTATCGTTTCCGTAGAAACGTATCTCGATTTAGGAGGACAATGCAGGGAACCCAGAGTATTTCATATGGACGCAAATTGTGTGTTAATTCGTCAATGTGAGGGAGCGAGGGATGCAGTAAAGGTGAAATAATGCATCGGAAAAGAGATACTCGGAACCCCAAAGAAAATCCTATCGTTTCCGTAGAAACGTATCTCGATTTAGAAGGACAATGCAGGGAATCCAGAGTATTTCATATGGACGCAAATTGTGTGTTAATTCGTCAATGTCAGGGAGCGAGGGATGCAGTAAAGGAGGAATAATGCATCGGAAAAGAGATACTCGGAACCCCAAAGAATATCCTATCGTTTCCGTAGAAACGTTTCTTGATTTAGAAGGACAATGCTGGGAATCCAGAGTATTTCATACGGACGTAAATTTTGTGTTAATTCGTCAATGTGAGGGAGCGAGGGATGCAGTAAAGGAGGAATAATGCATCGGAAAAGATATACTCGACTCCCAAAAGAAAATCCTATCGTTTCCGTAGAAACGTATCTCGATTTAGAAAGATAATGCAGGGAACCCAGAGTAGTTCATATGGACGCAATTTGTGTGTTAATTCGGCAATGTGAGGGAGCGAGGGATGCAGTAAAGGAGGAATAATGCATCGGAAAAGAGATACTCGGAACCCCAAAGAAAATCCTGTCGTTTTCGTAGTAACGAATCCCGATTTAGAAGGACAATGCAAGGGAATCCAGAGTATTTCATATGGACGCAAATTGTGTGTTAATTCGTCAATGGGAGGGAGCGAGGGATGCAGTAAAGGAGGAATAATGCATCGGAAAAGAGATACTCGAAACCCCAAAGAAAATCCTATCGTTTCCGTAGAAACGTATCTCGATTTAGAAAGACAATGCAGGGAATCCAGAGTAATTCATATGGACGCAAATTGTGTGTTAATTCGTCAATGTCAGTTAGCGAGGGATGCAGTAAAGGAGGAATAATGCATCGGAAAAGAGATACTCGGAACCTCAAAGAAAATCCTATCGTTTCCGTAGAAACGTATCTCGATTTAGAAGGACAATGCAAGGAATCCTGAGTATTTCATATGGACGCAAATTGTGTGTTAATTCGTCAATGTGAGGGAGCGAGGGATGCAGTAAAGGAGGAATAATGCATCGGAAAAGAGATACTCGGAACCTCAAAGAAAATCCTATCGTTTCCGTAGAAACGTATCTCGATTTAGAAGGACAATGCAGGGAATCCTGAGTATTTCATATGGACGCAAATTGTGTGTTAATTCGTCAATGTGAGGGAGCGAGGGATGCAGTAAAGGAGGAATAATGCATCGGAAAAGAGATACTCGGAACCCCAAAGAAAATCCTATCGTTTCCGTAGAAACGTATTTCGATTTAGGAGGACAATGCAGGGAATCCAGTGTATTTCATATGGACGCAAATTGTGTGTTAATTCGTCAATGTCAGGGAGCGAGGGATACAGTAAAGGAGGAATAATGCATCGGAAAAGAGATACTCGGAACCCCAAAGAAAATCCTATCGTTTCCGTAGAAACGTATCTCGATTAAAAGGACAATGCAGGGAATCCTGAGTATTTCATATGGACGCAAATTGTGTGTTAATTCGTCAATGTGAGGATGCGAGGGATGCAGTAAAGGAGGAATAATGCATCGGAAAAGAGATACGCGGAACCCCAAAGAAAATCCTATCGTTTCCGTAGAAATGTATCTGGATTTAGAAGGACAATGCAGGGAATCCAGAGTATTTCATATGGACGCAAATTGTGTGTTAATTCGTCAATGTGAGGGAGCGAGGGATGCAGTAAAGGAGGAATAATGCATCGGAAAAGAGATACTCTGAACCCCAAAGAAAATCCTATCGTTTCCGTAGAAACGTATCTTGATTTAGAAGGACAATGCAGGGAATACAGAGTATTTCATATGGACGCAAATTGTGTGTTAATTCGTCAATGTGAGGGAGCGAGGGATGCAGTAAAGGAGGAATAATGCATCGGAAAAGAGATACTCGGAACCCCAAAGAAAATCCTATCGTTTCCGTAGAAACGTATCTCGATTTAGAAGGACAATACAGGGAATCCAGAGTATTTCATATGGACGCAAATGTGTGTTAATTCGTCAATGTGAGGGAGCGAGGGATGCAGTAAAGGAGGAATAATGCATCGGAAAAGGGATACTCGACTCCCAAAAGAAAATCCTATCGTTTCCGTAGAAACGTATCTCGATTTAGAAAGATTAAGCAGGGAACCCAGAGTATTTCATATGGACGCAATTTGTGTGTTAATTCGGCAATGTGAGGGAGCCAGGGATGCAGTAAAGGAGGAATAATGCATCGGAAAAGAGATACTCGGGACCCCAAAGAAAATCCTGTCGTTTCCGTAGAAACGAATCCCGATTTAGAAGGACAATGCAGGGAATCCAGAGTATTTCGTATGGACGCAAATTGTGTTTTAATTCGTCAATGTGAGGGAGCGAGGGATGCAGTAAAGGAGGAATAATGGATCGGAAAAGAGATACTCGGAACCCCAAAGAAAATCCTATCGTTTCCGTAGAAACGTATCTCGATTTACAAGGACAATGCAGGGAATCCAGAGTATATCATATGGACGCAAATTGTGTGTTAATTCGTCAATGTGAGGGAGCGGGGGATGCAGTAAAGGAGGAATAATGATTCGGAAAAGAGATACTCGACTCCCAAAAGAAAATCCTGTCGTTTCCGTAGAAACGTATCTCGATTTAGAAAGATAATGCAGGGAACCCAGAGTATTTCATATGGACGCAAATTGTGTGTTAATTCGTCAATGTGAGGAAGCGAGGGATGCAGTAAAGGAGGAATAATGCATCGGAAAAGAGATACACGGAACCCCAAAGAAAATCCTATCGTTTCCGTAGAAACGTATCTCGATTTAGATGGACAATGCAGGGAATCCAGAGTATTTCATATGGACGCTAATTGTGTGTTAATTCGTCAATGTGACGGAGCGAGGGATGCAGTAAAGGAGGAGTAATGCATCGGAAAAGAGATACTCGGAACCCCAAAGAAAATCCTATCGTTTCCGTAGAAACGTATCTTGATTTAGAAAGACAATGCAGGGAATCCAGAGTATTTCATATGGACGCAAATTGTGTGTTAATTCGTCAATGTGAGGGAGCGAGGGATGCAGTAAAGGAGGAATAATGCATCGGAAAAGAGATACTCGGAACAACAAAGAAAATCCTCTCGTTTCCGTAGAAACGTATCTCGATTTCGAAGGACAATGCAGGGAATCCAGAGTATTTCATATGGACGCAAATTGTGTGTTAATTCGTCAATGTGAGGGAGCGAGGGATGCAGTAAAGGAGGAATAATTCATCGGAAAAGAGATACTCGACTCCCAAAAGAAAATCCTATCGTTTCCGTAGAAACGTATCTCGATTTAGAAAGATAATGCAGGGATCCCAGAGTATTTCATATGGACGCAATTTGTGTGTTAATTCGGCAATGTGAGGGAGCGAGGGATGCAGTAAAGGAGGAATAATGCATCGGAAAAGAGATACTCGGAACCCCAAAAAAATCCTGTCGTTTCCGTAGAAACGAATCCCGATTTAGAAGGACAATGCAGGGAATCCAGAGTATTTCATATGGACGCAAATTGTGTGTTAATTCGTCAATGTGAGGGAGCGAGGGATGCAGTAAAGGAGGAATAATGCATCGGAAAAGAGATATTCGGAACCCCAAAGAAAATCCTATCGTTTCCGTAGAAACGTATCTCGATTTAGGAGGACAATGCAGGGAACCCAGAGTATTTCATATGGACGCAAATTGTGTGTTAATTCGTCAATGTGAGGGAGCGAGGGATGCAGTAAAGGAGGAATAATGCATCGGAAAAGAGATACTCGGAACCCCAAAGAAAATCCTATCGTTTCCGTAGAAACGTATCTCGATTTAGAAGGACAATGCAGGGAATCCAGAGTATTTCATATGGACGCAAATTGTGTGTTAATTCGTCAATGTGAGGGAGCGAGGGATGCAGTAAAGGAGGAATAATGCATCGGAAAAGAGATACTCGGAACCCCAAAGAATATCCTATCGTTTCCGTAGAAACGTTTCTTGATTTAGAAGGACAATGCAGGGAATCCAGAGTATTTCATACGGACGTAAATTGTGTGTTAATTCGTCAATGTGAGGGAGCGAGGGATGCAGTAAAGGAGGAATAATGCATCGGAAAAGAGATACTCGGAACCCCAAAGAAAATCCTATCGTTTCCGTAGAAACGTATCTCGATTTAGAAGGACAATGCAGGAAATCCAGAGTATTTCATATGGACGCAAATTGTGTGTTAATTCGTCAATGTGAGGGAGCGAGGGATGCAGTAAAGGAGGAATAATGCATCGGAAAAGAGATACTCGACTCCCAAAAGAAAATCCTATCGTTTCCGTAGAAACGTCTCTCGATTTAGAAAGATAATGCAGGGAACCCAGAGTATTTCATATGGACGCAATTTGTGTGTTAATTCGTCAATGTGAGGGAGCGAGGGATGCAGTAAAGGAGGAATAATGCATCGGAAAAGAGACTTTCGGAACCCCAAAGAAAATCCTGTCGTTTCCGTAGAACCGAATCCCGACTTAGAAGGACAATGCAGGGAATCCAGAGTATTTCATATGGACGCAAATCGTGTGTTAATTCGTCAATGTGAGGGAGCGAGGGATGCAGTAAAGGAGGAATAATGCATCGGAAAAGAGATATTCGGAACCCCAAAGAAAATCCTATCGTTTCCGTAGAAACGTATCTCGATTTAGGAGGACAATGCAGGGAACCCAGAGTATTTCATATGGACGCAAATTGTGTGTTAATTCGTCAATGTGAGGGAGCGAGGGATGCAGTAAAGGTGGAATAATGCATCGGAAAAGAGATACTCGGAACCCCAAAAAAAATCCTATCGTTTCCGTAGAAACGTATCTCGATTTAGAAGGACAATGCAGGGAATCCAGAGTATTTCATATGGACGCAAATTGTGTGTTATTTCGTCAATGTGAGGGAGCGAGGGATGCAGTAAAGGAGGAATAATGCATCGGAAAAGAGATACTCGGAACCC
Organism: Schistocerca nitens; assembly: GCF_023898315.1. Classification (NCBI taxonomy): domain Eukaryota; kingdom Metazoa; phylum Arthropoda; class Insecta; order Orthoptera; family Acrididae; genus Schistocerca; species Schistocerca nitens. The sequence goes on along the minus strand of NC_064615.1, from coordinate 1,132,947,227 downwards.
CAAAGAATATCCTATCGTTTCCGTAGAAACGTTTCTTGATTTAGAAGGACAATGCAGGGAATCCAGAGTATTTCATACGGACGTAAATTGTGTGTTAATTCGTCAATGTGAGGGAGCGAGGGATGCAGTAAAGGAGGAATAATGCATCGGAAAAGAGATACTCGGAACCCCAAAGAAAATCCTATCGTTTCCGTAGAAACGTATCTCGATTTAGAAGGACAATGCAGGAAATCCAGAGTATTTCATATGGACGCAAATTGTGTGTTAATTCGTCAATGTGAGGGAGCGAGGGATGCAGTAAAGGAGGAATAATGCATCGGAAAAGAGATACTCGACTCCCAAAAGAAAATCCTATCGTTTCCGTAGAAACGTCTCTCGATTTAGAAAGATAATGCAGGGAACCCAGAGTATTTCATATGGACGCAATTTGTGTGTTAATTCGTCAATGTGAGGGAGCGAGGGATGCAGTAAAGGAGGAATAATGCATCGGAAAAGAGACTTTCGGAACCCCAAAGAAAATCCTGTCGTTTCCGTAGAACCGAATCCCGACTTAGAAGGACAATGCAGGGAATCCAGAGTATTTCATATGGACGCAAATCGTGTGTTAATTCGTCAATGTGAGGGAGCAAGGGATGCAGTAAAGGAGGAATAATGCATCGGAAAAGAGATACTCGGAACCCCAAAGAAAGTCCTATCGTTTCCTTAGAAACGTATCTCGATTTAGAAACACAATGCAGGGAATCCAGAGTATTTCATATGGACGCAATTTGTGTGTTAATTCGTCAATGTGAGGGAGCGAGGGATGCAGTAAAGGAGGAATAATGCATCGGAAAAGAGATACTCGGAACCCCAAAGAAAATCCTATCGTTTCCGTAGAAACGTATCTCGATTTACAAGGAAAATGCAGGGAATCCAGAGTATTTCATATGGACGCTAATTGTGTGTTAATTGGTCAATGTGAGGGAGCGAGGGATGCAGTAAAGGAGGAATAATGCATCGGAAAATATATACTCGGTACCCCAAAGAAAATCCTATCGTTTCCGTAGAAACGTATCTCGATTTAGAAGGACAATGCAGGGAATCCAGAGTATTTCATATGGACGCAAATTGTGTGTTAATTCGTCAATGTGAGGAAGCGAGGGATGCAGTAAAGGAGGAATAATGCATCGGAAAAGAGATACACGGAACCCCAAAGAAAATCCTATCGTTTCCGTAGAAACGTATCTCGATTTAGATGGACAATGCAGGGAATCCAGAGTATTTCATATGGACGCAAATTGTGTGTTAATTCGTCAATGTGAGGGAGCGAGGGATGCAGTAAAGGAGGAATAATACATCGGAAAAGAGATACTCGACTCCCAAAAGAAAATCCTATCGTTTCCGTAGAAACGTATCTCGATTTAGAAAGATAATGCAGGGAACCCAGAGTATTTCATATGGACGCAATTTGTGTGTTAATTCGGCAATGTGAGGGAGCGAGGGATGCAGTAAAGGAGGAATAATGCATCGGAAAAGAGATACTCGGAACCCCAAAGAAAATCCTGTCGTTTCCGTAGAAACGAATCCCGATTTAGAAGGACAATGCAGGGAATCCTGAGTATTTCATATGGACGCTAATTGTGTGTTAATTCGTCAATGTGAGGAAGCGAGGGATGCAGTAAAGGAGGAATAATGCATCGGAAAAGGGATACTCGACTCCCAAAAGAAAATCCTATCGTTTCCGTAGAAACGTATCTCGATTTAGAAAGATAATGCAGGGAACCCATAGTATTTCATATGGACGCAATTTGTGTGATAATTCGGCAATGTGAGGGAGCGAGGGATGCAGTAAAGGAGGAATAATGCATCGGAAAAGAGATACTCGGAACCCCAAAGAAAATCCTGTCGTTTCTGTAGAAACGAATCCCGATTTAGAAGGACAATGCAGGGAATCCAGAGTATTACATATGGACGCAAATTGTGTGTTAATTCGTCAATGTGAGGGAGCGAGGGATGCAGTAAAGGAGGAATAATGCATCGGAAAAGAGATACTCGGAACCCCAAAGAAAATCCTATCGTTTCCGTAGAAACGTATCTCTATTTAGAAGGACAATGCAGGAAATCCAGAGTATTTCATATGGACGCAAATTGTGTGTTAATTCGTCAATGTGAGGGAGCGAGGGATGCAGTAAAGGAGGAATAATGCATCGGAAAAGAGATACTCCACTCCCAAATTAGATTCCTATCGTTTCCGTAGAAACGTCTCTCGATTTTGAAAGATAATGCAGGGAACCCAGAGTATTTCATATGGACGCAATTTGTGTGTTAATTCACAATGTGAGGGAGCGAGGGATGCAGTAAAGGAGGAATAATGCATCGGAAAAGAGATACTCGGAACCCCAAAGAAAATCCTATCGTTTCCGTAGAAACGTATCTTGATTTAGAAGGACAATGCAGGGAATCCAGAGTATTTCATATGGACGCAAATTGTGTGTTAATTCGTCAATGTGAGGGAGCGAGGGATGCAGTAAAGGAGGAATAATGCATCGGAAAAGAGATACGCAGAACCCCAAAGAAAATCCTATCGTTTCCGTAGAAACGTATCTCGATTTAGAAGGACAATGCAGGGAATCCAGAGTATTTCATATGGACGAAAACTGTGTGTTAATTCGTCAATGTGACGGAGCGAGGGATGCAGTAAAGGAGGAATAATGCATCGGAAAAGAGATACTCGGAACCCCAAAGAAAATCCTATCGTTTCCGTAGAAACGTATCTTGATTTAGAAGGACAATGCAGGGAATCCAGAGTATTTCATATGGACGCAAATTGTGTGTTAATTCGTCAATGTGAGGGAGCGAGGGATGCAGTAAAGGAGGAATAATGCATCGGAAAAGAGATACTCGGAACCCCAAAGAAAATCCTATCGTTTCCGTAGAAACGTATCTCTATTTAGAAGGACAATGCAGGAAATCCAGAGTATTTCATATGGACGCAAATTGTGTGTTAATTCGTCAATGTGAGGGAGCGAGGGATGCAGTAAAGGAGGAATAATGCATCGGAAAAGAGATACTCCACTCCCAAATTAGATTCCTATCGTTTCCGTAGAAACGTCTCTCGATTTTGAAAGATAATGCAGGGAACCCAGAGTATTTCATATGGACGCAATTTGTGTGTTAATTCACAATGTGAGGGAGCGAGGGATGCAGTAAAGGAGGAATAATGCATCGGAAAAGAGATACTCGGAACCCCAAAGAAAATCCTGTCGTTTCCGTAGAACCGAATCCCGATTTAGAAGGATAATGCAGGGAATCCAGAGTATTTCATATGGACGCAATTCGTGTGTTAATTCGTCAATGTGAGGGAGCGAGGGATGCAGTAAAGGAGGAATAACGCATCGGAAAAGAGATACTCGGAACCACAAAGAAAGTCCTATCGTTTCCGTAGAAACGTATCTCGATTTAGAAAGACAATGGAGGGAATCCAGAGTATTTCATATGGACGCAAATTGTGTGTTAATTCGTCAATGTGAGTTAGCGAGGGATGCAGTAAAGGGGGAATAATGCATCGAAAAAGAGATACTCAGAACCCCAAAGAAAATCCTATCGTTTCCGTAGAAACGTATCTCGATTTAGAAGGACAATGCAGGGAATCCAGAGTATTTCATATGGACGCAAATTGTGTGTTAATTCGTCAATGTGAGGGAGCGAGGGATGCAGTAAAGGAGGAATAATGCATCGGAAAAGAGATATTCGAAACCCCAAAGAAAATCCTATCGTTTCCGTAGAAACGTTTCTTGATTTAGAAGGACAATGCAGGGAATCCAGAGTAATTCATATGGACGCAAATTGTGTGTTAATTCGTCAATGTGAGTTAGCGAGGGATGCAGTAAAGGAGGAATAATGCATCGGAAAAGAGATACTCGGAACCTCAAAGAAAATCCTATCGTTTCCGTAGAAACGTATCTCGATTTAGAAGGACAATGCAGGGAATCCTGAGTATTTCATATGGACGCAAATTGTGTGTTAATTCGTCAATGTGAGGGAGCGAGGGATGCAGTAAAGGAGGAATAATGCATCGGAAAAGAGATACTCGGAACCTCAAAGAAAATCCTATCGTTTCCGTAGAAACGTATCTCGATTTAGAAGGACAATGCAGGGAATCCTGAGTATTTCATATGGACGCAAATTGTGTGTTAATTCGTCAATGTGAGGGAGCGAGGGATGCAGTAAAGGAGGAATAATGCATCGGAAAAGAGATACTCGGAACCCCAAAGAAAATCCTATCGTTTCCGTAGAAACGTATTTCGATTTAGGATGACAATGCAGGGAATTTAGTGTATTTCATATGGACGCAAATTGTGTGTTAATTCGTCAATGTCAGGGAGTGAGGGATACAGTAAAGGAGGAATAATGCATCGGAAAAGAGATACTCGGAACCCCAAAGAAAATCCTATCGTTTCCGTAGAAACGTATCTCGATTAAAAGGACAATGCAGGGAATCCAGAGTATTTCATATGGACGCAAATTGTGTGTTAATTCGTCAATGTGAGGGAGCGAGGGATGCAGTAAAGGAGGAATAATGCATCGGAAAAGAGATACTCGGAACCCCAAGGAAAATCCTTTCGTTTCCGTAGAAACGAATCTCGATTTACAAGGACAATGCAGGGCATCCAGAGTATATCATATGGACGCAAATTGTGTGTTAATTCGTCAATGTGAGGGAGCGAGGGATGCAGTAAAGGAGGAATAATGCATCGGAAAAGAGATACTCGGAACCCCAAAGAAAATCCTATCGTTTCCGTAGAAACGTATCTCGATTTACAAGGAAAATGCAGGGAATCCAGAGTATTTCATATGGACGCAAATTGTGTGTTAATTCGGCAATGTGAGGGAGCGAGGGATGCAGTAAAGGAGGAATAATGTATCGGAAAAGAGATACTCGGTACCCCAAAGAAAATCCTATCGTTTCCGTAGAAACGTATCTCGATTTAGAAGGACAATGCAGGGAATCCAGAGTATTTCATATGGACGCAAATTGTGTGTTAATTCGTCAATGTGAGGAAGCGAGGGATGCAGTAAAGGAGGAATAATGCATCGGAAAAGAGATACACGGAACCCCAAAGAAAATCCTATCGTTTCCGTAGAAACGTATCTCGATTTAGATGGACAAAACAGGGAATCCAGAGTATTTCATATGGACGCAAATTGTGTGTTAATTCGTCAATGTGAGGGAGCGAGGGATGCAGTAAAGGAGGATTAATGCATCGGAAAAGAGATACTCGGAACCCCAAAGAAAATCCTATCGTTTCGGTAGAAACGTATCTCGATTTCGAAGGACAATGCAGGGAATCCAGAGTATTTCATATGGACGCAAATTGTGTGTTAATTCGTCAATGTGAGGGAGCGAGGGATGCAGTAAAGGAGGAATAATTCATCGGAAAAGAGATACTCGACTCCCAAAAGAAAATCCCTTCGTTTCCGTAGAAATGTATCTCGATTTAGAAAGATAATGCAGGGAACCCAGAGTATTTCATATGGACGCAATTTGTGTGTTAATTCGGCAATGTGAGGGAGCGAGGGATGCAGTAAAGGAGGAATAATGCATCGGAAAAGAGATACTCGGAACCTTAAAGAAAATCCTGTCGTTTCCGTAGAAACGAATCCCGATTTAGAAGGACAATGCAGGGAATCCAGAGTATTTCATATGGACGCAAATTGTGTGTTAATTCGTCAATGTGAGGGAGCGAGGGATGCAGTAAAGGAGGAATAATGCATCGGAAAAGAGATACTCGGAACCCCAAAGAAAATCCTATCGTTTCCGTAGAAACGTATCTCGATTTACAAGGACAATGCAGGGAATCCAGAGTATATCATATGGACGCAAATTGTGTGTTAAATCGTCAATGTGAGGGAGCGAGAGATGCAGTAAAGGAGGAATAATGCATCGGAAAAGAGATACTCGGAACCCCAAAGAAAATCCTATCGTTTCCGTAGAAACGTATCTCGATTTACATGGACAATGCAGGGAATCCAGAGTATTTCATATGGACGCAAATTGTGTGTTAATTCGTCAACGTCAGGGAGCGAGGGATGCAGTAAAGGAGGAATAATGCATCGGAAAAAAGATACTCGGTACCCCAAAGAAAATCCTATCGTTTCCGTAGAAACGTATCTCGATTTAGAAGGACAATGCAGGGAATCCAGAGTATTTCATATGGACGCAAATTGTGTGTTAATTTGTCAATGTGAGGAAGCGAGGGATGCAGTAAAGGAGGAATAATGCATCGGAAAAGAGATACGCGGAACCCCAAAGAAAATCCTATCGTTTCCGTAGAAACGTACCTCGATTTCGAAGGACAGTGCATGGAATCCAGAGTATTTCATATGGACGCAAATTGTGTGTTAATTCGTCAATGTGAGGGAGCGAGGGATGCAGTAAAGGAGGAATAATGCATCGGAAAAGAGATACTCGGAACCCCAAAGAAAATCCTATCGTTTCCGTAGAAACGTATCTCTATTTAGAAGGACAATGCAGGAAATCCAGAGTATTTCATATGGACGCAAATTGTGTGTTAATTCGTCAATGTGAGGGAGCGAGGGATGCAGTAAAGGAGGAATAATGCATCGGAAAAGAGATACTCCACTCCCAAATTAGATTCCTATCGTTTCCGTAGAAACGTCTCTCGATTTTGAAAGATAATGCAGGGAACCCAGAGTATTTCATATGGACGCAATTTGTGTGTTAATTCACAATGTGAGGGAGCGAGGGATGCAGTAAAGGAGGAATAATGCATCGGAAAAGAGATACTCGGAACCCCAAAGAAAATCCTGTCGTTTCCGTAGAACCGAATCCCGATTTAGAAGGATAATGCAGGGAATCCAGAGTATTTCATATGGACGCAATTCGTGTGTTAATTCGTCAATGTGAGGGAGCGAGGGATGCAGTAAAGGAGGAATAACGCATCGGAAAAGAGATACTCGGAACCACAAAGAAAGTCCTATCGTTTCCGTAGAAACGTATCTCGATTTAGAAAGACAATGGAGGGAATCCAGAGTATTTCATATGGACGCAAATTGTGTGTTAATTCGTCAATGTGAGTTAGCGAGGGATGCAGTAAAGGGGGAATAATGCATCGAAAAAGAGATACTCAGAACCCCAAAGAAAATCCTATCGTTTCCGTAGAAACGTATCTCGATTTAGAAGGACAATGCAGGGAATCCAGAGTATTTCATATGGACGCAAATTGTGTGTTAATTCGTCAATGTGAGGGAGCGAGGGATGCAGTAAAGGAGGAATAATGCATCGGAAAAGAGATATTCGAAACCCCAAAGAAAATCCTATCGTTTCCGTAGAAACGTTTCTTGATTTAGAAGGACAATGCAGGGAATCCAGAGTAATTCATATGGACGCAAATTGTGTGTTAATTCGTCAATGTGAGTTAGCGAGGGATGCAGTAAAGGAGGAATAATGCATCGGAAAAGAGATACTCGGAACCTCAAAGAAAATCCTATCGTTTCCGTAGAAACGTATCTCGATTTAGAAGGACAATGCAGGGAATCCTGAGTATTTCATATGGACGCAAATTGTGTGTTAATTCGTCAATGTGAGGGAGCGAGGGATGCAGTAAAGGAGGAATAATGCATCGGAAAAGAGATACTCGGAACCTCAAAGAAAATCCTATCGTTTCCGTAGAAACGTATCTCGATTTAGAAGGACAATGCAGGGAATCCTGAGTATTTCATATGGACGCAAATTGTGTGTTAATTCGTCAATGTGAGGGAGCGAGGGATGCAGTAAAGGAGGAATAATGCATCGGAAAAGAGATACTCGGAACCCCAAAGAAAATCCTATCGTTTCCGTAGAAACGTATTTCGATTTAGGATGACAATGCAGGGAATTTAGTGTATTTCATATGGACGCAAATTGTGTGTTAATTCGTCAATGTCAGGGAGTGAGGGATACAGTAAAGGAGGAATAATGCATCGGAAAAGAGATACTCGGACCCCAAAGAAAATCCTATCGTTTCCGTAGAAACGTATCTCGATTAAAAGGACAATGCAGGGAATCCAGAGTATTTCATATGGACGCAAATTGTGTGTTAATTCGTCAATGTGAGGGAGCGAGGGATGCAGTAAAGGAGGAATAATGCATCGGAAAAGAGATACTCGGAACCCCAAGGAAAATCCTTTCGTTTCCGTAGAAACGAATCTCGATTTACAAGGACAATGCAGGGCATCCAGAGTATATCATATGGACGCAAATTGTGTGTTAATTCGTCAATGTGAGGGAGCGAGGGATGCAGTAAAGGAGGAATAATGCATCGGAAAAGAGATACTCGGAACCCCAAAGAAAATCCTATCGTTTCCGTAGAAACGTATCTCGATTTACAAGGAAAATGCAGGGAATCCAGAGTATTTCATATGGACGCAAATTGTGTGTTAATTCGGCAGTGTGAGGGAGCGAGGGATGCAGTAAAGGAGGAATAATGTATCGGAAAAGAGATACTCGGTACCCCAAAGAAAATCCTATCGTTTCCGTAGAAACGTATCTCGATTTAGAAGGACAATGCAGGGAATCCAGAGTATTTCATATGGACGCAAATTGTGTGTTAATTCGTCAATGTGAGGAAGCGAGGGATGCAGTAAAGGAGGAATAATGCATCGGAAAAGAGATACACGGAACCCCAAAGAAAATCCTATCGTTTCCGTAGAAACGTATCTCGATTTAGATGGACAATACAGGGAATCCAGAGTATTTCATATGGACGCAAATTGTGTGTTAATTCGTCAATGTGAGGGAGCGAGGGATGCAGTAAAGGAGGATTAATGCATCGGAAAAGAGATACTCGGAACCCCAAAGAAAATCCTATCGTTTCGGTAGAAACGTATCTCGATTTCGAAGGACAATGCAGGGAATCCAGAGTATTTCATATGGACGCAAATTGTGTGTTAATTCGTCAATGTGAGGGAGCGAGGGATGCAGTAAAGGAGGAATAATTCATCGGAAAAGAGATACTCGACTCCCAAAAGAAAACCCTTCGTTTCCGTAGAAATGTATCTCGATTTAGAAAGATAATGCAGGGAACCCAGAGTATTTCATATGGACGCAATTTGTGTGTTAATTCGGCAATGTGAGGGAGCGAGGGATGCAGTAAAGGAGGAATAATGCATCGGAAAAGAGATACTCGGAACCTTAAAGAAAATCCTGTCGTTTCCGTAGAAACGAATCCCGATTTAGAAGGACAATGCAGGGAATCCAGAGTATTTCATATGGACGCAAATTGTGTGTTAATTCGTCAATGTGAGGGAGCGAGGGATGCAGTAAAGGAGGAATAATGCATCGGAAAAGAGATACTCGGAACCCCAAAGAAAATCCTATCGTTTCCGTAGAAACGTATCTCGATTTACAAGGACAATGCAGGGAATCCAGAGTATATCATATGGACGCAAATTGTGTGTTAAATCGTCAATGTGAGGGAGCGAGAGATGCAGTAAAGGAGGAATAATGCATCGGAAAAGAGATACTCGGAACCCCAAAGAAAATCCTATCGTTTCCGTAGAAACGTATCTCGATTTACATGGACAATGCAGGGAATCCAGAGTATTTCATATGGACGCAAATTGTGTGTTAATTCGTCAACGTCAGGGAGCGAGGGATGCAGTAAAGGAGGAATAATGCATCGGAAAAAAGATACTCGGTACCCCAAAGAAAATCCTATCGTTTCCGTAGAAACGTATCTCGATTTAGAAGGACAATGCAGGGAATCCAGAGTATTTCATATGGACGCAAATTGTGTGTTAATTTGTCAATGTGAGGAAGCGAGGGATGCAGTAAAGGAGGAATAATGCATCGGAAAAGAGATACGCGGAACCCCAAAGAAAATCCTATCGTTTCCGTAGAAACGTACCTCGATTTCGAAGGACAGTGCATGGAATCCAGAGTATTTCATATGGACGCAAATTGTGTGTTAATTCGTCAATGTGACGGAGCGAGGGATGCAGTAAAGGCGGAATAATGCATCGGAAAAGAGATACTCGGAACCCCAAAGAAAATCCTATCGTTTCCGTAGAAACGTATCTTGATTTAGAAGGACAATGCAGGGAATCCAGAGTATTTCATATGGACGCAAATTGTGTGTTAATTCGTCAATGTGAGGGAGCGAGGGATGCAGTAAAGGAGGAATAATGCATCGGAAAAGAGATACTCGGAACCCCAAAGAAAATCCTATCGTTTCCGTAGAAACGTCTCTCGATTTAGAAAGATAATGCAGGGAACCCAGAGTATTTCATATGGACGCAATTAGTGCGTTAATTCGTCAATGTGAGGGAGCGAGGGATGCAGTAAAGGAGGAATAATGCATCGGAAAAGAGATACTCGGAACCCCAAAGAAAATCCTGTCGTTTCCGTAGAACCGAATCCCGATTTAGAAGGACAATGCAGGGAATCCAGAGTATTTCATATGGACGCAAATCGTGTGTTAATTCGTCAATGTGAGGGAGCGAGGGATGCAGTAAAGGAGGAATAATTCATCGGAAAAGGGATACTCGACTCCCAAAAGAAAATCCTATCGTTTCCGTAGAAACGTATCTCGATTTAGAAAGATAATGCAGGGAACCCAGAGTATTTCATATGGACGCAATTTGTGTGTTAATTCGGCAATGTGAGGGAGCGAGGGATGCAGTAAAGGAGGAATAATGCATCGGAAAAGAGATACTCGGAACCCCAAACAAAATCCTATCGTTTCCGTAGAAACGTATCTCGATTTACAAGGACAATGCAGGGAATCCAGTGTATATCATATGGACGCAAATTGTGTGTTAAATCGTCAATGTGAGGGAGCGAGGGATGCAGTAAAGGAGGAATAATGCATCGGAAAAGAGATACTCGGAACCCCAAAGAAAATCCTATCGTTTCCGTAGAAACGTATCTCGATTTACATGGACAATGCAGGGAATCCAGAGTATTTCATATGGACGCAAATTGTGTGTTAATTGGTCAATGTGAGGGAGCGAGGGATGCAGTAAAGGAGGAATAATGCATCGGAAAAGAGATACTCGGTACCCCAAAGAAAATCCTATCGTTTCCGTAGAAACGTATCTCGATTTAGAAGGACAATGCAGGGAATCCAGAGTATTTCATATGGACGCAAATTGTGTGTTAATTCGTCAATGTGAGGAAGCGAGGGATGCAGTAAAGGAGGAATAATGCATCGGAAAAGAGATACACGGAACCCCAAAGAAAATCCTATCGTTTCCGTAGAAACGTATCTCGATTTAGATGGACAATGCAGGGAATCCAGAGTATTTCATATGGACGCAAATTGTGTGTTAATTCGTCAATGTGACGGAGCGAGGGATGCAGTAAAGGCGGAGTAATGCATCGGAAAAGAGATACTCGGAACCCCAAAGAAAATCCTATCGTTTCCGTAGAAACGTATCTTGATTTAGAAGGACAATGCAGGGAATCCAGAGTATTTCATATGGACGCAAATTGTGTGTTAATTCGTCAATGTGAGGGAGCGAGGGATGCAGTAAAGGAGGAATAATGCATCGGAAAAGAGATACTCGGAACCCCAAAGAAAATCCTATCGTTTCCCTAGAAACGTATCTCGATTTCGAAGGACACTGCAGGGAATCCAGAGTATTTCATATGGACGCAAATTGTGTGTTAATTCGTCAATGTGAGGGAGCGAGGGATGCAGTAAAGGAGGAATAATTCATCGGAAAAGAGATACTCGACTCCCAAAAGAAAATCCTTTCGTTTCCATAGATACGTCTCTCGATTTAGAAAGATAATGCAGGGAACCCAGAGTATTTCATATGGACGCAATTTGTGTGTTAATTCGTCAATGTGAGGGAGCGAGGGATGCAGTAAAGGAGGAATAATGCATCGGAAAAGAGATACTCGGAACCCCAAAGAAAATCCTGCCGTTTCCGTAGAAACGAATCCCGATTTAGAAGGACAATGCAGGGAATCCTGAGTATTTCATATGGACGCAAATGGTGTGTTAATTCGTCAATGTGAGGGAGCGAGGGATGCAGTAAAGGAGGAATAATGCATCGGAAAAGGGATACTCGACTCCCAAAAGAAAATCCTATCGTTTCCGTAGAAACGTATCTCGATTTAGAAAGATAATGCAGGGAACCCAGAGTATTTCATATGGACGCAATTTGTGTGTTAATTCGGCAATGTCAGGGAGCGAGGGATGCAGTAAAGGAGGAATAATGCATCGGAAAAGAGATACTCGGAACCTTAAAGAAAATCCTGTCGTTTCCGTAGAAACGAATCCCGATTTAGAAGGACAATGCAGGGAATTCGGAGTATTTCATATGGACGCAAATTGTGTGTTAATTCGTCAATGTGAGGGAGCGAGGGATGCAGTAAAGGAGGAATAATGCATCGGAAAAGAGATACTCGGAACCCCAAAGAAAATCCTATCGTTTCCGTAGAAACGTATCTCGATTTACAAGGACAATGCAGGGAATCCAGAGTATATCATATGGACGCAAATTGAGTGTTAAATCGTCAATGTGAGGGAGCGAGGGATGCAGTAAAGGAGGAATAATGCATCGGAAAAGAGTTACTCGGAACCCCAAAGAAAATCCTATCGTTTCCGTAGAAACGTATCTCGATTTACATGGACAATGCAGGGAATCCAGAGTATTTCATATGGACGCAAATTGTGTGTTAATTCGTCAACGTCAGGGAGCGAGGGATGCAGTAAGGAGGAATAATGCATCGGAAAGGAGATACTCGGTACCCCAAAGAAAATCCTATCGTTTCAGTAGAAACGTATCTCGATTTAGAAGGACAATGCAGGGAATCCAGAGTATTTCATATGGACGCAAATTGTGTGTTAATTCGTCAATGTGAGGAAGCGAGGGATGCAGTAAAGGAGGAATAATGCATCGGAAAAGAGATACGCGGAACCCCAAAGAAAATCCTATCGTTTCCGTAGAAACGTATCTCGATTTCGAAGGACAGTGCAGGGAATCCAGAGTATTTCATATGGACGCAAATTGTGTGTTAATTCGTCAATGTGACGGAGCGAGGGATGCAGTAAAGGTGGAATAATGCATCGGAAAGGAAATACTCGGGACCCCAAAGAAAATCCTGTCGTTTCCGTAGAAATGAATCCCGATTTATAAGGACAATGCAGGGAATCCTGAGTATTTCATATGGACGCAAATTGTGTGTTAATTCGTCAATGTGAGGGAGCGAGGGATGCAGTAAAGGAGGAATAATGCATCGGAAAAGAGATACTCGGAACCCCAAAGAAAATCCTGTCGTTTCCGTAGAAACGAATCCCGATTTAGAAGGACAATGCAGGGAATCCAGAGTATTTCATATGGACGCAAATTGTGTGTTAATTCGTCAATGTGAGGGAGCGAGGGATGCAGTAAAGGAGGAATAATGCATCGGAAAAGGGATACTCGACTCCCAAAAGAAAATCCTATCGTTTCCGTAGAAACGTATCTCGATTTAGAAAGATAATGCAGGCAACCCAGAGTATTTCATATGGACGCAATTTGTGTGTTAATTCGGCAATGTGAGGGAGCGAGGGATGCAGTAAAGGAGGAATAATGCATCGGAAAAGAGATACTCGGGACCTTAAAGAAAATCCTGTCGTTTCCGTAGAAACGAATCCCGATTTAGAAGGACAATGCAGGGAATCCAGAGTATTTCATATGGACGCAAATTGTGTGTTAATTCGTCAATGTGAGGGAGCGAGGGATGCAGTAAAGGAGGAATAATGCATCGGAAAAGAGATACTCGGAACCCCAAAGAAAATCCTATCGTTTCCGTAGAAACGTATCTCGATTTACAAGGACAATGCAGGGGATCCAGAGTATATCATATGGACGCAAATTGTGTGTTAAATCGTCAATGTGAGGGAGCGAGGGATGCAGTAAAGGAGGAATAATGCATCGGAAAAGAGATACTCGGAACCCCAAAGAAAATCCTATCGTTTCCGTAGAAACGAAACTCGATTTACATGGACAATGCAGGGAATCCAGAGTATTTCATATGGACGCAAATTGTGTGTTAATTCGTCAACGTCAGGGAGCGAGGGATGCAGTAAAGGAGGAATAATGCATCGGAAAAGAGATACTCTTAACCCCAAAGAAAATCCTATCTTATCCGTAGAAACGTATCTCGATTTAGAAGGACAATGCAGGGAATCCAGAGTATTTCATATGGACGCAAATTGTGTGTTAATTCGTCAATGTGAGGAAGCGAGGGATGCAGTAAAGGAGGAATAATGCATCGGAAAAGAGATACGCGGAACCCCAAAGAAAATCCTATCGTTTCCGTGGAAACGTATCTCGATTTCGAAGGACAGTGCAGGGAATCCAGAGTATTTCATATGGACGCAAATTGTGTGTTAATTCGTCAACGTCAGGGAGCGAGGGATGCAGTAAAGGAGGAATAATGCATCGGAAAAGAGATACTCGGAACCTTAAAGAAAATCCTGTCGTTTCCGTAGAAACGAATCCCGATTTAGAAGGACAATGCAGGGAATCCAGAGTATTTCATATGGACGCAAATTGTGTGTTAATTCGTCAATGTGAGGGAGCGAGGGATGCAGTAAAGGAGGAATAATGCATCGGAAAAGAGATACTCGGAACCCCAAAGAAAATCCTATCGTTTCCGTAGAAACGTATCTCGATTTAGAAGGACAATGCAGGGAATCCAGATTATATCATATGGATGCAAATTGTGTGTTAAATCGTCAATGTGAGGGAGCGAGGGATGCAGTAAAGGAGGAATAATGCATCGGAAAAGAGATACTCGGAACCCCAAAGAAAATCCTATCGTTTCCGTAGAAACGTATCTCGATTTACATGGACAATGCAGGGAATCCAGAGTATTTCATATGGACGCAAATTGTGTGTTAATTCGTCAACGTCAGGGAGCGAGGGATGCAGTAAAGGAGGAATAATGCATCGGAAAAGAGATACTCGGTACCCCAAAGAAAATCCTATTGTTTCCGTAGAAACGTATCTCGATTTAGAAGGACAATGCAGGGAATCCAGAGTATTTCATATGGACGCAAATTGTGTGTTAATTCGTCAATGTGAGGAAGCGAGGGATGCAGTAAAGGAGGAATAATGCATCGGAAAAGAGATACGCGGAACCCCAAAGAAAATCCTATTGTTTCCGTAGAAACGTATCTCGATTTCGAAGGACAGTGCAGGGAATCCTGAGTATTTCATATGGACGCAAATTGTGTGTTAATTCGTCAATGTGACGGAGCGAGGGTTGCAGTAAAGGAGGAATAATGCATCGGAAAAGAGATACTCGGGACCCCAAAGAAAATCCTGTCGTTTCCGTAGAAACGAATCCCGATTTAGAAGGACAATGCAGGGAATCCTGAGTATTTCATATGGACGCAAATTGTGTGTTAATTCGTCAATGTGAGGGAGCGAGGGATGCAGTAAAGGAGGAATAATGCATCGGAAAAGAGATACTCGGAACCCCAAAGAAAATCCTGTCGTTTCCGTAGAAACGAATCCCGATTTAGAAGGACAATGCAGGAAATCCAGAGTATTTCATATGGACGCAAATTGTGTGTTAATTCGTCAATGTGAGGAAGCGAGGGATGCAGTAAAGGAGGAATAATGCATCGAAAAGGGATACTCGACTCCCAAAAGAAAATCCTATCGTTTCCGTAGAAACGTATCTCGATTTAGAAAGTTAATGCAGGCAACCCAGAGTATTTCATATGGACGCAATTTGTGTGTTAATTCGGCAATGTGAGGGAGCGAGGGATGCAGTAAAGGAGGAATAATGCATCGGAAAAGAGATACTCGGGACCTTAAAGAAAATCCTGTCGTTTCCGTAGAAACGAATCCCGATTTAGAAGGACAATGCAGGGAATCCAGAGTATTTCATATGGACGCAAATTGTGTGTTAATTCGTCAATGTGAGGGAGCGAGGGATGCAGTAAAGGAGGAATAATGCATCGGAAAAGAGATACTCGGAACCCCAAAGAAAATCCTATCGTTTCCGTAGAAACGTATCTCGATTTACAAGGACAATGCAGGGAATCCAGAGTATATCATATGGACGCAAATTGTGTGTTAAATCGTCAATGTGAGGGAGCGAGGGGTGCAGTAAAGGAGGAATAATGCATCGGAAAAGAGATACTCGGAACCCCAAAGAAAATCCTATCGTTTCCGTAGAAACGTAACTCGATTTACATGGACAATGCAGGGAATCCAGAGTATTTCATATGGACGCAAATTGTGTGTTAATTCGTCAACGTCAGGGAGCGAGGGATGCAGTAAAGGAGGAATAATGCATCGGAAAAGAGATACTCTTAACCCCAAAGAAAATCCTATCTTATCCGTAGAAACGTATCTCGATTTAGAAGGACAATGCAGGGAATCCAGAGTATTTCATATGGACGCAAATTGTGTGTTAATTCGTCAATGTGAGGAAGCGAGGGATGCAGTAAAGGAGGAATAATGCATCGGAAAAGAGATACGCGGAACCCCAAAGAAAATCCTATCGTTTCCGTGGAAACGTATCTCGATTTCGAAGGACAGTGCAGGGAATCCAGAGTATTTCATATGGACGCAAATTGTGTGTTAATTCGTCAACGTCAGGGAGCGAGGGATGCAGTAAAGGAGGAATAATTCATCGGAAAAGAGATACTCGGAACCTTAAAGAAAATCCTGTCGTTTCCGTAGAAACGAATCCCGATTTAGAAGGACAATGCAGGGAATCCAGAGTATTTCATATGGACGCAAATTGTGTGTTAATTCGTCAATGTGAGGGAGCGAGGGATGCAGTAAAGGAGGAATAATGCATCGGAAAAGAGATACTCGGAACCCCAAAGAAAATCCTATCGTTTCCGTAGAAACGTATCTCGATTTAGAAGGACAATGCAGGGAATCCAGATTATATCATATGGATGCAAATTGTGTGTTAAATCGTCAATGTGAGGGAGCGAGGGATGCAGTAAAGGAGGAATAATGCATCGGAAAAGAGATACTCGGAACCCCAAAGAAAATCCTATCGTTTCCGTAGAAACGTATCTCGATTTACATGGACAATGCAGGGAATCCAGAGTATTTCATATGGACGCAAATTGTGTGTTAATTCGTCAACGTCAGGGAGCGAGGGATGCAGTAAAGGAGGAATAATGCATCGGAAAAGAGATACTCGGTACCCCAAAGAAAATCCTATTGTTTCCGTTGAAACGTATCTCGATTTAGAAGGACAATGCAGGGAATCCAGAGTATTTCATATGGACGCAAATTGTGTGTTAATTCGTCAATGTGAGGAAGCGAGGGATGCAGTAAAGGAGGAATAATGCATCGGAAAAGAGATACGCGGAACCCCAAAGAAAATCCTATTGTTTCCGTAGAAACGTATCTCGATTTCGAAGGACAGTGCAGGGAATCCTGAGTATTTCATATGGACGCAAATTGTGTGTTAATTCGTCAATGTGACGGAGCGAGGGTTGCAGTAAAGGAGGAATAATGCATCGGAAAAGAGATACTCGGGACCCCAAAGAAAATCCTGTCGTTTCCGTAGAAACGAATCCCGATTTAGAAGGACAATGCAGGGAATCCTGAGTATTTCATATGGACGCAAATTGTGTGTTAATTCGTCAATGTGAGGGAGCGAGGGATGCAGTAAAGGAGGAATAATGCATCGGAAAAGAGATACTCGGAACCCCAAAGAAAATCCTGTCGTTTCCGTAGAAACGAATCCCGATTTAGAAGGACAATGCAGGAAATCCAGAGTATTTCATATGGACGCAAATTGTGTGTTAATTCGTCAATGTGAGGGAGCGAGGGATGCAGTAAAGGAGGAATAATGCATCGAAAAGGGATACTCGACTCCCAAAAGAAAATCCTATCGTTTCCATAGAAACGTATCTCGATTTAGAAAGATAATGCAGGCAACCCAGAGTATTTCATATGGACGCAATTTGTGTGTTAATTCGGCAATGTGAGGGAGCGAGGGATGCAGTAAAGGAGGAATAATGCATCGGAAAAGAGATACTCGGGACCTTAAAGAAAATCCTGTCGTTTCCGTAGAAACGAATCCCGATTTAGAAGGACAATGCAGGGAATCCAGAGTATTTCATATGGACGCAAATTGTGTGTTAATTCGTCAATGTGAGGGAGCGAGGGATGCAGTAAAGGAGGAATAATGCATCGGAAAAGAGATACTCGGAACCCCAAAGAAAATCCTATCGTTTCCGTAGAAACGTATCTCGATTTACAAGGACAATGCAGGGAATCCAGAGTATATCATATGGACGCAAATTGTGTGTTAAATCGTCAATGTGAGGGAGCGAGGGGTGCAGTAAAGGAGGAATAATGCATCGGAAAAGAGATACTCGGAACCCCAAAGAAAATCCTATCGTTTCCGTAGAAACGTAACTCGATTTACATGGACAATGCAGGGAATCCAGAGTATTTCATATGGACGCAAATTGTGTGTTAATTCGTCAACGTCAGGGAGCGAGGGATGCAGCAAAGGAGGAATAATGCATCGGAAAAGAGATACTCTTAACCCCAAAGAAAATCCTATCTTATCCGTAGAAACGTATCTCGATTTAGAAGGACAATGCAGGGAATCCAGAGTATTTCATATGGACGCAAATTGTGTGTTAATTCGTCAATGTGAGGAAGCGAGGGATGCAGTAAAGGAGGAATAATGCATCGGAAAAGAGATACGCGGAACCCCAAAGAAAATCCTGTCGTTTCCGTAGAAACGTATCTCGATTTCGAAGGACAGTGCAGGGAATCCAGAGTATTTCATATGGACGCAAATTGTGTGTTAATTCGTCAACGTCAGGGAGCGAGGGATGCATTAAAGGAGGAATAATGCATCGGAAAAGAGATACTCGGGACCTTAAAGAAAATCCTGTCGTTTCCGTAGAAACGAATCCCGATTTAGAAGGACAATGCAGGGAATCCAGAGTATTTCATATGGACGCAAATTGTGTGTTAATTCGTCAATGTGAGGGAGCGAGGGATGCAGTAAAGGAGGAATAATGCATCGGAAAAGAGATACTCGGAACCCCAAAGAAAATCCTATCGTTTCCGTAAAAACGTATCTCGATTTACAAGGACAATGCAGGGAATCCAGATTATATCATATGGACGCAAATTGTGTGTTAAATCGTCAATGTGAGGGAGCGAGGGATGCAGTAAAGGAGGAATAATGCATCGGAAAAGAGATACTCGGAACCCCAAAGAAAATCCTATCGTTTCCGTAGAAACGTATCTCGATTTACATGGACAATGCAGGGAATCCAGAGTATTTCATATGGACGCAAATTGTGTGTTAATTCGTCAACGTCAGGGAGCGAGGGATGCAGTAAAGGAGGAATAATGCATCGGAAAAGAGATACTCGGTACCCCAAAGAAAATCCTATCGTTTCCGTAGAAACGTATCTCGATTTAGAAGGACAATGCAGGGAATCCAGAGTATTTCATATGGACGCAAATTGTGTGTTAATCCGTCAATGTGAGGAAGCGAGGGATGCAGTAAAGGAGGAATAATGCATCGGAAAAGAGATACGCGGAACCCAAAGAAAATCCTATCGTTTCCGTAGAAACGTATCTCGATTTAGAAAGATAATGCAGGCAACCCAGAGTATTTCATATGGACGCAATTTGTGTGTTAATTCGGCAATGTGAGGGAGCGAGGGATGCAGTAAAGGAGGAATAATGCATCGGAAAAGAGATACTCGGGACCTTAAAGAAAATCCTGTCGTTTCCGTAGAAACGAATCCCGATTTAGAAGGACAATGCAGGGAATCCAGAGTATTTCATATGGACGCAAATTGTGTGTTAATTCGTCAATGTGAGGGAGCGAGGGATGCAGTAAAGGAGGAATAATGCATCGGAAAAGAGATACTCGGAACCCCAAAGAAAATCCTATCGTTTCCGTAGAAACGTATCTCGATTTACAAGGACAATGCAGGGAATCCAGAGTATATCATATGGACGCAAATTGTGTGTTAAATCGTCAATGTGAGGGAGCGAGGGATGCAGTAAAGGAGGAATAATGCATCGGAAAAGAGATACTCGGAACCCCAAAGAAAATCCTATCGTTTCCGTAGAAACGTAACTCGATTTACATGGACAATGCAGGGAATCCAGATTATTTCATATGGACGCAAATTGTGTGTTAATTCGTCAACGTCAGGGAGCGAGGGATGCAGTAAAGGAGGAATAATGCATCGGAAAAGAGATACTCTTAACCCCAAAGAAAATCCTATCTTATCCGTAGAAACGTATCTCGATTTAGAAGGACAATGCAGGGAATCCAGAGTATTTCATATGGACGCAAATTGTGTGTTAATTCGTCAATGTGAGGAAGCGAGGGATGCAGTAAAGGAGGAATAATGCATCGGAAAAGAGATACGCGGAACCCCAAAGAAAATCCTATCGTTTCCGTGGAAACGTATCTCGATTTCGAAGGACAGTGCAGGGAATCCAGAGTATTTCATATGGACGCAAATTGTGTGTTAATTCGTCAACGTCAGGGAGCGAGGGATGCAGTAAAGGAGGAATAATGCATCGGAAAAGAGATACTCGGAACCTTAAAGAAAATCCTGTCGTTTCCGTAGAAACGAATCCCGATTTAGAAGGACAATGCAGGGAATCCAGAGTATTTCATATGGACGCAAATTGTGTGTTAATTCGTCAATGTGAGGGAGCGAGGGATGCAGTAAAGGAGGAATAATGCATCGGAAAAGAGATACTTGGAACCCCAAAGAAAATCCTATCATTTCCGTAGAAACGTATCTCGATTTACAAGGACAGTGCAGGGAATCCAGATTATATCATATGGACGCAAATTGTGTGTTAAATCGTCAATGTGAGGGAGCGAGGGATGCAGTAAAGGAGGAATAATGCATCGGAAAAGCGATACTCGGAACCCCAAAGAAAATCCTATCGTTTCCGTAGAAACGTATCTCGATTTACATGGCCAATGCAGGGAATCCAGAGTATTTCATATGGACGCAAATTGTGTGTTAATTCGTCAACGTCAGGGAGCGAGGGATGCAGTAAAGGAGGAATAATGCATCGGATAAGAGATACGCGGAACCCCAAAGAAAATCCTATCGTTTCCGTAGAAACGTATCTCGATTTCGAAGGACAGTGCAGGGAATCCTGAGTATTTCATATGGACGCAAATTGTGTGTTAATTCGTCAATGTGACGGAGCGAGGGTTGCAGTAAAGGAGGAATAATGCATCGGAAAAGAGATACTCGGGACCCCAAAGAAAATCCTGTCGTTTCCGTAGAAACGAATCCCGATTTAGAAGGACAATGCAGGGAATCCTGAGTATTTCATATGGACGCAAATTGTGTGTTAATTCGTCAATGTGAGGGAGCGAGGGATGCAGTAAAGGAGGAATAATGCATCGGAAAAGAGATACTCGGAACCCCAAAGAAAATCCTGTCGTTTCCGTAGAAACGAATCCCGATTTAGAAGGACAATGCAGGGAATCCTGAGTATTTCATATGGACGCAAATTGTGTGTTAATTCGTGAATGTGAGGGAGCGAGGGATGCAGTAAAGGAGGAATAATGCATCGGAAAAGGGATACTCGACTCCCAAAAGAAAATCCTTTCGTTTCCGTAGAAACGTATCTCGATTTAGAAAGATAATGCAGGGAACCCAGAGTATTTCATATGGACGCAATTTGTGTGTTAATTCGGCAATGTGAGGGAGCGAGGGATGCAGTAAAGGAGGAATAATGCATCGGAAAAGAGATACTCGGGACCTTAAAGAAAATCCTGTCGTTTCCGTAGAAACGAATCCCGATTTAGAAGGACAATGCAGGGAATCCAGAGTATTTCATATGGACGCAAATTGTGTGTTAATTCGTCAATGTGAGGGAGCGAGGGATGCAGTAAAGGAGGAATAATGCATCGGAAAAAGAGATACTCGGAACCCCAAAGAAAATCCTATCGTTTCCGTAGAAACGTATCTCGATTTACAAGGACAATGCAGGGAATCCAGAGTATATCATATGGACGCAAATTGTGTGTTAAATCGTCAATGTGAGGGAGCGAGGGATGCAGTAAAGGAGGAATAATGCATCGGAAAAGAGATACTCGGAACCCCAAAGAAAATCCTATCGTTTCCGTAGAAACGTAACTCGATTTACATGGACAATGCAGGGAATCCAGAGTATTTCATATGGACGCAAATTGTGTGTTAATTCGTCAACGTCAGGGAGCGAGGGATGCAGCAAAGGAGGAATAATGCATCGGAAAAGAGATACTCTTAACCCCAAAGAAAATCCTATCTTATCCGTAGAAACGTATCTCGATTTAGAAGGACAATGCAGGGAATCCAGAGTATTTCATATGGACGCAAATTGTGTGTTAATTCGTCAATGTGAGGAAGCGAGGGATGCAGTAAAGGAGGAATAATGCATCGGAAAAGAGATACGCGGAACCCCAAAGAAAATCCTATCGTTTCCGTAGAAACGTATCTCGATTTCGAAGGACAGTGCAGGGAATCCAGAGTATTTCATATGGACGCAAATTGTGTGTTAATTCGTCAACGTCAGGGAGCGAGGGATGCAGTAAAGGAGGAATAATGCATCGGAAAAGAGATACTCGGAACCTTAAAGAAAATCCTGTCGTTTCCGTAGAAACGAATCCCGATTTAGAAGGACAATGCAGGGAATCCAGAGTATTTCATATGGACGCAAATTGTGTGTTAATTCGTCAATGTGAGGGAGCGAGGGATGCAGTAAAGGAGGAATAATGCATCGGAAAAGAGATACTCGGTACCCCAAAGAAAATCCTATTGTTTCCGTAGAAACGTATCTCGATTTAGAAGGACAATGCAGGGAATCCAGAGTATTTCATATGGACGCAAATTGTGTGTTAATTCGTCAATGTGAGGAAGCGAGGGATGCAGTAAAGGAGGAATAATGCATCGGAAAAGAGATACGCGGAACCCCAAAGAAAATCCTATTGTTTCCGTAGAAACGTATCTCGATTTCGAAGGACAGTGCAGGGAATCCTGAGTATTTCATATGGACGCAAATTGTGTGTTAATTCGTCAATGTGACGGAGCGAGGGTTGCAGTAAAGGAGGAATAATGCATCGGAAAAGAGATACTCGGGACCCCAAAGAAAATCCTGTCGTTTCCGTAGAAACGAATCCCGATTTAGAAGGACAATGCAGGGAATCCTGAGTATTTCATATGAACGCAAATTGTGTGTTAATTCGTCAATGTGAGGGAGCGAGGGATGCAGTAAAGGAGGAATAATGCATCGGAAAAGAGATACTCGGAACCCCAAAGAAAATCCTGTCGTTTCCGTAGAAACGAATCCCGATTTAGAAGGACAATGCAGGAAATCCAGAGTATTTCATATGGACGCAAATTGTGTGTTAATTCGTCAATGTGAGGGAGCGAGGGATGCAGTAAAGGAGGAATAATGCATCGAAAAGGGATACTCGACTCCCAAAAGAAAATCCTATCGTTTCCGTAGAAACGTATCTCGATTTAGAAAGATAATGCAGGCAACCCAGAGTATTTCATATGGACGCAATTTGTGTGTTAATTCGGCAATGTGAGGGAGCGAGGGATGCAGTAAAGGAGGAATAATGCATCGGAAAAGAGATACTCGGGACCTTAAAGAAAATCCTGTCGTTTCCGTAGAAACGAATCCCGATTTAGAAGGACAATGCAGGGAATCCAGAGTATTTCATATGGACGCAAATTGTGTGTTAATTCGTCAATGTGAGGGAGCGAGGGATGCAGTAAAGGAGGAATAATGCATCGGAAAAGAGATACTCGGAACCCCAAAGAAAATCCTATCGTTTACGTAGAAACGTATCTCGATTTACAAGGACAATGCAGGGAATCCAGAGTATATCATATGGACGCAAATTGTGTGTTAAATCGTCAATGTGAGGGAGCGAGGGGTGCAGTAAAGGAGGAATAATGCATCGGAAAAGAGATACTCGGAACCCCAAAGAAAATCCTATCGTTTCCGTAGAAACGTAACTCGATTTACATGGACAATGCAGGGAATCCAGAGTATTTCATATGGACGCAAATTGTGTGTTAATTCGTCAACGTCAGGGAGCGAGGGATGCAGCAAAGGAGGAATAATGCATCGGAAAAGAGATACTCTTAACCCCAAAGAAAATCCTATCTTATCCGTAGAAACGTATCTCGATTTAGAAGGACAATGCAGGGAATCCAGAGTATTTCATATGGACGCAAATTGTGTGTTAATTCGTCAATGTGAGGAAGCGAGGGATGCAGTAAAGGAGGAATAATGCATCGGAAAAGAGATACGCGGAACCCCAAAGAAAATCCTGTCGTTTCCGTAGAAACGTATCTCGATTTCGAAGGACAGTGCAGGGAATCCAGAGTATTTCATATGGACGCAAATTGTGTGTTAATTCGTCAACGTCAGGGAGCGAGGGATGCATTAAAGGAGGAATAATGCATCGGAAAAGAGATACTCGGGACCTTAAAGAAAATCATGTCGTTTCCGTAGAAACGAATCCCGATTTAGAAGGACAATGCAGGGAATCCAGAGTATTTCATATGGACGCAAATTGTGTGTTAATTCGTCAATGTGAGGGAGCGAGGGATGCAGTAAAGGAGGAATAATGCATCGGAAAAGAGATACTCGGAACCCCAAAGAAAATCCTATCGTTTCCGTAAAAACGTATCTCGATTTACAAGGACAATGCAGGGAATCCAGATTATATCATATGGACGCAAATTGTGTGTTAAATCGTCAATGTGAGGGAGCGAGGGATGCAGTAAAGGAGGAATAATGCATCGGAAAAGAGATACTCGGAACCCCAAAGAAAATCCTATCGTTTCCGTAGAAACGTATCTCGATTTACATGGACAATGCAGGGAATCCAGAGTATTTCATATGGACGCAAATTGTGTGTTAATTCGTCAACGTCAGGGAGCGAGGGATGCAGTAAAGGAGGAATAATGCATCGGAAAAGAGATACTCGGTACCCCAAAGAAAATCCTATCGTTTCCGTAGAAACGTATCTCGATTTAGAAGGACAATGCAGGGAATCCAGAGTATTTCATATGGACGCAAATTGTGTGTTAATCCGTCAATGTGAGGAAGCGAGGGATGCAGTAAAGGAGGAATAATGCATCGGAAAAGAGATACGCGGAACCCCAAAGAAAATCCTATCGTTTCCGTAGAAACGTATCTCGATTTAGAAAGATAATGCAGGCAACCCAGAGTATTTCATATGGACGCAATTTGTGTGTTAATTCGGCAATGTGAGGGAGCGAGGGATGCAGTAAAGGAGGAATAATGCATCGGAAAAGAGATACTCGGGACCTTAAAGAAAATCCTGTCGTTTCCGTAGAAACGAATCCCGATTTAGAAGGACAATGCAGGGAATCCAGAGTATTTCATATGGACGCAAATTGTGTGTTAATTCGTCAATGTGAGGGAGCGAGGGATGCAGTAAAGGAGGAATAATGCATCGGAAAAGAGATACTCGGAACCCCAAAGAAAATCCTATCGTTTCCGTAGAAACGTATCTCGATTTACAAGGACAATGCAGGGAATCCAGAGTATATCATATGGACGCAAATTGTGTGTTAAATCGTCAATGTGAGGGAGCGAGGGATGCAGTAAAGGAGGAATAATGCATCGGAAAAGAGATACTCGGAACCCCAAAGAAAATCCTATCGTTTCCGTAGAAACGTAACTCGATTTACATGGACAATGCAGGGAATCCAGATTATTTCATATGGACGCAAATTGTGTGTTAATTCGTCAACGTCAGGGAGCGAGGGATGCAGTAAAGGAGGAATAATGCATCGGAAAAGAGATACTCTTAACCCCAAAGAAAATCCTATCTTATCCGTAGAAACGTATCTCGATTTAGAAGGACAATGCAGGGAATCCAGAGTATTTCATATGGACGCAAATTGTGTGTTAATTCGTCAATGTGAGGAAGCGAGGGATGCAGTAAAGGAGGAATAATGCATCGGAAAAGAGATACGCGGAACCCCAAAGAAAATCCTATCGTTTCCGTGGAAACGTATCTCGATTTCGAAGGACAGTGCAGGGAATCCAGAGTATTTCATATGGACGCAAATTGTGTGTTAATTCGTCAACGTCAGGGAGCGAGGGATGCAGTAAAGGAGGAATAATGCATCGGAAAAGAGATACTCGGAACCTTAAAGAAAATCCTGTCGTTTCCGTAGAAACGAATCCCGATTTAGAAGGACAATGCAGGGAATCCAGAGTATTTCATATGGACGCAAATTGTGTGTTAATTCGTCAATGTGAGGGAGCGAGGGATGCAGTAAAGGAGGAATAATGCATCGGAAAAGAGATACTTGGAACCCCAAAGAAAATCCTATCATTTCCGTAGAAACGTATCTCGATTTACAAGGACAGTGCAGGGAATCCAGATTATATCATATGGACGCAAATTGTGTGTTAAATCGTCAATGTGAGGGAGCGAGGGATGCAGTAAAGGAGGAATAATGCATCGGAAAAGCGATACTCGGAACCCCAAAGAAAATCCTATCGTTTCCGTAGAAACGTATCTCGATTTACATGGACAATGCAGGGAATCCAGAGTATTTCATATGGACGCAAATTGTGTGTTAATTCGTCAACGTCAGGGAGCGAGGGATGCAGTAAAGGAGGAATAATGCATCGGATAAGAGATACGCGGAACCCCAAAGAAAATCCTATCGTTTCCGTAGAAACGTATCTCGATTTCGAAGGACAGTGCAGGGAATCCTGAGTATTTCATATGGACGCAAATTGTGTGTTAATTCGTCAATGTGACGGAGCGAGGGTTGCAGTAAAGGAGGAATAATGCATCGGAAAAGAGATACTCGGGACCCCAAAGAAAATCCTGTCGTTTCCGTAGAAACGAATCCCGATTTAGAAGGACAATGCAGGGAATCCTGAGTATTTCATATGGACGCAAATTGTGTGTTAATTCGTCAATGTGAGGGAGCGAGGGATGCAGTAAAGGAGGAATAATGCATCGGAAAAGAGATACTCGGAACCCCAAAGAAAATCCTGTCGTTTCCGTAGAAACGAATCCCGATTTAGAAGGACAATGCAGGGAATCCTGAGTATTTCATATGGACGCAAATTGTGTGTTAATTCGTGAATGTGAGGGAGCGAGGGATGCAGTAAAGGAGGAATAATGCATCGGAAAAGGGATACTCGACTCCCAAAAGAAAATCCTTTCGTTTCCGTAGAAACGTATCTCGATTTAGAAAGATAATGCAGGGAACCCAGAGTATTTCATATGGACGCAATTTGTGTGTTAATTCGGCAATGTGAGGGAGCGAGGGATGCAGTAAAGGAGGAATAATGCATCGGAAAAGAGATACTCGGGACCTTAAAGAAAATCCTGTCGTTTCCGTAGAAACGAATCCCGATTTAGAAGGACAATGCAGGGAATCCAGAGTATTTCATATGGACGCAAATTGTGTGTTAATTCGTCAATGTGAGGGAGCGAGGGATGCAGTAAAGGAGGAATAATGCATCGGAAAAAGAGATACTCGGAACCCCAAAGAAAATCCTATCGTTTCCGTAGAAACGTATCTCGATTTACAAGGACAATGCAGGGAATCCAGAGTATATCATATGGACGCAAATTGTGTGTTAAATCGTCAATGTGAGGGAGCGAGGGATGCAGTAAAGGAGGAATAATGCATCGGAAAAGAGATACTCGGAACCCCAAAGAAAATCCTATCGTTTCCGTAGAAACGTAATCTCGATTTACATGGACAATGCAGGGAATCCAGAGTATTTCATATGGACGCAAATTGTGTGTTAATTCGTCAACGTCAGGGAGCGAGGGATGCAGCAAAGGAGGAATAATGCATCGGAAAAGAGATACTCTTAACCCCAAAGAAAATCCTATCTTATCCGTAGAAACGTATCTCGATTTAGAAGGACAATGCAGGGAATCCAGAGTATTTCATATGGACGCAAATTGTGTGTTAATTCGTCAATGTGAGGAAGCGAGGGATGCAGTAAAGGAGGAATAATGCATCGGAAAAGAGATACGCGGAACCCCAAAGAAAATCCTATCGTTTCCATAGAAACGTATCTCGATTTCGAAGGACAGTGCAGGGAATCCAGAGTATTTCATATGGACGCAAATTGTGTGTTAATTCGTCAACGTCAGGGAGCGAGGGATGCAGTAAAGGAGGAATAATGCATCGGAAAAGAGATACTCGGAACCTTAAAGAAAATCCTGTCGTTTCCGTAGAAACGAATCCCGATTTAGAAGGACAATGCAGGGAATCCAGAGTATTTCATATGGACGCAAATTGTGTGTTAATTCGTCAATGTGAGGGAGCGAGGGATGCTGTAAAGGAGGAATAATGCATCGGAAAAGAGATACTCGGTACCCCAAAGAAAATCCTATCGTTTCCGTAAAAACGTATCTCGATTTACAAGGACAATGCAGGGAATCCAGATTATATCATATGGACGCAAATTGTGTGTTAAATCGTCAATGTGAGGGAGCGAGGGATGCAGTAAAGGAGGAATAATGCATCGGAAAAGAGATACTCGGAACCCCAAAGAAAATCCTATCGTTTCCGTAGAAACGTATCTCGATTTACATGGACAATGCAGGGAATCCAGAGTATTTCATATGGACGCAAATTGTGTGTTAATTCGTCAACGTCAGGGAGCGAGGGATGCAGTAAAGGAGGAATAATGCATCGGAAAAGAGATACTCGGTACCCCAAAGAAAATCCTATCGTTTCCGTAGAAACGTATCTCGATTTAGAATGACAATGCAGGGAATCCAGAGTATTTCATATGGACGCAAATTGTGTGTTAATTCGTCAATGTGAGGAAGCGAGGGATGCAGTAAAGGAGGAATAATGCATCGGAAAAGAGATACGCGGAACCCCAAAGAAAATCCTGTCGTTTCCGTAGAAACGTATCTCGATTTCGAAGGACAGTGCAGGGAATCCAGAGTATTTCATATGGACGCAAATTGTGTGTTAATTCGTCAATGTGACGGAGCGAGGGATGCAGTAAAGGAGGAATAATGCATCGGAAAAGAGATACTCGGGACCCCAAAGAAAATCCTGTCGTTTCCGTAGAAACGAATCCCGATTTAGAAGGACAATGCAGGGAATCCTGAGTATTTCATATGGACGCAAATTGTGTGTTAATTCGTCAATGTGAGGGAGCGAGGGATGCAGTAAAGGAGGAATAATGCATCGGAAAAGAGATACTCGGAACCCCAAAGAAAATCCTGTCGTTTCCGTAGAAACGAATCCCGATTTAGAAGGACAATGCAGGGAATCCTGAGTATTTCATATGGACGCAAATTGTGTGTTAATTCGTCAATGTGAGGGAGCGAGGGATGCAGTAAAGGAGGAATAATGCATCGGAAAAGGGATACTCGACTCCC
The DNA here is from genome assembly GCF_023898315.1 of Schistocerca nitens. Taxonomy (NCBI): domain Eukaryota; kingdom Metazoa; phylum Arthropoda; class Insecta; order Orthoptera; family Acrididae; genus Schistocerca; species Schistocerca nitens. The sequence continues at coordinate 1,132,917,826 of NC_064615.1, read as the reverse complement.
AAAAGAAAATCCTATCGTTTCCGTAGAAACGTATCTCGATTTAGAAAGATAATGCAGGGAACCCAGAGTATTTCATATGGACGCAATTTGTGTGTTAATTCGGCAATGTGAGGGAGCGAGGGATGCAGTAAAGGAGGAATAATGCATCGGAAAAGAGATACTCGGGACCTTAAAGAAAATCCTGTCGTTTCCGTAGAAACGAATCCCGATTTAGAAGGACAATGCAGGGAATCCAGAGTATTTCATATGGACGCAAACTGTGTGTTAATTCGTCAATGTGAGGGAGCGAGGGATGCAGTAAAGGAGGAATAATGCATCGGAAAAGAGATACTCAGAACCCCAAAGAAAATCCTATCGTTTCCGTAGAAACGTATCTCGATTAACAAGGACAATGCAGGGAATCCAGAGTATATCATATGGACGCAAATTCTGTGTTAAATCGTCAATGTGAGGGAGCGAGGGATGCAGTAAAGGAGGAATAATGCATCGGAAAAGAGATACTCTTAACCCCAAAGAAAATCCTATAGTTTCCGTAGAAACGTAACTCGATTTACATGGACAATGCAGGGAATCCAGAGTATTTCATATGGACGCAAATTTTGTGTTAATTCGTCAACGTCAGGGAGCGAGGGATGCAGTAAAGGAGGAATAATGCATCGGAAAAGAGATACTCGGTACCCCAAAGAAAATCCTATCGTTTCCGTAGAAACGTATCTCGATTTAGAAGGACAATGCAGGGAATCCAGAGTATTTCATATGGACGCAAATTGTGTGTTAATTCGTCAATGTGAGGAAGCGAGGGATGCAGTAAAGGAGGAATAATGCATCGGAAAAGAGATACGCGGAACCCCAAAGTAAATCCTATCGTTTCCGTAGAAACGTATCTCGATTTCGAAGGACAGTGCAGGGAATCCAGAGTATTTCATATGGACGCAAATTGTGTGTTAATTCGTCAATGTGACGGAGCGAGGGATGCAGTAACGGAGGAATAATGCATCGGAAAAGAGATACTCGGAACCCCAAAGAAAATCCTATCGTTTCCGTAGAAACGTATCTTGATTTAGAAGGACAATGCAGGGAATCCAGAGTATTTCATATGGACGCAAATTGTGTGTTAATTTTTCAATGTGAGGGAGCGAGGGATGCAGTAAAGGAGGAATAATGCATCGGAAAAGAGATACTCGGAACCCCAAAGAAAATCCTATCGTTTCCGTAGAAACGTATCTCGATTTAGAAGGACAATGCAGGAAATCCAGAGTATTTCATATGGACGCAAATTGTGTGTTAATTCGTCAATGTGAGGGAGCAAGGGATGCAGTAAAGGAGGAATAATGCATCGGAAAAGAGATACTCGACTCCCAAAAGAAAATCCTATCGTTTCCGTAGAAACGTCTCTCGATTTAGAAAGATAATGCAGGGAACCCAGAGTATTTCATATGGACGCAATTTGTGTGTTAATTCGTCAACGTGAGGGAGCGAGGGATGCAGTAAAGGAGGAATAATGCATCGGAAAAGAGATACTCGGAACCCCAAAGAAAATCCTGTCGTTTCCGTAGAACCGAATCCCGATTTAGAAGGACAATGCAGGGAATCCAGAGTATTTCATATGGACGCAAATCGTGTGTTAATTCGTCAATGTGAGGGAGCGAGGGATGCAGTAAAGGAGGAATAATGCATCGGAAAAGAGATTCTCGGAACCCCAAAGAAAGTCCTATCGTTTCCGTAGAAACGTATCTCGATTTAGAAGGACAATGCAGGGAATCCAGAGTATTTCATATGGACGCAATTTGTGTGTTAATTCGGCAATGTGAGGGAGCGAGGGATGCAGTAAAGGAGGAATAATGCATCGGAAAAGAGATACTCGGAACCCCAAAGAAAATCCTATCGTTTCCGTAGAAAACTATCTCGATTTACAAGGAAAATGCAGGGAATCCAGAGTATTTCATATGGACGCAAATTGTGTGTTAATTGGTCAATGTGAGGGAGCGAGGGATGCAGTAAAGGAGGAATAATGCATCGGAAAAGAGATACTCGGTACCCCAAAGAAAATCCTATCGTTTCCGTAGAAACGTATCTCGATTTAGAAGGACAATGCAGGGAATCCAGAGTATTTCATATGGACGCAAATTGTGTGTTAATTCGTCAATGTGAGGAAGCGAGGGATGCAGTAAAGGAGGAATAATGCATCGGAAAAGAGATACACGGAACCCCAAAGAAAATCCTATCGTTTCCGTAGAAACGTATCTCGATTTAGATGGACAATGCAGGGAATCCAGAGTATTTCATATGGACGCAAATTGTGTGTTAATTCGTCAATGTGACGGAGCGAGGGATGCAGTAAAGGAGGAGTAATGCATCGGAAAAGAGATACTCGGAACCACAAAGAAAATCCTATCGTTTCCGTAGAAACGTATCTTGATTTAGAAGGACAACGCAGGGAATCCAGAGTATTTCATATGGACGCAAATTGTGTGTTAATTCGTCAATGTGAGGGAGCGAGGGATGCAGTAAAGGAGGAATAATGCATCGGATAAGAGATACTCGGAACCCCAAAGAAAATCCTATCGTTTCCGTAGACACGTATCTCGATTTCGAAGGACAATGCAGGGAATCCAGAGTATTTCATATGGACGCAAATTGTGTGTTAATTCGTCAATGTGAGGGAGCGAGGGATGCAGTAAAGGAGGAATAATACATCGGAAAAGAGATACTCGACTCCCAAAAGAAAATCCTATCGTTTCCGTAGAAACGTATCTCGATTTAGAAAGATAATGCAGGGCCACCCAGAGTATTTCATATGGACGCAATTTGTGTGTTAATTCGTCAACGTGAGGGAGCGAGGGATGCAGTAAAGGAGGAATAATGCATCGGAAAAGAGATACTCGGAACCCCAAAGAAAATCCTGTCGTTTCCGTAGAAACGAATCCCGATTTAGAAGGACAATGCAGGGAATCCTGAGTATTTCATATGGACGCAAATTGTGTGTTAATTCGTCAATGTGAGGGAGCGAGGGATGCAGTAAAGGAGGAATAATGCATCGGAAAAGGGATACTCGACTCCCAAAAGAAAATCCTATCGTTTCCGTAGAAACGTATCTCGATTTAGAAAGATAATGCAGGGAACCCAGAGTATTTCATATGGACGCAATTTGTGTGTTAATTCGGCAATGTGAGGGAGCGAGGGATGCAGTAAAGGAGGAATAATGCATCGGATAAGAGATACTCGGAACCCCAAAGAAAATCCTATCGTTTCCGTAGACACGTATCTCGATTTCGAAGGACAATGCAGGGAATCCAGAGTATTTCATATGGACGCAAATTGTGTGTTAATTCGTCAACGTCAGGGAGCGAGGGATGCAGTAAAGGAGGAATAATGCATCGGAAAAGAGATACGCGGTACCCCAAAGAAAATCCTATCGTTTCCGTAGAAACGTATCTCGATTTAGAAGGACAATGCAGGGAATCCAGAGTATTTCATATGGACGCAAACTGTGTGTTAATTTGTCAATGTGAGGAAGCGAGGGATGCAGTAAAGGAGGAATAATGCATCGGAAAAGAGATACGCGGAACCCCAAAGGAAATCCTATCGTTTCCGTAGAAACGTATCTCGATTTAGAAGGACAATGCAGGGAATCCAGAGTATTTCATATGGACGCAAATTGTGTGTTAATTCGTCAATGTGAGGGAGCGAGGGATGCAGTAAAGGAGGAATAATGCATCGGAAAAGAGATACTCGGAACCCCAAAGAAAATCCTATCGTTTCCGTAGAAACGTATCCTGATTTAGAAGGACAATGCAGGGAATCCAGAGTATTTCATATGGACGCAAATTGTGTGTTAATTCGTCAATGTGAGGGAGCGAGGGATGCAGTAAAGGAGGAATAATGCATCGGATAAGAGATACTCGGAACCCCAAAGAAAATCCTATCGTTTCCGTAGACACGTATCTCGATTTCGAAGGACAATGCAGGGAATCCAGAGTATTTCATATGGACGCAAATTGTGTGTTAATTCGTCAACGTCAGGGAGCGAGGGATGCAGTAAAGGAGGAATAATGCATCGGAAAAGAGATACGCGGTACCCCAAAGAAAATCCTATCGTTTCCGTAGAAACGTATCTCGATTTAGAAGGACAATGCAGGGAATCCAGAGTATTTCATATGGACGCAAACTGTGTGTTAATTTGTCAATGTGAGGAAGCGAGGGATGCAGTAAAGGAGGAATAATGCATCGGAAAAGAGATACGCGGAACCCCAAAGGAAATCCTATCGTTTCCGTAGAAACGTATCTCGATTTAGAAGGACAATGCAGGGAATCCAGAGTATTTCATATGGACGCAAATTGTGTGTTAATTCGTCAATGTGAGGGAGCGAGGGATGCAGTAAAGGAGGAATAATGCATCGGAAAAGAGATACTCGGAACCCCAAAGAAAATCCTATCGTTTCCGTAGAAACGTATCCTGATTTAGAAGGACAATGCAGGGAATCCAGAGTATTTCATATGGACGCAAATTGTGTGTTAATTCGTCAATGTGAGGGAGCGAGGGATGCAGTAAAGGAGGAATAATGCATCGGAAAAGACATACTCGGAACCCCAAAAAAATCCTATCGTTTCCGTAGAAACGTATCTCGATTTACAAGGAAAATGCAGGGAATCCAGAGTATTTCATATGGACGCAAATTGTGTGTTAATTGGTCAATGTGAGGGAGCGAGGGATGCAGTAAAGGAGGAATAATGCATCGGAAAAGAGATACTCGGTACCCCATAGAAAATCCTATCGTTTCCGTAGAAACGTATCTCGATTTAGAAGGACAATGCAGGGAATCCAGAGTATTTCATATGGACGCAAATTGTGTGTTAATTCGTCAATGTGAGGAAGCGAGGGATGCAGAAAAGGAGTAATAATGCATCGGAAAAGGGATACACGGAACCCCAAAGAAAATCCTATCGTTTCCGTAGAAACGTATCTCGATTTAGATGGACAATGCAGGGAATCCAGAGTATTTCATATGGACGCAAATTGTGTGTTAATTCGTCAATGTGACGGAGCGAGGGATGCAGTAAAGGAGGAGTAATGCATCGGAAAAGAGATACTCGGAACCCCAAAGAAAATCCTATCGTTTCCGTAGAAACGTATCTTGATTTAGAAGGACAATGCAGGGAATCCAGAGTATTTCATATGGACGCAAATTGTGTGGTAATTCGTCAATGTGAGGGAGGGAGGGATGCAGTAAAGGAGGAATAATGCATCGGATAAGAGATACTCGGAACCCCAAAGAAAATCCTATCGTTTCCGTAGAAACATATCTCGATTTAGAAGGACAATGCAGGGAATCCAGAGTATTTCATATGGACGCAAAATGTGTGTTAATTCGTCAATGTGAGGGAGCGAGGGATGCAGTAAAGGAGGAATAATACATCGGAAAAGAGATACTCGACTCCCAAAAGAAAATCCTATCGTTTCCGTAGAAACGTATCTCGATTTAGAAAGATAATGCAGGGAACCCAGAGTATTTCATATGGACGCAATTTGTGTGTTAATTCGGCAATGTGAGGGAGCGAGGGATGCAGTAAAGGAGGAATAATGCATCGGAAAAGAGATACTCGGAACCCCAAAGAAAATCCTGTCGTTTCCGTAGAAACGAATCCCGATTTAGAAGGACAATGCAGGGAATCCTGAGTATTTCATATGGACGCAAATTGTGTGTTAATTCGTCAATGTGAGGGAGCGAGGGATGCAGTAAAGGAGGAATAATGCATCGGAAAAGGGATACTCGATTCCCAAAAGAAAATCCTATCGTTTCCGTAGAAACGTATCTCGATTTAGAAAGATAATGCCGGGAACCCAGAGTATTTCATATGGACGCAATTTGTGTGTTAATTCGGCAATGTGAGGGAGCGAGGGATGCAGTAAAGGAGGAATAATGCATCGGAAAAGAGATACGCGGAACCCCAAAGAAAATCCTATCGTTTCCGTAGAAACGTATCTCGATTTCGAAGGACAGTGCAGGGAATCCAGAGTATTTCATATGGACGCAAATTGTGTGTTAATTCGTCAATGTGACGGAGCGAGGGAGGCAGTAAAGGAGGAATAATGCATCAGAAAAGAGATACTCGGGACCCCAAAGAAAATCCTGTCGTTTCCGTAGAAACGAATCCCGATTTAGAAGGACAATGCAGGGAATCCTGAGTATTTCATATGGACGCAAATTGTGTGTTAATTCGTCAATGTGAGGGAGCGAGGGATGCAGTAAAGGAGGAATAATGCATCGGAAAAGAGATACTCGGAACCCCAAAGAAAATCCTGTCGTTTCCGTAGAAACGAATCCCGATTTAGAAGGACAATGCAGGGAATCCTGAGTATTTCATATGGACGCAAATTGTGTGTTAATTGGTCAATGTGAGGGAGCGAGGGATGCAGTAAAGGAGGAATAATGCATCGGAAAAGGGATACTCGACTCCCAAAAGAAAATCCTATCGTTTCCGTAGAAACGTATCTCGATTTAGAAAGATAATGCAGGGAACCCAGAGTATTTCATATGGACGCAATTTGTGTGTTAATTCGGCAATGTGAGGGAGCGAGGGATGCAGTAAAGGAGGAATAATGCATCGGAAAAGAGATACTCGGGACCTTAAAGAAAATCCTGTCGTTTCCGTAGAAACGAATCCCGATTTAGAAGGACAATGCAGGGAATCCAGAGTATTTCATATGGACGCAAACTGTGTGTTAATTCGTCAATGTGAGGGAGCGAGGGATGCAGTAAAGGAGGAATAATGCATCGGAAAAGAGATACTCGGAACCCCAAAGAAAATCCTATCGTTTCCGTAGAAACGTATCTCGATTTACAAGGACAATGCAGGGAATCCAGAGTATATCATATGGACGCAAATTCTGTGTTAAATCGTCAATGTGAGGGAGCGAGGGATGCAGTAAAGGAGGAATAATGCATCGGAAAAGAGATACTCGGAACCCCAAAGAAAATCCTATAGTTTCCGTAGAAACGTAACTCGATTTACATGGACAATGCAGGGAATCCAGAGTATTTCATATGGACGCAAATTTTGTGTTAATTCGTCAACGTCAGGGAGCGAGGGATGCAGTAAAGGAGGAATAATGCATCGGAAAAGAGATACTCGGTACCCCAAAGAAAATCCTATCGTTTCCGTAGAAACGTATCTCGATTTAGAAGGACAATGCAGGGAATCCAGAGTATTTCATATGGACGCAAATTGTGTGTTAATTCGTCAATGTGAGGAAGCGAGGGATGCAGTAAAGGAGGAATAATGCATCGGAAAAGAGATACGCGGAACCCCAAAGAAAATCCTATCGTTTCCGTAGAAACGTATCTCGATTTCGAAGGACAGTGCAGGGAATCCAGAGTATTTCATATGGACGCAAATTGTGTGTTAATTCGTCAATGTGACGGAGCGAGGGATGCAGTAACGGAGGAATAATGCATCGGAAAAGAGATACTCGGAACCCCAAAGAAAATCCTATCGTTTCCGTAGAAACGTATCTTGATTTAGAAGGACAATGCAGGGAATCCAGAGTATTTCATATGGACGCAAATTGTGTGTTAATTTTTCAATGTGAGGGAGCGAGGGATGCAGTAAAGGAGGAATAATGCATCGGAAAAGAGATACTCGGAACCCCAAAGAAAATCCTATCGTTTCCGTAGAAACGTATCTCGATTTAGAAGGACAATGCAGGAAATCCAGAGTATTTCATATGGACGCAAATTGTGTGTTAATTCGTCAATGTGAGGGAGCGAGGGATGCAGTAAAGGAGGAATAATGCATCGGAAAAGAGATACTCGACTCCCAAAAGAAAATCCTATCGTTTCCGTAGAAACGTCTCTCGATTTAGAAAGATAATGCAGGGAACCCAGAGTATTTCATATGGACGCAATTTGTGTGTTAATTCGTCAACGTGAGGGAGCGAGGGATGCAGTAAAGGAGGAATAATGCATCGGAAAAGAGATACTCGGAACCCCAAAGAAAATCCTGTCGTTTCCGTAGAACCGAATCCCGATTTAGAAGGACAATGCAGGGAATCCAGAGTATTTCATATGGACGCAAATCGTGTGTTAATTCGTCAATGTGAGGGAGCGAGGGATGCAGTAAAGGAGGAATAATGCATCGGAAAAGAGATACTCGGAACCCCAAAGAAAGTCCTATCGTTTCCGTAGAAACGTATCTCGATTTAGAAGGACAATGCAGGGAATCCAGAGTATTTCATATGGACGCAATTTGTGTGTTAATTCGGCAATGTGAGGGAGCGAGGGATGCAGTAAAGGAGGAATAATGCATCGGAAAAGAGATACTCGGGACCCCAAGGAAAATCCTGTCGTTTCCGTAGAAACGAATCCCGATTTAGAAGGACAATGCAGGGAATCCAGAGTATTTCATATGGACGCAAATTGTGTGTTAATTCGTCAATGTAAGGGAGCGAGGGATGCAGTAAAGGAGGAATAATGCAGCGGAAAAGAGATACTCGGAACCCCAAAGAAAATCCTATCGTTTCCGTAGAAACCTATCTCGATTTACAAGGAAAATGCAGGGAATCCAGAGTATTTCATATGGACGCAAATTGTGTGTTAATTGGTCAATGTGAGGGAGCGAGGGATGCAGTAAAGGAGGAATAATGCATCGGAAAAGAGATACTCGGTACCCCAAAGAAAATCCTATCGTTTCCGTAGAAACGTATCTCGATTTAGAAGGACAATGCAGGGAATCCAGAGTATTTCATATGGACGCAAATTGTGTGTTAATTCGTCAATGTGAGGAAGCGAGGGATGCAGTAAAGGAGGAATAATGCATCGGAAAAGAGATACACGGAACCCCAAAGAAAATCCTATCGTTTCCGTAGAAACGTATCTCGATTTAGATGGACAATGCAGGGAATCCAGAGTATTTCATATGGACGAAAATTGTGTGTTAATTCGTCAATGTGACGGAGCGAGGGATGCAGTAAAGGAGGAGTAATGCATCGGAAAAGAGATACTCGGAACCACAAAGAAAATCCTCTCGTTTCCGTAGAAACGTATCTTGATTTAGAAGGACAACGCAGGGAATCCAGAGTATTTCATATGGACGCAAATTGTGTGTTAATTCGTCAATGTGAGGGAGCGATGGATGCAGTAAAGGAGGAATAATGCATCGGATAAGAGATACTCGGAACCCCAAAGAAAATCCTATCGTTTCCGTAGAAACGTATCTCGATTTCGAAGGACAATGCAGGGAATCCAGAGTATTTCATATGGACGCAAATTGTGTGTTAATTCGTCAATGTGAGGGAGCGAGGGATGCAGTAAAGGAGGAATAATACATCGGAAAAGAGATACTCGACTCCCAAAAGAAAATCCTATCGTTTCCGTAGAAACGTATCTCGATTTAGAAAGATAATGCAGGGCCACCCAGAGTATTTCATATGGACGCAATTTGTGTGTTAAATCGGCAATGTGAGGGAGCGAGGGATGCAGTAAAGGAGGAATAATGCATCGGAAAAGAGATACTCGGAACCCCAAAGAAAATCCTGTCGTTTCCGTAGAAACGAATCCCGATTTAGAAGGACAATGCAGGGAATCCTGAGTATTTCATATGGACGCAAATTGTGTGTTAATTCGTCAATGTGAGGGAGCGAGGGATGCAGTAAAGGAGGAATAATGCATCGGAAAAGGGATACTCGACTCCCAAAAGAAAATCCTATCGTTTCCGTAGAAACGTATCTCGATTTAGAAAGATAATGCAGGGAACCCAGAGTATTTCATATGGACGCAATTTGTGTGTTAATTCGGCAATGTGAGGGAGCGAGGGATGCAGTAAAGGAGGAATAATGCATCGGAAAAGAGATACTCGGAACCCCAAAGAAAATCCTATCGTTTCCGTAGAAACATATCTCGATTTACAAGGACAATGCTTGGAATCCAGAGTATATCATATGGACGCAAATTGTGTGTTAAATCGTCAATGTGAGGGAGCGAGGGATGCAGTAAAGGAGGAATAATGCATCGGAAAAGAGATACTCGGAACCCCAAGGAAAATCCTATCGTTTCCGTACAAACGTATCTCGATTTACAAGGACAATGCAGGGAATCCAGAGTATTTCATATGGACGCAAATTGTGTGTTAATTCGTCAACGTCAGGGAGCGAGGGATGCAGTAAAGGAGGAATAATGCATCGGAAAAGAGATACGCGGTACCCCAAAGAAAATCCTATCGTTTCCGTAGAAACGTATCTCGATTTAGAAGGACAATGCAGGGAATCCAGAGTATTTCATATGGACGCAAACTGTGTGTTAATTTGTCAATGTGAGGAAGCGAGGGATGCAGTAAAGGAGGAATAATGCATCGGAAAAGAGATACGCGGAACCCCAAAGGAAATCCTATCGTTTCCGTAGAAACGTATCTCGATTTAGAAGGACAATGCAGGGAATCCAGAGTATTTCATATGGACGCAAATTGTGTGTTAATTCGTCAATGTGAGGGAGCGAGGGATGCAGTAAAGGAGGAATAATGCATCGGAAAAGAGATACTCGGAACCCCAAAGAAAATCCTATCGTTTCCGTAGAAACGTATCCTGATTTAGAAGGACAATGCAGGGAATCCAGAGTATTTCATATGGACGCAAATTGTGTGTTAATTCGTCAACGTCAGGGAGCGAGGGATGCAGTAAAGGAGGAATAATGCATCGGAAAAGAGATACGCGGTACCCCAAAGAAAATCCTATCGTTTCCGTAGAAACGTATCTCGATTTAGAAGGACAATGCAGGGAATCCAGAGTATTTCATATGGACGCAAACTGTGTGTTAATTTGTCAATGTGAGGAAGCGAGGGATGCAGTAAAGGAGGAATAATGCATCGGAAAAGAGATACGCGGAACCCCAAAGGAAATCCTATCGTTTCCGTAGAAACGTATCTCGATTTAGAAGGACAATGCAGGGAATCCAGAGTATTTCATATGGACGCAAATTGTGTGTTAATTCGTCAATGTGAGGGAGCGAGGGATGCAGTAAAGGAGGAATAATGCATCGGAAAAGAGATACTCGGAACCCCAAAGAAAATCCTATCGTTTCCGTAGAAACGTATCCTGATTTAGAAGGACAATGCAGGGAATCCAGAGTATTTCATATGGACGCAAATTGTGTGTTAATTCGTCAATGTAAGGGAGCGAGGGATGCAGTAAAGGAGGAATAATGCAGCGGAAAAGAGATACTCGGAACCCCAAAGAAAATCCTATCGTTTCCGTAGAAACCTATCTCGATTTACAAGGAAAATGCAGGGAATCCAGAGTATTTCATATGGACGCAAATTGTGTGTTAATTGGTCAATGTGAGGGAGCGAGGGATGCAGTAAAGGAGGAATAATGCATCGGAAAAGAGATACTCGGTACCCCAAAGAAAATCCTATCGTTTCCGTAGAAACGTATCTCGATTTAGAAGGACAATGCAGGGAATCCAGAGTATTTCATATGGACGCAAATTGTGTGTTAATTCGTCAATGTGAGGAAGCGAGGGATGCAGTAAAGGAGGAATAATGCATCGGAAAAGAGATACACGGAACCCCAAAGAAAATCCTATCGTTTCCGTAGAAACGTATCTCGATTTAGATGGACAATGCAGGGAATCCAGAGTATTTCATATGGACGAAAATTGTGTGTTAATTCGTCAATGTGACGGAGCGAGGGATGCAGTAAAGGAGGAGTAATGCATCGGAAAAGAGATACTCGGAACCACAAAGAAAATCCTCTCGTTTCCGTAGAAACGTATCTTGATTTAGAAGGACAACGCAGGGAATCCAGAGTATTTCATATGGACGCAAATTGTGTGTTAATTCGTCAATGTGAGGGAGCGATGGATGCAGTAAAGGAGGAATAATGCATCGGATAAGAGATACTCGGAACCCCAAAGAATATCCTATCGTTTCCGTAGAAACGTATCTCGATTTCGAAGGACAATGCAGGGAATCCAGAGTATTTCATATGGACGCAAATTGTGTGTTAATTCGTCAATGTGAGGGAGCGAGGGATGCAGTAAAGGAGGAATAATACATCGGAAAAGAGATACTCGACTCCCAAAAGAAAATCCTATCGTTTCCGTAGAAACGTATCTCGATTTAGAAAGATAATGCAGGGCCACCCAGAGTATTTCATATGGACGCAATTTGTGTGTTAATTCGGCAATGTGAGGGAGCGAGGGATGCAGTAAAGGAGGAATAATGCATCGGAAAAGAGATACTCGGAACCCCAAAGAAAATCCTGTCGTTTCCGTAGAAACGAATCCCGATTTAGAAGGACAATGCAGGGAATCCTGAGTATTTCATATGGACGCAAATTGTGTGTTAATTCGTCAATGTGAGGGAGCGAGGGATGCAGTAAAGGAGGAATAATGCATCGGAAAAGGGATACTCGACTCCCAAAAGAAAATCCTATCGTTTCCGTAGAAACGTATCTCGATTTAGAAAGATAATGCAGGGAACCCAGAGTATTTCATATGGACGCAATTTGTGTGTTAATTCGGCAATGTGAGGGAGCGAGGGATGCAGTAAAGGAGGAATAATGCATCGGAAAAGAGATACTCGGAACCCCAAAGAAAATCCTATCGTTTCCGTAGAAACATATCTCGATTTACAAGGACAATGCTGGGAATCCAGAGTATATCATATGGACGCAAATTGTGTGTTAAATCGTCAATGTGAGGGAGCGAGGGATGCAGTAAAGGAGGAATAATGCATCGGAAAAGAGATACTCGGAACCCCAAGGAAAATCCTATCGTTTCCGTACAAACGTATCTCGATTTACAAGGACAATGCAGGGAATCCAGAGTATTTCATATGGACGCAAATTGTGTGTTAATTCGTCAACGTCAGGGAGCGAGGGATGCAGTAAAGGAGGAATAATGCATCGGAAAAGAGATACGCGGTACCCCAAAGAAAATCCTATCGTTTCCGTAGAAACGTATCTCGATTTAGAAGGACAATGCAGGGAATCCAGAGTATTTCATATGGACGCAAACTGTGTGTTAATTCGTCAATGTGAGGAAGCGAGGGATGCAGTAAAGGAGGAATAATGCATCGGAAAAGAGATACGCGGAACCCCAAAGGAAATCCTATCGTTTCCGTAGAAACGTATCTCGATTTAGAAGGACAATGCAGGGAATCCAGAGTATTTCATATGGACGCAAATTGTGTGTTAATTCGTCAATGTGAGGGAGCGAGGGATGCAGTAAAGGAGGAATAATGCATCGGAAAAGAGATACTCGGAACCCCAAAGAAAATCCTATCGTTTCCGTAGAAACGTATCCTGATTTAGAAGGACAATGCAGGGAATCCAGAGTATTTCATATGGACGCAAATTGTGTGTTAATTCGTCAATGTGAGGGAGCGAGGGATGCAGTAAAGGAGGAATAATGCATCGGAAAAGAGATACTCGGAACCCCAAATAAATCCTATCGTTTCCGTAGAAACGTATCTCGATTTACAAGGAAAATGCAGGGAATCCAGAGTATTTCATATGGACGCAAATTGTGTGTTAATTGGTCAATGTGAGGGAGCGAGGGATGCAGTAAAGGAGGAATAATGCATCGGAAAAGAGATACTCGGTACCCCATAGAAAATCCTATCGTTTCCGTAGAAACGTATCTCGATTTAGAAGGACAATGCAGGGAATCCAGAGTATTTCATATGGACGCAAATTGAGTGTTAATTCGTCAATGTGAGGAAGCGAGGGATGCAGAAAAGGAGGAATAATCCATCGGAAAAGAGATACACGGAACCCCAAAGAAAATCCTATCGTTTCCGTAGAAACGTATCTCGATTTAGATGGACAATGCAGGGAATCCAGAGTATTTCATATGGACGCAAATTGTGTGTTAATTCGTCAATGTGACGGAGCGAGGGATGCAGTAAAGGAGGAGTAATGCATCGGAAAAGAGATACTCGGAACCCCAAAGAAAATCCTATCGTTTCCGTAGAAACGTATCTTGATTTAGAAGGACAATGCAGGGAATCCAGAGTATTTCATATGGACGCAAATTGTGTGTTAATTCGTCAATGTGAGGGAGCGAGGGATGCAGTAAAGGAGGAATAATGCATCGGATAAGAGATACTCGGAACCCCAAAGAAAATCCTATCGTTTCCGTAGAAACATATCTCGATTTAGAAGGACAATGCAGGGAATCCAGAGTATTTCATATGGACGCAAATTGTGTGTTAATTCGTCAATGTGAGGGAGCGAGGGATGCAGTAAAGGAGGAATAATACATCGGAAAAGAGATACTCGACTCCCAAAAGAAAATCCTATCGTTTCCGTAGAAACGTATCTCGATTTAGAAAGATAATGCAGGGAACCCAGAGTATTTCATATGGACGCAATTTGTGTGTTAATTCGGCAATGTGAGGGAGCGAGGGATGCAGTAAAGGAGGAATAATGCATCGGAAAAGAGATACTCGGAACCCCAAAGAAAATCCTGTCGTTTCCGTAGAAACGAATCCCGATTTAGAAGGACAATGCAGGGAATCCTGAGTATTTCATATGGACGCAAATTGTGTGTTAATTCGTCAATGTGAGGGAGCGAGGGATGCAGTAAAGGAGGAATAATGCATCGGAAAAGGGATACTCGATTCCCAAAAGAAAATCCTATCGTTTCCGTAGAAACGTATCTCGATTTAGAAAGATAATGCCGGGAACCCAGAGTATTTCATATGGACGCAATTTGTGTGTTAATTCGGCAATGTGAGGGAGCGAGGGATGCAGTAAAGGAGGAATAATGCATCGGAAAAGAGATACTCGGAACCCCAAAGAAAATCCTATCGTTTCCGTAGAAACGTATCTCGATTTACAAGGACAATGCAGGGAATCCAGAGTATATCATATGGACGCAAATTGTGTGTTAAATCGTCAATGTGAGGGAGCGAGGGATGCAGTAAAGGAGGAATAATGCATCGGAAAAGAGATACTCGGAACCCCAAGGAAAATCCTATGGTTTCCGTACAAACGTATCTCGATTTACAAGGACAATGCTGGGAATCCAGAGTATTTCATATGGACGCAAATTGTGTGTTAATTCGTCAACGTCAGGGAGCGAGGGATGCAGTAAAGGAGGAATAATGCATCGGAAAAGAGATACGCGGTACCCCAAAGAAAATCCTATCGTTTCCGTAGAAAAGTATCTCGATTTAGAAGGACAATGCGGGGAATCCAGAGTATTTCATATGGACGCAAATTGTGTGTTAATTCGTCAATGTGAGGAAGCGAGGGATGCAGTAAAGGAGGAATAATGCATCGGAAAAGAGATACGCGGAACCCCAAAGAAAATCCTATCGTTTCCGTAGAAACGTATCTCGATTTAGAAGGACAATGCAGGGAATCCAGAGTATTTCATATGGACGCAAATTGTGTGTTAATTCGTCAATGTGAGGGAGCGAGCGATGCAGTAAAGGAGGAATAATGCATCGGAAAAGAGATACTCGGAACCCCAAAGAAAATCCTATCGTTTCCGTAGAAACGTATCCTGATTTAGAAGGACAATGCAGGGAATCCTGAGTATTTCATATGGACGCAAATTGTGTGTTAATTCGTCAATGTGAGGGAGCGAGGGATGCAGTAAAGGAGGAATAATGCATCGGAAAAGAGATACTCGGAACCCCAAGGAAAATCCTATCGTTTCCGTACAAACGTATCTCGATTTACAAGGACAATGCAGGGAATCCAGAGTATTTCATATGGACGCAAATTGTGTGTTAATTCGTCAACGTCAGGGAGCGAGGGATGCAGTAAAGGAGGAATAATGCATCGGAAAAGAGATACGCGGTACCCCAAAGAAAATCCTATCGTTTCCGTAGAAACGTATCTCGATTTAGAAGGACAATGCAGGGAATCCAGAGTATTTCATATGGACGCAAACTGTGTGTTAATTCGTCAATGTGAGGAAGCGAGGGATGCAGTAAAGGAGGAATAATGCATCGGAAAAGAGATACGCGGAACCCCAAAGAAAATCCTATCGTTTCCGTAGAAACGTATCTCGATTTAGAAGGACAATGCCGGGAATCCAGAGTATTTCATATGGACGCAAATTGTGTGTTAATTCGTCAATGTGAGGGAGCGAGGGATGCAGTAAAGGAGGAATAATGCATCGGAAAAGAGATACTCGGAACCCCAAAGAAAATCCTATCGTTTCCGTAGAAACGTATCCTGATTTAGAAGGACAATGCAGGGAATCCAGAGTATTTCATATGGACGCAAATTGTGTGTTAATTCGTCAATGTGAGGGAGCGAGGGATGCAGTAAAGGAGGAATAATGCATCGGAAAAGAGATACTCGGAACCCCAAAAAAATCCTATCGTTTCCGTAGAGACGTATCTCGATTTACAAGGAAAATGCAGGGAATCCAGAGTATTTCATATGGACGCAAATTGTGTGTTAATTGGTCAATGTGAGGGAGCGAGGGATGCAGTAAAGGAGGAATAATGCATCGGAAAAGAGATACTCGGTACCCCAAAGAAAATCCTATCGTTTCCGTAGAAACGTATCTCGATTTAGAAGGACAATGCAGGGAATCCAGAGTATTTCATATGGACGCAAATTGTGTGTTAATTCGTCAATGTGAGGAAGCGAGGGATGCAGTAAAGGAGGAATAATGCATCGGAAAAGAGATACACGGAACCCCAAAGAAAATCCTATCGTTTCCGTAGAAACGTATCTCGATTTAGATGGACAATGCAGGGAATCCAGAGTATTTCATATGGACGTAAATTGTGTGTTAATTCGTCAATGTGACGGAGCGAGGGATGCAGTAAAGGAGGAGTAATGCATCGGAAAAGAAATACTCGGAACCCCAAAGAAAATCCTATCGTTTCCGTAGAAACGTATCTTGATTTAGAAGGACAATGCAGGGAATCCAGAGTATTTCATATGGACGCAAATTGTGTGTTAATTCGTCAATGTGAGGGAGCGAGGGATGCAGTAAAGGAGGAATAATGCATCGGATAAGAGATACTCGGAACCCCAAAGAAAATCCTATCGTTTCCGTAGAAACATATCTCGATTTAGAAGGACAATGCAGGGAATCCAGAGTATTTCATATGGACGCAAATTGTGTGTTAATTCGTCAATGTGAGGGAGCGAGGGATGCAGTAAAGGAGGAATAATACATCGGAAAAGAGATACTCGACTCCCAAAAGAAAATCCTATCGTTTCCGTAGAAACGTATCTCGATTTAGAAAGATAATGCAGGGAAGCCAGAGTATTTCATATGGACGCAATTTGTGTGTTAATTCGGCAATGTGAGGGAGCGAGGGATGCAGTAAAGGAGGAATAATGCATCGGAAAAGAGATACTCGGAACCCCAAAGAAAATCCTGTCGTTTCCGTAGAAACGAATCCCGATTTAGAAGGACAATGCAGGGAATCCTGAGTATTTCATATGGACGCAAATTGTGTGTTAATTCGTCAATGTGAGGGAGCGAGGGATGCAGTAAAGGAGGAATAATGCATCGGAAAAGGGATACTCGATTCCCAAAAGAAAATCCTATCGTTTCCGTAGAAACGTATCTCGATTTAGAAAGATAATGCAGGGAACCCAGAGTATTTCATATGGACGCAAATTGTGTGTTAATTCGTCAATGTGACGGAGCGAGGGATGCAGTAACGGAGGAATAATGCATCGGAAAAGAGATACTCGGAACCCCAAAGAAAATCCTATCGTTTCCGTAGAAACGTATCTTGATTTAGAAGGACAATGCAGGGAATCCAGAGTTTTTCATATGGACGCAAATTGTGTGTTAATTCGTCAATGTGAGGGAGCGAGGGATGCAGTAAAGGGGGAATAATGCATCGGAAAAGAGATACTCGGAACCCCATAGAAAATCCTATCGTTTCCGTAGAAACGTATCTCGACTTAGAAGGACAATGCAGGGAACGCAGATTATTTCATATGGACGCAATTTGTGTGTTAATTCGGCAATGTGAGTGAGCGAGGGATGCAGTAAAGGAGGAATAATGCATCGGAAAAGAGATACTCGGAACCCCAAAGAAAATCCTGTCGTTTCCGTAGGAACGAATCCCGATTTAGAAGGACAATGCAGGGAATCCAGAGTATTTCATATGGACGCTAATTGTGTGTTAATTCGTCAATGTGAGGGAGCGAGGGATGCAGTGAAGGAGGAATAATGCATCGGAAAAGAGATACGCGGAATCCCAAAGAAAATCCTATCGTTTCCGTAGAATTGTATCTCGATTTAGAAGGACAATGCAGGGAATCCAGAGTATTTCATATGGACGCAAATTGTGTGTTAATTCGTCAATGTGAGTTAGCGAGGGATGCAGTAAAGGAGGAATAATGCATCGGAAAAGAGATACTCGGAACCCCAAAGAAAATCCTATCGTTTCCGTAGAAAGGTATCTCGATTTAGAAGGACAATGCAGGGAATCCTGAGTATTTCATATGGACGCAAATTGTGTGTTAATTCGTCAATGTGAGGGAGCGAGGGATGCAGTAAAGGAGGAATAATGCATCGGAAAAGAGAAACTCGGAACCCCAAAGAAAATCCTATCGTTTCCGTAGAAACGTATCTCGATTTAGGAGGACAATGCAGGGAATCTAGAGTATTTCATATGGACGCAAATTGTGTGTTAATTAGTCAATGTGAGGGAGCGAGGGATGCAGTAAAGGAGGAATAATGCATCGGAAAAGAGATACTTGGAACCCCAAAGAAAATCCTATCGTTTCCGTAGAAACGTATCTCGATTTAGAAGGACAATGCAGGGAATCCAGAGTATTTCATATGGACGCAAATTGTGTGTTAATTCGTCAATGTGAGGGAGCGAGGGATGCAGTAACGGAGGAATAATGCATCGGAAAAGAGATACTCGGAACCCCAAAGAAAATCCTATCGTTTCCTTAGAAACGTATCTCGATTTAGAAGGACAATGCAGGGAATCCAGAGTATTTCATATGGACGCTAATTGTTTGTTAATTCGTCAATGTGAGGAAGCGAGGGATGCAGTTAAGGAGGAATAATGCATCGGAAAAGAGATACGCGGAACCCCAAAGAATATCCTATCGTTTCCGTAGAAACGTATCTCGATTTAGAAGGACAATGCAGGGAATCCAGAGTATTTCATATGGACGCAAATTGTGTGTTAATTCGTCAATGTGAGGGAGCGAGGGATGCAGTAAAGGAGGAATAATGCATCGGAAAAGAGATACTCGGAACCCCAAAGAAAATCCAATCGTTTCCGTAGAATCGTATCTCGATTTAGAAGGACAATGCAGGGAATCCAGAGTATTTCATATGGACGCAAATTGTGTGTTAATTCGTCAATGTGAGGGAGCGAGGGATGCAGTAAAGGAGGAATAATGCATCGGAAAAGAGATACTCGACTCCCAAAAGAAAATCCTATCGTTTCCGTAGAAACGTATCTCGATTTAGAAAGATAATGCAGGGAACCCAGAGTATTTCATATGGACGCAATTTGTGTGTTAATTCGGCAATGTGAGGGAGCGAGGGATGCAGTAAAGGAGGAATAATGCATCGGAAAAGAGATACTCGGAACCCCAAAGAAAATCCTGTCGTTTCCCTAGAAACGAATCCCGATTTAGAAGGACAATGCAGGGAATCCAGAGTATTTCATATTGACGCAAATTGTGTGTTAATTCGTCAATGTGGGGGAGCGAGGGATGCAGTAAAGGAGGAATAATGCATCGGAAAAGAGATACTCGGAACCCCAAAGAAAATCCTATCGTTTCCGTAGAAACGTATCTCGATTTAGAAGGACAATGCAGGGAATCATGAGTATTTCATATGGACGCAAATTGTGTGTTAATTCGTCAATGTGAGGGAGCGAGGGATGCAGTAAAGGAGGAATAATGCATCGGAAAAGAGATACTCGGAACCCCAAAGGAAATCCTATCGTTTCCGTAGAAACGTATCTCGATTTAGGAGGACAATGCAGGGAATAAAGAGTATTTCATATGGACGCAAATTGTGTGTTAATTCGTCAATGTGAGGGAGCGAGGGATGCAGTAAAGGAGGAATAATGCATCGGAAAAGAGATACTCGGAACCCCAAAGAAAATCCTGTCGTTTCTGTAGAAACATATCTCGATTTACAAGGACAAAGCAGGGAATCCAGAGTATATCATATGGACGCAAATTGTGTGTTAATTCGTCAATGTGAGGGAGCGAGGGATGCAGTAAAGGAGGAATAATGCATCGGAAAAGAGATACTCGGAACCCCAAAGGAAATCCTATCGTTTCCGTAGAATCGTTTCTCGATTTAGAAGGACAATGCAGGGAAGCCAGAGTATTTCATATGGACGCAAGTTGTGTGTTAATTCGTCAATGTGAGGGAGCGAGGGATGCAGTAAAGGAGGAATAATGCATCGGAAAAGAGATACTCGGAACCCCAAGGAAAATCCTACCGTTTCCGTAGAAACGTATCTCGATTTAGAAGGACAATGCAGGGAATCCAGAGTATTTCATATAGACGCAAATTGTGTGTTAATTCTTCAATGTGAGGGAGCGAGGGATGCAGTAAAGGAGGAATAATGCATCGGAAAAGAGATACTTGGAGCCCCAAAGAAAATCCTATCGTGTCCGTTGAAACGTATCTCGATTTAGAAGGTCAATGCAGGGAATCCAGAGTATTTCATATGGACGCAAATTGTGTGTTAATTCGTAAATGTGAGGGAGCGAGGTATGCAGTAAAGGAGGAATAATGCATCGGAAAAGAGATACTCGGAACCCCAAAGAAAATCATATCGTTTCCGTAGAAACGTATCTCGATTTAGAAGGTCAATGCAGGGAATCCAGAGTATTTCATATGGACGCAAATTGTGTGTTAATTCGTAAATGTGAGGGAGCGAGGAATGCAGTAAAGGAGGAATAATGCATCGGAAAAGAGATACTCGGAACCCCAAAGAAAATCATATCGTTTCCGTAGAAACGTATCTCGATTTAGAAGGATAATCAAGGGAATCCAGAGTATTTCTTATGGACGCAAATTGTGTGTTAATTCGTCAATGTGAGGGAGCGAGGAATGCAGTAAAGGAGGAATAATGCATCGGAAAAGAGATACTCTTAACCCCATAGAAAATCCTATCTTATCCGTAGAAACGTATCTCGATTTAGAAGGACAATGCAGGGAATCCAGAGCATTTCATATGGACGCAAATTGTGTGTTAATTCGTCAATGTGGGGGAGCGAGGGATGCAGTAAAGGAGGAATAATGCATCGGAAAAGAGATACTCGGAACCCCAAAGAAAATCCTAAAGTTTCCGTAGAAACGTATTTCGATTTAGAAGGACAATGCAGGGAATCCAGAGTATTTCATATGGACGCAAATTGTGTGTTAATTCGTCAATGTGAGGGAGCGAGGGATGCAGTAAAGGAGGAATAATGCATCGGAAAAGAGATACTCGGAACCCCAAAGAAAATCCTATCGTTTCCGTGGAAACGAATCCCGATTTAGAAGGACAATGCAGGGAATCCAGAGTATTTCATATGGACGCAAATTGTGTGTTAATTCGTCAATGTGAGGGAGCGAGGGATGCAGTAAAGGAGGAATAATGCATCGGAAAAGAGATACTCGGAACCCCAAAGAAAATCCTATCGTTTCCGTAGAAACATATCTCGATTTAGAAGGACAATGAAGGGAATCCAGAGTATTTCATATGGACGCAAATTGTGTGTTAATTCGTCAATGTGAGGGAGCGAGGTATGTAGTAAAGGAGGAATAATGCATCGGAAATGAGATACTCGGAACCCCAAGGAAAATCCTACCGTTTCCGTAGGAACGTATCTCGATTTAGAAGGACAATGCAGGGAATCCATAGTATTTCATATAGACGCAAATTGTGTGTTAATTCTTCAATGTGAGGGAGCGAGGGATGCAGTAAAGGAGGAATAATGCATCGGAAAAGAGATACTCGGAACCCCAAAGAAAATCCTATCGTTTCCGTAGAAACGTATCTCGATTTAGGAGGACAATGCAGGGAATCTAGAGTATTTCATATGGACGCAAATTGTTTGTTAATTAGTCAATGTGAGGGAGCGAGGGATGCAGTAAAGGAGGAATAATGCATCGGAAAAGAGATATTCGGAACCCCAAAGAAAATCCTATCGTTTCCGTAGAAACGTATCTCGATTTAGAAGGACAATGCAGGGAATCCAGAGTATTTCATATGGACGCAAATTGTGTGTTAATTCGTCAATGTGAGGGAGCGAGGGATGCAGTAACGGAGGAATAATGCATCGGAAAAGAGATACTCGGAACCCCAAAGAAAATCCTATCGTTTCCTTAGAAACGTATCTCGATTTAGAAGGACAATGCAGGGAATCCAGAGTATTTCATATGGACGCAAATTGTTTGTTAATTCGTCAATATGAGGAAGCGAGGGATGCAGTTAAGGAGGAATAGTGCATCGGAAAAGAGATACGTGGAACCCCAAAGAATATCCTATCGTTTCCGTAGAAACGTATCTCGATTTAGAAGGACAATGCAGGGAATCCAGAGTATTTCATATGGACGCAAATTGTGTGTTAATTCGTCAATGTGAGGGAGCGAGGGATGCAGTAAAGTAGGAATAATGCATCGGAAAAGAGATACTCGGAACCCCAAAGAAACTCCTATCGTTTCCGTAGAATCGTATCTCGATTTAGAAGGACAATGCAGGGAATCCAGAGTATTTCATATGGACGCAAATTGTGTGTTAATTCGTCAATGTGAGGGAGCGAGGGATGCAGTAAAGGAGGAATAATGCATCGGAAAAGAGATACTCGACTCCCAAAAGAAAATCCTATCGTTTCCGAAGAAACGTATCTCGATTTTGAAAGATAATGCAGGGAACCCAGAGTATTTCATATGGACGCAATTTGTGTGTTAATTCGGCAATGTGAGGGAGCGAGGGATGCAGTAAAGGAGGAATAATGCATCGGAAAAGAGATACTCGGAACCCCAAAGAAAATCCTGTCGTTTCCCTAGAAACGAATCCCGATTTAGAAGGACAATGCAGGGAATCCAGAGTATTTCATATTGACGCAAATTGTGTGTTAATTCGTCAATGTGGGGGAGCGAGGGATGCAGTAAAGGAGGAATAATGCATCGGAAAAGAGATACTCGGAACCCCAAAGAAAATCCTATCGTTTCCGTAGAAACGTATCTCGATTTAGAAGGACAATGCAGGGAATCATGAGTATTTCATATGGACGCAAATTGTGTGTTAATTCGTCAATGTGAGGGAGCGAGGGATGCAGTAAAGGAGGAATAATGCATCGGAAAAGAGATACTCGGAACCCCAAAGGAAATCCTATCGTTTCCGTAGAAACGTATCTCGATTTAGGAGGACAATGCAGGGAATAAAGAGTATTTCATATGGACGCAAATTGTGTGTTAATTCGTCAATGTGAGGGAGCGAGGGATGCAGTAAAGGAGGAATAATGCATCGGAAAAGAGATACTCGGAACCCCAAAGAAAATCCTGTCGTTTCTGTAGAAACGTATCTCGATTTAGAAGGATAATCCAGGGAATCCAGAGTATTTCTTATGGACGCAAATTGTGTGTTAATTCGTCAATGTGAGGGAGCGAGGAATGCAGTAAAGGAGGAATAATGCATCGGAAAAGAGATACTCTTAACCCCATAGAAAATCCTATCTTATCCGTAGAAACGTATCTCGATTTAGAAGGACAATGCAGGGAATCCTGAGTATTTCATATGGACGCAAAATGTGTGTTAATTCGTCAATGTGAGGGAGCGAGGGATGCAGTAAAGGAGGAATAATGCATCGGAAAAGAGATACTCGGAACCCCAAAGAAAATTCTAAAGTTTCCGTAGAAACGTATCTCGATTTAGGAGGACAATGCAGGGAATCCAGAGTATTTCATATGGACGCAAATTGTGTGTTAATTCTTCAATGTGAGGGAGTGAGGCATGCAGTAAAGGAGGAATAATGCATCGGAAAAGAGATACTCGGTACCCCAAAGAAAATCCTATCGTTTCCGTAGAAACGTATCTCGATTTAGAAGGACAATGCAGGGAATCCAGAGTATTTCATATGGACGCAAATTGTGTGTTAATTGGTCAATGTGAGGGAGCGAGTGATGCAGTAAAGGAGGAATAATGTATCGGAAAAGAGATACTTGGAACCCCAAAGAAAATCCTATCGTTTCCGTAGAAACGTATCTCGATTTAGAAGGACAATGCAGGGAATCCAGAGTATTTCATATGGACGCAAATTGTGTGTTAATTCGTCAATATGAGGGAGCGAGGGATGCAGTAAAGGAGGAATAATGCATCGGAAAAGAGATACTCGGAACCCCAAAAAAATCCTATCCTTTCCGTAGAAACGTATCTCGATTTAGAAGGATAATGCAGGGAATCCAGAGTATTTCATATGGACGCAAATTGTGTGTTAATTCGTCAATGTGAGGGAGCGAGGAATGCAGTAAAGGAGGAATAATGCATCGGAAAAGAGATACTCTTAACCCCAAAGAAAATCCTATCTTATCCGTAGAAACGTGTCTCGATATAGAAGGACAATGCCGGGAATCCAGAGTATTTCATATGGACGCAAATTGTGTGTTAATTCGTCAATGTGGGGGAGCGAGGGATGCAGTAAAGGAGGAATAATGCATCGGAAAAGAGATACTCGGAACCCCAAAGAAAATCCTATCGTCTCCGTAGAAACGTATCTCGATTTAGAAGGACAATGCAAGGAATCCAGAGTATTTCATATGGACGCAAATTGTGTGTTAATTCGTCAATCTGAGGGAGCGAGGGATGCAGTAAAGGAGGAATAATGCATCGGAAAAGAGATACTCGGAACCCCAAAGAAAATCCTATCGTTTCCGTAGAAACGAATCCCGATTTAGAAGGACAATGCAGGGAATCCAGAGTATTTCATATGGACGCAAATTGTGTGTTAATTCGTCAATGTGAGGAGCGAGGGATGCAGTAAAGGAGGAATAATGCATCGGAAAAGAGATACTCGGAACCCCAAAGAAAATCCTATCGTTTCCGTAGAAACGTATCTCGATTTAGAAGGACAATGCAGGGAATCCAGAGTATTTCATATGGACGCAAATTGTGTGTTAATTCGTCAATGTGAGGGAGCGAGGGATGCAGTAAAGGAGGAATAATGCATCGGAAAAGAGATACTCGGAACCCCAAAGAAAATCCTATCGTTTCCGTAGAAACGTATCTCGATTTAGGAGGACAATGCAGGGAATCCAGAGTATTTCATATGGACGCAAATTGTGTGTTAATTCGTCAATGTGGGGGAGCGAGGGATGCAGTAAAGGAGGAATAATGCATCGGAAAAGAGATACTCGGAACCCCAAAGAAAATCCTATCGTTTCCGTAGAAACGTATCTCGATTTACAAGGACAATGAAGGGAATCCAGAGTATTTCATATGGACGCAAATTGTGTGTTAATTCGTCAATGTGAGGGAGCGAGGGATGCAGTAAAGGAGGAATAACGCATCGGAAAAGAGATACTCGGAACCCCAAAGAAAATCCTATCGTTTCCGTAGATACGTATCTCGATTTAGGAGGACAATGCAGGGAATCCAGAGTATTTCATATGGACGCAAATTGTGTGTTAATTCTTCAATGTGAGGGAGTGAGGCATGCAGTAAAGGAGGAATAATGCATCGGAAAAGAGATACTCGGTACCCCAAAGAAAATCCTATCGTTTCCGTAGAAACGTATCTCGATTTAGAAGGACAATGCAGGGAATCCAGAGTATTTCATATGGACGCAAATTGTGTGTTAATTGGTCAATGTGAGGGAGCGAGTGATGCAGTAAAGGAGGAATAATGTATCGGAAAAGAGATACTTGGAACCCCAAAGAAAATCCTATCGTTTCCGTAGAAACGTATCTCGATTTAGAAGGACAATGCAGGGAATCCAGAGTATTTCATATGGACGCAAATTGTGTGTTAATTCGTCAATGTGAGGGAGCGAGGGATGCAGTAAAGGAGGAATAATGCATCGGAAAAGAGATACTCGGAACCCCAAAGAAAATCCTATCCTTTCCGTAGAAACGTATCTCGATTTAGAAGGATAATGCAGGGAATCCAGAGTATTTCATATGGACGCAAATTGTGTGTTAATTCGTCAATGTGAGGGAGCGAGGAATGCAGTAAAGGAGGAATAATGCATCGGAAAAGAGATACTCTTAACCCCAAAGAAAATCCTATCTTATCCGTAGAAACGTGTCTCGATATAGAAGGACAATGCCGGGAATCCAGAGTATTTCTTATAGACGCAAATTGTGTGTTAATTCGTCAATGTGGGGGAGCGAGGGATGCAGTAAAGGATGAATAATGCATCGGAAAAGAGATACTCGGAACCCCAAAGAAAATCCTATCGTCTCCGTAGAAACGTATCTCGATTTAGAAGGACAATGCAAGGAATCCAGAGTATTTCATATGGACGCAAATTGTGTGTTAATTCGTCAATGTGAGGGAGCGAGGGATGCAGTAAAGGAGGAATAATGCATCGGAAAAGAGATACTCGGAACCCCAAAGAAAATCCTATCGTTTCCGTAGAAGCGAATCCCGATTTAGAAGGACAATGCAGGGAATCCAGAGAATTTCATATTGACGAAAATTGTGTGTTAATTTGTCAATGTGAGGAAGCGAGGTATGCAGTAAAGGAGGAATAATGCATCGGAAAAGAGATACTCGGAACCCCAAAGAAAATCCTATCGTTTCCGTAGAAACGTATCTCGATTTACAAGGACAATGCAGGGAATCCAGAGTATTTCATATGGACGCAAATTGTGTGTTAATTCGTCAATGTGAGGAGCGAGGGATGCAGTAAAGGAGGAATAATGCATCGGAAAAGAGATACTCGGAACCCCAAAGAAAATCCTATCGTTTCCGTAGAAACGTATCTCGATTTAGAAGGAGAATGCAGGGAATCCAGAGTATTTCATATGGACGCAAATTGTGTGTTAATTCGTCAATGTGAGGGAGCGAGGGATGCAGTAAAGGAGGAATAATGCATCGGAAAAGAGATACTCTGG
The DNA here is from genome assembly GCF_023898315.1 of Schistocerca nitens. Classification (NCBI taxonomy): domain Eukaryota; kingdom Metazoa; phylum Arthropoda; class Insecta; order Orthoptera; family Acrididae; genus Schistocerca; species Schistocerca nitens. The sequence goes on along the minus strand of NC_064615.1, from coordinate 1,132,890,803 downwards.
AACCCCAAAGAAAATCCTATCGTTTCCGTGGAAACGAATCCCGATTTAGAAGGACAATGCAGGGAATCCAGAGAATTTCATATGGACGCAAATTGTGTGTTAATTTGTCAATGTGAGGGAGCGATGTATGCAGTAAAGGAGGAATAATGCATCGGAAAAGAGATACTCGGAACCCCAAAGAAAATCCTATCGTTTCCGTAGAAACGTATCTCGATTTACAAGGACAATGAAGGGAATCCAGAGTATTTCATATGGACGCAAATTGTGTGTTAATTCGTCAATGTGAGGGAGCGAGGGATGCAGTAAAGGAGGAATAACGCATCGGAAAAGAGATACTCGGAACCCCAAAGAAAATCCTATCGTTTCCGTAGAAACGTATCTCGATTTAGGAGGACAATACAGGGAATCCAGAGTATTTCATATGGACGCAAATTGTGTGTTAATTCTTCAATGTGAGGGAGTGAGGCATGCAGTAAAGGAGGAATAATGCATCGGAAAAGAGATACTTGGAACCCCAAAGAAAATCCTATCGTTTCCGTAGAAACGTATCTCGATTTAGAAGGACAATGCAGGGAATCCAGAGTATTTCATATGGACGCAAATTGTGTGTTAATTCGTCAATGTGAGGGAGCGAGTGATGCAGTAAAGGAGGAATATTGTATCGGAAAAGAGATACTTGGAACCCCAAAGAAAATCCTATCGTTTCCGTAGAAACGTATCTCGATTTAGAAGGACAATGCAGGGAATCCAGAGTATTTCATATGGACGCAAATTGTGTGTTAATTCGTCAATGTGAGGGAGCGAGGGATGCAGTAAAGGAGGAATAATGCATCGGAAAAGAGATACTCGGAACCCCAAAGAAAATCCTATCCTTTCCGTAGAAACGTATCTCGATTTAGAAGGATAATGCAGGGAATCCAGAGTATTTCATATGGACGCAAATTGTGTGTTAATTCGTCAATGTGGGGGAGCGAGGGATGCAGTAAAGGAGGAATAATGCATCGGAAAAGAGATACTCGGAACCCCAAAGAAAATCCTATCGTCTCCGTAGAAACGTATCTCGATTTAGAAGGACAATGCAGGGAATCCAGAGTATTTCATATGGACGCAAATTGTGTGTTAATTCGTCAATGTGAGGGAGCGAGGGATGCAGTAAAGGAGGAATAATGCATCGGAAAAGAGATACACGGAACCCCAAAGAAAATCCTATCGTTTCCGTAGAAACGTATCTCGATTTAGAAGGACAATGCAGGGAATCCAGAGTATTTCATATGGACGCAAATTGTGTGTTAATTCGTCAATGTGAGGGAGCGAGGAATGCAGTAAAGGAGGAATAATGCATCGGAAAAGAGATACTCTTAACCCCATAGAAAATCCTATCTTATCCGTAGAAACGTATCTCGATTTAGAAGGACAATGCAGGGAATCCAGAGTATTTCATATGGACGCAAATTGTGTGTTAATTCGTCAATGTGGGGGAGCGGGGGATGCAGTAAAGGAGGAATAATGCATCGGAAAAGAGATACTCGGAACCCCAAAGAAAATCCTATCGTTTCCGTAGAAACGTATCTCGATTTAGAAGGACAATGCAGGGAATCCAGAGTATTTCATATGGACGCAAATTGTGTGTTAATTCGTCAATGTGAGGGAGCGAGGGATGCAGTAAAGGAGGAATAATGCATCGGAAAAGAGATACTCGGAACCCCAAAGAAAATCCTATCGTTTCCGTGGAAACGAATCCCGATTTAGAAGGACAATGCAGGGAATCCAGAGAATTTCATATGGACGCAAATTGTGTGTTAATTTGTCAATGTGAGGGAGCGATGTATGCAGTAAAGGAGGAATAATGCATCGGAAAAGAGATACTCGGAACCCCAAAGAAAATCCTATCGTTTCCGTAGAAACGTATCTCGATTTACAAGGACAATGAAGGGAATCCAGAGTATTTCATATGGACGCAAATTGTGTGTTAATTCGTCAATGTGAGGGAGCGAGGGATGCAGTAAAGGAGGAATAACGCATCGGAAAAGAGATACTCGGAACCCCAAAGAAAATCCTATCGTTTCCGTAGATACGTATCTCGATTTAGGAGGACAATGCAGGGAATCCAGAGTATTTCATATGGACGCAAATTGTGTGTTAATTCTTCAATGTGAGGGAGTGAGGCATGCAGTAAAGGAGGAATAATGCATCGGAAAAGAGATACTCGGTACCCCAAAGAAAATCCTATCGTTTCCGTAGAAACGTATCTCGATTTAGAAGGACAATGCAGGGAATCCAGAGTATTTCATATGGACGCAAATTGTGTGTTAATTGGTCAATGTGAGGGAGCGAGTGATGCAGTAAAGGAGGAATAATGTATCGGAAAAGAGATACTTGGAACCCCAAAGAAAATCCTATCGTTTCCGTAGAAACGTATCTCGATTTAGAAGGACAATGCAGGGAATCCAGAGTATTTCATATGGACGCAAATTGTGTGTTAATTCGTCAATGTGAGGGAGCGAGGGATGCAGTAAAGGAGGAATAATGCATCGGAAAAGAGATACTCGGAACACCAAAGAAAATCGTATCCTTTCCGTAGAAACGTATCTCGATTTAGAAGGATAATGCAGGGAATCCAGAGTATTTCATATGGACGCAAATTGTGTGTTAATTCGTCAATGTGAGGGAGCGAGGAATGCAGTAAAGGAGGAATAATGCATCGGAAAAGAGATACTCTTAACCCCAAAGAAAATCCTATCTTATCCGTAGAAACGTGTCTCGATATAGAAGGACAATGCCGGGAATCCAGAGTATTTCATATGGACGCAAATTGTGTGTTAATTCGTCAATGTGGGGGAGCGAGGGATGCAGTAAAGGAGGAATAATGCATCGGAAAAGAGATACTCGGAACCCCAAAGAAAATCCTATCGTCTCCGTAGAAACGTATCTCGATTTAGAAGGACAATGCAAGGAATCCAGAGTATTTCATATGGACGCAAATTGTGTGTTAATTCGTCAATGTGAGGGAGCGAGGGATGCAGTAAAGGAGGAATAATGCATCGGAAAAGAGAGACTCGGAACCCCAAAGAAAATCCTATCGTTTCCGTAGAAACGAATCCCGATTTAGAAGGACAATGCAGGGAATCCAGAGAATTTCATATTGACGCAAATTGTGTGTTAATTTGTCAATGTGAGGGAGCGAGGTATGCAGTAAAGGAGGAATAATGCATCGGAAAAGAGATACTCGGAACCCCAAAGAAAATCCTATCGTTTCCGTAGAAACGTATCTCGATTTACAAGGACAATGCAGGGAATCCAGAGTATTTCATATGGACGCAAATTGTGTGTTAATTCGTCAATGTGAGGAGCGAGGGATGCAGTAAAGGAGGAATAATGCATCGGAAAAGAGATACTCGGAACCCCAAAGAAAATCCTATCGTTTCCGTAGAAACGTATCTCGATTTAGAAGGACAATGCAGGGAATCCAGAGTATTTCATATGGACGCAAATTGTGTGTTAATTCGTCAATGTGAGGGAGCGAGGGATGCAGTAAAGGAGGAATAATGCATCGGAAAAGAGATACTCTGGAACCCCAAAGAAAATCCTATCGTTTCCGTGGAAACGAATCCCGATTTAGAAGGACAATGCAGGGAATCCAGAGAATTTCATATGGACGCAAATTGTGTGTTAATTTGTCAATGTGAGGGAGCGATGTATGCAGTAAAGGAGGAATAATGCATCGGAAAAGAGATACTCGGAACCCCAAAGAAAATCCTATCGTTTCCGTAGAAACGTATCTCGATTTACAAGGACAATGAAGGGAATCCAGAGTATTTCATATGGACGCAAATTGTGTGTTAATTCGTCAATGTGAGGGAGCGAGGGATGCAGTAAAGGAGGAATAACGCATCGGAAAAGAGATACTCGGAACCCCAAAGAAAATCCTGTCGTTTCCGTAGAAACGTATCTCGATTTAGGAGGACAATGCAGGGAATCCAGAGTATTTCATATGGACGCAAATTGTGTGTTAATTCTTGAATGTGAGGGAGTGAGGCATGCAGTAAAGGAGGAATAATGCATCGGAAAAGAGATACTTGGAACCCCAAAGAAAATCCTATCGTTTCCGTAGAAACGTATCTCGATTTAGAAGGACAATGCAGGGAATCCAGGGTATTTCATATGGACGCAAATTGTGTGTTAATTGGTCAATGTGAGGGAGCGAGTGATGCAGTAAAGGAGGAATATTGTATCGGAAAAGAGATACTTGGATCCCCAAAGAAAATCCTATCGTTTCCGTAGAAACGTATCTCGATTTAGAAGGACAATGCAGGGAATCCAGAGTATTTCATATGGACGCAAATTGTGTGTTAATTCGTCAATGTGAGGGAGCGAGGGATGCAGTAAAGGAGGAATAATGCATCGGAAAAGAGATACTCGGAACCCCAAAGAAAATCCTATCCTTTCCGTAGAAACGTATCTCGATTTAGAAGGATAATGCAGGGAATCCAGAGTATTTCATATGGACGCAAATTGTGTGTTAATTCGTCAATGTGAGGGAGCGAGGAATGCAGTAAAGGAGGAATAATGCATCGGAAAAGAGATACTCTTAACCCCAAAGAAAATCCTATCTTATCCGTAGAAACGTGTCTCGATATAGAAGGACAATGCCGGGAATCCAGAGTATTTCATATGGACGCAAATTGTGTGTGAATTCCTCAATGTGGGGGAGCGAGGGATGCAGTAAAGGAGGAATAATGCATCGGAAAAGAGATACTCGGAACCCCAAAGAAAATCCTATCGTCTCCGTAGAAACGTATCTCGATTTAGAAGGACAATGCAGGGAATCCAGAGTATTTCATATGGACGCAAATTGTGTGTTAATTCGTCAATGTGAGGGAGCGAGGGATGCAGTAAAGGAGGAATAATGCATCGGAAAAGAGATACACGGAACCCCAAAGAAAATCCTATCGTTTCCGTAGAAACGAATCCCGATTTAGAAGGACAATGCAGGGAATCCAGAGAATTTCATATTGACGAAAATTGTGTGTTAATTTGTCAATGTGAGGGAGCGAGGTATCCAGTAAAGGAGGAATAATGCATCGGAAAAGAGATACTCGGAACCCCAAAGAAAATCCTATCGTTTCCGTAGAAACGTATCTCGATTTACAAGGACAATGCAGGGAATCCAGAGTATATCATATGGACGCAAATTGTGTGTTAATTCGTCAATGTGAGGAGCGAGGGATGCAGTAAAGGAGGAATAATGCATCGGAAAAGAGATACTCGGAACCCCAAAGAAAATCCTACCATTTCCGTGGAAACGAATCCCGATTTAGAAGTACAATGCAGGGAATCCAGAGAATTTCATATGGACGCAAATTGTGTGTTAATTTGTCAATGTGAGGGAGCGAGGTATGCAGTAAAGGAGGAATAATGCATCGGAAAAGAGATACTCGGAACCCCAAAGAAAATCCTATCGTTTCCGTAGAAACGTATCTCGATTTACAAGGACAATGCAGGGAATCCAGAGTATTTCATATGGACGTAAATTGTGTGTTAATTCGTCAATGTGAGGGAGCGAGGGATGCAGTAAAGGAGGAATAATGCATCGGAAATGAGATAATCGGAATCCCAAAGAAAATCCTATCGTTTCCGTAGAAACGTATCTCGATTTAGGAGGACAATGCAGGGAATCCAGAGTATTTCATATGGACGCAAATTGTGTGTTAATTCTTCAATGTGAGGGAGCGAGGGATGCAGTAAAGGAGGAATAATGCATCGGAAAAGAGATACTCGGAACCCCAAAGAAAATCCTATCGTTTCCATAGAAACGTATCTCGATTTAGAAGGACAATGCAGGGAATCCAGAGTATTTCATATGGACGCAAATTGTGTGTTAATTGGTCAATGTGAGGGAGCGAGTGATGCAGTAAAGGAGGAATAATATATCGGAAAAGAGATACTTGGAACCCCAAAGAAAATCCTATCGTTTCCGTAGAAACGTATCTCGATTTTGGAGGACAATGCAGGGAATCCAGAGTATTTCATATAGACGCAAATTGTGTGTTAATTCTTCAATGTGAGGGAGCGAGGGATGCAGTAAAGGAGGAATAATGCATCGGAAAAGAGATACTCGGAACCCCAAAGAAAATCCTATCGTTTCCGTAGAAACGTATTTCGATTTAGAAGAACAATGCAGGGAATCCAGAGTATTTCATATGGACACAAATTGTGTGTTAATTCGTCAATGTGAGGGAGCGAGGAATGCAGTAAAGGAGGAATAATGCATCGGATAAGACATACTCTTAACCCCAAAGAAAATCCTATCGTTTCCGTAGAAACGTATCTCGATTTAGAAGGAAAATGCAGGGAATCCAGAGTATTTCATATGGACGCAAATTGTGTGTTAATCCGTCAATGTGAGGAAACGAGGGATGCAGTAAAGGAGGAATAATGTATCGGAATAGAGATACTTGGAACCCCAAAGAAAATCCTATCGTTTCCGTAGAAACGTATCTCGATTTACAAGGACAATGCAGGGAATCCAGAGTATTTCATATGGACGCAAATTGTGTGTTAATTCGTCAATGTGAGGGAGCGAGGGATGCAGTAAAGGAGGAATAATGCATCGGAAAAGAGATACTCGGAACCCCAAAGAAAATCCTCTCGTTTCCGTAGAAACGTATCTCGATTTAGGAGGACAATGCAGGGAATCCAGAGTATTTCATATGGACGCAAATTGTGTGTTAATTCTTCAATGTGAGGGAGCGAGGGATGCAGTAAAGGAGGAATAATGCGTCGGAAAAGAGATACTCGGAACCTCAAAGAAAATCCTATCGTTTCCGTAGAAACGTATCTCGATTTAGAAGGACAATGCAGGGAATCCAGAGTATTTCATATGGACGCAAATGGAGTGTTAATTGGTCAATGTGAGGGAGCGAGTGATGCAGTAAAGGAGGAATAATGTATCGGAAAAGAGATACTTGGAACCCCAAAGAAAATCCTATCGTTTCCGTAGAAACGTATCTCGATTTAGAAGGACAATGCAGGGAATCCAGAGTATTTCATATGGACGCAAATTGTGTGTTAATTCGTCAATGTGAGGGAGCGAGGGATGCAGTAAAGGAGGAATAATGCATCGGAAAAGAGATACTCGGAACCCCAAAGAAAATCCTATCTTATCCGTAGAAACGTATCTCGATTTAGAAGGACAATGCCGGGAATCCAGAGTATTTCATATGGACGCAAATTGTGTGTTAATTCGTCAATGTGGGGGAGCGAGGGATGCAGTAAAGGAGGAATAATGCATCGGAAAAGAGATACTCGGAACCCCAAAGAAAATCCTATCGTTTCCGTAGAAACGTATCTCGATTTAGAAGGACAATGCAGGGAATCCAGTGTATTTCATATGGACGCAAATTGTGTGTTAATTCGTCAATGTGAGGGAGCGAGGGATGCAGTAAAGGAGGAATAATGCATCGGAAAAGAGATACTCGGAACCCCAAAGAAAATCCTACCGTTTCCGTGGAATCGAATCCCGATTTAGAAGGACAATGCAGATAATCCAGATGATTTCATATGGACGCACATTGTGTGTTAATTCTTCAATGTGAGGGAGCGAGGCATGCAGTAAAGGAGGAATAATGCATCGGAAAAGAGATACTCGGAACCCCAAAGAAAATCCTATCGTTTCCGTAGAAACGAATCCCGATTTAGAAGGACAATGCAGGGAATCCAGAGAATTTCATATTGACGAAAATTGTGTGTTAATTTGTCAATGTGAGGGAGCGAGGTATGCAGTAAAGGAGGAATAATTCATCGGAAAAGAGATACTCGGAACCCCAAAGAAAATCCTATCGTTTCCGTAGAAACGTATCTCGATTTACAAGGACAATGCAGGGAATCCAGAGTATTTCATATGGACGCCAATTGTGTGTTAATTCGTCAATGTGGGGGAGCGAGGGATGCAGTAAAGGAGGAATAATGCATCGGAAAAGAGATACCCGGAACCCCAAAGAAAATCCTATCGTTTCCGTAGAAACGTATCTCGATTTAGAAGGACAATGCAGGGAATCCAGAGTATTTCATATGGACGCAAATTCTGTGTTAATTCGTCAATGTGAGGGAGCGAGGGATGCAGTAAAGAAGGAATAATGCATCGGAAAAGAGATACTCGGAACCCCAAAGAAAATCCTATCGTTTCCATAGAAACGAATCCCGATTTAGAAGGACAATGCAGATAATCCAAAGAATTTCATATGGACGCAAATTGTGTGTTAATTTGTCAATGTGAGGGAGCGAGGTATGCAGTAAAGGAGGAATAATGCATCGGAAAAGAGATACTCGGAACCCCAAAGAAAATCCTATCGTTTCCGTAGAAACGAATCCAGATTTAGAAGGACAATGCAGGGAATCCAGAGAATTTCATATGGACGCAAATTGTGTGTTAATTTGTCAATGTGAGGGAGCGAGGTATGCAGTAAAGGAGGAATAATGCATCGGAAAAGAGATACTCGGAACCCCAAAGAAAATCCTATCGTTTCCGTAGAAACGTATCTCGATTTACAAGGACAATGCAGGGAATCCAGAGTATTTCATATGGACGCATATTGTGTGTTAATTCGTCAATGTGAGGGAGCGAGGGATGCAGTAAAGGAGGAATAATGCATCGGAAAAGAGATACTCGGAACCCCAAAGAAAATCCTATCGTTTCCGTAGAAACGAATCCCGATTTAGAAGGACAATGCAGGGAATCCAGAGAATTTCATATGGACGCAAATTGTGTGTTAATTTGTCAATGTGAGTGAGCGAGGTATGCAGTAAAGGAGGAATAATGCATCGGAAAAGAGATACTCGGAACCCCAAAGAAAATCCTATCATTTCCGTAGAAACGTATCTCGATTTACAAGGACAATGCAAGGAATCCAGAGTATTTCATATGGACGCAAATTGTGTGTTAATTCGTCAATGTGAGGGAGCGAGGGATGCAGTAAAGGAGGAATAATGCATCGGAAAAGAGATACTCGGAACCCCAAAGAAAATCCTATCGTTTCCGTAGAAACGTATCTCGATTTAGAAGGACAATGCAGGGAATCCAGAGTATTTCATATGGACGCAAATTCTGTGTTAATTCGTCAATGTGAGGGAGCGAGGGATGCAGTAAAGAAGGAATAATGCATCGGAAAAGAGATACTCGGAACCCCAAAGAAAATCCTATCGTTTCCATAGAAACGAATCCCGATTTAGAAGGACAATGCAGATAATCCAAAGAATTTCATATGGACGCAAATTGTGTGTTAATTTGTCAATGTGAGGGAGCGAGGTATGCAGTAAAGGAGGAATAATGCATCGGAAAAGAGATACTCGGAACCCCAAAGAAAATCCTATCGTTTCCGTAGAAACGAATCCAGATTTAGAAGGACAATGCAGGGAATCCAGAGAATTTCATATGGACGCAAATTGTGTGTTAATTTGTCAATGTGAGGGAGCGAGGTATGCAGTAAAGGAGGAATAATGCATCGGAAAAGAGATACTCGGAACCCCAAAGAAAATCCTATCGTTTCCGTAGAAACGTATCTCGATTTACAAGGACAATGCAGGGAATCCAGAGTATTTCATATGGACGCATATTGTGTGTTAATTCGTCAATGTGAGGGAGCGAGGGATGCAGTAAAGGAGGAATAATGCATCGGAAAAGAGATACTCGGAACCCCAAAGAAAATCCTATCGTTTCCGTAGAAACGAATCCCGATTTAGAAGGACAATGCAGGGAATCCAGAGAATTTCATATGGACGCAAATTGTGTGTTAATTTGTCAATGTGAGTGAGCGAGGTATGCAGTAAAGGAGGAATAATGCATCGGAAAAGAGATACTCGGAACCCCAAAGAAAATCCTATCATTTCCGTAGAAACGTATCTCGATTTACAAGGACAATGCAAGGAATCCAGAGTATTTCATATGGACGCAAATTGTGTGTTAATTCGTCAATGTGAGGGAGCGAGGGATGCAGTAAAGGAGGAATAATGCATCGGAAAAGAGATACTCGGAACCCCAAAGAAAATCCTATCGTTTCCGTAGAAACGTATCTCGATTTAGAATGATAATGCAGGGAATACAGAGTATTTCATATGGACGCAAATTGTGTGTTAATTCGTCAATGTGAGGGAGCGAGGAATGCAGTAAAGGAGGAATAATGCATCGGAAAAGAGATACTCTTAACCCCAAAGAAAATCCTATCTTATCCGTAGAAACGTATCTCGATTTAGAAGGACAATGCAGGGAATCCAGAGTATTTCATATGGACGCAAATTGTGTGTTAATTCGTCAATGTGGGGGAGCGAGGGATGCAGTAAAGGAGGAATAATGCATCGGAAAAGAGATACTCGGAACCCCAAAGAAAATCCTATCGTTTCCGTAGAAACGTATCTCGATTTAGAAGGACAATGCAGGGAATCCAGAGTATTTCATATGGACGCAAATTGTGTGTTAATTCGTCAATGTGAGGGAGCGAGGGATGCAGTAAAGGATTAATAATGCATCGGAAAAGAGATACTCGGAACCCAAAAGAAAATCCTACCGTTTCCGTGGAAACGAATCCCGATTTAGAAGGACAATGCAGATAATCCAGATGATTTCATATGGACGCAAATTGTGTGTTAATTCTTCAATGTGAGGGAGCGAGGCATGCAGTAAAGGAGGAATAATGCATCGGAAAAGAGATACTCGGAACCCCAAAGAAAATCCTATCGTTTCCGTAGAAACGAATCCAGATTTAGAAGGACAATGCAGGGAATCCAGAGAATTTCATATGGACGCAAATTGTGTGTTAATTTGTCAATGTGAGGGAGCGAGGTATGCAGTAAAGGAGGAATAATGCATCGGAAAAGAGATACTCGGAACCCCAAAGAAAATCCTATCGTTTCCGTAGAAACGTATCTCGATTTACAAGGACAATGCAGGGAATCCAGAGTATTTCATATGGACGCAAATTGTGTGTTAATTCGTCAATGTGAGGGAGCGAGGGATGCAGTAAAGGAGGAATAATGCATCGGAAAAGAGATACTCGGAACCCCAAAGAAAATCCTATCGTTTCCGTAGAAACGAATCCCGATTTAGAAGGACAATGCAGGGAATCCAGAGAATTTCATATGGACGCAAATTGTGTGTTAATTTGTCAATGTGAGGGAGCGAGGTATGCAGTAAAGGAGGAATAATGCATCGGAAAAGAGATACTCGGAACCCCAAAGAAAATCCTATCATTTCCGTAGAAACGTATCTCGATTTACAAGGACAATGCAAGGAATCCAGAGTATTTCATATGGACGCAAATTGTGTGTTAATTCGTCAATGTGAGGGAGCGAGGGATGCAGTAAAGGAGGAATAATGCATCGGAAAAGAGATACTCGGAACCCCAAAGAAAATCCTATCGTTTCCGTAGAAACGTATCTCGATTTAGAATGATAATGCAGGGAATACAGAGTATTTCATATGGACGCAAATTGTGTGTTAATTCGTCAATGTGAGGGAGCGAGGAATGCAGTAAAGGAGGAATAATGCATCGGAAAAGAGATACTCTTAACCCCAAAGAAAATCCTATCTTATCCGTAGAAACGTATCTCGATTTAGAAGGACAATGCAGGGAATCCAGAGTATTTCATATGGACGCAAATTGTGTGTTAATTCGTCAATGTGGGGGAGCGAGGGATGCAGTAAAGGAGGAATAATGCATCGGAAAAGAGATACTCGGAACCCCAAAGAAAATCCTATCGTTTCCGTAGAAACGTATCTCGATTTAGAAGGACAATGCAGGGAATCCAGAGTATTTCATATGGACGCAAATTGTGTGTTAATTCGTCAATGTGAGGGAGCGAGGGATGCAGTAAAGGAGGAATAATGCATCGGAAAAGAGATACTCGGAACCCAAAAGAAAATCCTACCGTTTCCGTGGAAACGAATCCCGATTTAGAAGGACAATGCAGATAATCCAGATGATTTCATATGGACGCAAATTGTGTGTTAATTCTTCAATGTGAGGGAGCGAGGCATGCAGTAAAGGAGGAATAATGCATCGGAAAAGAGATACTCGGAACCCCAAAGAAAATCCTATCGTTTCCGTAGAAACGTATCTCGATTTAGAAGGACAATGCAGGGAATCCAGAGTATTTCATATGGACGCAAATTGTGTGTTAATTGGTCAATGTGAGGGAGCGAGTGATGCAGTAAAGGAGGAATAATGTATCGGAAAAGAGATACTTGGAACCCCAAAGAAAATCCTATCGTTTCCGTAGAAACGTATCTCGATTTAGAAGGACAATGCAGGGAATCCAGAGTATTTCATATGGACGCAAATTGTGTGTTAATTCGTCAATGTGAGGGAGCGAGGGATGCAGTAAAGGAGGAATAATGCATCGGAAAAGAGATACTCGGAACCCCAAAGAAAATCCTATCGTTTCCGTAGAAACGAATCCCGATTTAGAAGGACAATGCAGGGAATCCAGAGAATTTCATATTGACGAAAATTGTGTGTTAATTTGTCAGTGTGAGGGAGCGACGTATGCAGTAAAGGAGGAATAATGCATCGGAAAAGAGATACTCGGAACCCCAAAGAAAATCCTATCGTTTCCGTAGAAACGTATCTCGATTTACAAGGACAATGCAGGGAATCCAGAGTATTTCATATGGACGCAAATTGTGTGTTAATTCGTCAATGTGAGGGAGCGAGGGATGCAGTAAAGGAGGCGTAATGCATCGGAAAAGAGATACTCGGAACCCCAAAGAAAATCCTATCGTCTCCGTAGAAACGTATCTCGATTTAGAAGGACAATGCAGGGAATCCAGAGTATTTCATATGGACGCAAATTGTGTGTTAATTCGTCAATGTGAGGGAGCGAGGGATGCAGTAAAGGAGGAATAATGCATCGGAAAAGAGATACTCGGAACCCCAAAGAAAATCCTATCGTTTCCGTAGAAACGAATCCCGATTTAGAAGGACAATGCAGGGAATCAAGAGAATTTCATATTGACGAAAATTGTGTGTTAATTTGTCAATGTGAGGGAGCGAGGTATGCAGTAAAGGAGGAATAATGCATCGGAAAAGAGATACTCGGAACCCCAAAGAAAATCCTATCGTTTCCGTAGAAACGTATCTCGATTTACAAGGACAATGCAGGGAATCCAGTGTATTTCATATGGACGCAAATTGTGTGTTAATTCGTCAATGTGAGGAGCGAGGGATGCAGTAAAGGAGGAATAATGCATCGGAAAAGAGATACTCGGAACCCCAAAGAAAATCCTACCGTTTCCGTGGAAACGAATCCCGATTTAGAAGGACAATGCAGGGAATCCAGAGAATTTCATATGGACGCAAATTGTGTGTTAATTTGTCAATGTGAGGGAGCGAGGTATGCAGTAAAGGAGGAATAATGCATCGGAAAAGAGATACTCGGAACCCCAAAGAAAATCCTATCGTTTCCGTAGAAACGTATCTCGATTTAGAAGGACAATGCAGGGAATCCAGAGTATTTCATATGGACGCAAATTGTGTGTTAATTCGTCAATGTGAGGGAGCGAGGGATGCAGTAAAGGAGGAATAATGCATCGGAAAAGAGATAATCGGAACCCCAAAGAAAATCCTATCGTTTCCGTAGAAACGTATCTCGATTTAGGAGGACAATGCAGGGAATCCAGAGTATTTCATATGGACGCAAATTGTGTGTTAATTCTTCAATGTGAGGGAGCGAGGGATGCAGTAAAGGAGGAATAATGCATCGGAAAAGAGATACTCGGAACCCCAAAGAAAATCCTATCGTTTCCGTAGAAACGTATCTCGATTTAGAAGGACAATGCAGGGAATCCAGAGTATTTCATATGGACGCAAATTGTGTGTTAATTCGTCAATGTGAGGGAGCGAGGGATGCAGTAAAGGAGGAATAATGCATCGGAAAAGAGATACTCGGAACCCCAAAGAAAATCCTATCGTTTCCGTAGAAACGTATCTCGATTTAGAAGGACAAAGCAGGGAATCCAGAGTATTTCATATGGACACAAATTGTGTATTAATTGGTCAATGTGAGGGAGCGAGTGATGCAGTAAAGGAGGAATAATGTATCGGAAAAGAGATACTTGGAACCCCAAAGAAAATCCTATCGTTTCCGTAGAAACGTATCTCGATTTAGAAGGACAATGCAGGGAATCCAGAGTATTTCATATGGACGCAAATTGTGTGTTAATTCGTCTATGTGAGGGAGCGAGGGATGCAGTAAAGGAGGAATAATGCATCGGAAAAGAGATACTCGGAACCCCAAAGAAAATCCTATCGTTTCCGTAGAAACGAATCCCGATTTAGAAGGACAATGCAGGGAATCCAGAGAATTTCATATTGACGAAAATTGTGTGTTAATTTGTCAGTGTGAGGGAGCGACGTATGCAGTAAAGGAGGAATAATGCATCGGAAAAGAGATACTCGGAACCCCAAAGAAAATCCTATCGTTTCCGTAGAAACGTATCTCGATTTACAAGGACAATGCAGGGAATCCAGAGTATTTCATATGGACGCAAATTGTGTGTTAATTCGTCAATGTGAGGGAGCGAGGGATGCAGTAAAGGAGGCGTAATGCATCGGAAAAGAGATACTCGGAACCCCAAAGAAAATCCTATCGTCTCCGTAGAAACGTATCTCGATTTAGAAGGACAATGCAGGGAATCCAGAGTATTTCATATGGACGCAAATTGTGTGTTAATTCGTCAATGTGAGGGAGCGAGGGATGCAGTAAAGGAGGAATAATGCATCGGAAAAGAGATACTCGGAACCCCAAAGAAAATCCTATCGTTTCCGTAGAAACGAATCCCGATTTAGAAGGACAATGCAGGGAATCAAGAGAATTTCATATTGACGAAAATTGTGTGTTAATTTGTCAATGTGAGGGAGCGAGGTATGCAGTAAAGGAGGAATAATGCATCGGAAAAGAGATACTCGGAACCCCAAAGAAAATCCTATCGTTTCCGTAGAAACGTATCTCGATTTACAAGGACAATGCAGGGAATCCAGAGTATTTCATATGGACGCAAATTGTGTGTTAATTCGTCAATGTGAGGAGCGAGGGATGCAGTAAAGGAGGAATAATGCATCGGAAAAGAGATACTCGGAACCCCAAAGAAAATCCTACCGTTTCCGTGGAAACGAATCCCGATTTAGAAGGACAATGCAGGGAATCCAGAGAATTTCATATGGACGCAAATTGTGTGTTAATTTGTCAATGTGAGGGAGCGAGGTATGCAGTAAAGGAGGAATAATGCATCGGAAAAGAGATACTCGGAACCCCAAAGAAAATCCTATCGTTTCCGTAGAAACGTATCTCGATTTACAAGGACAATGCCGGGAATCCAGAGTATTTCATATGGACGCAAATTGTGTGTTAATTCGTCAATGTGAGGGAGCGAGGGATGCAGTAAAGGAGGAATAATGCATCGGAAAAGAGATAATCGGAACCCCAAAGAAAATCCTATCGTTTCCGTAGAAACGTATCTCGATTTAGGAGGACAATGCAGGGAATCCAGAGTATTTCATATGGACGCAAATTGTGTGTTAATTCTTCAATGTGAGGGAGCGAGGGATGCAGTAAAGGAGGAATAATGCATCGGAAAAGAGATACTCGGAACCCCAAAGAAAATCCTATCGTTTCCATAGAAACGTATCTCGATTTAGAAGGACAATGCAGGGAATCCAGAGTATTTCATATGGACGCAAATTGTGTGTTAATTGGTCAATGTGAGGGAGCGAGTAATGCAGTAAAGGAGGAATAATATATCGGAAAAGAGATACTTGGAACCCCAAAGAAAATCCTATCGTTTCCGTAGAAACGTATCTCGATTTAGGAGGACAATGCAGGGAATCCAGAGTATTTCATATAGACGCAAATTGTGTGTTCATTCTTCAATGTGAGGGAGCGAGGGATGCAGTAAAGAAGGAATAATGCATCGGAAAAGAGATACTCGGAACCCCAAAGAAAATCCTATCGTTTCCGTAGAAACGTATCTCGATTTAGAAGGACAATGCAGGGAATCCAGAGTATTTCATATGGACGCAAATTGTGTGTTAATTCGTCAATGTGGGGGAGCGAGGGATGCAGTAAAGGAGGAATAATGCATCGGAAAAGAGATACTCGGAACCCCAAAGAAAATCCTATCGTTTCCGTAGAAACGTATCTCGATTTAGAAGGACAATGCAGGGAATCCAGAGTATTTCATATGGACGCAAATTGTGTGTTAATTCGTCAATGTGAGGGAGCGAGGGATGCAGTAAAGGAGGAATAATGCATCGGAAAAGAGATACTCGGAACCCAAAAGAAAATCCTACCGTTTCCGTGGAAACGAATCCCGATTTAGAAGGACAATGCAGATAATCCAGATGATTTCATATGGACGCAAATTGTGTGTTAATTCTTCAATGTGAGGGAGCGAGGCATGCAGTAAAGGAGGAATAATGCATCGGAAAAGAGATACTCGGAACCCCAAAGAAAATCCTATCGTTTCCGTAGAAACGTATCTCGATTTAGAAGGACAATGCAGGGAATCCAGAGTATTTCATATGGACGCAAATTGTGTGTTAATTGGTCAATGTGAGGGAGCGAGTGATGCAGTAAAGGAGGAATAATGTATCGGAAAAGAGATACTTGGAACCCCAAAGAAAATCCTATCGTTTCCGTAGAAACGTATCTCGATTTAGAAGGACAATGCAGGGAATCCAGAGTATTTCATATGGACGCAAATTGTGTGTTAATTCGTCTATGTGAGGGAGCGAGGGATGCAGTAAAGGAGGAATAATGCATCGGAAAAGAGATACTCGGAACCCCAAAGAAAATCCTATCGTTTCCGTAGAAACGAATCCCGATTTAGAAGGACAATGCAGGGAATCCAGAGAATTTCATATTGACGAAAATTGTGTGTTAATTTGTCAGTGTGAGGGAGCGACGTATGCAGTAAAGGAGGAATAATGCATCGGAAAAGAGATACTCGGAACCCCAAAGAAAATCCTATCGTTTCCGTAGAAACGTATCTCGATTTACAAGGACAATGCAGGGAATCCAGAGTATTTCATATGGACGCAAATTGTGTGTTAATTCCTCAATGTGAGGGAGCGAGGGATGCAGTAAAGGAGGCGTAATGCATCGGAAAAGAGATACTCGGAACCCCAAAGAAAATCCTATCGTCTCCGTAGAAACGTATCTCGATTTAGAAGGACAATGCAGGGAATCCAGAGTATTTCATATGGACGCAAATTGTGTGTTAATTCGTCAATGTGAGGGAGCGAGGGATGCAGTAAAGGAGGAATAATGCATCGGAAAAGAGATACTCGGAACCCCAAAGAAAATCCTATCGTTTCCGTAGAAACGAATCCCGATTTAGAAGGACAATGCAGGGAATCAAGAGAATTTCATATTGACGAAAATTGTGTGTTAATTTGTCAATGTGAGGGAGCGAGGTATGCAGTAAAGGAGGAATAATGCATCGGAAAAGAGATACTCGGAACCCCAAAGAAAATCCTATCGTTTCCGTAGAAACGTATCTCGATTTACAAGGACAATGCAGGGAATCCAGAGTATTTCATATGGACGCAAATTGTGTGTTAATTCGTCAATGTGAGGAGCGAGGGATGCAGTAAAGGAGGAATAATGCATCGGAAAAGAGATACTCGGAACCCCAAAGAAAATCCTACCGTTTCCGTGGAAACGAATCCCGATTTAGAAGGACAATGCAGGGAATCCAGAGAATTTCATATGGACGCAAATTGTGTGTTAATTTGTCAATGTGAGGGAGCGAGGTATGCAGTAAAGGAGGAATAATGCATCGGAAAAGAGATACTCGGAACCCCAAAGAAAATCCTATCGTTTCCGTAGAAACGTATCTCGATTTACAAGGACAATGCAGGGAATCCAGAGTATTTCATATGGACGCAAATTGTGTGTTAATTCGTCAATGTGAGGGAGCGAGGGATGCAGTAAAGGAGGAATAATGCATCGGAAAAGAGATAATCGGAACCCCAAAGAAAATCCTATCGTTTCCGTAGAAACGTATCTCGATTTAGGAGGACAATGCAGGGAATCCAGAGTATTTCATATGGACGCAAATTGTGTGTTAATTCTTCAATGTGAGGGAGCGAGGGATGCAGTAAAGGAGGAATAATGCATCGGAAAAGAGATACTCGGAACCCCAAAGAAAATCCTATCGTTTCCATAGAAACGTATCTCGATTTAGAAGGACAATGCAGGGAATCCAGAGTATTTCATATGGACGCAAATTGTGTGTTAATTGGTCAATGTGAGGGAGCGAGTAATGCAGTAAAGGAGGAATAATATATCGGAAAAGAGATACTTGGAACCCCAAAGAAAATCCTATCGTTTCCGTAGAAACATATCTCGATTTAGGAGGACAATGCAGGGAATCCAGAGTATTTCATATAGACGCAAATTGTGTGTTAATTCTTCAATGTGAGGGAGCGAGGGATGCAGTAAAGAAGGAATAATGCATCGGAAAAGAGATACTCGGAACCCCAAAGAAAATCCTATCGTTTCCGTAGAAACGTATTTCGATTTAGAAGAACAATGCAGGGAATCCAGAGTATTTCATATGGACACAAATTGTGTGTTAATTCGACAATGTGAGGGAGCGAGGAATGCAGTAAAGGAGGAATAATGCATCGGACAAGACATACTCTTAACCCCAAAGAAATTCCTATCGTTTCCGTAGAAACGTATCTTGATTTAGAAGGAAAATGCAGGGAATCCAGAGTATTTCATATGGACGCAAATTGTGTGTTAATTCGTCAATGTGAGGGAGCGAGGGATGCAGTAAAGTAGGAATAATGTATCGGAAAAGAGATACTTGGAACCCCAAAGAAAATCCTATCGTTTCCGTAGAAACGTATCTCGATTTACAAGGACAATGCAGGGAATCCAGAGTATTTCATATGGACGCAAATTGTGTGTTAATTCGTCAATGTGAGGGAGCGAGGGATGCAGTAAAGGAGGAATAATGCATCGGAAAAGAGATACTCGGAACCCCAAAGAAAATCCTATCGTTTCCGTAGAAACGTATCTCGATTTAGAAGGACAATGCAGGGAATCCAGAGTATTTCATATGGACGCAAATTGTGTGTTAATTGGTCAATGTGAGGGAGCGAGTGATGCAGTAAAGGAGGAATAATGTATCGGAAAAGAGATACTTGGAACCCCAAAGAAAATCCTTTCGTTTCCGTAGAAACGTATCTCGATTTAGAAGGACAATGCAGGGAATCCAGAGTATTTCATATGGACGCAAATTGTGTGTTTATTCGTCAATGTGAGGGAGCGAGGGATGCAGTAAAGGAGGAATAATGCATCGGAAAAGAGATACTCGGAACCCCAATGAAAATCCTATCGTTTCCGTAGAAACGTATCTCGATTTAGAAGGATAATGCAGGGAATCCAGAGTATTTCATATGGACGCAAAATGTGTGTTAATTCGTCAATGTGAGGGAGCGAGGAATGCAGTAAAGGAGGAATAATGCATCGGAAAAGAGATACTCTTAACCCCAAAGAAAATCCTATCTTATCCGTAGAAACGTATCTCGATTTAGAAGGACAATGCCGGGAATCCAGAGTATTTCATATGGACGCAAATTGTGTGTTAATTCGTCAATGTGGGGGAGCGAGGGATGCAGTAAAGGAGGAATAATGCATCGGAAAAGAGATACTCGGAACCCCAAAGAAAATCCTATCGTTTCCGTAGAAACGTATCTCGATTTAGAAGGACAATGCAGGGAATCCAGAGTATTTCATATGGACGCAAATTGTGTGTTAATTCGTCAATGTGAGGGAGCGAGGGATGCAGTAAAGGAGGAATAATGCATCGGAAAAGAGATACTCGGAACCCCAAAGAACATCCTACCGTTTCCGTGGAATCGAATCCCGATTTAGAAGGACAATGCAGATAATCCAGATGATTTCATATGGACGCAAATTGTGTGTTAATTCTTCAATGTGAGGGAGCGAGGCATGCAGTAAAGGAGGAATAATGCATCGGAAAAGAGATACTCGGAACCCCAAAGAAAATCCTATCGTTTCCGTAGAAACGTATCTCGATTTAGAAGGACAATTCAGGGAATCCAGAGTATTTCATATGGACGCAAATTGTGTGTTAATTGGTCAATGTGAGGGAGCGAGTGATGCAGTAAAGGAGGAATAATGCATCGGAAAAGAGATACTCGGAACCCCAAAGAAAATCCTATCCTTTCCGTAGAAACGTATCTCGATTTAGAAGGATAATGCAGGGAATCCAGAGTATTTCATATGGACGCAAATTGTGTGTTAATTCGTCAATGTGAGGGAGCGAGGAATGCAGTAAAGGAGGAATAATGCATCGGAAAAGAGATACTCTTAACCCCAAAGAAAATCCTATCTTATCCGTAGAAACGTATCTCGATTTAGAAGGACAATGCCGGGAATCCAGAGTATTTCATATGGACGCAAATTGTGTGTTAATTCCCCAATGTGGGGAGCGAGGGATGCAGTAAAGGAGGAATAATGCATCGGAAAAGAGATACTCGGAACCCCAAAGAAAATCCTATCGTTTCCGTAGAAACGTATCTCGATTTAGAAGGACAATGCAGGGAATCCAGAGTATTTCATATGGACGCAAATTGTGTGTTAATTCGTCAATGTGACGGAGCGAGGGATGCAGTAAAGGAGGAATAATTCATCGGAAAAGAGATACTTGGAACCCCAAAGAAAATACTATCGTTTCCGTAGAAACGAATCCCGATTTAGAAGGACAATGCAGGGAATCCAGAGAATTTCATATTGACGAAAATTGTGTGTTAATTTGTCAATGTGAGATAGCGAGGTATGCAATAATGGAGGAATAATGCATCGGAAAAGAGATACTCGGAACCCCAAAGAAAATCCTATCGTTTCCGTAGAAACGTATCTCGATTTACAAGGACAATGCAGGGAATCCAGAGTATTTCATATGGACGCCAATTGTGTGTTAATTCGTCAATGTGGGGGAGCGAGGGATGCAGTAAAGGATGAATAATGCATCGGAAAAGAGATACCCGGAACCCCAAAGAAAATCCTATCGTTTCCGTAGAAACGTATCTCGATTTAGAAGGACAATGCAGTGAATCCAGAGTATTTCATATGGACGCAAATTGTGTGTTAATTCGTCAATGTGAGGGAGCGAGGGATGCAGTAAAGGAGGAATAATGCATCGGAAAAGAGATACTCGGAACCCCAAAGAAAATCCTATCGTTTCCGTAGAAACGAATCCCGATTTAGAAGGACAATGCAGGGAATCCAGAGAATTTCATATTGACGAAAATTGTGTGTTAATTTGTCAATGTGAGGGAGCGAGGTATGCAGTAAAGGAGGAATAATGAATCGGAAAAGAGATACTCGGAACCCGAAAGAAAATCCTATCGTTTCTGTAGAAACGTATCTCGATTTAAAAGGACAATGCAGGGAATCCAGAGTATTTCATATGGACGCAAATAGTGTGTTAATTCGTCAATGTGAGGGAGCGAGGGATGCAGGAAAAGGAGGAAAAATGCATCGGAAAAGAGATACTCGGAACCCCAAAGAAAATCCTACCGTTTCCGTGGAAACGAATCCTGATTTAGAAGGACAATGCAGATAATCCAGAGAATTTCATATGGACGCAAATTGTGTGTTAATTTGTCAATGTGAGGGAGCGAGGTATGCAGTAAAGGAGGAATAATGCATCGGAAAAGAGATACTCGGAACCCCAAAGAAAATCCTATCGTTTCCGTGGAAACGAATCCCGATTTAGAAGGACAATGCAGGGAATCCAGAGAATTTCATATGGACGCAAATTGTGTGTTAATTTGTCAATGTGAGGGAGCGAGGTATGCAGTAAAGGAGGAATAATGCATCGGAAAAGAGATACTCGGAACCCCAAAGAAAATCCTATCGTTTCCGTAGAAACGTATCTCGATTTACAAGGACAATGCAGGGAATCCAGAGTATTTCATATGGACGCAAATTGTGTGTTAATTCGTCAATGTGAGGGAGCGAGGGATGCAGTAAAGGAGGAATAATGCATCGGAAAAGAGATAATCGGAACCCCAAAGAAAATCCTATCGTTTCCGTAGAAACGTATCTCGATTTAGGAGGACAATGCAGGGAATCCAGAGTGTTTCATATGGACGCAAATTGTGTGTTAATTCTTCAATGTGAGGAAGCGAGGGATGCAGTAAAGGAGGAATAATGCATCGGAAAAGAGATACTCGGAACCCCAAAGAAAATCCTATCGTTTCCGTAGAAACGTATCTCGATTTAGAAGGACAATGCAGGGAATCCAGAGTATTTCATATGGACGCAAATTGTGTGTTAATTGGTCAATGTGAGGGAGCGAGTGATGCAGTAAAGGAGGAATAATATATCGGAAAAGAGATACTTGGAACCCCAAAGAAAATCCTATCGTTTCCATTGAAACGTATCTCGATTTAGAAGGACAATGCAGGGAATCCAGAGTATTTCATATGGACGCAAATTGTGTGTTAATTCGTCAATGTGAGGGAGCGAGGGATGCAGTAAAGGAGGAATAATGCATCGGAAAAGAGATACTCGGAACCCCAAAGAAAATCCTATCGTTTCCGTAGAAACGTATTTCGATTTAGAATAACAATGCAGGTAATCCAGAGTATTTCATATGGACACAAATTGTGTGTTAATTCGTCAATGTGAGGGAGCGAGGAATGCAGTAAAGGAGGAATAATATATCGGAAAAGAGATACTTGGAACCCCAAAGAAAATTCTATCGTTTCCGTAGAAACGTATCTCGATTTACAAGGACAATGCAGGGAATACATAGTATTTCATATAGACGCAAATTCTGTGTTAATTCTTCAATGTGAGGGAGCGAGGGATGCAGTAAAGGAGGAATAATGCATCGGAAAAGAGATACTCGGAACCCCAAAGAAAATCCTATCGTTTCCGTAGATACGTATTTCGATTTAGAAGAACAATGCAGGGAATCCAGAGTATTTCATATGGACACAAATTGTGTGTTAATTCGTCAATGTGAGGGAGCGAGGAATGCAGTAAAGGAGGAATAATGCATCGGACAAGACATACTCTTAACCCCAAAGAAAATCCTATCGTTTCCGTAGAAACGTATCTCCATTTAGAAGGAAAATGCAGGGAATCCAGAGTATTTCATATGGACGCAAATTGTGTGTTAATTCGTCAATGTGAGGGAGCGCGGGATGCAGTAAAGGAGGAATAATGTATCGGAAAAGAGATACATGGAACCCCAAAGAAATCCTATCGTTTCCGTAGAAACGTATCTCGATTTAGAAGAACAATGCAGGGAATCCAGAGTATTTCATATGGACGCAAATTGTGTGTTAATTCGTCAATGTGAGGGAGCGAGGGATGCAGTAAAGGAGGAATAATGCATCGGAAAAGAGATACTCGGAACCCCAAAGAAAATCCTATCGTTTCCGTAGAAACGTATCTCGATTTAGAAGGACAATGCAGGGAATCCAGAGTATATCATATGGACGCAAATTGTGTGTTAATTCGTCAATGTGAGGGAGCGAGGGATGCAGTAAAGGAGGAATAATGCATCGGAAAAGAGATACTCAGAACCCCAAGGAAAATCCTACCGTTTCCGTAGAAACGTATCTCGATTTAGGAGGACAATGCAGGGAATCCAGAGTATTTCATATGGAC
This sequence comes from Schistocerca nitens, assembly GCF_023898315.1. NCBI lineage: Eukaryota > Metazoa > Arthropoda > Insecta > Orthoptera > Acrididae > Schistocerca > Schistocerca nitens. The sequence goes on along the minus strand of NC_064615.1, from coordinate 1,132,867,091 downwards.
GCAAATTGTGTGTTAATTCGTCAATGTGAGGGAGCGAGGGATGCAGTAAAGGAGGAATAATGCATTGGAAAAGAGATACTCGGAACCCCAAAGAAAATCCTATCGTTTCCGTAGAAACGAATCCCGATTTAGAAGGACAGTGCAGGTAATCCAGAGAATTTCATATGGACGCAAATTGTGGGTTAATTTGTCAATGTGAGGGAGCGAGGTATGCAGTAAAGGAGGAATAATGCATCGGAAAAGAGATACTCGGAACCCTAAAGAAAATCCTATCGTTTCCGTAGAAACGTATCTCGATTTACAAGGACAATGAAGGGAATCCAGAGTATTTCATATGGTCGCAAATTGTGTGTTAATTCGTCAATGTGAGGGAGCGAGGGATGCAGTAAAGGAGGAATAATGCATCGGTAAATAGATACTCGGAACCCCAAAGAAAATCCTATCGTTTCCGTAGAAACGTATCTCGATTTAGAAGGATAATGCAGGGAATCCAGAGTATTTCATATGGACGCAAATGGTGTGTTAATTCGTCAATGTGAGGGAGCGAGGAATGCATTAAAGGAGGAATAATGCATCGGAAAAGAGATACTCTTAACCCCAAAGAAAATCCTATCTTATCCGTAGAAACGTATCTCGATTTAGAAGGACAATGCAGAGAATCCAGAGTATTTCATATGGACGCAAATAGTGTGTTAATTCGTCAATGTGGGGGAGCGAGGGATGCAGTAAAGGAGGAATAATGCATCGGAAAAGAGATACTCGGAACCCCAAAGAAAATCCTGTCGTTTCCGTAGAAACGTATCTCGATTTAGAAGGACAATGAAGGGAATCCAGATTATTTAATATGGACGCAAATTGTGTATTAATTCATCAAAGTGAGGGAGCGAAGGATGCAGTAAAGGAGGAATAATGCATCGGAAAAGAGATACTGGGAACCCCAAAGAAAATCCTATCGTTTCCGTAGAAACGAATCCCGCTTTAGAAGGACAATGCAGGGAATCCAGAGAATTTCATATGGACGCAAATTGTGTGTTAATTTGTCAATGTGAGGGAGCGAGGTATGCAGTAAAGGAGGAATAATGCATCGGAAAAGAGATACTCGGAACCCCAAAGAAAATCCTATCGTTTCCGTAGAAACGTATCTCGATTTACAAGGACAATGCAGGGAATCCAGAGTATTTCATATGGACGCAAATTGTGTGTTAATTCGTCAATGTGAGGGAGCGAGGGATGCAGTAAAGGAGGAATAATGCATCGGAAAAGAGATACTCGGAACCCCAAAGAAAATCCTATCGTTTCCGTAGAAACGAATCCCGATTTAGAAGGACAATGCAGGGAATCCAGAGAATTTCATATGGACGCAAATTGTGTGTTAATTTGTCAATGTGAGGGAGCGAGGTATGCAGTAAAGGAGGAATAATGCATCGGAAAAGAGATACTCGGAACCCCAAAGAAAATCCTATCATTTCCGTAGAAACGTATCTCGATTTACAAGGACAATGCAAGGAATCCAGAGTATTTCATATGGACGCAAATTGTGTGTTAATTTGTCAATGTGAGGGAGCGAGGTATGCAGTAAAGGAGGAATAATGCATCGGAAAAGAGATACTCGGAACCCCAAAGAAAATCCTATCATTTCCGTAGAAACGTATCTCGATTTACAAGGACAATGCAAGGAATCCAGAGTATTTCATATAGACGCAAATTATGTGTTAATTCGTCAATGTGAGGGAGCGAGTGATGCAGTAAAGGAGGAATAATGTATCGGAAAAGAGATACTTGGAACCCCAAAGAAAATCCTGTCGTTTCCGTAGAAACGTATCTCGATTTAGAAGGACAATGAAGGGAATCCAGAGTATTTCATATGGACGCAAATTGTGTATTAATTCATCAAAGTGAGGGAGCGAAGGATGCAGTAAAGGAGGAATAATGCATCGGAAAAGAGATACTTGGAACCCCAAAGAAAATCCTATCGTTTCCGTAGAAACGTATCTCGATTTAGTAGGACAATGCAGGGAATCCAGAGTATTTCATATGGACGCAAATTGGGTGTTAATTCGTCAATGTGAGAGAGCGAGGGATGCAGTAAAGGAGGAATAATGCATCGGAAAAGAGATACTCGGAACCCCAAAGAAAATCCTATCGTTTCCGTAGAAACGTATCTCGATTTAGAATGATAATGCAGGGAATCCAGAGTATTTCATATGGACGCAAATTGTGTGTTAATTCGTCAATGTGAGGGAGCGAGGAATGCAGTAAAGGAGGAATAATGCATCGGAAAAGAGATACTCTTGACCCCAAAGAAAATCCTATCTTATCCGTAGAAACGTATCTCGATTTAGAAGGACAATGCAGGGAATCCAGAGTATTTCATATGGACGCAAATTGTGTGTTAATTCGTCAATGTGGGGGAGCGAGGGATGCAGTAAAGGAGGAATAATGCATCGGAAAAGAGATACTCGGAACCCCAAAGAAAATCCTATCGTTCCCGTAGAAACGTATCTTGATTTAGAAGGACAATGCAGGGAATCCAGAGTATTTCACATGGACGCAAATTGTGTGTTAATTCATCAATGTGAGGGAGTGAGGGATGCAGTAAAGGAGGAATAATGCATCGGAAAAGAGATACTCGGAACCCCAAGGAAAATCCTACCGTTTCCGTAGAAACGTATCTCGATTTAGAAGGACAATGCAGGGAATCCAGAGTATTTCATATAGACGCAAATTGTGTGTTAATTCGTCAATGTGAGGGAGCGAGTGATGCAGTAAAGGAGGAATAATGTATCGGAAAAGAGATACTTGGAACCCCAATGAAAATCCTGTCGTTTCCGTAGAAACGTATCTCGATTTAGAAGGACAATGAAGGGAATCCAGAGTATTTCATATGGACGCAAATTGTGTATTAATTCATCAAAGTGAGGGAGCGAAGGATGCAGTAAAGGAGGAATAATGCATCGGAAAAGAGATACTCGGAACCCCAAAGAAAATCCTATCGTTTCCGTAGAAACGAATCCCGATTTAGAAGGACAATGCAGGGAATCCAGAGAATTTCATATGGACGCAAATTGTGTGTTAATTTGTCAATGTAAGGGAGCGAGGTATGCAGTAAAGGAGGAATAATGCATCTGAAAAGAGATACTCGGAACCCCAAAGAAAATCCTATCGTTTCCGTAGAAACGTATCTCGATTTACAAGGACAATGCAGGGAATCCAGAGTATTTCATATGGACGCAAATTGTGTGTTAATTCGTCAATGTGAGGGAGCGAGGGATGCAGTAAAGGAGGAATAATGCATCGGAAAAGAGATACTCGGAACCCCAAAGAAAATCCTATCATTTCCGTAGAAACGTATCTCGATTTACAAGGACAATGCAAGGAATCCAGAGTATTTCATATGGACGCAAATTGTGTGTTAATTCGTCAATGTGAGGGAGCGAGGGATGCAGTAAAGGAGGAATAATGCATCGGAAAAGAGATACTCGGAACCCCAAGGAAAATCCTACCGTTTCCGTAGAAACGTATCTCGATTTAGAAGGACAATGCAGGGAATCCAGAGTATTTCATATAGACGCAAATTGTGTGTTAATTCGTCAATGTGAGGGAGCGAGTGATGCAGTAAAGGAGGAATAATGTATCGGAAAAGAGATACTTGGAACCCCAAAGAAAATCCTATCGTTTCCGTAGAAACGTATCCCGATTTAGAAGGACAATGCAGGGAATCCAGAGTATTTCATATGGACGCAAATTGTATGTTAATTGGTCAATGTGAGGGAGCGAGTGATGCAGTAAAGGAGGAATAATGCATCGGAAAAGAGATACTCGGAACCCCAAAGAAAATCCTATCGTTTCCGTAGAAACGAATCCCGATTTAGAAGGACAATGCAGGGAATCCAGAGTATTTCATATGGACGCAAATTGTGTGTTAATTTGTCAATGTGAGGGAGCGAGGTATGCAGTAAAGGAGGAATAATGCATCGGAAAAGAGATACTCGGAACCCCAAAGAAAATCCTATCATTTCCGTAGAAACGTATCTCGATTTACAAGGACAATGCAAGGAATCCAGAGTATTTCATATGGACGCAAATTGTGTGTTAATTCGTCAATGTGAGGGAGCGAGGGATGCAGTAAAGGAGGAATAATGCATCGGAAAAGAGATACTCGGAACCCCAAGGAAAATCCTACCGTTTCCGTAGAAACGTATCTCGATTTAGAAGGACAATGCAGGGAATCCAGAGTATTTCATATAGACGCAAATTGTGTGTTAATTCGTCAATGTGAGGGAGCGAGTGATGCAGTAAAGGAGGAATAATGTATCGGAAAAGAGATACTTGGAACCCCAATGAAAATCCTGTCGTTTCCGTAGAAACGTATCTCGATTTAGAAGGACAATGAAGGGAATCCAGAGTATTTCATATGGACGCAAATTGTGTATTAATTCATCAAAGTGAGGGAGCGAAGGATGCAGTAAAGGAGGAATAATGCATCGGAAAAGAGATACTCGGAACCTCAAAGAAGATCCTATCGTTTCCGTAGAAACGAATCCCGATTTAGAAGGACAATGCAGGGAATCCAGAGAATTTCATATGGACGCAAATTGTGTGTTAATTTGTCAATGTAAGGGAGCGAGGTATGCAGTAAAGGAGGAATAATGCATCGGAAAAGAGATACTCGGAACCCCAAAGAAAATCCTATCGTTTCCGTAGAAACGTATCTCGATTTACAAGGACAATGCAGGGAATCCAGAGTATTTCATATGGACGCAAATTGTGTGTTAATTCGTCAATGTGAGGGAGCGAGGGATGCAGTAAAGGAGGAATAATGCATCGGAAAAGAGATACTCGGAACCCCAAAGAAAATCCTATCGTTTCCGTAGAAACGAATCCCGATTTAGAAGGACAATGCAGGGAATCCAGAGAATTTCATATGGACGCAAATTGTGTGTTAATTTGTCAATGTGAGGGAGCGAGGTATGCAGTAAAGGAGGAATAATACATCGGAAAAGAGATACTCGGAACCCCTAAGAAAATCCTATCATTTCCGTAGAAACGTATCTCGATTTACAAGGACAATGCAAGGAATCCAGAGTATTTCATATGGACGCAAATTGTGTGTTAATTCGTCAATGTGAGGGAGCGAGGGATGCAGTAAAGGAGGAATAATGCATCGGAAAAGAGATACTCGGAACCCCAAGGAAAATCCTACCGTTTCCGTAGAAACGTATCTCGATTTAGAAGGACAATGCAGGGAATCCAGAGTATTTCATATAGACGCAAATTGTGTGTTAATTCGTCAATGTGAGGGAGCGAGTGATGCAGTAAAGGAGGAATAATGTATCGGAAAAGAGATACTTGGAACCCCAAAGAAAATCCTATCGTTTCCGTAGAAACGTATCTCGATTTAGTAGGACAATGCAGGGAATCCAGAGTATTTCATATGGACGCAAATTGTGTGTTAATTCGTCAATGTGAGGGAGCGAGGGATGCAGTAAAGGAGGAATAATGCATCGGAAAAGAGATACTCGGAACCCCAAAGAAAATCCTATCGTTTCCGTAGAAACGTATCTCGATTTAGAATGATAATGCAGGGAATCCAGAGTATTTCATATGGACGCAAATTGTGTGTTAATTCGTCAATGTGAGGGAGCGAGGAATGCAGTAAAGGAGGAATAATGCATCGGAAAAGAGATACTCTTAACCCCAAAGAAAATCCTATCTTATCCGTAGAAACGTATCTCGATTTAGAAGGACAATGCAGGGAATCCAGAGTATTTCATATGGACGCAAATTGTGTGTTAATTCGTCAATGTGGGGGAGCGAGGGATGCAGTAAAGGAGGAATAATGCATCGGAAAAGAGATACTCGGAACTCCAAAGAAAATCCTATCGTTTCGGTAGAAACGTATCTCGATTTAGAAGGACAATGCAGGGAATCCAGAGTATTTCATATGGACGCAAATTGTGTGTTAATTCGTCAATGTGTGGGAGCGTGGGATGCAGTAAAGGAGGAATAATGCATCGGAAAAGAGATACTCGGAACCCCAAAGAAAATCCTATCATTTCCATAGAAACGTATCTCGATTTACAAGGACAATGCAGGGAATCCAGAGTATTTCATATGGACGCAAATTGTGTGTTAATTCGTCAATGTGTGGGAGCGAGGGATGCAGTAAAGGAGGAGTAATGCATCGGAAAAGAGATACCCGGAACCCCAAAGAAAATCCTATCATTTCCATAGAAACGTATCTCGATTTACAAGGACAATGCAAGGAATCCAGAGTATTTCATATGGACGCAAATTGTGTGTTAATTCGTCAATGTGAGGGAGCGAGGGATGCAGTAAAGGAGGAATAATGCATCGGAAAAGAGATACTCGGAACCCCAAAGAAAATCCTATCGTTTCCGTAGAAACGTATCTCGATTTAGAATGATAATGCAGGGAATCCAGAGTATTTCATATGGACGCAAATTGTGTGTTAATTCGTCAATGTGAGGGAGCGAGGAATGCAGTAAAGGAGGAATAATGCATCGGAAAAGAGATTTAACCCCAAAGAAAATCCTATCTTATCCGTAGAAACGTATCTCGATTTAGAAGGACAATGCAGGGAATCCAGAGTATTTCATATGGACGCAAATTGTGTGTTAATTCGTCAATGTGGGGGAGCGAGGGATGCAGTAAAGGAGGAATAATGCATCGGAAAAGAGATACTCGGAACCCCAAAGAAAATCCTATCATTTCCATAGAAACGTATCTCGATTTACAAGGACAATGCAGGGAATCCAGAGTATTTCATATGGACGCAAATTGTGTGTTAATTCGTCAATGTGTGGGAGCGAGGGATGCAGTAAAGGAGGAATAATGCATCGGAAAAGAGATACCCGGAACCCCAAAGAAAATCCTATCATTTCCATAGAAACGTATCTCGATTTACAAGGACAATGCAAGGAATCCAGAGTATTTCATATGGACGCAAATTGTGTGTTAATTCGTCAATGTGAGGGAGCGAGGGATGCAGTAAAGGAGGAATAATGCATCGGAAAAGAGATACTCGGAACCCCAAAGAAAATACTATCGTTTCCGTAGAAACGTATCTCGATTTAGAATGATAATGCAGGGAATCCAGAGTATTTCATATGGACGCAAATTGTGTGTTAATTCGTCAATGTGAGGGAGCGAGGAATGCAGTAAAGGAGGAATAATGCATCGGAAAAGAGATTTAACCCCAAAGAAAATCCTATCTTATCCGTAGAAACGTATCTCGATTTAGAAGGACAATGCAGGGAATCCAGAGTATTTCATATGGACGCAAATTGTGTGTTAATTCGTCAATGTGGGGGAGCGAGGGATGCAGTAAAGGAGGAATAATGCATCGGAAAAGAGATACTCGGAACCCCAAAGAAAATCCTATCGTTTCCGTAGAAACGTATCTCGATTTAGAAGGACAATGCAGGGAATCCAGAGTATTTCATATGGACGCAAATTGTGTGTTAATTCGTCAATGTGAGGGAGTGAGGGATGCAGTAAAGGAGGAATAATGCATCGGAAAAGAGATACTCGGAACCCCAAAGAAAATCCTACCGTTTCCGTGGAAACGAATCCCGATTTAGAAGGACAATGCAGATAATCCAGATGATTTCATATGGACGCAAATTGTGTGTTAATTCTTCAATGTGAGGGAGCGAGGCATGCAGTAAAGGAGGAATAATGCATCGGAAAAGAGATACTCGGAACCCCAAAGAAAATCCTATCGTTTCCGTAGAAACGTATCTCGATTTAGAAGGACAATGCAGGGAATCCAGAGTATTTCATATGGACGAAAATTGTGTGTTAATTGGTCAATGTGAGGGAGCGAGTGATGCAGTAAAGGAGGAATAATGTATCGGAAAAGAGATACTTGGAACCCCAAAGAAAATCCTATCGTTTCCGTAGAAACGTATCTCGATTTAGAAGGACAATGCAGGGAATCCAGAGTACTTCATATGGACGCAAATTGTGTGTTAATTCGTCAATGTGAGGGAGCGAGGGATGCAGTAAAGGAGGAATAATGCATCGGAAAAGAGATACTCGGAACCCCAAAGAAAATCCTATCCTTTCCGTAGAAACGTATCTCGATTTAGAAGGATAATGCAGGGAATCCAGAGTATTTCATATGGAAGCAAATTGTGTGTTAATTGGTCAATGTGAGGGAGCGAGGAATGCAGTAATGGAGGAATAATGCATCGGAAAAGAGATACTCTTAACCCCAAAGAAAATCCTATCTTATCCGTAGAAACGTGTCTCGATTTAGAAGGACAATGCCGGGAATCCAGAGTATTTCATATGGACGCAAATTGTGTGTTAATTCGTCAATGTGGGGGAGCGAGGGATGCAGTAAAGGAGGAATAATGCATCGGAAAAGAGATACTCGGAACCTCAAAGAAAATCCTATCGTTTCCGTAGAAACGTATCTCGATTTACAAGGACAATGCAGGGAATCCAGAGCATTTCATATGGACGCAAATTGTGTGTTAATTCGTCAATGTGGGGGAGCGAGGGATGCAGTAAAGGAGGAATAATGCATCGGAAAAGAGATACTCGGAACCCCAAAGAAAATCAATCGTTTCCGTAGAAACGTATCTCGATTTAGAAGGACAATGCAGGGAATCCAGAGTATTTCATATGGACGCAAATTGTGTGTTAATTCGTCAATGTGAGGGAGCGAGGGATGCAGTAAAGGAGGAATAATGCATCGGAAAAGAGATACTTGGAACCCCAAAGAAAATCCTATCGTTTCCGTAGAAACGAATCCCGATTTAGAAGGACAATGCAGGGAATCCAGAGAATTTCATATTGACGAAAATTGTGTGTTAATTTGTCAGTGTGAGGGAGCGACGTATGCAGTAAAGGAGGAATAATGCATCGGAAAAGAGATACTCGGAACCCCAAAGAAAATCCTATCGTTTCCGTAGAAACGTATCTCGATTTACAAGGACAATGCAGGGAATCCAGAGTATTTCATATGGACGCAAATTGTGTGTTAATTCGTCAATGTGAGGGAGCGAGGGATGCAGTAAAGGAGGAATAATGCATCGGAAAAGAGATACTCGGAACCCCAAAGAAAATCCTACCGTTTCCGTGGAAACGAATCCCGATTTAGAAGGACAATGCAGATAATCCACAGAATTTCATATGGACGCAAATTGTGTGTTAATTTGTCAATGTGAGGGAGCGAGGTATGCAGTAAAGGAGGAATAATGCATCGGAAAAGAGATACTCGGAACCCCAAAGAAAATCCTATCGTTTCCGTAGAAACGTATCTCGATTTAGAAGGACAATGCAGGGAATCCAGAGTATTTCATATGGACGCAAATTGTGTGTTAATTCGCCAATGTGTGGAAGCGAGGGATGCAGTAAAGGAGGAATAATGCATCGGAAAGAGATACTCGGAACCCCAAAGAAAATCCTATCATTTCCGTAGAAACGTATCTCGATTTACAAGGACAATGCAAGGAATCCAGAGTATTTCATATGGACGCAAATTGTGTGTTAATTCGTCAATGTGAGGGAGCGAGGGATGCAGTAAAGGAGGAATAATGCATCGGAAAAGAGATACTCGGAACCCCAAGGAAAATCCTACCGTTTCCGTAGAAACGTATCTCGATTTAGAAGGACAATGCAGGGAATCCAGAGTATTTCATATAGACGCAAATTGTGTGTTAATTCGTCAATGTGAGGGAGCGAGTGATGCAGTAAAGGAGGAATAATGTATCGGAAAAGAGATACTTGGAACCCCAAAGAAAATCCTATCGTTTCCGTAGAAACGTATCTCGATTTAGTAGGACAATGCAGGGAATCCAGAGTATTTCATATGGACGCAAATTGGGTGTTAATTCGTCAATGTGAGGGAGCGAGGGATGCAGTAAAGGAGGAATAATGTATCGGAATAGAGATACTTGGAACCCCAAAGAAAATCCTATCGATTCCGTAGAAACGTATCTCGATTTAGTTGGACAATGCAGGGAATCCAGAGTATTTCATATGGACGCAAATTGGGTGTTAATTGGTCAATGTGAGGGAGCGAGGGATGCAGTAAAGGAGGAATAATGCATCGGAAAAGAGATACTCGGAACCCCAAAGAAAATCCTATCCTTTCCGTAGAAACGTATCTCGATTTAGAATGATAATGCAGGGAATCCAGAGTATTTCATATGGACGCAAATTGTGTGTTAATTCGTCAATGTGAGGATGCGAGGAATGCAGTAAAGGAGGAATAATGCATCGGAAAAGAGATACTCTTAACCCCAAAGAAAATCCTATCTTATCCGTAGAAACGTATCTCGATTTAGAAGGACAATGCAGGGAATCCAGAGTATTTCATATGGACGCAAATTGTGTGTTAATTCGTCAATGTGGGGGAGCGAGGGATGCAGTAAAGGAGGAATAATGCATCGGAAAAGAGATACTCGGAACCCCAAAGAAAATCCTATCGTTTCCGTAGAAACGTATCTCGATTTAGAAGGACAATGCAGGGAATCCAGAGTATTTCATATGGACGCAAATTGTGTGTTAATTCGTCAATGTGAGGGAGTGAGGGATGCAGTAAAGGAGGAATAATGCATCGGAAAAGAGATACTCGGAACCCCAAAGAAAATACTACCGTTTCCGTGGAAACGAATCCCGATTTAGAAGGACAATGCAGATAATCCAGATGATTTCATATGGACGCAAATTGTGTGTTAATTCTTGAATGTGAGGGAGCGAGGCATGCAGTAAAGGAGGAATAATGCATCGGAAAAGAGATACTCGGAACCCCAAAGAAAATCCTATCGTTTCCGTAGAAACGTATCTCGATTTAGAAGGACAATGCAGGGAATCCAGAGTATTTCATATGGACGCAAATTGTGTGTTAATTCGTCAATGTGGGGGAGCGAGGGATGCAGTAAAGGAGGAATAATGCATCGGAAAAGAGATACTCGGAACCTCAAAGAAAATCCTATCGTTTCCGTAGAAACGTATCTCGATTTAGAAGGACAATGCAGGGAATCCAGAGTATTTCATATGGACGCAAATTGTGTGTTAATTCGTCAATGTGAGGGAGTGAGGGATGCAGTAAAGGAGGAATAATGCATCGGAAAAGAGATACTCGGAACCCCAAAGAAAATCCTACCTTTTCCGTAGAAACGAATCCCGATTTAGAAGGACAATGCAGGGAATCCAGAGTATTTCATATGGACGCAAATTGGGTGTTAATTGGTCAATGTGAGGGAGCGAGGGATGCAGTAAAGGAGGAATAATGCATCGGAAAAGAGATACTCGGAACCCCAAAGAAAATCCTATCCTTTCCGTAGAAACGTATCTCGATTTAGAATGATAATGCAGGGAATCCAGAGTATTTCATATGGACGCAAATTGTGTGTTAATTCGTCAATGTGTGGGAGCGAGGAATGCAGTAAAGGAGGAATAATGCATCGGAAAAGAGATACTCTTAACCCCAAAGAAAATCCTATCTTATCCGTAGAAACGTATCTCGATTTAGAAGGACAATGCAGGGAATCCAGAGTATTTCATATGGACGCAAATTGTGTGTTAATTCGTCAATGTGGGGGAGCGAGGGATGCAGTAAAGGAGGAATAATGCATCGGAAAAGAGATACTCGGAACCCCAAAGAAAATCCTATCGTTTCCGTAGAAACGTATGTCGATTTAGAAGGACAATGCAGGGAATCCAGAGTATTTCATATGGACGCAAATTGTGTGTTAATTCGTCAATGTGAGGGAGTGAGGGATGCAGTAAAGGAGGAATAATGCATCGGAAAAGAGATACTCGGAACCCCAAAGAAAATCCTACCGTTTCCGTGGAAACGAATCCCGATTTAGAAGGACAATGCAGATAATCCAGATGATTTCATATGGACGCAAATTGTGTGTTAATTCTTCAATGTGAGGGAGCGAGGCATGCAGTAAAGGAGGAATAATGCATCGGAAAAGAGTTACTCGGAACCCCAAAGAAAATCCTATCGTTTCCGTAGAAACGTATCTCGATTTAGAAGGACAATGCAGGGAATCCAGAGTATTTCATATGGACGCAAATTGTGTGTTAATTGGTCAATGTGAGGGAGCGAGTGATGCAGTAAAGGAGGAATAATGTATCGGAAAAGAGATACTTGGAACCCCAAAGAAAATCCTATCGTTTCCGTAGAAACGTATCTCGATTTAGAAGGACAATGCAGGGAATCCAGAGTATTTCATATGGACACAAATTGTGTGTTAATTCGTCAATGTGAGGGTGCGAGGGATGCAGTAAAGGAGGAATAATGCATCGGAAAAGAGATACTCGGAACCCCAAAGAAAATCCTATCCTTTCCGTAGAAACGTATCTCGATTTAGAAGGATAATGCAGGGAATCCAGAGTATTTCATATGGACGCAAATTGTGTGTTAATTGGTCAATGTGAGGGAGCGAGGAATGCAGTAATGGAGGAATAATGCATCGGAAAAGAGATACTCTTAACCCCAAAGAAAATCCTATCTTATCCGTAGAAACGTGTCTCGATTTAGAAGGACAATGCCGGGAATCCAGAGTATTTCATATGGACGCAAATTGTGTGTTAATTCGTCAATGTGGGGGAGCGAGGGATGCAGTAAAGGAGGAATAATGCATCGGAAAAGAGATACTCTTAACCCCAAAGAAAATCCTATCTTATCCGTAGAAACGTATCTCGATTTAGAAGGACAATGCAGGGAATCCAGAGTATTTCATATGGACGCAAATTGTGTGTTAATTCGTCAATGTGGGGGAGCGAGGGATGCAGTAAAGGAGGAATAATGCATCGGAAAAGAGATACTCGGAACCCCAAAGAAAATCCTATCGTTTCCGTAGAAATTTATGTCGATTTAGAAGGACAATGCAGGGAATCCAGAGTATTTCATATGGACGCAAATTGTGTGTTAATTCGTCAATGTGAGGGAGTGAGGGATGCAGTAAAGGAGGAATAATGCATCGGAAAAGAGATACTCGGAACCCCAAAGAAAATCCTACCGTTTCCGTGGAAACGAATCCCGATTTAGAAGGACAATGCAGATAATCCAGATGATTTCATATGGACGCAAATTGTGTGTTAATTCTTCAATGTGAGGGAGCGAGGCATGCAGTAAAGGAGGAATAATGCATCGGAAAAGAGATACTCGGAACCCCAAAGAAAATCCTATCGTTTCCGTGGAAACGTATCTCGATTTAGAAGGACAATGCAGGGAATCCAGAGTATTTCATATGGACGCAAATTGTGTGTTAATTGGTCAATGTGAGGGAGCGAGTGATGCAGTAAAGGAGGAATAATGTATCGGAAAAGAGATACTTGGAACCCCAAAGAAAATCCTATCGTTTCCGTAGAAACGTATCTCGATTTAGAAGGACAATGCAGGGAATCCAGAGTATTTCATATGGACGCAAATTGTGTGTTAATTCGTAAATGTGAGGGAGCGAGGGATGCAGTAAAGGAGGAATAATGCATCGGAAAAGAGATACTCGGAACCCCAAAGAAAATCCTATCCTTTCCGTAGAAACGTATCTCGATTTAGAAGGATAATGCAGGGAATCCAGAGTATTTCATATGGACGCAAATTGTGTGTTAATTGGTCAATGTGAGGGAGCGAGGAATGCAGTAATGGAGGAATAATGCATCGGAAAAGAGATACTCTTAACCCCAAAGAAAATCCTATCGTTTCCGTAGAAACGTATCTCGATTTACAAGGACAATGCAGGGAATCCAGAGCATTTCATATGGACGCAAATTGTGTGTTAGTTCGTCAATGTGGGGGAGCGAGGGATGCAGTAAAGGAGGAATAATGCATCGGAAAAGAGATACTCGGAACCCCAAAGAAAATCCTATCGTTTCCGTAGAAACGTATCTCGATTTAGAAGGACAATGCAGGGAATCCAGAGTATTTCATATGGACGCAAATTGTGTGTTAATTCGTCAATGTGAGGGAGCGAGGGATGCAGTAAAGGAGGAATAATGCATCGGAAAAGAGATACTTGGAACCCCAAAGAAAATCCTATCGTTTCCGAAGAAACGAATCCCGATTTAGAAGGACAATGCAGGGAATCCAGAGAATTTCATATTGACGAAAATTGTGTGTTAATTTGTCAGTGTGAGGGAGCGACGTATGCAGTAAAGGAGGAATAATGCATCGGAAAAGAGATACTCGGAACCCCATAGAAAATCCTATCGTTTCCGTAGAAACGTATCTCGATTTACAAGGACAATGCAGGGAATCCAGAGTATTTCATATGGACGCAAATTGTGTGTTAATTCGTCAATGTGAGGGAGCGAGGGATGCAGTAAAGGAGGAATAATGCATCGGAAAAGAGATACTCGGAACCCCAAAGAAAATCCTACCGTTTCCGTGGAAACGAATCCCGATTTAGAAGGACAATGCAGATAATCCAGAGAATTTCATATGGACGCAAATTGTGTGTTAATTTGTCAATGTGAGGGAGCGAGGTATGCAGTAAAGGAGGAATAATGCATCGGAAAAGAGATACTCGGAACCCCAAAGAAAATCCTATCGTTTCCGTAGAAACGTATCTCGATTTAGAAGGACAATGCAGGGAATCCAGAGTATTTCATATGGACGCAAATTGTGTGTTAATTCGCCAATGTGTGGGAGCGAGGGATGCAGTAAAGGAGGAATAATGCATCGGAAAGAGATACTCGGAACCCCAAAGAAAATCCTATCATTTCCGTAGAAACGTATCTCGATTTACAAGGACAATGCAAGGAATCCAGAGTATTTCATATGGACGCAAATTGTGTGTTAATTCGTCAATGTGAGGGAGCGAGGGATGCAGTAAAGGAGGAATAATGCATCGGAAAAGAGATACTCGGAACCCCAAGGAAAATCCTACCGTTTCCGTAGAAACGTATCTCGATTTAGAAGGACAATGCAGGGAATCCAGAGTATTTCATATAGACGCAAATTGTGTGTTAATTCGCCAATGTGAGGGAGCGAGTGATGCAGTAAAGGAGGAATAATGTATCGGAAAAGAGATACTTGGAACCCCAAAGAAAATCCTATCGTTTCCGTAGAAACGTATCTCGATTTAGTAGGACAATGCAGGGAATCCAGAGTATTTCATATGGACGCAAATTGGGTGTTAATTCGTCAATGTGAGGGAGCGAGGGATGCAGTAAAGGAGGAATAATGTATCGGAATAGAGATACTTGGAACCCCAAAGAAAATCCTATCGTTTCCGTAGAAACGTATCTCGATTTAGTTGGACAATGCAGGGAATCCAGAGTATTTCATATGGACGCAAATTGGGTGTTAATTGGTCAATGTGAGGGAGCGAGGGATGCAGTAAAGGAGGAATAATGCATCGGAAAAGAGATACTCGGAACCCCAAAGAAAATCCTATCCTTTCCGTAGAAACGTATCTCGATTTAGAATGATAATGCAGGGAATCCAGAGTATTTCATATGGACGCAAATTGTGTGTTAATTCGTCAATGTGAGGGAGCGAGGAATGCAGTAAAGGAGGAATAATGCATCGGAAAAGAGATACTCTTAACCCCAAAGAAAATCCTATCTTATCCGTAGAAACGTATCTCGATTTAGAAGGACAATGCAGGGAATCCAGAGTATTTCATATGGACGCAAATTGTGTGTTAATTCGTCAATGTGGGGGAGCGAGGGATGCAGTAAAGGAGGAATAATGCATCGGAAAAGAGATACTCGGAACCCCAAAGAAAATCCTATCGTTTCCGTAGAAACGTATCTCGATTTAGAAGGACAATGCAGGGAATCCAGAGTATTTCATATGGACGCAAATTGTGTGTTAATTCGTCAATGTGAGGGAGTGAGGGATGCAGTAAAGGAGGAATAATGCATCGGAAAAGAGATACTCGGAACCCCAAAGAAAATACTACCGTTTCCGTGGAAACGAATCTCGATTTAGAAGGACAATGCAGATAATCCAGATGATTTCATATGGACGCAAATTGTGTGTTAATTCTTGAATGTGAGGGAGCGAGGCATGCAGTAAAGGAGGAATAATGCATCGGAAAAGAGATACTCGGAACCCCAAAGAAAATCCTATCGTTTCCGTAGAAACGTATCTCGATTTAGAAGGACAATGCAGGGAATCCAGAGTATTTCATATGGACGCAAATTGTGTGTTAATTCGTCAATGTGAGGGAGCGAGGGATGCAGTAAAGGAGGAATAATGCATCGGAAAAGAGATACTCGGAACCCCAAAGAAAATCCTATCCTTTCCGTAGAAACGTATCTCGATTTAGAAGGATAATGCAGGTAATCCAGAGTATTTCATATGGACGCAAATTGTGTGTTAATTGGTCAATGTGAGGGAGCGAGGAATGCAGTAATGGAGGAATAATGCATCGGAAAAGAGATACTCTTAACCCCAAAGAAAATCCTATCTTATCCGTAGAAACGTGTCTCGATTTAGAAGGACAATGCCGGGAATCCAGAGTATTTCATATGGACGCAAATTGTGTGTTAATTCGTCAATGTGGGGGAGCGAGGGATGCAGTAAAGGAGGAATAATGCATCGGAAAAGAGATTCTCGGAACCTCAAAGAAAATCCTATCGTTTCCGTAGAAACGTATCTCGATTTAGAAGGACAATGCAGGGAATCCAGAGTATTTCATATGGACGCAAATTGTGTGTTAATTCGTCAATGTGAGGGAGTGAGGGATGCAGTAAAGGAGGAATAATGCATCGGAAAAGAGATACTCGGAACCCCAAAGAAAATCCTACCTTTTCCGTAGAAACGAATCCCGATTTAGAAGGACAATGCAGGGAATCCAGAGTATTTCATATGGACGCAAATTGGGTGTTAATTGGTCAATGTGTGGGAGCGAGGGATGCAGTAAAGGAGGAATAATGCATCGGAAAAGAGATACTCGGAACCCCAAAGAAAATCCTATCCTTTCCGTAGAAACGTATCTCGATTTAGAATGATAGTGCAGGGAATCCAGAGTATTTCATATGGACGCAAATTGTGTGTTAATTCGTCAATGTGTGGGAGCGAGGAATGCAGTAAAGGAGGAATAATGCATCGGAAAAGAGATACTCTTAACCCCAAAGAAAATCCTATCTTATCCGTAGAAACGTATCTCGATTTAGAAGGACAATGCAGGGAATCCAGAGTATTTCATATGGACGCAAATTGTGTGTTAATTCGTCAATGTGGGGGAGCGAGGGATGCAGTCAAGGAGGAATAATGCATCGGAAAAGAGATACTCTTAACCCCAAAGAAAATCCTATCTTATCCGTAGAAACGTATCTCGATTTAGAAGGACAATGCAGGGAATCCAGAGTATTTCATATGGACGCAAATTGTGTGTTAATTCGTCAATGTGGGGGAGCGAGGGATGCAGTAAAGGAGGAATAATGCATCGGAAAAGAGATACTCGGAACCCCAAAGAAAATCCTATCGTTTCCGTAGAAATTTATGTCGATTTAGAAGGACAATGCAGGGAATCCAGAGTATTTCATATGGACGCAAATTGTGTGTTAATTCGTCAATGTGAGGGAGTGAGGGATGCAGTAAAGGAGGAATAATGCATCGGAAAAGAGATACTCGGAACCCCAAAGAAAATCCTACCGTTTCCGTGGAAACGAATCCCGATTTAGAAGGACAATGCAGATAATCCAGATGATTTCATATGGACGCAAATTGTGTGTTAATTCTTCAATGTGAGGGAGCGAGGCATGCAGTAAAGGAGGAATAATGCATCGGAAAAGAGATACTCGGAACCCCAAAGAAAATCCTATCGTTTCCGTAGAAACGTATCTCGATTTAGAAGGACAATGCAGGGAATCCAGAGTATTTCATATGGACGCAAATTGTGTGTTAATTGGTCAATGTGAGGGAGCGAGTGATGCAGTAAAGGAGGAATAATGTATCGGAAAAGAGATACTTGGAACCCCAAAGAAAATCCTATCGTTTCCGTAGAAACGTATCTCGATTTAGAAGGACAATGCAGGGAATCCAGAGTATTTCATATGGACGCAAATTGTGTGTTAATTCGTAAATGTGAGGGAGCGAGGGATGCAGTAAAGGAGGAATAATGCATCGGAAAAGAGATACTCGGAACCCCAAAGAAAATCCTATCCTTTCCGTAGAAACGTATCTCGATTTAGAAGGATAATGCAGGGAATCCAGAGTATTTCATATGGACGCAAATTGTGTGTTAATTGGTCAATGTGAGGGAGCGAGGAATGCAGTAATGGAGGAATAATGCATCGGAAAAGAGATACTCTTAACCCCAAAGAAAATCCTATCTTATCCGTAGAAACGTGTCTCGATTTAGAAGGACAATGCCGGGAATCCAGAGTATTTCATATGGACGCAAATTGTGTGTTAATTCGTCAATGTGGGGGAGCGAGGGATGCAGTAAAGGAGGAATAATGCATCGGAAAAGAGATACTCGGAACCTCAAAGAA
Source organism: Schistocerca nitens (assembly GCF_023898315.1). Taxonomy (NCBI): domain Eukaryota; kingdom Metazoa; phylum Arthropoda; class Insecta; order Orthoptera; family Acrididae; genus Schistocerca; species Schistocerca nitens. The sequence goes on along the minus strand of NC_064615.1, from coordinate 1,132,848,647 downwards.
AATCCTATCGTTTCCGTAGAAACGTATCTCGATTTACAAGGACAATGCAGGGAATCCAGAGCATTTCATATGGACGCAAATTGTGTGTTAATTCGTCAATGTGGGGGAGCGAGGGATGCAGTAAAGGAGGAATAATGCATCGGAAAAGAGATACTCGGAACCCCAAAGAAAATCCTATCGTTTCCGTAGAAACGTATCTCGATTTAGAAGGACAATGCAGGGAATCCAGAGTATTTCATATGGACGCAAATTGTGTGTTAATTCGTCAATGTGAGGGAGCGAGGGATGCAGTAAAGGAGGAATAATGCATCGGAAAAGAGATACTTGGAACCCCAAAGAAAATCCTATCGTTTCCGTAGAAACGAATCCCGATTTAGAAGGACAATGCAGGGAATCCAGAGAATTTCATATTGACGAAAATTGTGTGTTAATTTGTCAGTGTGAGGGAGCGACGTATGCAGTAAAGGAGGAATAATGCATCGGAAAAGAGATACTCGGAACCCCAAAGAAAATCCTATCGTTTCCGTAGAAACGTATCTCGATTTACAGGGACAATGCAGGGAATCCAGAGTATTTCATATGGACGCAAATTGTGTGTTAATTCGTCAATGTGAGGGAGCGAGGGATGCAGTAAAGGAGGAATAATGCATCGGAAAAGAGATACTCGGAACCCCAAAGAAAATCCTACCGTTTCCGTGGAAACGAATCCCGATTTAGAAGGACAATGCAGATAATCCAGAGGATTTCATATGGACGCAAATTGTGTGTTAATTTGTCAATGTGAGGGAGCGAGGTATGCAGTAAAGGAGGAATAATGCATCGGAAAAGAGATACTCGGAACCCCAAAGAAATTCCTATCGTTTCCGTAGAAATGTATCTCGATTTAGAAGGACAATGCAGGGAATCCAGAGTATTTCATATGGACGCAAATTGTGTGTTAATTCGCCAATGTGTGGGAGCGAGGGATGCAGTAAAGGAGGAATAATGCATCGGAAAGAGATACTCGGAACCCCAAAGAAAATCCTATCATTTCCGTAGAAACGTATCTCGATTTACAAGGACAATGCAAGGAATCCAGAGTATTTCATATGGACGCAAATTGTGTGTTAATTCGTCAATGTGAGGGAGCGAGGGATGCAGTAAAGGAGGAATAATGCATCGGAAAAGAGATACTCGGAACCCCAAGGAAAATCCTACCGTTTCCGTAGAAACGTATCTCGATTTAGAAGGACAATGCAGGGAATCCAGAGTATTTCATATAGACGCAAATTGTGTGTTAATTCGTCAATGTGAGGGAGCGAGTGATGCAGTAAAGGAGGAATAATGTATCGGAAAAGAGATACTTGGAACCCCAAAGAAAATCCTATCGTTTCCGTAGAAACGTATCTCGATTTAGTAGGACAATGCAGGGAATCCAGAGTATTTCATATGGACGCAAATTGGGTGTTAATTCGTCAATGTGGGGGAGCGAGGGATGCAGTAAAGGAGGAATAATGCATCGGAAAAGAGATACTCGGAACCCCAAAGAAAATCCTATCGTTTCCGTAGAAACGTATCTCGATTTAGAAGGACAATGCAGGGAATCCAGAGTATTTCATATGGACGCAAATTGTGTGTTAATTCGTCAATGTGAGGGAGTGAGGGATGCAGTAAAGGAGGAATAATGCATCGGAAAAGAGATACTCGGAACCCCAAAGAAAATACTACCGTTTCCGTGGAAACGAATCCCGATTTAGAAGGACAATGCAGATAATCCAGATGATTTCATATGGACGCAAATTGTGTGTTAATTCTTGAATGTGAGGGAGCGAGGCATGCAGTAAAGGAGGAATAATGCATCGGAAAAGAGATACTCGGAACCCCAAAGAAAATCCTATCGTTTCCGTAGAAACGTATCTCGATTTAGAAGGACAATGCAGGGAATCCAGAGTATTTCATATGGACGCAAATTGTGTGTTAATTCGTCAATGTGAGGGAGCGAGGGATGCAGTAAAGGAGGAATAATGCATCGGAAAAGAGATACTCGGAACCCCAAAGAAAATCCTATCCTTTCCGTAGAAACGTATCTCGATTTAGAAGGATAATGCAGGTAATCCAGAGTATTTCATATGGACGCAAATTGTGTGTTAATTGGTCAATGTGAGGGAGCGAGGAATGCAGTAATGGAGGAATAATGCATCGGAAAAGAGATACTCTTAACCCCAAAGAAAATCCTATCTTATCCGTAGAAACGTGTCTCGATTTAGAAGGACAATGCCGGGAATCCAGAGTATTTCATATGGACGCAAATTGTGTGTTAATTCGTCAATGTGGGGGAGCGAGGGATGCAGTAAAGGAGGAATAATGCATCGGAAAAGAGATACTCGGAACCTCAAAGAAAATCCTATCGTTTCCGTAGAAATGTATCTCGATTTAGAAGGACAATGCAGGGAATCCAGAGTATTTCATATGGACGCAAATTGTGTGTTAATTCGTCAATGTGAGGGAGTGAGGGATGCAGTAAAGGAGGAATAATGCATCGGAAAAGAGATACTCGGAACCCCAAAGAAAATCCTACCTTTTCCGTAGAAACGAATCCCGATTTAGAAGGACAATGCAGGGAATCCAGAGTATTTCATATGGACGCAAATTGGGTGTTAATTGGTCAATGTGTGGGAGCGAGGGATGCAGTAAAGGAGGAATAATGCATCGGAAAAGAGATACTCGGAACCCCAAAGAAAATTCTATCCTTTCCGTAGAAACGTATCTCGATTTAGAATGATAGTGCAGGGAATCCAGAGTATTTCATATGGACGCAAATTGTGTGTTAATTCGTCAATGTGTGGGAGCGAGGAATGCAGTAAAGGAGGAATAATGCATCGGAAAAGAGATACTCTTAACCCCAAAGAAAATCCTATCTTATCCGTAGAAACGTATCTCGATTTAGAAGGACAATGCAGGGAATCCAGAGTATTTCATATGGACGCAAATTGTGTGTTAATTCGTCAATGTGGGGGAGCGAGGGATGCAGTAAAGGAGGAATAATGCATCGGAAAAGAGATACTCGGAACCCCAAAGAAAATCCTATCGTTTCCGTAGAAACGTATGTCGATTTAGAAGGACAATGCAGGGAATCCAGAGTATTTCATATGGACGCAAATTGTGTGTTAATTCGTCAATGTGAGGGAGTGAGGGATGCAGTAAATGAGGAATAATGCATCGGAAAAGAGATACTCGGAACCCCAAAGAAAATCCTACCGTTTCCGTGGAAACGAATCCCGATTTAGAATGACAATGCAGATAATCCAGATGATTTCATATGGACGCAAATTGTGTGTTAATTCTTCAATGTGAGGGAGCGAGGCATGCAGTAAAGGAGGAATAATGCATCGGAAAAGAGATACTCGGAACCCCAAAGAAAATCCTATCGTTTCCGTAGAAACGTATCTCGATTTAGAAGGACAATGCAGGGAATCCAGAGTATTTCATATGGACGCAAATTGTGTGTTAATTCGTCAATGTGAGGGAGCGAGGGATGCAGTAAAGGAGGAATAATGCATCGGAAAAGAGATACTCGGAACCCCAAAGAAAATCCTATCCTTTCCGTAGAAATGTATCTCGATTTAGAAGGATAATGCAGGTAATCCAGAGTATTTCATATGGACGCAAATTGTGTGTTAATTGGTCAATGTGAGGGAGCGAGGAATGCAGTAATGGAGGAATAATGCATCGGAAAAGAGATACTCTTAACCCCAAAGAAAATCCTATCTTATCCGTAGAAACGTGTCTCGATTTAGAAGGACAATGCCGGGAATCCAGAGTATTTCATATGGACGCAAATTGTGTGTTAATTCGTCAATGTGGGGGAGCGAGGGATGCAGTAAAGGAGGAATAATGCATCGGAAAAGAGATACTCGGAACCTCAAAGAAAATCCTATCGTTTCCGTAGAAACGTATCTCGATTTAGAAGGACAATGCAGGGAATCCAGAGTATTTCATATGGACGCAAATTGTGTGTTAATTCGTCAATGTGAGGGAGCGAGGGATGCAGTAAAGGAGGAATAATGCATCGGAAAAGAGATACTCGGAACCCCAAAGAAAATCCTATCGTTTCCGTAGAAACGAATCCCGATTTAGAAGGACAATGCAGGGAATCCAGAGAATTTCATATTGACGAAAATTGTGAGTTAATTTGTCAATGTGAGGGAGCGAGGTATGCAGTAAAGGAGGAATAATGCATCGGAAAAGAGATACTCGGAACCCCAAAGAAAATCCTATCGTTTCCGTAGAAACGTATCTCGATTTACAAGGACAATGCAGGGAATCCAGAGCATTTCATATGGACGCAAATTGTGTGTTAATTCGTCAATGTGGGGGAGCGAGGGATGCAGTAAAGGAGGAATAATGCATCGGAAAAGAGATACTCGGAACCCCAAAGAAAATCCTATCGTTTCCGTAGAAACGTATCTCGATTTAGAAGGACAATGCAGGGAATCCAGAGTATTTCATATGGACGCAAATTGTGTGTTAATTCGTCAATGTGAGGGAGCGAGGGCTGCAGTAAAGGAGGAATAATGCATCGGAAAAGAGATACTTGGAACCCCAAAGAAAATCCTATCGTTTCCGTAGAAACGAATCCCGATTTAGAAGGACAATGCAGGGAATCCAGAGAATTTCATATTGACGAAAATTGTGTGTTAATTTGTCAGTGTGAGGGAGCGACGTATGCAGTAAAGGAGGAATAATGCATCGGAAAAGAGATACTCGGAACCCCAAAGAAAATCCTATCGTTTCCGTAGAAACGTATCTCGATTTACAAGGACAATGCAGGGAATCCAGAGTATTTCATATGGACGCAAATTGTGTGTTTATTCGTCAATGTGAGGGAGCGAGGGATGCAGTAAAGGAGGAATAATGCATCGGAAAAGAGATACTCGGAACCCCAAAGAAAATCCTACCGTTTCCGTGGAAACGAATCCCGATTTAGAAGGACAATGCAGATAATCCAGAGAATTTCATATGGACGCAAATTGTGTGTTAATTTGTCAATGTGAGGGAGCGAGGTATGCAGTAAAGGAGGAATAATGCATCGGAAAAGAGATACTCGGAACCCCAAAGAAAATCCTATCGTTTCCGTAGAAACGTATCTCGATTTAGAAGGACAATGCAGGGAATCCAGAGTATTTCATATGGACGCAAATTGTGTGTTAATTCGTCAATGTGTGGGAGCGAGGGATGCAGTAAAGGAGGAATAATGCATCGGAAAAGAGATACTCGGAACCCCAAAGAAAATCCTATCATTTCCGTAGAGACGTATCTCGATTTACAAGGACAATGCAAGGAATCCAGAGTATTTCATATGGACGCAAATTGTGTGTTAATTCGTCAATGTGAGGGAGCGAGGGATGCAGTAAAGGAGGAATAATGCATCGGAAAAGAGATACTCGGAACCCCAAGGAAAATCCTACCGTTTCCGTAGAAACGTATCTCGATTTAGAAGGACAATGCAGGGAATCCAGAGTATTTCATATAGACGCAAATTGTGTGTTAATTCGTCAATGTGAGGGAGCGAGTGATGCAGTAAAGGAGGAATAATGTATCGGAAAAGAGATACTTGGAACCCCAAAGAAAATCCTATCGTTTCCGTAGAAACGTATCTCGATTTAGTAGGACAATGCAGGGAATCCAGAGTATTTCATATGGACGCAAATTGGGTGTTAATTCGTCAATGTGAGGGAGCGAGGGATGCAGTAAAGGAGGAATAATGCATCGGAAAAGAGATACTCGGAACCCCAAAGAAAATCCTTTAGTTTCCGTAGAAACGTACCTCGATTTAGAAGGACAATGCAGGGAATCCAGAGTATTTCATATGGACGCAAATTGTGTGTTAATTCATCAATGTGAGGGAGCGAGGGATGCAGTAAAGGAGGAATAATGCATTGGAAAAGAGATACGCGGAACCCCAAAGAAAATCCTATCGTTTCCGTAGATACGTATCTCGATTTAGAAGGACAATGCAGGGAATTTAGAGACTTTCATATGGACGCAAATTGTGTGTTAATTCGTCAATGTGAGGGAGCGAGGGACGCAGTAAAGGATGAATAATGCATCGGAAAAGAGATACTCGGAACCCCAAAGAAAATCCTATCGTTTCCGTAGAAACGTATCTCGATATAGAAGGACAATGCAGGGAATCCGGAGTATATCATATGGACGCAAATTGTGTGTTAATTCGTCAATGTGAGGGAGTGAGGGATGCAGTAAAGGAGGAATAATGCATCGGAAAAGAGATACTCGGAACCCCAAAGAAAATCCTACCGTTTCCGTGGAAACGAATCCCGATTTAGAAGGACAATGCAGATAATCCAGATGATTTCATATGGACGCAAATTGTGTGTTAATTCTTCAATGTGAGGGAGCGAGGCATGCAGTAAAGGAGGAATAATGCATCGGAAAAGAGATACTCGGAACCCCAAAGAAAATCCTATCGTTTCCGTAGAAACGTATGTCGATTTAGAAGGACAATGCAGGGAATCCAGAGTATTTCATATGGACGCAAATTGTGTGTTAATTCGTCAATGTGAGGGAGTGAGGGATGCAGTAAATGAGGAATAATGCATCGGAAAAGAGATACTCGGAACCCCAAAGAAAATCCTACCGTTTCCGTGGAAACGAATCCCGATTTAGAATGACAATGCAGATAATCCAGATGATTTCATATGGACGCAAATTGTGTGTTAATTCTTCAATGTGAGGGAGCGAGGCATGCAGTAAAGGAGGAATAATGCATCGGAAAAGAGATACTCGGAACCCCAAAGAAAATCCTATCGTTTCCGTAGAAACGTATCTCGATTTAGAAGGACAATGCAGGGAATCCAGAGTATTTCATATGGACGCATATTGTGTGTTAATTCGTCAATGTGAGGGAGCGAGGGATGCAGTAAAGGAGGAATAATGCATCGGAAAAGAGATACTCGGAACCCCAAAGAAAATCCTATCCTTTCCGTAGAAATGTATCTCGATTTAGAAGGATAATGCAGGTAATCCAGAGTATTTCATATGGACGCAAATTGTGTGTTAATTGGTCAATGTGAGGGAGCGAGGAATGCAGTAATGGAGGAATAATGCATCGGAAAAGAGATACTCTTAACCCCAAAGAAAATCCTATCTTATCCGTAGAAACGTGTCTCGATTTAGAAGGACAATGCCGGGAATCCAGAGTATTTCATATGGACGCAAATTGTGTGTTAATTCGTCAATGTGGGGGAGCGAGGGATGCAGTAAAGGAGGAATAATGCATCGGAAAAGAGATACTCGGAACCTCAAAGAAAATCCTATCGTTTCCGTAGAAACGTATCTCGATTTAGAAGGACAATGCAGGGAATCCAGAGTATTTCATATGGACGCAAATTGTGTGTTAATTCGTCAATGTGAGGGAGCGAGGGATGCAGTAAAGGAGGAATAATGCATCGGAAAAGAGATACTCGGAACCCCAAAGAAAATCCTATCGTTTCCGTAGAAACGAATCCCGATTTAGAAGGACAATGCAGGGAATCCAGAGAATTTCATATTGACGAAAATTGTGAGTTAATTTGTCAATGTGAGGGAGCGAGGTATGCAGTAAAGGAGGAATAATGCATCGGAAAAGAGATACTCGGAACCCCAAAGAAAATCCTATCGTTTCCGTAGAAACGTATCTCGATTTACAAGGACAATGCAGGGAATCCAGAGCATTTCATATGGACGCAAATTGTGTGTTAATTCGTCAATGTGGGGGAGCGAGGGATGCAGTAAAGGAGGAATAATGCATCGGAAAAGAGATACTCGGAACCCCAAAGAAAATCCTATCGTTTCCGTAGAAACGTATCTCGATTTAGAAGGACAATGCAGGGAATCCAGAGTATTTCATATGGACGCAAATTGTGTGTTAATTCGTCAATGTGAGGGAGCGAGGGCTGCAGTAAAGGAGGAATAATGCATCGGAAAAGAGATACTTGGAACCCCAAAGAAAATCCTATCGTTTCCGTAGAAACGAATCCCGATTTAGAAGGACAATGCAGGGAATCCAGAGAATTTCATATTGACGAAAATTGTGTGTTAATTTGTCAGTGTGAGGGAGCGACGTATGCAGTAAAGGAGGAATAATGCATCGGAAAAGAGATACTCGGAACCCCAAAGAAAATCCTATCGTTTCCGTAGAAACGTATCTCGATTTACAAGGACAATGCAGGGAATCCAGAGTATTTCATATGGACGCAAATTGTGTGTTTATTCGTCAATGTGAGGGAGCGATGGATGCAGTAAAGGAGGAATAATGCATCGGAAAAGAGATACTCGGAACCCCAAAGAAAATCCTACCGTTTCCGTGGAAACGAATCCCGATTTAGAAGGACAATGCAGATAATCCAGAGAATTTCATATGGACGCAAATTGTGTGTTAATTTGTCAATGTGAGGGAGCGAGGTATGCAGTAAAGGAGGAATAATGCATCGGAAAAGAGATACTCGGAACCCCAAAGAAAATCCTATCGTTTCCGTAAAAACGTATCTCGATTTAGAAGGACAATGCAGGGAATCCAGAGTATTTCATATGGACGCAAATTGTGTGTTAATTCGTCAATGTGTGGGAGCGAGGGATGCAGTAAAGGAGGAATAATGCATCGGAAAAGAGATACTCGGAACCCCAAAGAAAATCCTATCATTTCCGTAGAGACGTATCTCGATTTACAAGGACAATGCAAGGAATCCAGAGTATTTCATATGGACGCAAATTGTGTGTTAATTCGTCAATGTGAGGGAGCGAGGGATGCAGTAAAGGAGGAATAATGCATCGGAAAAGAGATACTCGGAACCCCAAGGAAAATCCTACCGTTTCCGTAGAAACGTATCTCGATTTAGAAGGACAATGCAGGGAATCCAGAGTATTTCATATAGACGCAAATTGTGTGTTAATTCGTCAATGTGAGGGAGCGAGTGATGCAGTAAAGGAGGAATAATGTATCGGAAAAGAGATACTTGGAACCCCAAAGAAAATCCTATCGTTTCCGTAGAAACGTATCTCGATTTAGTAGGACAATGCAGGGAATCCAGAGTATTTCATATGGACGCAAATTGGGTGTTAATTCGTCAATGTGAGGGAGCGAGGGATGCAGTAAAGGAGGAATAATGCATCGGAAAAGAGATACTCGGAACCCCAAAGAAAATCCTTTAGTTTCCGTAGAAACGTACCTCGATTTAGAAGGACAATGCAGGGAATCCAGAGTATTTCATATGGACGCAAATTGTGTGTTAATTCATCAATGTGAGGGAGCGAGGGATGCAGTAAAGGAGGAATAATGCATTGGAAAAGAGATACGCGGAACCCCAAAGAAAATCCTATCGTTTCCGTAGATACGTATCTCGATTTAGAAGGACAATGCAGGGAATTTAGAGACTTTCATATGGACGCAAATTGTGTGTTAATTCGTCAATGTGAGGGAGCGAGGGACGCAGTAAAGGATGAATAATGCATCGGAAAAGAGATACTCGGAACCCCAAAGAAAATCCTATCGTTTCCGTAGAAACGTATCTCGATATAGAAGGACAATGCAGGGAATCCGGAGTATATCATATGGACGCAAATTGTGTGTTAATTCGTCAATGTGAGGGAGTGAGGGATGCAGTAAAGGAGGAATAATGCATCGGAAAAGAGATACTCGGAACCCCAAAGAAAATCCTACCGTTTCCGTGGAAACGAATCCCGATTTAGAAGGACAATGCAGATAATCCAGATGATTTCATATGGACGCAAATTGTGTGTTAATTCTTCAATGTGAGGGAGCGAGGCATGCAGTAAAGGAGGAATAATGCATCGGAAAAGAGATACTCGGAACCCCAAAGAAAATCCTATCGTTTCCGTAGAAACATATCTCGATTTAGAAGGACAATGCAGGGAATCCAGAGTATTTCATATGGACGCAAATTGTGTGTTAATTGGTCAATGTGAGGGAGCGAGTGATGCAGTAAAGGAGGAATAATGTATCGGAAAAGAGATACTTGGAACCCCAAAGAAAATCCTATCATTTCCGTAGAAACGTATCTCGATTTAGAAGGACAATGCAGGGAATCCAGAGTACTTCATATGGACGCAAATTGTGTGTTAATTCGTCAATGTTAGGGAGCGAGGGATGCAGTAAAGGAGGAATAATGCATCGGAAAAGAGATACTCGGAACCCCAAAGAAAATCCTATACTTTCCGTAGAAACGTATCTCGATTTAGAAGGATAATGCAGGGAATCCAGAGTATTTCATATGGACGCAAATTGTGTGTTAATTGGTCAATGTGAGGGAGCGAGGAATGCAGTAATGGAGGAATAATGCATCGGAAAAGAGATACTCTTAACCCCAAAGAAAATCCTATCTTATCCGTAGAAACGTGTCTCGATTTAGAAGGACAATGCCGGGAATCCAGAGTATTTCATATGGACGCAAATTGTGTGTTAATTCGTCAATGTGGGGGAGCGAGGGATGCAGTAAAGGAGGAATAATGCATCGGAAAAGAGATACTCGGAACCTCAAAGAAAATCCTATCGTTTCCGTAGAAACGTATCTCGATTTAGAAGGACAATGCAGGGAATCCAGAGTATTTCATATGGACGCAAATTGTGTGTTAATTCGTCAATGTGAGGGAGCGAGGGATGCAGTAAAGGAGGAATAATGCATCTGAAAAGAGATACTCGGAACCCCAAAGAAAATCCTATCGTTTCCGTAGAAACGAATCCCGATTTAGAAGGACAATGCAGGGAATCCAGAGAATTTCATATTGACGAAAATTGTGTGTTAATTTGTCAATGTGAGGGAGCGAGGTATGCAGTAAAGGAGGAATAATGCATCGGAAAAGAGATACTCGGAACCCCAAAGAAAATCCTATCGTTTCCGTAGAAACGTATCTCGATTTACAAGGACAATGCAGGGAATCCAGAGCATTTCATATGGACGCAAATTGTGTGTTAATTCGTCAATGTGGGGGAGCGAGGGATGCTGTAAAGGAGGAATAATGCATCGGAAAAGAGATACTCGGAACCCCAAAGAAAATCCTATCGTTTCCGTAGAAAAGTATCTCGATTTAGAAGGACAATGCAGGGAATCCAGAGTATTTCATATGGACGCAAATTGTGTGTTAATTCGTCAATGTGAGGGAGCGAGGGATGCAGTAAAGGAGGAATAATGCATCGGAAAAGAGATACTCGGAACCCCAAAGAGAATCCTATCGTTTCCGTAGAAACGAATCCCGATATAGAAGGACAATGCAGGGAATCCAGAGAATTTCATATTGACGAAAATTGTGTGTTAATTTGTCAGTGTGAGGGAGCGACGTATGCAGTAAAGGAGGAATAATGCATCGGAAAACAGATACTCGGAACCCCAAAGAAAATCCTATCGTTTCCGTAGAAACGTATCTCGATTTGCAAGGACAATGCAGGGAATCCAGAGTATTTCATATGGACGCAAATTGTGTGTTAATTCGTCAATGTGAGGGAGCGAGGGATGCAGTAATGGAGGAATAATGCATCGGAAAAGAGATACTCGGAACCCCAAAGAAAATCCTACCGTTTCCGTGGAAACGAATCCCGATTTAGAAGGACAATGCAGATAATCCAGAGAATTTCATATGGACGCAAATTGTGTGTTAATTTGTCAATGTGAGGGAGCGAGGTATGCAGTAAAGGAGGAATAATGCAACGGAAAAGAGATACTCGGAACCCGAAAGAAAATCCTTTCGTTTCCGTGGAAACGAATCCCGATTTAGAAGGATAATGCAGGGAATCCAGAGTATTTCATATGGACGCAAATTGTGTGTTAATTCGTCAATGTGAGGGAGCGAGGGATGCAGTAAAGGAGGAATAATGCATCGGAAAAGAGATACTCGGAACCCCAAAGAAAATCCTACCGTTTCCGTGGAAACGAATCCCGATATAGAAGGACAATGCAGATAATCCAGATGATTTCATATGGACGCAAATTGTGTGTTAATTCTTCAATGTGAGGGAGCGAGGCATGCAGTAAAGGAGGAATAATGCATCGGAAAAGAGATACTCGGAACCCCAAAGAAAATCCTATCGTTTCCGTAGAAACGTATCCCGATTTAGAAGGACAATGCAGGGAATCCAGAGTATTTCATATGGACGCAAATTGTGTGTTAATTGGTCAATGTGAGGGAGCGAGTGATGCAGTAAAGGAGGAATAATGTATCGGAAAAGAGATACTTGGAACCCCAAAGAAAATCCTATCATTTCCGTAGAAACGTATCTCGATTTAGAAGGACAATGCAGGGAATCCAGAGTACTTCATATGGACGCAAATTGTGTGTTAATTCGTCAATGTTAGGGAGCGAGGGATGCAGTAAAGGAGGAATAATGCATCGGAAAAGAGATACTCGGAACCCCAAAGAAAATCCTATACTTTCCGTAGAAACGTATCTCGATTTAGAAGGATAATGCAGGGAATCCAGAGTATTTCATATGGACGCAAATTGTGTGTTAATTGGTCAATGTGAGGGAGCGAGGAATGCAGTAATGGAGGAATAATGCATCGGAAAAGAGATACTCTTAACCCCAAAGAAAATCCTATCTTATCCGTAGAAACGTGTCTCGATTTAGAAGGACAATGCCGGGAATCCAGAGTATTTCATATGGACGCAAATTGTGTGTTAATTCGTCAATGTGGGGGAGCGAGGGATGCAGTAAAGGAGGAATAATGCATCGGAAAAGAGATACTCGGAACCTCAAAGAAAATCCTATCGTTTCCGTAGAAACGTATCTCGATTTAGAAGGACAATGCAGGGAATCCAGAGTATTTCATATGGACGCAAATTGTGTGTTAATTCGTCAATGTGAGGGAGCGAGGGATGCAGTAAAGGAGGAATAATGCATCTGAAAAGAGATACTCGGAACCCCAAAGAAAATCCTATCGTTTCCGTAGAAACGAATCCCGATTTAGAAGGACAATGCAGGGAATCCAGAGAATTTCATATTGACGAAAATTGTGTGTTAATTTGTCAATGTGAGGGAGCGAGGTATGCAGTAAAGGAGGAATAATGCATCGGAAAAGAGATACTCGGAACCCCAAAGAAAATCCTATCGTTTCCGTAGAAACGTATCTCGATTTACAAGGACAATGCAGGGAATCCAGAGCATTTCATATGGACGCAAATTGTGTGTTAATTCTTCAATGTGGGGGAGCGAGGGATGCTGTAAAGGAGGAATAATGCATCGGAAAAGAGATACTCGGAACCCCAAAGAAAATCCTATCGTTTCCGTAGAAAAGTATCTCGATTTAGAAGGACAATGCAGGGAATCCAGAGTATTTCATATGGACGCAAATTGTGTGTTAATTCGTCAATGTGAGGGAGCGAGGGATGCAGTAAAGGAGGAATAATGCATCGGAAAAGAGATACTCGGAACCCCAAAGAAAATCCTATCGTTTCCGTAGAAACGAATCCCGATATAGAAGGACAATGCAGGGAATCCAGAGAATTTCATATTGACGAAAATTGTGTGTTAATTTGTCAGTGTGAGGGAGCGACGTATGCAGTAAAGGAGGAATAATGCATCGGAAAAGAGATACTCGGAACCCCAAAGAAAATCCTATCGTTTCCGTAGAAACGTATCTCGATTTGCAAGGACAATGCAGGGAATCCAGAGTATTTCATATGGACGCAAATTGTGTGTTAATTCGTCAATGTGAGGGAGCGAGGGATGCAGTAATGGAGGAATAATGCATCGGAAAAGAGATACTCGGAACCCCAAAGAAAATCCTACCGTTTCCGTAGAAACGTGTCTCGATTTAGAAGGACAATGCCGGGAATCCAGAGTATTTCATATGGACGCAAATTGTGTGTTAATTTGTCAATGTGAGGGAGCGAGGTATGCAGTAAAGGAGGAATAATGCAACGGAAAAGAGATACTCGGAACCCGAAAGAAAATCCTTTCGTTTCCGTGGAAACGAATCCCGATTTAGAAGGATAATGCAGGGAATCCAGAGTATTTCATATGGACGCAAATTGTGTGTTAATTGGTCAATGTGAGGGAGCGAGTGATGCAGTAAAGGAGGAATAATGTATCGGAAAAGAGATACTTGGAACCCCAAAGAAAATCCTATCATTTCCGTAGAAACGTATCTCGATTTAGAAGGACAATGCAGGGAATCCAGAGTACTTCATATGGACGCAAATTGTGTGTTAATTCGTCAATGTTAGGGAGCGAGGGATGCAGTAAAGGAGGAATAATGCATCGGAAAAGAGATACTCGGAACCCCAAAGAAAATCCTATACTTTCCGTAGAAACGTATCTCGATTTAGAAGGATAATGCAGGGAATCCAGAGTATTTCATATGGACGCAAATTGTGTGTTAATTGGTCAATGTGAGGGAGCGAGGAATGCAGTAATGGAGGAATAATGCATCGGAAAAGAGATACTCTTAACCCCAAAGAAAATCCTATCTTATCCGTAGAAACGTGTCTCGATTTAGAAGGACAATGCCGGGAATCCAGAGTATTTCATATGGACGCAAATTGTGTGTTAATTCGTCAATGTGGGGGAGCGAGGGATGCAGTAAAGGAGGAATAATGCATCGGAAAAGAGATACTCGGAACCTCAAAGAAAATCCTATCGTTTCCGTAGAAACGTATCTCGATTTAGAAGGACAATGCAGGGAATCCAGAGTATTTCATATGGACGCAAATTGTGTGTTAATTCGTCAATGTGAGGGAGCGAGGGATGCAGTAAAGGAGGAATAATGCATCTGAAAAGAGATACTCGGAACCCCAAAGAAAATCCTATCGTTTCCGTAGAAACGAATCCCGATTTAGAAGGACAATGCAGGGAATCCAGAGAATTTCATATTGACGAAAATTGTGTGTTAATTTGTCAATGTGAGGGAGCGAGGTATGCAGTAAAGGAGGAATAATGCATCGGAAAAGAGATACTCGGAACCCCAAAGAAAATCCTATCGTTTCCGTAGAAACGTATCTCGATTTACAAGGACAATGCAGGGAATCCAGAGCATTTCATATGGACGCAAATTGTGTGTTAATTCGTCAATGTGGGGGAGCGAGGGATGCTGTAAAGGAGGAATAATGCATCGGAAAAGAGATACTCGGAACCCCAAAGAAAATCCTATCGTTTCCGTAGAAAAGTATCTCGATTTAGAAGGACAATGCAGGGAATCCAGAGTATTTCATATGGACGCAAATTGTGTGTTAATTCGTCAATGTGAGGGAGCGAGGGATGCAGTAAAGGAGGAATAATGCATCGGAAAAGAGATACTCGGAACCCCAAAGAAAATCCTATCGTTTCCGTAGAAACGAATCCCGATATAGAAGGACAATGCAGGGAATCCAGAGAATTTCATATTGACGAAAATTGTGTGTTAATTTGTCAGTGTGAGGGAGCGACGTATGCAGTAAAGGAGGAATAATGCATCGGAAAAGAGATACTCGGAACCCCAAAGAAAATCCTATCGTTTCCGTAGAAACGTATCTCGATTTGCAAGGACAATGCAGGGAATCCAGAGTATTTCATATGGACGCAAATTGTGTGTTAATTCGTCAATGTGAGGGAGCGAGGGATGCAGTAATGGAGGAATAATGCATCGGAAAAGAGATACTCGGAACCCCAAAGAAAATCCTACCGTTTCCGTGGAAACGAATCCCGATTTAGAAGGACAATGCAGATAATCCAGAGAATTTCATATGGACGCAAATTGTGTGTTAATTTGTCAATGTGAGGGAGCGAGGTATGCAGTAAAGGAGGAATAATGCAACGGAAAAGAGATACTCGGAACCCGAAAGAAAATCCTTTCGTTTCCGTGGAAACGAATCCCGATTTAGAAGGATAATGCAGGGAATCCAGAGTATTTCATATGGACGCAAATTGTGTGTTAATTCGTCAATGTGAGGGAGCGAGGGATGCAGTAAAGGAGGAATAATGCATCGGAAAAGAGATACTCGGAACCCCAAAGAAAATCCTACCGTTTCCGTGGAAACGAATCCCGATATAGAAGGACAATGCAGATAATCCAGATGATTTGATATGGACGCAAATTGTGTGTTAATTCTTCAATGTGAGGGAGCGAGGCATGCAGTAAAGGAGGAATAATGCATCGGAAAAGAGATTCTCGGAACCCCAAAGAAAATCCTATCGTTTCCGTAGAAACGTATGTCGATTTAGAAGGACAATGCAGGGAATCCAGAGTATTTCATATGGACGCAAATTGTGTGTTAATTGGTCAATGTGAGGGAGCGAGTGATGCAGTAAAGGAGGAATAATGTATCGGAAAAGAGATACTTGGAACCCCAAAGAAAATCCTATCGTTTCCGTAGAAACGTATCTCGATTTAGAAGGACAATGCAGGGAATCCAGAGTATTTCATATGGACGCAAATTGTGTGTTAATTCGTCAATGTGAGGGAGCGAGGAATGCAGTAAAGGAGGAATAATGCATCGGAAAAGAGATACTCTTAACCCCAAAGAAAATCCTATCTTATCCGTAGAAACGTGTCTCGATTTAGAAGGACAATGCCGGGAATCCAGAGTATTTCATATGGACGCAAATTGTGTGTTAATTCGTCAATGTGGGGGAGCGAGGGATGCAGTAAAGGAGGAATAATGCATCGGAAAAGAGATACTCGGAACCTCAAAGAAAATCCTATCGTTTCCGTAGAAACATATCTCGAATTAGAAGGACAATGCAGGGAATCAAGAGTATTTCATATGGACGCAAATTGTGTGTTAATTCGTCAATGTGACGGAGCGAGGGATGCAGTAAAGGAGGAATAATGCATCGGAAAAGAGATACTCGGAACCCCAAAGAAATCCTATCGTTTCCGTAGCAACGAATCCCGATTTAGAAGGACAATGCAGGGAATCCAGGGAATTTCATATTGACGACAATTGTGTGTTAATTTGTCAATGTGAGGGAGCGAGGTATGCAGTAAAGGAGGAATAATGCATCGGAAAAGAGATACTCGGAACCCCAAAGAAAATCCTATCGTTTCCGTAGAAACGTATCTTGATTTAGAGGGACAATGCAGGGAATCCAGAGTATTTCATATGGACGCAAATTGTGTGTTAATTCGTCAATGTGGGGGAGCGAGGGATGCAGTAAAGGAGGAATAATGCATCGGAAAAGAGATACTCGGAACCCCAAATAAAATCCTATCGTTTCCGTAGAAACGTATCTCGATTTAGAAGGACAATGCAGGGAATCCATAGTATTTCATATGGACGCAAATTGTGTGTTAATTCGTCAATGTGAGGGAGCGAGGGATGCAGTATAGGAGGAATAATGCATCGGAAAAGAGATACTCGGAACCCCAAAGAAAATCCTATCGTTTCCGTAGAAACGAATCCCGATTTAGAAGGACAATGCAGGGAATCCAGAGAATTTCATATTGACGAAAATTGTGTGTTAATTTGTCAATGTGAGGGAGCGAGGTATGCAATAAAGGAGGAATAATGCATCGGAAAGAGATACTCGGAACCCCAAAGAAAATCCTATCGTTTCCGTAGAATCGTATCTCGATTTACAAGGACAATGCAGGGAATCCAGAGTATTTCATATGGACGCAAATTGTGTGTTAATTTGTCAATGTGAGGGAGCGAGGTATGCAGTAAAGGAGGAATAATGCATTGGAAAAGAGATACACGGAACCCCAAAGAAAATCCCATCGTTTCCATGGAAACGAATCCCGATTTAGAACGACAATGCAGGGAATCCAGAGTATTTCATATGGACGCAAATTGTGTGTTAATTCGTCAATGTGAGGGAGCGAGGGATGCAGTAAAGGAGGAATAATGCATCGGAAAGGAGATACTCGGAACCCCAAAGAAAATCCTATCGTTTCCGTAGAAAAGTATCTCGATTTAGAAGGATAATGCAGGGAATCCAGAGTATTTCATATGGACGCAAATTGTGTGTTAATTCGTCAATGTGAGGGAGCGAGGAATGCAGTAAAGGAGGAATAATGCATCGGAAAAGAGATACTCATAACCCCAAAGAAAATCCTATCTTATCCGTAGAAACGTATCTCGATTTAGAAGGACAATGCCGGGAATCCAGAGTATTTCATATGGACGCAAATTGTGTGTTAATTCGTCAATGTGGGGGAGTGAGGGATGCAGTAAAGGAGGAATAATGCATCGGAAAAGAGATACTCGGAACCCCAAAGAAAATCCTATCGTTTCCGTAGAAACGTATCTCGATTTAGAAGGACAATGCAGGGAATCCAGAGTATTTCATATGGACGCAAATTGTGTGTTAATTCGTCAATGTGAGGGAGCGAGGGATGCAGTAAAGGAGGAATAATGCATCGGAAAAGAGATACTCGGAACCCCAAAGAAAATCCTACCGTTTCCGTGGAAACGAATCCCGATTTAGAAGGACAATGCAGAATCCAGATGACTTCATATGGACGCAAATTGTGTGTTAATTCGTCAATGTGAGTGAGCGAGGGATGCAGTAAAGGAGGAATAATGCATCGGAAAAGAGATACTCGGAACCCCAAAGAAAATCCTATCGTTTCCGTAGAAACGAATCCCGATTTAGAAGGACAAAGCAGGGAATCCAGAGAATTTCATATTGACGACAATTGTGTGTTAATTTGTCAATGTGAGGGAGCGAGGTATGCAGTAAAGGAGGAATAATGCATCGGAAAAGAGATACTCGGAACCCCAAAGAAAATCCTATCGTTTCCGTAGAAACGTATCTCGATTTAGAAGGACAATGCAGGGAATCCAGAGTATTTCATATGGACGCAAATTGTGTGTTAATTCGTCAATGTGAGGGAGCGAGGGATGCAGTAAAGGAGGAATAATGCATCGGAAAAGAGATACTCGGAACCCCAAAGAAAATCCTATCGTTTCCGTAGAAATGTATCTCGATGTAGAAGGACAATGCAGGGAATCCAGAGTATTTCATATGGACGCAAATTGTGTGTTAATTCGTCAATGTGAGTGAGCGAGGGATGCAGTAAAGGAGGAATAATGCATCGGAAAAGAGATACTCGGAACCCCAAAGAAAATCCTATCGTTTCCGTAGAAACGAATCCCGATTTAGAAGGACAAAGCAGGGAATCCAGAGAATTTCATATTGACGACAATTGTGTGTTAATTTGTCAATGTGAGGGAGCGAGGTATGCAGTAAAGGAGGAATAATGCATCGGAAAAGAGATACTCGGAACCCCAAAGAAAATCCTATCGTTTCCGTAGAAACGTATCTTGATTTAGAAGGACAATGCAGGGAATCCAGAGTATTTCATATGGACGCAAATTGTGTGTTAATTCGTCAATGTGGTAGAGCGAGGGATGCAGTAAAGGAGGAATAATGCATCGGAAAAGAGATACTCGGAACCCCAAAGAAAATCCTATCGTTTCCGTAGAAACGTATCTCGATTTAGAAGGACAATGCAGGGAATCCATAGTATTTCATATGGACACATATTGTGTGTTAATTCGTCAATGTGAGGGAGCGAGGGATGCAGTAAAGGAGGAATAATGCATCGGAAAAGAGATACTCATAACCCCAAAGAAAATCCTATCTTATCCGTAGAAACGTATCTCGATTTAGAAGGACAATGCCGGGAATCCAGAGTATTTCATATGGACGCAAATTGTGTGTTAATTCGTCAATGTGAGGGAGCGAGGGATGCAGTAAAGGAGGAATAATGCATCGGAAAGGAGATACTCGGAACCCCAAAGAAAATCCTATCGTTTGCGTAGAAAAGTATCTCGATTTAGAAGGATAATGCAGGGAATCCAGAGTATTTCATATGGACGCAAATTGTGTGTTAATTCGTCAATGTGAGGGAGCGAGGAATGCAGTAAAGGAGGAATAATGCATCGGAAAAGAGATACTCATAACCCCAAAGAAAATCCTATCTTATCCGTAGAAACGTATCTCGATTTAGAAGGACAATGCCGGGAATCCAGAGTATTTCATATGGACGCAAATTGTGTGTTAATTCGTCAATGTGGGGGAGTGAGGGATGCAGTAAAGGAGGAATAATGCATCGGAAAAGAGATACTCGGAACCCCAAAGAAAATCCTATCGTTTCCATAGAAACGAATCCCGATTTAGAAGGACAATGCAGGGAATCCAGAGAATTTCATATTGACGACAATTGTGTGTTAATTTGTCAATGTGAGGGAGCGAGGTATGCAGTAAAGGAGGAATAATGCATCGGAAAAGAGATACTCGGAACCCCAAAGAAAATCCTATCGTTTCCGTAGAAACGTATCTTGATTTAGAAGGACAATGCAGGGAATCCAGAGTATTTCATATGGACGCAAATTGTGTGTTAATTCGTCAATGTGGGGGAGCGAGGGATGCAGTAAAGGAGGAATAATGCATCGGAAAAGAGATACTCGGAACCCCAAAGAAAATCCTATCGTTTCCGTAGAAACGTACCTCGATTTAGAAGGACAATGCAGGGAATCCATAGTATTTCATATGGACGCAAATTGTGTGTTAATTCGTCAATGTGAGGGAGCGAGGGATGCAGTAAAGGAGGAATAATGCATCGGAAAAGAGATACTCGGAACCCCAAAGAAAATCCTATCGTTTCCGTAGAAACGAATCCCGATTTAGAAGGACAATGCAGGGAATCCAGAGAATTTCATATTGACGAAAATTGTGTGTTAATTTGTCAATGTGAGGGAGCGAGGTATGCAATAAAGGAGGAATAATGCATCGGAAAAGAGATACTCGGAACCCCAAAGAAAATCCTATCGTTTCCGTAGAATCGTATCTCGATTTACAAGGACAATGCAGGGAATCCATAGTATTTCATATGGATGCAAATTGTGTGTTAATTCGTCAATGTGAGGGAGCGAGGGATGCAGTAAAGGAGGAATAATGCATCGGAAAAGAGATACTCGGAACCCCAAAGAAAATCCTACCGTTTCCGTGGAAACGAATCCCGATTTAGAAGGACAATGCAGATAATCCAGAGAATTTCATATGGACGCAAATTGTGTGTTAATTTGTCAATGTGAGGGAGCGAGGTATGCAGTAAAGGAGGAATAATGCATTGGAAAAGAGATACTCGGAACCCGAAAGAAAATCCTATCGTTTCCATGGAAACGAATCCCGATTTAGAACGACAATGCAGGGAATCCAGAGTATTTCATATGGACGCAAATTGTGTGTTAATCCGTCAATGTGAGGGAGCGAGGGATGCAGTAAAGGAGGAATAATGCATCGGAAAGGAGATACTCGGAACCCCAAAGAAAATCCTATCGTTTCCGTAGAAAAGTATCACGATTTAGAAGGATAATGCAGGGAATCCAGAGTATTTCATATGGACGCAAATTGTGTGATAATTCGTCAATGTGAGGGAGCGAGGAATACAGTAAAGGAGGAATAATGCATCGGAAAAGAGATACTCATAACCCCAAAGAAAATCCTATCTTATCCGTAGAAACGTATCTCGATTTAGAAGGACAATGCCGGGAATCCAGAGTATTTCATATGGACGCAAATTGTGTGTTAATTCGTCAATGTGGGGGAGTGAGGGATGCAGTAAAGGAGGAATAATGCATCGGAAAAGAGATACTCGGAACCCCAAAGAAAATCCTGTCGTTTCCGTAGAAGTGTATCTCGATTTAGAAGGACAATGCAGGGAATCCAGAGTATTTCATATGGACGCAAATTGTGTGTTAATTCGTCAATGTGAGGGAGCGAGGGATGCAGTAAAGGAGGAATAATGCATCGGAAAAGAGATACTCGGAACCCCAAAGAAAATCCTACTGTTTCCGTGGAAACGAATCCCGATTTAGAAGGACAATGCAGATAATCCAGATGACTTCATATGGACGCAAATTGTGTGTTAATTCTTCAATGTGAGGGAGCGAGGCATGCAGTAAAGGAGGAATAATGCATCGGAAAAGAGATACTCGGAACCCCAAAGAAAATCCTATCGTTTCCGTAGAAATGTATCTCGATGTAGAAGGACAATGCAGGGAATCCAGAGTATTTCATATGGACGCAAATTGTGTGTTAATTGGTCAATGTGATGGAGCGAGTGAAGCAGTAAAGGAGGAATAATGTATCGGAAAAGAGATACTTGGAACCCCAAAGAAAATCCTTTCGTTTCCGTAGAAACGTATCTCGATTTAGAAGGACAATGCAGGGAATCCAGAGTATTTCATATGGACGCAAATTGTGTGTTAATTCGTCAATGTGAGGGAGCGAGGTATGCAGTAAAGGAGGAATAATGCATCGGAAAAGAGATACTCGGAACCCCAAAGAAAATCCTACCGTTTCCGTGGAAACGAATCCCGATTTAGAAGGACAATGCAGATAATCCAGAGAATTTCATATGGACGCAAATTGTGTGTTAATTTGTCAATGTGAATGAGCGAGGTATGCAGTAGAGGAGGAATAATGCATCGGAAAAGAGATACTCGGAACCCGAAAGAAAATCCTATCGTTTCCGTGGAAACGAATCCCGATTTAGAAGGACAATGCAGGGAATCCAGAGTATTTCATATGGACGCAAATTGTGTGTTAATTCGTCAATGTGAGGGAGCGAGGGATGCAGTAAAGGAGGAATAATGCATCGGAAAAGAGATACTCGGAACCCCAAAGAAAATCCTACCGTTTCCGTGGAAACGAATCCCGATTTAGAAGGACAATGCAGATAATCCAGATGATTTCATATGGACGCAAATTGTGTGTTAATTCGTCAATGTGAGGGAGCGAGGCATGCAGTAAAGGAGGAATAATGCATCGGAAAAGAGATACTCGGAACCCCAAAGAAAATCCTATCGTTTCCGTAGAAACGTATGTCGATTTAGAAGGACAATGCAGGGAATCCAGAGTATTTCATATGGACGCAAATTGTGTGTTAATTGGTCAATGTGAGGGAGCGAGTGATGCAGTAAAGGAGGAATAATGTATCGGAAAAGAGATACTTGGAACCCCAAAGAAAATCCTATCGTTTCCGTAGAAACGTATCTCGATTTAGAAGGACAATGCAGGGAATCCAGAGTATTTCATATGGACGCAAATTGTGTGTTAATTCGTCAATGTGAGGGAGCGAGGAATGCAGTAAAGGAGGAATAATGCATCGGAAAAGAGATACTCTTAACCCCAAAGAAAATCCTATCTTATCCGAAGAAACGTGTCTCGATTTAGAAGGACAATGCCGGGAATCCAGAGTATTTCATATGGACGCAAATTGTGTGTTAATTCGTCAATGTGGGGGAGCGAGGGATGCAGTAAAGGAGGAATAATGCATCGGAAAAGAGATACTCGGAACCTCAAAGAAAATCCTATCGTTTCCGTAGAAACGTATCTCGAATTAGAAGGACAATGCAGGGAATCCAGAGTATTTCATATGGACGCAAATTGTGTGTTAATTCGTCAATGTGAGGGAGCGAGGGATGCAGTAAAGGAGGAATAATGCATCGGAAAAGAGATACACGGAACCCCAAAGAAAATCCTATCGTTTCCGTAGAAACGAATACCGATTTAGAAGGACAATGCAGGGAATCCAGAGAATTTCATATTGACGACAATTGTGTGTTAATTTGTCAATGTGAGGGAGCGAGGTATGCAGTAAAGGAGGAATAATGCATCGGAAAAGAGATACTCGGAACCCCAAAGAAAATCCTATCGTTTCCGTAGAAACGTATCTTGATTTAGAAGGACAATGCAGGGAATCCAGAGTATTTCATATGGACGCAAATTGTGTGTTAATTCGTCAATGTGGGGGAGCGAGGGATGCAGTAAAGGAGGAATAATGCATCGGAAAAGAGATACTCGGAACCTCAAAGAAAATCCTATCGTTTCCGTAGAATCGTATCTCGATTTACAAGGACAATGCAGGGAATCCAGAGTATTTCATATGGATGCAAATTGTGTGTTAATTCGTCAATGTGAGGGAGCGAGGGATGCAGTAAAGGAGGAATAATGCATCGGAAAAGAGATACTCGGAACCCCAAAGAAAATCCTACCGTTTCCGTGGAAACGAATCCCGATTTAGAAGGACAATGCAGATAATCCAGAGAATTTCATATGGACGCAAATTGTGTGTTAATTTGTCAATGTGAGGGAGCGAGGTATGCAGTAAAGGAGGAATAATGCATTGGAAAAGAGATACTCGGAACCCCAAAGAAAATCCTATCGTTTCCATGGAAACGAATCCCGATTTAGAACGACAATGCAGGGAATCCAGAGTATTTCATATGGACGCAAATTGTGTGTTAATTCGTCAATGTGAGGGAGCGAGGGATGCAGTAAAGGAGGAATAATGCATCGGAAAAGAGATACTCGGTACCCCAAAGAAAATCCTATCGTTTCCGTAGAAAAGTATCTCGATTTAGAAGGATAATGCAGGGAATCCAGAGTATTTCATATGGACGCAAATTGTGTGTTAATTCGTCAATGTGAGGGAGCGAGGAATGCAGTAAAGGAGGAATAATGCATCGGAAAAGAGATACTCATAACCCCAAAGAAAATCCTATCTTATCCGTAGAAACGTATCTCGATTTAGAAGGACAATGCCGGGAATCCAGAGTATTTCATATGGACGCAAATTGTGTGTTAATTCGTCAATGTGGGGGAGTGAGGGATGCAGTAAAGGAGGAATAATGCATCGGAAAAGAGATACTCGGAACCCCAAAGAAAATCCTATCGTTTCCGTAGAAACGTATCTCGATTTAGAAGGACAATGCAGGGAATCCAGAGTATTTCATATGGACGCAAATTGTGTGTTAATTCGTCAATGTGAGGGAGCGAGGGATGCAGTAAAGGAGGAATAATGCATCGGAAAAGAGATACTCGGAACCCCAAAGAAAATCCTACCGTTTCCGTGGAAACGAATTCCGATTTAGAAGGACAATGCAGATAATCCAGATGACTTCATATGGACGCAAATTGTGTGTTAATTCTTCAATGTGAGGGAGCGAGGCATGCAGTAAAGGAGGAATAATGCATCGGAAAAGAGATACTCGGAACCCCAAAGAAAATCCTATCGTTTCCGTAGAAATGTATCTCGATGTAGAAGGACAATGCAGGGAATCCAGAGTATTTCATATGGACGCAAATTGTGTGTTAATTGGTCAATGTGATGGAGCGAGGGATGCAGTAAAGGAGGAATAATGTATCGGAAAAGAGATACTTGGAACCCCAAAAAAAATCCTATCGTTTCCAAAGAAACGTATCTCGATTTAGAAGGACAATGCAGGGAATCCAGAGTATTTCATATGGACGCAAATTGTGTGTTAATTCGTCAATGTGAGGGAGCGAGGGATGCAGTAAAGGAGGAATAATGCATCGGAAAAGAGATACTCGGAACCCCAAAGAAAATCCTATCCTTTCCGTAGAAACGTATCTCGATTTAGAAGGATAATGCAGGGAATCACGAGTATTTCATATGGACGCAAATTGTGTGTTAATTCGTCAATGTGAGGGAGCGAGGAATGCAGTAAAGGATGAATAATGCATCGGAAAAGAGATACTCTTAACCGCAAAGAAAATCCTATCTTATCCGTATAAACGTGTCTCGATTTAGAAAGACAATGCCGGGAATCCAGAGTATTTCATATGGACGCAAATTGTGTGTTAATTCGTCAATGTGGGGGAGCGAGGGATGCAGTAAAGGAGGAATAATGCATCGGAAATGAGATACTCTTAACCCCAAAGAAAATCCTATCGTTTCCGTAGAAACGTATCTCGATTTAGAAGGACAATGCAGGGAATCCAGAGTATTTCATATGGACGCAAATTGTGTGTTAAATCGTCAATGTGAGGGAGCGAGGGATGCAGTAAAGGAGGAATAATGCATCGGAAAAGAGATACTCGGAACCCCAAAGAAAATCCTATCGTTTCCGTAGAAACGAATACCGATTTATAAGGACATTGCAGGGAATCCAGAGAATTTCATATTGACGCAAATTGTGTGTTAATTTGTCAATGTGAGGGAGCGAGGTATGCTGTAAAGGAGGAATAATGCATCGGAAAAGAGATACCCGGAACCCCAAAGAAAATCCTATCGTTTCCGTAGAAACGTATCTCGATTTACAAGGACAATGCAGGGAATCCAGAGTATTTCATATGGACGCAAATTGTGTGTTAATTCGTCAATGTGAGGGGGCGAGGGATGCAGTAAAGGAGGAATAATGCATCGGAAAAGAGATAATCGGAGCCCCAAAGAAAATCCTATCGTTTCCGTAGAAACGTATCTCGATTTAGGAGGACAATGCAGGGAATCCAGAGTATTTCATATGGACGCAAATTGTGTGTTAATTCTTCAATGTGAGGGAGCGAGGGATGCAGTAAAGGAGGAATAATGCATCGGAAAAGAGATACTCGGAACCCCAAAGAAGATCCTATCGTTTCCGTAGAAACGTATCTCGATTTAGAAGGACAATGCTGGGAATCCTGAGTATTTCATATGGACGCAAATTGTGTGTTAATTGGTCAATGTGAGGGAGCGAGTGATGCAGTAAAGGAGGAATAATATATCGGAAAAGAGATACTTGGAACCCCAAAGAAAATTCTATCGTTTCCGTAGAAACGTATCTCGATTTAGAAGGACAATGCAGGGAATCCAGAGTATTTCATATGGACGCAAATTGTGTGTTAATTCGTCAATGTGAGGGAGCGAGGGATGCAGTAAAGGAGGAATAATGCATCGGAAAAGAGATACTCGGAACCCCAAAGAAAATCCTATCGTTTCTGTAGAAACGTATTTCGATTTAGAATAACAATGCAGGGAATCCAGAGTATTTCATATGGACACAAATTGTGTGTTAATTCGTCAATGTGACGGAGCGAGGAATGCAGTAAAGAAGGGATAATGCATCGGACATGACATACTCTTAACCCCAAAGAAAAACCTATCGTTTCCGTAGAAACGTATCTCGATTTAGAAGGAAAATGCAGGGAATCCAGAGTATTTCATATGGACGCAAATTGTGTGTTGATTCGTCAATGTGAGGGAGCGAGAGATGCAGTAAAGGAGGAATAATGTATCGGAAAAGAGATACTTGGAACCCCAAAGAAATCCTATCGTTTCCGTAGAAACGTATCTCGATTTACAAGGACAATGCAGGGAATCCAGAGTATTTCATATGGTCGCAAATTGTGTGTTAATTCGTCAATGTGAGGGAGCGAGGGATGCAGTAAAGGAGGAATAATGCATCGGAAAAGAGATACTCGGAACCCCAAAGAAAATCCTATCGTTTCCGTAGAAACGTATCTCGATTTAGGAGGACAATGCAGGGAATCAGGAGTATTTCATATGGACGCAAATTGTGTGTTAATTCTTCAATGTGAGGGAGCGAGGGATGCAGTAAAGGAGGAATAATGCATCGGAAAAGAGATACTCGGAACCCCAAAGAAAATCCTATCGTTTCCGTAGAAACGTATCTCGATTTAGAAGGACAATGCAGGGAATCCAGAGTATTTCATATGGACGCAAATTGTGTGTTAATTGGTCAATGTGAGGGAGCGAGTGATGCAGTAAAAGAGGAATAATGTATCGGAAAAGAGATACTTGGAACCCCAAAGAAAATCCTATCGTTTCCGTAGAAAAGTGTCTCGATTTAGAAGGACAATGCAGGGAATCCAGAGTATTTCATATGGACGCAAATTGTGTGTTAATTAGTCAATGTGAGGGAGCGAGGGATGCAGTAAAGGAGGAATAATGCATCGGAAAAGAGATACTCGGAACCCCAAAGAAAATCCTATCGTTTCCGTAGAAACGTATCTCGATTTAGAAGGAAAATGCAGGGAATCCAGAGTATTTCATATGGACGCAAATTGTGTGTTAATTCGTCAATGTGAGGGAGCGAGGGATGCAGTAAAGGAGGAATAATGTATCGGAAAAGAGATACTTGGAACCCCAAAGAAAATCCTATCGTTTCCGTAGAAACGTATCTCGATTTAGAAGGACAATGCAGGGAATCCATAGTATTTCATATGGACGCAAATTGTGTGTTAATTCGTCAATGTGAGGGAGCGAGGGATGCAGTAAAGGAGGAATAATGCATCGGAAAAGAGATACTCGGAACCCCAAAGAAAATCCTATCGTTTCCGTAGAAACGTATCTCGATTTAGAAGGATAATGCAGGGAATCCAGAGTATTTCGTATGGACGCAAATTGTGTGTTGATTCGTCAATGTGAGGGAGCGAGGAATGCAGTAAAGGAGGAATAATGCATCGGAAAAGAGATACTCTTAACCCCAAATAAAATCCTATCTTATCCGTAGAAACGTATCTCGATTTAGAAGGACAATGCAGGGAATCCAGAGAATTTCATATGGACGCAAATTGTGTGTTAATTTGTCAATGTGAGGGAGCGAGGGATGCAGTAAAGGAGGAATAATGCATCGGAAAAGAGATACTCGGAACACCAATGAAAATCTTATCGTTTCCGTAGAAACGTATCTCGATTTACAAGGACAAAGCAGGGAATCCAGAGTATTTCATATGGACGCAAATTGTGTGTTAATTCGTCAATGTGAGGGAGCGAGGGATACAATAAAGGAGGAATAATGCTTCGGAAAAGAGATACTCAGAACCCCAAGGAAAATCCTACCGTTTCCGTAGAAACGTATCTCGATTTAGGAGGACAATGCAGGGAATCCAGAGTATTTCATATAGACGCAAATTGTGTGTTAATTCTTCAATGTGATGGAGCGAGGGATGCAGTAAAGGAGGAATAATGAATCGGAAAAGAGATACTCGGAAACCCCAAAGAAAATCCTATCGTTTCCGTAGAAACGTATTTCGATTTAGAAGAACAATGCAGGGAATCCAGAGTATTTCATATGGACACAAATTGTGTGTTAATTCGTCAATGAGAGGGAGCGAGGAATGCAGTAAAGGAGGAATAATGCATCGGAAAAGACATACTCTTAACCCCAAAGAAAATGCTATCTTATCCGTAGAAACGTATCTCGATTTAGAAGGACAATGCAGGGAATCCAGAGTATTTCATATGGACGCAAATTGTGTGTTAATTTGTCAATGTGAGGGAGCGAGGTATGCTGTAAAGGAGGAATAATGCATCGGAAAAGAGATACCCGGAACCCCAAAGAAAATCCTATCGTTTCCGTAGAAACGTATCTCGATTTACAAGGACAATGCAGGGAATCCAGAGTATTTCATATGGACGCAAATTGTGTGTTAATTCGTCAATGTGAGGGGGCGAGGGATGCAGTAAAGGAGGAATAATGCATCGGAAAAGAGATAATCGGAGCCCCAAAGAAAATCCTATCGTTTCCGTAGAAACGTATCTCGATTTAGGAGGACAATGCAGGGAATCCAGAGTATTTCATATGGACGCAAATTGTGTGTTAATTCTTCAATGTGAGGGAGCGAGGGATGCAGTAAAGGAGGAATAATGCATCGGAAAAGAGATACTCGGAACCCCAAAGAAGATCCTATCGTTTCCGTAGAAACGTATCTCGATTTAGAAGGACAATGCTGGGAATCCTGAGTATTTCATATGGACGCAAATTGTGTGTTAATTGGTCAATGTGAGGGAGCGAGTGATGCAGTAAAGGAGGAATAATATATCGGAAAAGAGATACTTGGAACCCCAAAGAAAATTCTATCGTTTCCGTAGAAACGTATCTCGATTTAGAAGGACAATGCAGGGAATCCAGAGTATTTCATATGGACGCAAATTGTGTGTTAATTCGTCAATGTGAGGGAGCGAGGGATGCAGTAAAGGAGGAATAATGCATCGGAAAAGAGATACTCGGAACCCCAAAGAAAATCCTATCGTTTCTGTAGAAACGTATTTCGATTTAGAATAACAATGCAGGGAATCCAGAGTATTTCATATGGACACAAATTGTGTGTTAATTCGTCAATGTGACGGAGCGAGGAATGCAGTAAAGAAGGGATAATGCATCGGACATGACATACTCTTAACCCCAAAGAAAAACCTATCGTTTCCGTAGAAACGTATCTCGATTTAGAAGGAAAATGCAGGGAATCCAGAGTATTTCATATGGACGCAAATTGTGTGTTGATTCGTCAATGTGAGGGAGCGAGAGATGCAGTAAAGGAGGAATAATGTATCGGAAAAGAGATACTTGGAACCCCAAAGAAATCCTATCGTTTCCGTAGAAACGTATCTCGATTTACAAGGACAATGCAGGGAATCCAGAGTATTTCATATGGTCGCAAATTGTGTGTTAATTCGTCAATGTGAGGGAGCGAGGGATGCAGTAAAGGAGGAATAATGCATCGGAAAAGAGATACTCGGAACCCCAAAGAAAATCCTATCGTTTCCGTAGAAACGTATCTCGATTTAGGAGGACAATGCAGGGAATCAGGAGTATTTCATATGGACGCAAATTGTGTGTTAATTCTTCAATGTGAGGGAGCGAGGGATGCAGTAAAGGAGGAATAATGCATCGGAAAAGAGATACTCGGAACCCCAAAGAAAATCCTATCGTTTCCGTAGAAACGTATCTCGATTTAGAAGGACAATGCAGGGAATCCAGAGTATTTCATATGGACGCAAATTGTGTGTTAATTGGTCAATGTGAGGGAGCGAGTGATGCAGTAAAAGAGGAATAATGTATCGGAAAAGAGATACTTGGAACCCCAAAGAAAATCCTATCGTTTCCGTAGAAAAGTGTCTCGATTTAGAAGGACAATGCAGGGAATCCAGAGTATTTCATATGGACGCAAATTGTGTGTTAATTAGTCAATGTGAGGGAGCGAGGGATGCAGTAAAGGAGGAATAATGCATCGGAAAAGAGATACTCGGAACCCCAAAGAAAATCCTATCGTTTCCGTAGAAACGTATCTCGATTTAGAAGGAAAATGCAGGGAATCCAGAGTATTTCATATGGACGCAAATTGTGTGTTAATTCGTCAATGTGAGGGAGCGAGGGATGCAGTAAAGGAGGAATAATGTATCGGAAAAGAGATACTTGGAACCCCAAAGAAAATCCTATCGTTTCCGTAGAAACGTATCTCGATTTAGAAGGACAATGCAGGGAATCCATAGTATTTCATATGGACGCAAATTGTGTGTTAATTCGTCAATGTGAGGGAGCGAGGGATGCAGTAAAGGAGGAATAATGCATCGGAAAAGAGATACTCGGAACCCCAAAGAAAATCCTATCGTTTCCGTAGAAACGTATCTCGATTTAGAAGGATAATGCAGGGAATCCAGAGTATTTCGTATGGACGCAAATTGTGTGTTGATTCGTCAATGTGAGGGAGCGAGGAATGCAGTAAAGGAGGAATAATGCATCGGAAAAGAGATACTCTTAACCCCAAATAAAATCCTATCTTATCCGTAGAAACGTATCTCGATTTAGAAGGACAATGCAGGGAATCCAGAGAATTTCATATGGACGCAAATTGTGTGTTAATTTGTCAATGTGAGGGAGCGAGGGATGCAGTAAAGGAGGAATAATGCATCGGAAAAGAGATACTCGGAACACCAATGAAAATCTTATCGTTTCCGTAGAAACGTATCTCGATTTACAAGGACAAAGCAGGGAATCCAGAGTATTTCATATGGACGCAAATTGTGTGTTAATTCGTCAATGTGAGGGAGCGAGGGATACAATAAAGGAGGAATAATGCTTCGGAAAAGAGATACTCAGAACCCCAAGGAAAATCCTACCGTTTCCGTAGAAACGTATCTCGATTTAGGAGGACAATGCAGGGAATCCAGAGTATTTCATATAGACGCAAATTGTGTGTTAATTCTTCAATGTGATGGAGCGAGGGATGCAGTAAAGGAGGAATAATGAATCGGAAAAGAGATACTCGGAAACCCCAAAGAAAATCCTATCGTTTCCGTAGAAACGTATTTCGATTTAGAAGAACAATGCAGGGAATCCAGAGTATTTCATATGGACACAAATTGTGTGTTAATTCGTCAATGAGAGGGAGCGAGGAATGCAGTAAAGGAGGAATAATGCATCGGAAAAGACATACTCTTAACCCCAAAGAAAATGCTATCTTATCCGTAGAAACGTATCTCGATTTAGAAGGACAATGCAGGGAATCCAGAGTATTTCATATGGACGCAAATTGTGTGTTAATTCGTCAATGTGAGGGAGCGAGGGATGCAGTAAAGGAGGAATAATGCATCGGAAAAGAGATACTCTTAACCCCAAAGAAAATCCTATCTTATCCGTAGAAACGTATCTCGATTTAGAAGGACAATGCCGGGAATCCAGAGTATTTCATATGGACGCAAATTGTGTGTTAATTTGTCAATGTGAGGGAGCGAGGTATGCAGTGAAGGAGGAATAATGCATCGGAAAAGAGATACTCGGAACCCCAAAGAAAATTCTATCGTTTCCGTAGAAACGTGTCTCGATTTAGAAGGACAATGCCGGGAATCCAGAGTATTTCATATGGACGCAAATTGTGTGTTAATTCGTCAATGTGGGGGAGCGAGGGATGCAGTAAAGGAGGAATAATGCATCGGAAAAGAGATACTCGGAACCTCAAAGAAAATCCTATCGTTTCCGTAGAAACGTATCTCGAATTAGAAGGACAATGCAGGGAATCCAGAGTATTTCATATGGACGCAAATTGTGTGTTAATTCGTCAATGTGAGGGAGCGAGGGATGCAGTAAAGGAGGAATAATGCATCGGAAAAGAGATACTCGGAACCCCAAAGAAAATCCTATCGTTTCCGTAGAAACGTATCTCGATTTAGAAGGACAATGCAGGGAATCCATAGTATTTCATATGGACGCAAATTGTGTGTTAATTCGTCAATGTGAGGGAGCGAGGGATGCAGTAAAGGAGGAATAATGCATCGGAAAAGAGATACTCGGAACCCCAAAGAAAATCCTATCGTTTCCGTAGAAACGTATCTCGATTTAGAAGGACAATGCAGGGAATCCATAGTATTTCATATGGACGCAAATTGTGTGTTAA
Source organism: Schistocerca nitens (assembly GCF_023898315.1). Classification (NCBI taxonomy): domain Eukaryota; kingdom Metazoa; phylum Arthropoda; class Insecta; order Orthoptera; family Acrididae; genus Schistocerca; species Schistocerca nitens. Next base: position 1,132,815,751 of record NC_064615.1, on the reverse strand, counting down.
TTCGTCAATGTGAGGGAGCGAGGGATGCAGTAAAGGAGGAATAATGCATCGGAAAAGAGATACTCGGAACCCCAAAGAAAATCCTATCGTTTCCGTAGAAACGAATACCGATTTAGAAGGACAATGCAGGGAATCCAGAGAATTTCATATTGACGAAAATTGTGTGTTAATTTGTCAATGTGAGGGAGCGAGGTATGCAATAAAGGAGGAATAATGCATCGGAAAAGAGATACTCGGAACCCCAAAGAAAATCCTATCGTTTCCGTAGAATCGTATCTCGATTTACAAGGACAATGCAGGGAATCCAGAGTATTTCATATGGATGCAAATTGTGTGTTAATTCGTCAATGTGAGGGAGCGAGGGATGCAGTAAAGGAGGAATAATGCATCGGAAAAGAGATACTCGGAACCCCAAAGAAAATCCTACCGTTTCCGTGGAAACGAATCCCGATTTAGAAGGACAATGCAGATAATCCAGAGAATTTCATATGGACGCAAATTGTGTGTTAATTTGTCAATGTGAGGGAGCGAGGTATGCAGTAAAGGAGGAATAATGCATCGGAAAAGAGATACTCGGTACCCCAAAGAAAATCCTATCGTTTCCGTAGAAACGAATCCCGATTTAGAAGGACAATGCAGGGAATCCAGAGAATTTCTTATTGACGAAAATTGTGTGTTAATTTGTCAATGTGAGGGAGCGAGGTATGCATTAAAGGAGGAATAATGCATCGGAAAAGAGATACTCGGAACCCCAAAGAAAATCCTATCGTTTCCGTAGAATCGTATCTCGATTTACAAGGACAATGCAGGGAATCCAGAGTATTTCATATGGAAGCAAATTGTGTGTTAATTCGTCAATGTGAGGGAGCGAGGGATGCAGTAAAGGAGGAATAATGCATCGGAAAAGAGATACTCGGAACCCCAAAGAAAATTATATCGTTTCCGTAGAAACGTATCTCGATTTACAAGGACAATGCAGGGAATACATAGTATTTCATATACACGCAAATTGTGTGTTAATTCTTCAATGTGAGGGAGCGAGGGATGCAGTAAAGGAGGAATAATGCATCGGAAATGAGATACTCGGAACCCCAAAGAAAATCCTATCGTTTCCGTAGAAACGTATTTCGATTTAGAAGAAGAATGCAGGGAATCCAGAGTATTTCATATGGACACAAATTGTGTGTTAATTCGTCAATGTGAGGGAGCGAGGAATGCAGTAAAGGAGGAATAATGCATCGGACAAGACATACTCTTAACCCCAAAGAAAATCCTATCGTTCCCGTAGAAACGTATCTCGATTTAGAAGGAAAATGCAGGGAATCCAGAGTATTTCATATGGACGCAAATTGTGTGTTAATTCGTCAATGTGAGGGAGCGAGGGATGCAGTAAAGGAGGAATAATGTATCGGAAAAGAGATACTTGGAACCCCAAAGAAAATCCTATCGTTTCCGTAGAAACGTATCTCGATTTAGAAGGACAATGCAGGGAATCCATAGTATTTCATATGGACGCAAATTGTGTGTTAATTCGTCAATGTGAGGGAGCGAGGGATGCAGTAAAGGAGGAATAATGCATCGGAAAAGAGATACTCGGAACCCCAAAGAAAATCCTATCGTTTCCGTAGAAACGTATCTCGATTTAGAAGGATAATGCAGGGAATCCAGAGTATTTCGTATGGACGCAAATTGTGTGTTGATTCGTCAATGTGAGGGAGCGAGGAATGCAGTAAAGGAGGAATAATGCATCGGAAAAGAGATACTCTTAACCCCAAACAAAATCCTATCTTATCCGTAGAAACGTATCTCGATTTAGAAGGACAATGCAGGGAATCCAGAGAATTTCATATGGACGCAAATTGTGTGTTAATTTGTCAATGTGAGGGAGCGAGGTATGCAGTAAAGGAGGAATAATGCATCGGAAAAGAGATACTCGGAACACCAATGAAAATCTTATCGTTTCCGTAGAAACGTATCTCGATTTACAAGGACAATGCAGGGAATCCAGAGTATTTCATATGGACGCAAATTGTGTGTTAATTCGTCAATGTGAGGGAGCGAGGGATACAATAAAGGAGGAATAATGCTTCGGAAAAGAGATACTCAGAACCACAAGGAAAATCCTACCGTTTCCGTAGAAACGTATCTCGATTTAGGAGGACAATGCAGGGAATCCAGAGTATTTCATATAGACGCAAATTGTGTGTTAATTCTTCAATGTGATGGAGCGAGGGATGCAGTAAAGGAGGAATAATGAATCGGAAAAGAGATACTCGGAAACCCCAAAGAAAATCCTATCGTTTCCGTAGAAACGTATTTCGATTTAGAAGAACAATGCAGGGAATCCAGAGTATTTCATATGGACACAAATTGTGTGTTAATTCGTCAATGTGAGGGAGCGAGGAATGCAGTAAAGGAGGAATAATGCATCGGAAAAGACATACTCTTAACCCCAAAGAAAATGCTATCTTATCCGTAGAAACGTATCTCGATTTAGAAGGACAATGCAGGGAATCCAGAGTATTTCATATGGACGCAAATTGTGTGTTAATTCGTCAATGTGAGGGAGCGAGGGATGCAGTAAAGGAGGAATAATGCATTGGGAAAGAGATACTCGGAACCCCAAAGAAAATCCTATCGTTTCCGTAGAAACGTATCTCGATTTAGGAGGACAATGCAGGGAATCCAGAGTATTTCATATGGACGCAAATTTTGTGTTAATTCTTCAATGTGAGGGAGCGAGGGATGCAGTAAAGGAGGAATAATGCATCGGAAAAGAGATACTCGGAACCTCAAAGAAAATCCTATCGTTTCCGTAGAAACGTATCTCGAATTAGAAGGACAATGCAGGGAATCCAGAGTATTTCATATGGACGCAAATTGTGTGTTAATTCGTCAATGTGAGGGAGCGAGGGATGCAGTAAAGGAGTAAGAATGCATCGGAAAAGAGATACTCGGGACCCCAAAGAAAATCCTATCGTTTCCGTAGAAACGAATCCCGATTTAGGAGACAATGCAGGGAATCCAGAGAATTTCATATTGACGACAATTGTGTGTTAATTTGTCAATGTGAGGGAGCGAGGTATGCAGTAAAGGAGGAATAATGCATCGGAAAAGAGATACTCGGAACCCCAAAGAAAATCCTATCGTTTCCGTAGAAACGTATCTTGATTTAGAAGGACAATGCAGGGAATCCAGAGTATTTCATATGGACGCAAATTGTGTGTTAATTCGTCAATGTGGGGGAGCGAGGGATGCAGTAAAGGAGGAATAATGCATCGGAAAAGAGATACTCGGAACCCCAAAGAAAATCCTATCGTTTCCGTAGAAACGTATCTCGATTTAGAAGGACAATGCAGGGAATCCATAGTATTTCATATGGACGCAAATTGTGTGTTAATTCGTCAATGTGAGGGAGCGAGGGATGCAGTAAAGGAGGAATAATGCATCGGAAAAGAGATACTCGGAACCCCAAAGAAAATCCTATCGTTTCCGTAGAAACGAATCCCGATTTAGAAGGACAATGCAGGGAATCCAGAGAATTTCATATTGACGAAAATTGTGTGTTAATTTGTCAATGTGAGGGAGCGAGGTATGCAATAAAGGAGGAATAATGCATCGGAAAAGAGATACTCGGAACCCCAAAGAAAATCCTATCGTTTCCGTAGAATCGTATCTCGATTTACAAGGACAATGCAGGGAATCCAGAGTATTTCATATGGATGCAAATTGTGTGTTAATTCGTCAATGTGAGGGAGCGAGGGATGCAGTAAAGGAGGAATAATGCATCGGAAAAGAGATACTCGGAACCCCAAAGAAAATCCTACCGTTTCCGTGGAAACGAATCCCGATTTAGAAGGACAATGCAGATAATCCAGAGAATTTCATATGGACGCAAATTGTGTGTTAATTTGTCAATGTGAGGGAGCGAGGTATGCAGTAAAGGAGGAATAATGCATTGGAAAAGAGATACTCGGAACCCCAAAGAAAATCTTATCGTTTCCATGGAAACGAATCCCGATTTAGAACGACAATGCAGGGAATCCAGAGTATTTCATATGAACGCAAATTGTGTGTTAATTCGTCAATGTGAGGGAGCGAGGGATGCAGTAAAGGAGGAATAATGCATCGGAAAAGAGATACTCGGAACCCCAAAGAAAATCCTATCGTTTCCGTAGAAAAGTATCTCGATTTAGAAGGATAATGCAGGGAATCCAGAGTATTTCATATGGACGCAAATTGTGTGTTAATTCGTCAATGTGAGGGAGCGAGGAATGCAGTAAAGGAGGAATAATGCATCGGAAAAGAGATACTCATAACCCCAAAGAAAATCCTATCTTATCCGTAGAAACGTATCTCGATTTAGAAGGACAATGCCGGGAATCCAGAGTATGCAGATTGTGTGTTAATTCGTCAATGTGGGGGAGTGAGGGATGCAGTAAAGGAGGAATAATGCATCGGAAAAGAGATACTCGGAACCCCAAAGAAAATCCCATCGTTTCCGTAGAAACGTATCTCGATTTAGGACAATGCAGGGAATCCAGAGTATTTCATATGGACGCAAATTGTGTGTTAATTCGTCAATGTGAGGGAGCGAGGGATGCAGTAAAGGAGGAATAATGCATCGGAAAAGAGATACTCGGAACCCCAAAGAAAATCCTACCGTTTCCGTGGAAACGAATCCCGATTTAGAAGGACAATGCAGATAATCCTGATGACTTCATATGGACGCAAATTGTGTGTTAATTCTTCAATGTGAGGGAGCGAGGCATGCAGTAAAGGAGGAATAATGCATCGGAAAAGAGATACTCGGAACCCCAAAGAAAATCCTATCGTTTCCGTAGAAATGTATCTCGATGTAGAAGGACAATGCAGGGAATCCAGAGTATTTCATATGGACGCAAATTGTGTGTTAATTGGTCAATGTGATGGAGCGAGTGATGCAGTAAAGGAGGAATAATGTATCGGAAAAGAGATACTTGGAACCCCAAAGAAAATCCTATCGTTTCCGTAGAAACGTATCTCGATTTAGAAGGACAATGCAGGGAATCCAGAGTATTTCATATGGACGCAAATTGTGTGTTAATTCGTCAATGTGAGGGAGCGAGGGATGCAGTAAAGGAGGAATAATGCATCGGAAAAGAGATACTCGGAACCCCAAAGAAAATCCTATCCTTTCCGTAGAAACGTATCTCGATTTAGAAGGATAATGCAGGGAATCACGAGTCTTTCATATGGACGCAAATTGTGTGTTAATTCGTCAATGTGAGGGAGCGAGGAATGCAGTAAAGGAGGAATAATGCATCGGAAAAGAGATACTCTTAACCGCAAAGAAAATCCTATCTTATCCGTATAAACGTGTCTCGATTTAGAAAGACAATGCCGGAAATCCAGAGTATTTCATATGGACGCAAATTGTGTGTTAATTCGTCAATGTGGGGGAGCGAGGGATGCAGTAAAGGAGGAATAATGCATCGGAAAAGAGATACTCTTAACCCCAAAGAAAATCCTATCGTTTCCGTAGAAACGTATCTCGATTTAGAAGGACAATGCAGGGAATCCAGAGTATTTCATATGGACGCAAATTGTGTGTTAATTCGTCAATGTGAGGGAGCGAGGGATGCAGTAAAGGAGGAATAATGCATCGGAAAAGAGATACTCGGAACCCCAAAGAAAATCCTATCGTTTCCGTAGAAACGAATCCCGATTTAGAAGGACAATGCAGGGAATCCAGAGAATTTCATATTGACGAAAATTGTGTGTTAATTTGTCAATGTGAGGGAGCGAGGTATGCAGTAAAGGAGGAATAATGCATCGGAAAAGAGATACTCGGAACCCCAAAGAAAATCCTATCGTTTCCGTAGAAACGTATCTCGATTTACAAGGACAATGCAGGGAATCCAGAGTATTTCATATGGACGCAAATTGTGTGTTAATTCGTCAATGTGAGGGGGCGAGGGATGCAGTAAAGGAGGAATAATGCATCGGAAAAGAGATAATCGGAACCCCAAAGAAAATCCTATCGTTTCCGTAGAAACGTATCTCGATTTAGGAGGACAATGCAGGGAATCCAGAGTATTTCATATGGACGCAAATTGTGTGTTAATTCTTCAATGTGAGGGAGCGAGGGATGCAGTAAAGGAGGAATAATGCATCGGAAAAGAGATACTCGGAACCCCAAAGAAGATCCTATCGTTTCCGTAGAAACGTATCTCGATTTAGAAGGACAATGCAGTTAATCCAGAGTATTTCATATGGACGCAAATTGTGTGTTAATTGGTCAATGTGAGGGAGCGAGTGATGCAGTAAAGGAGGAATAATATATCGGAAAAGAGATACATGGAACCCCAAAGGAAATCCTATCGTTTCCGTAGAAACGTATCTCGATTTAGAAGGACAATGCAGGGAATCCAGAGTATTTCATATGGACGCAAATTGTGTGTTAATTCGTCAATGTGAGGGAGCGAGGGATGCAGTAAAGGAGGAATAATGCATCGGAAAAGAGATACTCGTAACCCCAAAGAAAATCCTATCGTTTCCGTAGAAACGTATTTCGATTTAGAATAACAATGCAGGGAATCCAGAGTATTTCATATGGACACAAATTGTGTGTTAATTCGTCAATGTGAGGGAGCGAGGAATGCAGTAAAGAAGGGATAATGCATCGGACATGACATACTCTTAACCCCAAAGAAAATCCTATCGTTTCCGTAGAAACGTATCTCGATTTAGAAGGAAAATGCAGGGAATCCAGAGTATTTCATATGGACGCAAATTGTGTGTTAATTCGTCAATGTGAGGGAGCGAGAGATGCAGTAAAGGAGGAATAATGTATCGGAAAAGAGATACTTGGAACCCCAAAGAAATCCTATCGTTTCCGTAGAAACGTATCTCTATTTACAAGGACAATGCAGGGAATCCAGAGTATTTCATATGGTCGCAAATTGTGTGTTAATTCGTCAATGTGAGGGAGCGAGGGATGCAGTAAAGGAGGAATAATGCATCGGAAAAGAGATACTCGGAACCCCAAAGAAAATCCTTTCGTTTCCGTAGAAACGTATCTCGATTTAGGAGGACAATGCAGGGAATCAGGAGTATTTCATATGGACGCAAATCGTGTGTTAATTCTTCAATGTGAGGGAGCGAGGGATGCAGTAAAGGAGGAATAATGCATCGGAAAAGAGATACTCGGAACCCCAAAGAAAATCCTATCGTTTCCGTAGAAACGTATCTCGATTTAGAAGGACAATGCAGGGAATCCAGAGTATTTCATATGGACGCAAATTGTGTGTTAATTGGTCAATGTGAGGGAGCGAGTGATGCAGTAAAAGAGGAATAATCTATCGGAAAAGAGATACTTGGAACCCCAAAGAAAATCCTATCGTTTCCGTAGAAACGTATCTCGATTTAGAAGGACAATGCAGGGAATCCAGAGTATTTCATATGGACGCAAATTGTGTGTTAATTGGTCAATGTGAGGGAGCGAGGGATGCAGTAAAGGAGGAATAATGCATCGGAAAAGAGATACTCGGAACCCCAAAGAAAATCCTATCGTTTCCGTAGAAACGTATCTCGATTTAGAAGGATAATGCAGGGAATCCAGACTATTTCATATGGACGCAAATTGTGTGTTAATTCGTCAATGTGAGGGAGCGAGGAATGCAGTAAAGGAGGAATAATGCATCGGAAAAGAGATACTCTTAACCCCAAAGAAAATCCTATCTTATCCGTAGAAACATATCTCGATTTAGAAGGACAATGCCGGGAATCCAGAGTATTTCATATGGACGCAAATTGTGTGTTAATTTGTCAATGTGAGGGAGCGAGGTATGCAGTGAAGGAGGAATAATGCATCGGAAAAGAGATACTCGGAACCCCAAAGAAAATTATATCGTTTCCGTAGAAACGTATCTCGATTTAGAAGGACAATGCAGGGAATCCAGAGTATTTCATATACACGCAAATTGTGTGTTAATTCTTCAATGTGAGGGAGCGAGGGATGCAGTAAAGGAGGAATAATGCATCGGAAATGAGATACTCGGAACCCCAAAGAAAATCCTATCGTTTCCGTAGAAACGTATTTCGATTTAGAAGAAGAATGCAGGGAATCCAGAGTATTTCATATGGACACAAATTGTGTGTTAATTCGTCAATGTGAGGGAGCGAGGAATGCAGTATAGGAGGAATAATGCATTGGACAAGACATACTCTTAACCCCAAAGAAAATCCTATCGTTTCCGTAGAAACGTATCTCGATTTAGAAGGAAAATGCAGGGAATCCAGAGTATTTCATATGGACGCAAATTGTGTGTTAATTCGTCAATGTGAGGGAGCGAGGGATGCAGTAAAGGAGGAATAATGTATCGGAAAAGAGATACTTGGAACCCCAAAGAAAATCCTATCGTTTCCGTAGAAACGTATCTCGATTTAGAAGGACAATGCAGGGAATCCATAGTATTTCATATGGACGCAAATTGTGTGTTAATTCGTCAATGTGAGGGAGCGAGGGATGCAGTAAAGGAGGAATAATGCATCGGAAAAGAGATACTCGGAACCCCATAGAAAATCCTATCGTTTCCGTAGAAACGTATCTCGATTTAGAAGGATAATGCAGGGAATGCAGAGTATTTCGTATGGACGCAAATTGTGTGTTGATTCGTCAATGTGAGGGAGCGAGGAATGCAGTAAAGGAGGAATAATGCATCGGAAAAGAGATACTCTTAACCCCAAAGAAAATCCAATCTTATCCGTAGAAACGTATCTCGATTTAGAAGGACAATGCAGGGAATCCAGAGAATTTCATATGGACGCAAATTGTGTGTTAATTTGTCAATGTGAGGGAGCGAGGTATGCAGTAAAGGAGGAATAATGCATCGGAAAAGAGATACTCGGAATACCAATGAAAATCTTATCGTTTCCGTAGAAACGTATCTCGATTTACAAGGACAATGCAGGGTATCCAGAGTATTTCATATGGACGCAAATTGTGTGTTAATTCGTCAATGTGAGGGAGCGAGGGATACAATAAAGGAGGAATAATGCTTCGGAAAAGAGATACTCAGAACCCCAAGGAAAATCCTACCGTTTCCGTAGAAACGTATCTCGATTTAGGAGGACAATGCAGGGAATCCAGAGTATTTCATATAGACGCAAATTGTGTGTTAATTCTTCAATGTGATGGAGCGAGGGATGCAGTAAAGGAGGAATAATGAATCGGAAAAGAGATACTCGGAAACCCCAAAGAAAATCCTATCGTTTCCGTAGAAACGTATTTCGATTTAGAAGAACAATGCAGGGAATCCAGAGTATTTCATATGGACACAAATTGTGTGTTAATTCGTCAATGTGAGGGAGCGAGGAATGCAGTAAAGGAGGAGTAATGCATCGGAAAAGACATACTCTTAACCCCAAAGAAAATGCTATCTTATCCGTAGAAACGTATCTCGATTTAGAAGGACAATGCAGGGAATCCAGAGTATTTCATATGGACGCAAATTGTGTGCTAATTCGTCAATGTGAGGGAGCGAGGGATGCAGTAAAGGAGGAATAATGCATCGGAAAAGAGATACTCGGAACCCCAAAGAAAATCCTATCGTTTCCGTAGAAACGTATCTCGATTTAGAAGGACAATGCAGGGAATCCAGAGTATTTCATATGGACGCAAATTGTGTGTTAATTCGTCAATGTGAGGGAGCGAGGGATGCAGTAAAGGAGGAATAATGCATTGGGAAAGAGATACTCGGAACCCCAAAGAAAATCCTATCGTTTCCGTAGAAACGTATCTCGATTTAGGAGGACAATGCAGGGAATCCAGAGTATTTCATATGGACGCAAATTGTGTGTTAATTCTTCAATGTGAGGGAGCGAGGGATGCAGTAAAGGAGGAATAATGCATCGGAAAAGAGATACTCGGAACCCCAAAGAAAATCCTATCGTTTCCGTAGAAACGTATCTCGATTTAGAAGGACAATGCAGGGAATCCAGAGTATTTCATATGGACGCAAATTGTGTGTTAATTGGTCAATGTGAGGGAGCGAGTGATGCAGTAAAGGAGGAATAATGTATCGGAAAAGAGATACTTGGAACCCCAAAGAAAATCCTATCGTTTCCGTAGAAACGTATCTCGATTTAAAAGGACAATGCAGGGAATCCAGAGTATTTCATATGGACGCAAATTGTGTGTTAATTCGTCAATGTGAGGGAGCGAGGGATGCAGTAAAGGAGGAATAATGCATCGGAAAAGAGATACTCGGAACCCCAAAGAAAATCCTATCGTTTCCGTAGAAACGTATCTAGATTTAGAAGGATAATGCAGGGAATCCAGAGTATTTCATATGGACGCAAATTGTGTGTTAATTCGTCAATGTGAGGGAGCGAGGAATGCAGTAAAGGAGGAATAATGCATCGGAAAAGAGATACTCTTAACCCCAAAGAAAATCCTATCTTATCCGTAGAAACGTATCTCGATTTAGAAGGACAATGCCGGATTCCAGTGCATTTCATATGGACGCAAATTGTGTGTTAATTTGTCAATGTGAGGGAGCGAGGTATGCAGTGAAGGAGGAATAATGCATCTGAAAAGAGATACTCGGAACCCCAAAGAAAATTCTATCGTTTCCGTAGAAACGTATCTCGATTTACAAGGACAATGCAGGGAATACATAGTATTTCATATAGACGCAAATTGTGTGTTAATTCCTCAATGTGAGGGAGCGAGGGATGCAGTAAATTGGGAATAATGCATCGGAAATGAGATACTCGGAACCCCAAAGAAAATCCTATCGTTTCCGTAGAAACGTATTTCGATTTAGAAGAAGAATGCAGGGAATCCAGAGTATTTCATATAGACGCAAATTGTGTGTTAATTCTTCAATGTGAGGGAGCGAGGTATGCAGTAAAGGAGGAATAATGCATCGGAAAAGAGATACTCGGAACACCAATGAAAATCTTATCGTTTCCGTAGAAACGTATCTCGATTTAGAAGGAAAATGCTGGGAATCCAGAGTATTTCATATGGACGCAAATTGTGTGTTAATTCGTCAATGTGAGGGAGCGAGGGATGCAGTAATGGAGGAATAATGCATCGGAAAAGAGATACTCGGAAACCCAAAGAAAATCCTATCGTTTCTGTAGAAACGTATCTCGATTTAGGAGGACAATGCAGGGAATACAGAGTATTTCATATGGACGCAAATTGTGTGTTAATTCGTCAATGTGAGGGAGCGAGGAATGCAATAAAGGAGGAATAATGCATCGGAAAAGAGATACTCGGAACCCCAAAGAAAATCCTATCGTTTCCGTAGAAACGTATCTCGATTTAGAAGGACAATGCAGGGAATCCAGAGTATTTCATATGGACGCAAATTGTGTGTTAATTCGTCAATGTGAGGGAGCGAGGGATGCAGTAAAGGAGGAATAATGCATCGGAAAAGAGACACTCGGAACCCCAAAGAAAATCCTATCATTTCCGTAGAAACGTATCTCGATTTACAAGGACAATGCAGGGAATCCAGAGTATTTCATATGGACGCAAATTGTGTGTTAATTCGTCAATGTGAGGGAGCGAGGGATGCAATAAAGGAGGAATAATGCATCGGAAAAGAGATACTCAGAACCCCAAGGAAAATCCTACCGTTTCCGTAGAAACGTATCTCGATTTAGGAGGACAATGCAGGGAATCCAGAGTATTTCATATAGACGCAAATTGTGTGTTAATTCTTCAATGTGATGGAGCGAGGGATGCAGTAAAGGAGGAATAATGAATCGGAAAAGAGATACTCGGAAACCCCAAAGAAAATCCTATCGTTTCCGTAGAAACGTATTTCGATTTAGAAGAACAATGCAGGGAATCCAGAGTATTTCATATGGACACAAATTGTGTGTTAATTCGTCAATGTGAGGGAGCGAGGAATGCAGTAAAGGAGGAATAATGCATCGGAAAAGACATACTCTTAACCCCAAAGAAAATGCTATCTTATCCGTAGAAACGTATCTCGATTTAGAAGGACAATACAGGGAATCCTGAGTATTTCATATGGACGCAAATTGTGTGTTAATTCGTCAATGTGAGGGAGCGAGGGATGCAGTAAAGGAGGAATAATGCATCGGAAAAGAGATACACGGAACCCCAAAGAAAATCCTATCGTTTCCGTAGAAACGTATCTCGATTTAGGAGGACAATGCAGGGAATCCAGAGTATTTCATATGGAAGCAAATTGTGTGTTAATTCTTCAATGTGAGGGAGCGAGGGATGCAGTAAAGGAGGAATAATGCATCGGAAAAGAGATACTCGGAACCCCAAAGAAAATCCTATCGTTTCCGTAGAAACGTATCTCGATTTAGAAGGACAATGCAGGGAATCCAGAGTATTTCATATGGACGCAAATTGTGTGTTAATTTGTCAATGTGAGGGAGCGAGGTATGCAGTGAAGGAGGAATAATGCATCGGAAAAGAGATACTCGGAACCCCAAAGAAAATTCTATCGTTTCCGTAGAAACGTATTTCGATTTAGAAGAAGAATGCAGGGAATCCAGAGTATTTCATATGGACACAAATTGTGTGTTAATTCGTCAATGTAAGGGAGCGAGGAATGCAGTAAAGGAGGAATAATGCATCGGACAAGACATACTCTTAACACCAAAGAAAATCCTATCGTTTCCGTAGAAACGTATCTCGATTTAGAAGGAAAATGCAGGGAATCCAGAGTATTTCATTTTGGACGCAAATTGTGTGTTGATTCGTCAATGTGAGGGAGCGAGGAATGCAGTAAAGGAGGAATAATGCATCGGAAAAGAGATACTCGGAACACCAATGAAAATCTTATCGTTTCCATAGAAACGTATCTCGATTTACAAGGACAATGCAGGGAATCCAGAGTATTTCATATGGACGCAAATTGTGTGTTAATTCGTCAATGTGAGGGAGCGAGGGATGCAGTAAAGGAGGAATAATGCATCGGAAAAGAGATACTCGGAAACCCAAAGAAAATCCTATCGTTTCTGTAGAAACGTATCTCGATTTAGGAGGACAATGCAGGGAATCCAGAGTATTTCATATGGACGCAAATTGTGTGTTAATTCGTCAATGTGAGGGAGCGAGGAATGCAGTAAAGGAGGAATAATGCATCGGAAAAGAGATACTCGGAACCCCAAAGAAAATCCTATTGTTTCCGTAGAAACGTATCTCGATTTAGAAGGACAATGCAGGGAATCCAGAGTATTTCATATGGACGCAAATTGTGTGTTAATTCGTCAATGTGAGGGAGCGAGGGATGCAGTAAAGGAGGAATAATGCATCGGAAAAGAGACACTCGGAACCCCAAAGATAATCCAATCATTTCCGTAGAAACGTATCTCGATTTACAAGGACAATGCAGGGAATCCAGAGTATTTCATATGGACGCAAATTGTGTGTTAATTCGTCAATGTGAGGGAGCGAGGGATGCAATAAAGGAGGAATAATGCATCGGAAAAGAGATACTCAGAACCCCAAGGAAAATCCTACCGTTTCCGTAGAAACGTATCTCCATTTAGGAGGACAATTCAGGGAATCCAGAGTATTTCATATAGACGCAAATTGTGTGTTAATTCTTTCAATGTGATGGAGCGAGGGATGCAGTAAAGGAGGAATAATGAATCGGAAAAGAGATACTCGGAAACCCCAAAGAAAATCCTATCGTTACCGTAGAAACGTATTTCGATTTAGAAGAACAATGCAGGGAATCCAGAGTATTTCATATGGACACAAATTGTGTGTTAATTCGTCAATGTGAGGGAGCGAGGGATGCAGTAAAGGAGGAATAATGCATCGGAAAAGAGACACTCGGAACCCCAAAGATAATCCAATCATTTCCGTAGAAACGTATCTCGATTTACAAGGACAATGCAGGGAATCCAGAGTATTTCATATGGACGCAAATTGTGTGTGAATTCGTCAATGTGAGGGAGCGAGGGATGCAGTAAAGGAGGAATAATGCATCGGAAATGAGATACTCGACACCAAAAAGAAAATCTTATCGTTTCCGTAGAAACGTCTCTCGTTTTAGAAAGATAATGCAAGGAACCCAGATTATTGCATATGGACGCAAATTGTGTGTTAATTCGTCAATGTGAGGGAGCGAGGGATGCAGTAAAGGAGGAATAATGCATCTAAAAAGAGATACTCGGAACCCCAAAGAAAATCCTATCGTTTCCGTAGAAACGTATCTCGAATTAGAAGGACAATGCAGGGAATCCAGAGTATTTCATATGGACGCAAATTGTGTGTTAATTCGTCAATGTGAGGGAGCGAGGGATGCAGTAAAGGAGGAATAATGCATCGGAAAAGAGATACTCGGAACCCCAAAGAAAATCCTATCGTTTCCGTAGAAACGTATCTCGATTTAGAAGGATAATGCAGGGAATCCAGAGTATTTCATATGGACGCAAATTGTGTGTTAATTCGTCAATGTGAGGGAGCGAGGAATGCAGTAAAGGAGGAATAATGCATCGGAAAAGAGATACTCTTAACCCCAAAGAAAATCCTATCTTATCCGTAGAAAAGTATCTCGATTTAGAAGGACAATGCAGGGAATCCAGAGTATTTCATATGGACGCAAATAGTGTGTTAATTCGTCAATGTGGGGGAGCGAGGGATGCAGTAAAGGAGGAATAATGCATCGGAAAAGAGATACTCGGAACCCCAAAGAAAATCCTATCGTTTCCGTAGAAACATATCTCGATTTAGAAGGACAATGAAGGGAATCCAGAGTATTTCATATGGACGCAAATTGTGTATTAATTCATCAATGTGAGGGAGCGAGGGATGCAGTAAAGGAGGAATAATGCATCGGAAAAGAGATACTCGGAACCCCAAAGAAAATACTATCGTTTCCGTAGAAACGAATCCCGATTTAGAAGGACAATGCAGGGAATCCAGAGAATTTCATATGGACGCAAATTGTGTGTTAATTTGTCAATGTGAGGGAGCGAGGTATGCAGTAAAGGAGGAATAATGCATCGGAAAAGAGATACTCGGAACCCCAAAGAAAATCCTATCATTTCCGTAGAAACGTATCTCGATTTACAAGGACAATGCAGGGAATCCAGAGTATTTCATATGGACGCAAATTGTGTGTTAATTCGTCAATGTGAGGGATTGAGGGATGCAGTAAAGGAGGAATAATGCATCGGAAAAGAGATACTCGGAACCCCAAGGAAAATCCTACCGTTTCCGTAGAAACATATCTCGATTTAAAAGGACAATGCAGGGAATCCAGAGTATTTCATATAGACGCAAATTGTGTGTTAATTCTTCAATGTGAGGGAGCGAGGGATGCAGTAAAGGAGGAATAATGCATCGGAAAAGAGATACTCGGAACCCCAAAGAAAATCCTATCGTTTCCGTAGAAACGTATCTCGATTTAGAAGGACAATGCAGGGAATCCAGACTATTTCATATGGACGCAAATTGTGTGTTAATTGGTCAATGTGAGGGAGCGAGGGATGCAGTAAAGGAGGAATAATGTATCGGAAAAGAGATACTCGGAACCCCAAAGAAAATCCTATCGTTTCCGTAGAAACGTATCTCGATTTAGAAGGACAATGCAGGGAATCCAGAGTATTTCATATGGACGCAAATTGTGTGTTAATTCGTCAATGTGAGGGAGCGAGGGATGCAGTAAAGGAGGAATAATGCATCGGAAAAGAGATACTCGGAACCCCAAAGAAAATCCTATCGTTTCCGTAGAAACGTATCTCGATTTAGAAGGATAATGCAGGGAATCCCGAGAATTTCATATGGACGCAAATTGTGTGTTATTTCGTCAATGTGAGGAAGCGAGGGATGCAGTAAAGGAGGAATAATGCATCGGAAAAGAGATACTCGGAACCCCAAAGTAAATCCTATCGTTTCCGTAGAAACGAATCCCGATTTAGAAGGATAATGCAGGGAACCCAGAGTATTTCATATGGACGCAATTTGTGTGTTAATTCGTCAATGTGAGGGAGCGAGGGATGCAGTAAAGGAGGAATAATGCATCGGAAAAGAGATACTCGGAACCCCAAAGAAAATCCTATCGTTTCCATAGAAACGTATCTCGATTTAGAAGGACAATGCAGGGAATCCAGAGTATTTCATATGGACGCAAATTGTGTGTTAATTCGACAATGTGAGGGAGCGAGGGATGCAGTAAAGGAGGAATAATGCATCGGAAAAGAGATACTCGGAACCCCAAAGAAAATCCTATCGTTTCCGTGGAAACGAATCCCGATTTAGAAGGACAATGCATCGAATCCAGAGAATTTCATATGGACGCAAATTGTGTGTTAATTTGTCAATGTGAGGAAGCGAGGTATGCAGTAAAGGAGGAATAATGCATCGGAAAAGAGATACTCGGAACCCCAAAGAAAATCCTATCATTTCCGTAGAAACGTATCTCGATTTACAAGGACAATGCAGGGAATCCAGAGTATTTCATATGGACGCAAATTGTGTGTTAATTCGTCAATGTGAGGGAGCGAGGGATGCAGTAAAGGAGAAATAATGCATCGGAAAAGAGATACTCGGAACCCCAAGGAAAATCCTACCGTTTCCGTAGAAACGTATCTCGATTTAGAAGGACAATGCAGGGAATCCAGAGTATTTCATATAGACGCAAATTGTGTGTTAATTCTTCAATGTGAGGGAGCGAGTGATGCAGTAAAGGAGGAATAATGCATCGGAAAAGAGATACTCGGAACCTCAAAGAAAATCCTATCGTTTCCGTAGAAACGTATCTCGATTTAGAAGGACAATGAAGGGAATCCAGAGTATTTCATATGGACGCAAATTGTGTGTTAATTGGTCAATGTGAGGGAGCGAGGGATGCAGTAAAGGAGGAATAATGTATCGGAAAAGAGATACTCGGAACCCCAAAGAAAATCCTATCGTTTCCGTAGAAACGTATCTCGATTTAGAAGGACAATGCAGGGAATCCAGAGTATTTCATAAGGACGCAAATTGTGTGTTAATTCGTCATTGTGAGGGAGCGAGGGATGCAGTAAAGGAGGAATAATGCATCGGAAAAGAGATACTCGGAACCCCAAAGAAAATCCTATCGTTCCGTAGAAACGTATCTCGATTTAGAAGGACAATGCAGGGAATCCAGAGAATTTCATATGGACGCAAATTGTGTGTTAATTTGTCAATGTGAGGGAGCGAGGTATGCAGTAAAGGAGGAATAATAAATCGGAAAAGAGATACTCGGAACCCCAAAGAAAATCCTATCGTTTCCGTAGAAACGTATCTCGATTTACAAGGACAATGCAGGGAATCCAGAGTATTTCATATGGACGCAAATTGTGTGTTAATTCGTCAATGTGAGGGAGCGAGGGATGCGGTAAAGGAGGAATAATGCATCGGAAAAGAGATACACGGAACCCCAAAGAAAATCCTATCGTTTCCGTGGAAACGAATCCCGATTTAGAAGGACAATGCAGGGAATCCAGAGAATTTCATATGGACGCAAATTGTGTGTTAATTTGTCAATGTGAGGGAGCGAGGTATGCAGTAAGGGAGGAATAATGCATCGGAAAAGAGATACTCGGAACCCCAAAGAAAATCCTATCATTTCCGTAGAAACGTATCTCGATTTAAAAGGACAATGCAGGGAATCCAGAGTATTTCATATGGACGCAAATTGTGTGTTAATTCGTCAATGTGAGGGAGCGAGGGATGCAGTAATGGAGGAATAATGCATCGGAAAAGAGATACTCGGAACCCCAAGGAAAATCCTACCGTTTCCGTAGAAACATATCTCGATTTAGAAGGACAATGCAGGGAATCCAGAGTATTTCATATAGACGCAAAATGTGTGTTAATTCTTCAATGTGAGGGTGCGAGGGATGCAGTAAAGGAGGAATAATGCATCTAAAAAGAGATACTCGGAACCCCAAAGAAAATCCTATCGTTTCCGTAGAAACGTATCTCGATTTAGAAGGACAATGCAGGGAATCCAGAGTATTTCATATGGACGCAAATTGTGTGTTAATTGGTCAATGTGAGGGAGCGAGGGATGCAGTAAAGGAGGAATAATGTATCGGAAAAGAGATACTCGGAACCCCAAAGAAAATCCTATCGTTTCCGTAGAAACGTATCCCGATTTAGAATGACAATGCAGGGAATCCAGAGTATTTCATATGGACGCAAATTGTGTGTTAATTCGTCAATGTGAGGGAGCGAGGGATGCAGTAAAGGAGGAATAATGCATCGGAAAAGAGATACTCGGTACCCCAAAGAAAATCCTATCGTTTCCGTAGAAACGTATCTCGATTTAGAAGGATAATGCAGGGAGTCCAGAGTATTTCATATGGACGCAAATTGTGTGTTATTTCGTCAATGTGAGGAAGCGAGGGATGCATTAAAGGAGGAATAATGCATCGGAAAAGAGATACTCGGAACCCCAAAGAAAATCCTATCGTTTCCGTAGAAACGAATCCCGATTTAGAAGGATAATGCAGGGAACCCAGAGTATTTCATATGGACGCAAATAGTGTGTTAATTCGTCAATGTGGGGGAGCGAGGGATGCAGTAAAGGAGGAATAATGCATCGGAAAAGAGATACTCGGAACCCCAAAGAAAATCCTATCATTTCCGTAGAAACGTATCTCGATTTACAAGGACAATGCAGGGAATCCAGAGTATTTCATATGGACGCAAATTGTGTGTTAATTCGTCAATGTGAGGGATTGAGGGATGCAGTAAAGGAGGAATAATGCATCGGAAAAGAGATACTCGGAACCCCAAGGAAAATCCTACCGTTTCCGTAGAAACATATCTCGATTTAAAAGGACAATGCAGGGAATCCAGAGTATTTCATATAGACGCAAATTGTGTGTTAATTCTTCAATGTGAGGGAGCGAGGGATGCAGTAAAGGAGGAATAATGCATCGGAAAAGAGATACTCGGAACCCCAAAGAAAATCCTATCGTTTCCGTAGAAACGTATCTCGATTTAGAAGGACAATGCAGGGAATCCAGACTATTTCATATGGACGCAAATTGTGTGTTAATTGGTCAATGTGAGGGAGCGAGGGATGCAGTAAAGGAGGAATAATGTATCGGAAAAGAGATACTCGGAACCCCAAAGAAAATCCTATCGTTTCCGTAGAAACGTATCTCGATTTAGAAGGACAATGCAGGGAATCCAGAGTATTTCATATGGACGCAAATTGTGTGTTAATTCGTCAATGTGAGGGAGCGAGGGATGCAGTAAAGGAGGAATAATGCATCGGAAAAGAGATACTCGGAACCCCAAAGAAAATCCTATCGTTTCCGTAGAAACGTATCTCGATTTAGAAGGATAATGCAGGGAATCCAGAGAATTTCATATGGACGCAAATTGTGTGTTATTTCGTCAATGTGAGGAAGCGAGGGATGCAGTAAAGGAGGAATAATGCATCGGAAAAGAGATACTCGGAACCCCAAAGTAAATCCTATCGTTTCCGTAGAAACGAATCCCGATTTAGAAGGATAATGCAGGGAACCCAGAGTATTTCATATGGACGCAATTTGTGTGTTAATTCGTCAATGTGAGGGAGCGAGGGATGCAGTAAAGGAGGAATAATGCATCGGAAAAGAGATACTCGGAACCCCAAAGAAAATCCTATCGTTTCCATAGAAACGTATCTCGATTTAGAAGGACAATGCATTGAATCCAGAGTATTTCATATGGACGCAAATTGTGTGTTAATTCGACAATGTGAGGGAGCGAGGGATGCAGTAAAGGAGGAATAATGCATCGGAAAAGAGATACTCGGAACCCCAAAGAAAATCCTATCGTTTCCGTGGAAACGAATCCCGATTTAGAAGGACAATGCATCGAATCCAGAGAATTTCATATGGACGCAAATTGTGTGTTAATTTGTCAATGTGAGGAAGCGAGGTATGTAGTAAAGGAGGAATAATGCATCGGAAAAGAGATACTCGGAACCCCAAAGAAAATCCTATCATTTCCGTAGAAACGTATCTCGATTTACAAGGACAATGCAGGGAATCCAGAGTATTTCATATGGACGCAAATTGTGTGTTAATTCGTCAATGTGAGGGAGCGAGGGATGCAGTAAAGGAGAAATAATGCATCGGAAAAGAGATACTCGGAACCCCAAGGAAAATCCTACCGTTTCCGTAGAAACGTATCTCGATTTAGAAGGACAATGCAGGGAATCCAGAGTATTTCATATAGACGCAAATTGTGTGTTAATTCTTCAATGTGAGGGAGCGAGTGATGCAGTAAAGGAGGAATAATGCATCGGAAAAGAGATACTCGGAACCTCAAAGAAAATCCTATCGTTTCCGTAGAAACGTATCTCGATTTAGAAGGACAATGAAGGGAATCCAGAGTATTTCATATGGACGCAAATTGTGTGTTAATTGGTCAATGTGAGGGAGCGAGGGATGCAGTAAAGGAGGAATAATGTATCGGAAAAGAGATACTCGGAACCCCAAAGAAAATCCTATCGTTTCCGTAGAAACGTATCTCGATTTAGAAGGACAATGCAGGGAATCCAGAGTATTTCATATGGACGCAAATTGTGTGTTAATTCGTCATTGTGAGGGAGCGAGGGATGCAGTAAAGGAGGAATAATGCATCGGAAAAGAGATACTCGGAACCCCAAAGAAAATCCTATCGTTCCGTAGAAACGTATCTCGATTTAGAAGGACAATGCAGGGAATCCAGAGAATTTCATATGGACGCAAATTGTGTGTTAATTTGTCAATGTGAGGGAGCGAGGTATGCAGTAAAGGAGGAATAATAAATCGGAAAAGAGATACTCGGAACCCCAAAGAAAATCCTATCGTTTCCGTAGAAACGTATCTCGATTTACAAGGACAATGCAGGGAATCCAGAGTATTTCATATGGACGCAAATTGTGTGTTAATTCGTCAATGTGAGGGAGCGAGGGATGCGGTAAAGGAGGAATAATGCATCGGAAAAGAGATACACGGAACCCCAAAGAAAATCCTATCGTTTCCGTGGAAACGAATCCCGATTTAGAAGGACAATGCAGGGAATCCAGAGAATTTCATATGGACGCAAATTGTGTGTTAATTTGTCAATGTGAGGGAGCGAGATATGCAGTAAGGGAGGAATAATGCATCGGAAAAGAGATACTCGGAACCCCAAAGAAAATCCTATCATTTCCGTAGAAACGTATCTCGATTTAAAAGGACAATGCAGGGAATCCAGAGTATTTCATATGGACGCAAATTGTGTGTTAATTCGTCAATGTGAGGGAGCGAGGGATGCAGTAATGGAGGAATAATGCATCGGAAAAGAGATACTCGGAACCCCAAGGAAAATCCTACCGTTTCCGTAGAAACATATCTCGATTTAGAAGGACAATGCAGGGAATCCAGAGTATTTCATATAGACGCAAAATGTGTGTTAATTCTTCAATGTGAGGGAGCGAGGGATGCAGTAAAGGAGGAATAATGCATCTAAAAAGAGATACTCGGAACCCCAAAGAAAATCCTATCGTTTCCGTAGAAACGTATCTCGATTTAGAAGGACAATGCAGGGAATCCAGAGTATTTCATATGGACGCAAATTGTGTGTTAATTGGTCAATGTGAGGGAGCGAGGGATGCAGTAAAGGAGGAATAATGTATCGGAAAAGAGATACTCGGAACCCCAAAGAAAATCCTATCGTTTCCGTAGAAACGTATCCCGATTTAGAATGACAATGCAGGGAATCCAGAGTATTTCATATGGACGCAAATTGTGTGTTAATTCGTCAATGTGAGGGAGCGAGGGATGCAGTAAAGGAGGAATAATGCATCGGAAAAGAGATACTCGGTACCCCAAAGAAAATCCTATCGTTTCCGTAGAAACGTATCTCGATTTAGAAGGATAATGCAGGGAGTCCAGAGTATTTCATATGGACGCAAATTGTGTGTTATTTCGTCAATGTGAGGAAGCGAGGGATGCATTAAAGGAGGAATAATGCATCGGAAAAGAGATACTCGGAACCCCAAAGAAAATCCTATCGTTTCCGTAGAAACGAATCCCGATTTAGAAGGATAATGCAGGGAACCCAGAGTATTTCATATGGACGCAATTTGTGTGTTAATTCGTCAATGTGAGGGAGCGAGGGATGCAGTAAAGGAGGAATAATGCATCGGAAAAGAGATACTCGGAACCCCAAAGAAAATCCTATCGTTTCCATAGAAACGTATCTCGATTTAGAAGGACAATGCAGGGAATCCAGAGTATTTCATATGGACGCAAATTGTGTGTTAATTCGTCAATGTGAGGGAGCGAGGGATGCAGTAAAGGAGGAACAATGCATCGGAAAAGAGATACTCGGAACCCCAAAGAAAATCCTATCGTTTCCGTAGAAACGTATCTCGATTTAGAAGGACAATGCAGGGAATCCAGAGTATTTCATATGGACGCAAATTGTGTGTTAATTCGTCAATGTGAGGGAGAGAGGGATGCAGTAAAGGAGGAATAATGCATCGGAAAAGAGATACTCGGAACCCCAAAGAAAATCCTATCGTTTCCGTAGAAACGTATCTCGATTTAGAAGGACAATGCAGGGAATCCAGAGTATTCCATATGGACGCAAATTGTGTGTTAATTCGTCAATGTGAGGGAGCGAGGGATGCAGTAAAGGAGGAATAATGCATCGGATAAGCGATACACGGAACCCCAAAGAAAATCCTATCGTTTCCTTAGAAACGTATCTCGATTTAGAAGGACAATGCAGGGAATCCAGAGTATTTCATATGGACGCAAATTGTGTGTTAATTCGTCAATGTGAGGGAGCGAGAAATGCAGTAAAGGAGGAATAATGCATTGGAAAAGAGATCCTCGGATCCCCAAAGAAAATCCTATCGTTTCCGTAGAAACGTATCTCGATTTAGAAAGACAATGCAGGGAATCCAGAGTATATCATATGGACGCAAATTGTGTGTTAATTCGTCAATTTGAGGGAGCGAGGGATGAAGTAAAGGAGGAATAATGCATTGGAAAAGAGATACTCGACTCACAAAAGGAAATCCTATCGTTTCCGTAGAAACGTATCTCGTTTTAGAAAGATAATGCAGGGAACGCAGAGTATTTCATATGGACGCAAATTGTGTGTTAATTCGGCAATGTGAGGGAGCGAGGGATGCAGTAAAGGAGGAATAATGCATTGGAAAAGAGATACTCGGAACCCCAAAGAAAATCGTATCGTTTCCATAGAAACGTATCTCGATTTAGAAGGACAATGCAAGGAATAGAGAGTATTTCATATGGACGCAAATTGTGTGTTAATTCGTCAATGTGAGGGAGCGAGGGATGCAGTAAAGGAGGAATAATGCATCGGAAAACAGATACTCGGAACCCCAAAGAAAATCCTATCGTTTCCGTAGAAACGTATCTCGATTTAGAAGGACAACGCAGGGAATCCAGAGTATTTCATATGGACGCAAATTGTGTGTTAATTTGTCAATGTGAGGGAGCGAGGTATGCAGTAAAGGAGGAATAATGCATCGGAAAAGAGATACTCGGAACCCCAAAGAAAATCCTATCATTTCCGTAGAAACGTATCTCGATTTAAAAGGACAATGCAGGGAATCCAGAGAATTTCATATGGACGCAAATTGTGTGTTAATTTGTCAATGTGAGGGAGCGAGGTATGCAGTAAAGGAGGAATAATAAATCGGAAAAGAGATACTCGGTACCCCAAAGAAAATCCTATCGTTTCCGTAGAAACGTATCTCGATTTACAAGGACAATGCAGGGAATCCAGAGTATTTCATATGGACGCAAATTGTGTGTTAATTCGTCAATGTGAGGGAGCGAGGGATGCGGTAAAGGAGGAATAATGCATCGGAAAAGAGATACACGGAACCCCAAAGAAAATCCTATCGTTTCCGTGGAAACGAATCCCGATTTAGAAGGACAATGCAGGGAATCCAGAGAATTTCATATGGACGCAAATTGTGTGTTAATTTGTCAATGTGAGGGAGCGAGGAATGCAGTAAAGGAGGAATAATGCATCGGAAAAGAGATACTCGGAACCCCAAAGAAAATCCTATCATTTCCGTAGAAACGTATCTCGATTTAAAAGGACAATGCAGGGAATCCAGTGTATTTCATATGGACGCAAATTGTGTGTTAATTCGTCAATGTGAGGGAGCGAGGGATGCAGTAATGGAGGAATAATGCATCGGAAAAGAGATACTCGGAACCCCAAGGAAAATCCTACCGTTTCCGTAGAAACATATCTCGATTTAGAAGGACAATGCAGGGAATCCAGAGTATTTCATATAGACGCAAATTGTGTGTTAATTCTTCAATGTGAGGGAGCGAGGGATGCAGTAAAGGAGGAATAATGCATCTAAAAAGAGATACTCGGAACCCCAAAGAAAATCCTATCGTTTCCGTAGAAACGTATCTCGATTTAGAAGGACAATGCAGGGAATCCAGAGTATTTCATATGGACGCAAATTGTGTGTTAATTGGTCAGTGTGAGGGAGCGAGGGATGCCGTAAAGGAGGAATAATGTATCGGAAAAGAGATACTCGGAACCCCAAAGAAAATCCTATCGTTTCCGTAGAAACGTATCCCGATTTAGAAGGACAATGCAGGGAATCCAGAGTATTTCATATGGACGCAAATTGTGTGTTAATTCGTCAATGTGAGGGAGCAAGGGATGCAGTAAGAGAGGAATAATGCATCGGAAAAGAGATACTCGGTACCCCAAAGAAAATCCTATCCTTTCCGTAGAAACGTATCTCGATTTAGAAGGATAATGCAGGGAATCCAGAGTATTTCATATGGACGCAAATTGTGTGTTATTTCGTCAATGTGAGGAAGCGAGGGATGCAGTAAAGGAGGAATAATGCATCGGAAAACAGATACTCGGAACCCCAAAGAAAATCCTATCGTTTCCGTAGAAACGAATCCCGATTTAGAAGGATAATGCAGGGAACCCAGAGTATTTCATATGGACGCAATTTGTGTGTTAATTCGTCAATGTGAGGGAGCGAGGGATGCAGTAAAGGAGGAATAATGCATCGGAAAAGAGATACTCGGAACCCCAAAGAAAATCCTATCGTTTCCATAGAAACGTATCTCGATTTAGAAGGACAATGCAGGGAATCCAGAGTATTTCATATGGACGCAAATTGTGTGTTAATTCGTCAATGTGAGGGAGCGAGGGATGCAGTAAAGGAGGAATAATGCATCGGAAAAGAGATACTCGGAACCCCAAAGAAAATCCTATCGTTTCCGTAGAAACGTATCTCGATTTAGAAGGACAATGCAGGGAATCCAGAGTATTTCATATGGACGCAAATTGTGTGTTAATTCGTCAATGTGAGGGAGAGAGGGATGCAGTAAAGGAGGAATAATGCATCGGAAAAGAGATACTCGGAACCCCAAAGAAAATCCTATCGTTTCCGTAGAAACGTATCTCGATTTAGAAGGACAATGCAGGGAATCCAGAGTATTCCATATGGACGCAAATTGTGTGTTAATTCGTCAATGTGAGGGAGCGAGGGATGCAGTAAAGGAGGAATAATGCATCGGATAAGCGATACACGGAACCCCAAAGAAAATCCTATCGTTTCCTTAGAAACGTATCTCGATTTAGAAGGACAATGCAGGGAATCCAGAGTATTTCATATGGACGCAAATTGTGTGTTAATTCGTCAATGTGAGGGAGCGAGAAATGCAGTAAAGGAGGAATAATGCATTGGAAAAGAGATCCTCGGATCCCCAAAGAAAATCCTATCGTTTCCGTAGAAACGTATCTCGATTTAGAAAGACAATGCAGGGAATCCAGAGTATATCATATGGACGCAAATTGTGTGTTAATTCGTCAATTTGAGGGAGCGAGGGATGAAGTAAAGGAGGAATAATGCATTGGAAAAGAGATACTCGACTCCCAAAAGGAAATCCTATCGTTTCCGTAGAAACGTATCTCGTTTTAGAAAGATAATGCAGAGAACGCAGAGTATTTCATATGGACGCAAATTGTGTGTTAATTCGGCAATGTGAGGGAGCGAGGGATGCAGTAAAGGAGGAATAATGCATCGGAAAAGAGATACTCGGAACCCCAAAGAAAATCGTATCGTTTCCATAGAAACGTATCTCGATTTAGAAGGACAATGCAAGGAATAGAGAGTATTTCATATGGACGCAAATTGTGTGTTAATTCGTCAATGTGAGGGAGCGAGGGATGCAGTAAAGGAGGAATAATGCATCGGAAAACAGATACTCGGAACCCCAAACAAAATCCTATCGTTTCCGTAGAAACGTATCTCGATTTAGAAGGACAACGCAGGGAATCCAGAGTATTTCATATGGACGCAAATTGTGTGTTAATTCGTTAATGTGAGGGAGCGAGGGATGCAGTAAGGGAGGAATAAAGCATCAGAAAAGAGATACTCGGAACCCCAAAGAAGATCCTATCGTTTCCGTAGAAACGTATCTCGATTTAGAAGGACAATGCAGGGAATCCAGAGTATTTCATATGGATGCAAATTGTGTGTTAATTCGTCAATGTGAGGGAGCGAGTGATGCAGTAAAGGAGGAATAATTCATCGGAAAAGAGATACGCGGATCCCCAATGAAAATCCTATCGTTTCCGTAGAAACGTATCTCGATTAAGAAGGACAATGCTGGGAATCCAGAGTATTTTATATGGATGAAAATTGTGTGTTAATTCGTCAATGTGAGGGAGCGAGGGATGCAGTAAAGGAGGAATAATGCATCGGAAAAGAGATACTCGGAACCCCAAAGCAAATCCTACCATTTCCGTAGAAACGTATCTCGATTTAGAAGGATAATGCAGGGAAACCAGAGTATTTCATATGGACGCAAATAGTGTGTTATTTCGTCAATGTGAGGGAGCGAGGGATGCAGTAAAGGAGGAATTATGCATCGGAAAAGAGATACTCGGAGCCCCAAACAAAATCCTATCGTTTCCATAGAAACGTATCTCGATTTAGAAGGACAATGCAGGGAATCCAGAGTATTTCATATGGACGCAAATTGTGTGTTAATTCGTCAATTTGAGGGAGCGAGGGATGCAGTAAAGGAGGAATAATGCATCGGATAAGCGATACACGGAACCCCAAAGAAAATCCTATCGTTTCCTTAGAAACGTATCTCGATTTAGAAGGACAATGCAGGGAATCCAGAGTATTTCATATGGACGCAAATTGTGTGTTAATTCGTCAATGTGAGGGAGCGAGAAATGCAGTAAAGGAGGAATAATGCATTGGAAAAGAGATCCTCGGATCCCCAAAGAAAATCCTATCGTTTCCGTAGAAACGTATCTCGATTTAGAAAGACAATGCAGGGAATCCAGAGTATATCATATGGACGCAAATTGTGTGTTAATTCGTCAATTTGAGGGAGCGAGGGATGAAGTAAAGGAGGAATAATGCATTGGAAAAGAGATACTCGACTCCCAAAAGGAAATCCTATCGTTTCCGTAGAAACGTATCTCGTTTTAGAAAGATAATGCAGAGAACGCAGAGTATTTCATATGGACGCAAATTGTGTGTTAATTCGGCAATGTGAGGGAGCGAGGGATGCAGTAAAGGAGGAATAATGCATCGGAAAAGAGATACTCGGAACCCCAAAGAAAATCGTATCGTTTCCATAGAAACGTATCTCGATTTAGAAGGACAATGCAAGGAATAGAGAGTATTTCATATGGACGCAAATTGTGTGTTAATTCGTCAATGTGAGGGAGCGAGGGATGCAGTAAAGGAGGAATAATGCATCGGAAAACAGATACTCGGAACCCCAAACAAAATCCTATCGTTTCCGTAGAAACGTATCTCGATTTAGAAGGACAACGCAGGGAATCCAGAGTATTTCATATGGACGCAAATTGTGTGTTAATTCGTTAATGTGAGGGAGCGAGGGATGCAGTAAGGGAGGAATAAAGCATCAGAAAAGAGATACTCGGAACCCCAAAGAAGATCCTATCGTTTCCGTAGAAACGTATCTCGATTTAGAAGGACAATGCAGGGAATCCAGAGTATTTCATATGGATGCAAATTGTGTGTTAATTCGTCAATGTGAGGGAGCGAGTGATGCAGTAAAGGAGGAATAATTCATCGGAAAAGAGATACGCGGATCCCCAATGAAAATCCTATCGTTTCCGTAGAAACGTATCTCGATTAAGAAGGACAATGCTGGGAATCCAGAGTATTTTATATGGATGAAAATTGTGTGTTAATTCGTCAATGTGAGGGAGCGAGGGATGCAGTAAAGGAGGAATAATGCATCGGAAAAGAGATACTCGGAACCCCAAAGCAAATCCTACCATTTCCGTAGAAACGTATCTCGATTTAGAAGGATAATGCAGGGAAACCAGAGTATTTCATATGGACGCAAATAGTGTGTTATTTCGTCAATGTGAGGGAGCGAGGGATGCAGTAAAGGAGGAATTATGCATCGGAAAAGAGATACTCGGAGCCCCAAACAAAATCCTATCGTTTCCATAGAAACGTATCTCGATTTAGAAGGACAATGCAGGGAATCCAGAGTATTTCATATGGACGCAAATTGTGTGTTAATTCGTCAATGTGAGGGAGCGAGGGATGCAGTAAAGGAGGAATAATGCATCGGAAATGAGATACTCGGAACCCCAGAGAAAATCCTATCGTTTCCGTAGAAACGTATCTCGATTTACAAGGACAATGCAGGGAATCCAGAGTATTTCATATGGACGCAAATTGTGTGTTAATTCGTCAATGTGAGGGAGAGAGGGATGCAGTGAAGAAGGAATAATCCATCGGAAAAGAGATACACGGAACCCCAAAGAAAATCATATCGTTTCCGTAGAAACGTATCTCGATTTAGAAGGACAATGCAGGGAATCCAGAGTATTCCATATGGACGCAAATTGTGTGTGTAAATACGGCAATCTGAGGGAGCGAGGGATGCAGTAAAGGAGGAATAATGCATCGGAAAAGAGATACTCGGAACCCCAAAGAAAATCCTATCGTTTCCGTGGAAACGTATCTCGATTTAGAAGGACAATGCAAGGAATCCAGAGTATTTCATATGGACGCAAATTGTGCGTTAATTCGACAATGTGAGGGAGCGAGGGATGCAGTAAAGGAGGAATAATGCATCGGAAAAGAGATACTCGGAACCCCAAAGGAAATCCTATCGTTTCGGTAGAAACGTATCTCGATTTAGAAGGACAATGCAGGGAATCCAGAGAATTTCATATGGACGCAAATTGTGTGTTAATTCTTCAATGTGAGGGAGCGAGTGATGCAGTAAAGGAGGAATAATGCATCGGAAAAGAGATACTCGGAACCTCAAAGAAAATCCTATCGTTTCCGTAGAAACGTATCTCGATTTAGAAGGACAATGAAGGGAATCCAGAGTATTTCATATGGACGCAAATTGTGTGTTAATTGGTCAATGTGAGGGAGCGAGGGATGCAGTAAAGGAGGAATAATGTATCGGAAAAGAGATACTCGGAACCCCAAAGAAAATCCTATCGTTTCCGTAGAAACGTATCTCGATTTAGAAGGACAATGCAGGGAATCCAGAGTATTTCATATGGACGCAAATTGTGTGTTAATTCGTCAATGTGAGGGAGCGAGGGATGCAGTAAAGGAGGAATAATGCATCGGAAAAGAGATACTCGGAACCCCAAAGAAAATCCTATCGTTTCCGTAGAAACGTATCTCGATTTAGAAGGATAATCCAGGGAATCCAGAGTATTTCATATGGACGCAAATTGTGTGTTAATTCGTCAATGTGAGGGAGCGAGGAATGCAGTAAGGGAGGAATAATGCATCGGAAAAGAGATACTCTTAACCCCAAAGAAAATCCTATCTTATCCGTAGAAACGTATCTCGATTTAGAAGGACAATGCAGGGAATCCAGAGTATTTCATATGGACGTAAATGGTGTGCTAATTCGTCAATGTGGGGGAGCGAGGGATGCAGTAAAGGAGGAATAATGCATCGGAAAAGAGATACTCGGAACCCCAAAGAAAATCCTATCGTTTCCGTAGAAACGTATCTCGATTTAGAAGGACAATGAAGGGAATCCAGAGTATTTCATATGGACGCAAATTGTGTATTTATTCATCAATGTGAGGGAGCGAGGGATGCAGTAAAGGAGGAATAATGCATCGGAAAAGAGATACTCGGAACCCCAAAGAAAATCCTATCGTTTCCGTAGAAACGAATCCCGATTTAGAAGGACAATGCAGGGAATCCAGAGAATTTCATATGGACGCAAATTGTGTGTTAATTTGTCAATGTGAGGGAGCGAGGTATGCAGTAAAGGAGGAATAATAAATCGGAAAAGAGATACTCGGAACCCCAAAGAAAATCCTATCGTTTCCGTAGAAACGTATCTCGATTTACAAGGACAATGCAGGGAATCCAGAGTATTTCATATGGACGCAAATTGTGTGTTAATTCGTCAATGTGAGGGAGCGAGGGATGCGGTAAAGGAGGAATAATGCATCGGAAAAGAGATACACGGAACCCCAAAGAAAATCCTATCGTTTCCGTGGAAACGAATCCTGATTTAGAAGGACAATGCAGGGAATCCAGAGAATTTCACATGGACGCAAATTGTGTGTTAATTTGTCAATGTGAGGGAGCGAGGTATGCAGTAACGGAGGAATAATGCATCGGAAAAGAGATACTCGGAACCCCAAAGAAAATCCTATCATTTCCGTAGAAACGTATCTCGATTTAAAAGGACAATGCAGGGAATCCAGAGTATTTCATATGGACGCAAATTGTGTGTTAATTCGTCAATGTGAGGGAGCGAGGGATGCAGTAAAGGAGGAATAATGCATCGGAAAAGAGATACTCGGAACCCCAAGGAAAATCCTACCGTTTCCGTATAAAACATATCTCGATTTAGAAGGACAATGCAGGGAATCCAGAGTATTTCATATAGACGCAAATTGTGTGTTAATTCTTCAATGTGAGGGAGCTAGGGATGCAGTAAAGGAGGAATAATGCATCTAAAAAGAGATACTCGGAACCCCAAAGAAAATCCTATCGTTTCCGTAGAAACGTATCTCGATTTAGAAGGACAATGCAGGGAATCCAGAGTATTTCATATGGACGCAAATTGTGTGTTAATTGGTCAATGTGAGGGAGCGAGGGATGCAGTAAAGGAGGAATAATGTATCGGAAAAGAGATACTCGGAACCCCAAAGAAAATCCTATCGTTTCCGTTGAAACGTATCTCGATTTAGAAGGACAATGCAGGGAATCCAGAGTATTTCATATGGACGCAAATTGTGTGTTAATTCGTCAATGTGAGGGAGCGAGGGATGCAGTAAAGGAGGAATAATGCATCGGAAAAGAGATACTCGGAACCCCAAAGAAAATCCTATCGTTTCCGTAGAAACGTATCTCGATTTAGAAGGATAATGCAGGGAATCCAGAGTATTTCATATGGACGCAAATTGTGTGTTATTTCGTCAATGTGAGGAAGCGAGGGATGCAGTAAAGGAGGAATAATGCATCGGAAAAGAGATACTCGGAACCCCAAAGAAAATCCTATCGTTTCCGTAGAAACGAATCCCGATTTAGAAGGATAATGCAGGGAACCCAGAGTATTTCATATGGACGCAATTTGTGTGTTGATTCGTCAATGTGAGGGAGCGAGGGATGCAGTAAAGGAGGAATAATGCATCGGAAAAGAGATACTCGGAACCCCAAAGAAAATCCTATCGTTTCCATAGAAACGTATCTCGATTTAGAAGGACAATGCAGGGAATCCAGAGTATTTCATATGGACGCAAATTGTGTGTTAATTCGTCAAAGTGAGGGAGCGAGGGATGCAGTAAAGGAGGAATAATGCATCGGAAAAGAGATACTCGGAACCCCAAAGAAAATCCTATCGTTTCCGTAGAAACGTATCTCGATTTAGGACAATGCAGGGAATCCAGAGTATTTCATATGGACGCAAATTGTGTGTTAATTCGTCAATGTGAGGGAGAGACGGATGCAGTAAAGGAGGAATAATGCATCGGAAAAGAGATACTCGGAACCCCAAAGAAAATCCTATCGTTTCCGTAGAAATGTATCTCGATTTAGAAGGACAATGCAGGGAATCCAGAGTATTCCATATGGACGCAAATTGTGTGTTAATTCGTCAATGTGAGGGAGCGAGGGATGCAGTAAAGGAGGAATAATGCATCGGATAAGCGATACACGGAACCCCAAAGAAAATCCTATCGTTTCCTTAGAAACGTATCTCGATTTAGAAGGACAATGAAGGGAATCTAGAGTATTTCATATGGACGCAAATTGTGTGTTAATTCGTCAATGTGAGGGAGCAAGAAATGCAGTAAAGGAGGAATAATGCATTGGAAAAGAGATCCTCGGATCCCCAAAGAAAATCCTATCGTTTCCGTAGAAACGTATCTCGATTTAGAAAGACAATGCAGGGAATCCAGAGTATATCATATGGACGCAAACTGTGTGTTAATTCGTCAATTTGAGGGAGCGAGGGATGAAGTAAAGGAGGAATAATGCATCGGAAAAGAGATACTCGACTCCCAAAAGGAAATCCTATCGTTTCCGTAGAAACGTATCTCGTTTTAGAAAGATAATGCAGGGAACGCAGAGTATTTCATATGGACGCAAAATGTGTGTTAATTCGGCAATGTGAGGGAGCGAGGGATGCAGTAAAGGAGGAATAATGCATCGGAAAAGAGATACTCGGAACCCCAAAGAAAATCGTATCGTTTCCATAGAAACGTATCTCGATTTAGAAGGACAATGCAAGGAATAGAGAGTATTTCATATCGACGCAAATTGTGTGTTAATTCGTAAATGTGAGGGAGCGAGGGATGCAGTAAAGGAGGAATAATGCATCGGAAAAGAGATACTCGGAACCCCAAAGAAAATCCTATCGTTTCCGTAGAAACGTATCTCGATTTAGAAGGACAATGCAGGGAATCCAGAGTATTTCATATGGACGCAAATTGTGTGTTAATTCGTTAATGTGAGGGAGCGAGGGATGCAGTAAGGGAGGAATAATGCATCAGAAAAGAGATACTCGGAACCCCAAAGAAGATCCTATCGTTTCCGTAGAAACGTATCTCGATTTAGAAGGATAACGCAGGGAAACCAGAGTATTTCATATGGACGCAAATAGTGTGTTATTTCGTCAATGTGAGGGAGCGAGGGATGCAGTAAAGGAGGAATTATGCATCGGAAAAGAGATACTCGGAACCCCAAAGAAAATCCTATCGTTTCCGTTGTAACGAATCCCGATTTAGAAGGACAATGCAGGGAACCCAGAGTATTTCATATGGACGCAATTTGTGTGTTAATTCGTCAATGTGAGGGAGCGAGGGATGCAGTAAAGGAGGAATAATGCATCGGAAAAGAGATACTCGGAGAACCAAACAAAATCCTATCGTTTCCATAGAAACGTATCTCGATTTAGAAGGACAATGCAGGGAATCCAGAGTATTTCATATGGACGCAAATTGTGTGTTAATTCGTCAATGTGAGGGAGCGAGGGATGAAGTAAAGGAGGAATAATGCATCGGAAATGAGATACTCGGAACCCCAAAGAAAATCCTATCGATTCCGTAGAAACGTATCTCGATTTACAAGGACAATGCAGGGAATCCAGAGTATTTCATATGGACGCAAATTGTGTGTTAATTCGTCAATGTGAGGGAGAGAGGGATGCAGTGAAGAAGGAATAATCCATCGGAAAAGAGATACTCGGAACCCCAAAGAAAATCATATCGTTTCCGTAGAAACGTATCTCGATTTAGAAGGACAATGCAGGGAATCCAGAGTATTCCATATGGACGCAAATTGTGTGTTAATACGGCAATCTGAGGGAGCGAGGGATGCAGTAAAGGAGGAATAATGCATCGGAAAAGAGATACTCGGAACCCCAAAGAAAATCCTATCGTTTCCGTAGAAACGTATCTCGATTTAGAAGGACAATGCAAGGAATCCAGAGTATTTCATATGGACGCAAATTGTGCGTTAATTCGTCAATGTGAGGGAGCGAGGGATGCAGTAAAGGAGGAATAATGCATCGGAAAAGAGATACTCGGAACCCCAAAGGAAATCCTATCGTTTCGGTAGAAACGTATCTCGATTTAGAAGGACAATGCAGGGAATCCAGAGAATTTCATATGGACGCAAATTGTGTGTTAATTCGTCAATGTGGGGTAGCGAGGGATGCAGTAAAGGAGGAATAATGCATCGGAAAAGAGATACTCGACTCCCAAAAAAAAATCCTATCGTTTCCGTAGAAACGTATCTCGTTTTAGAAAGATCATGCAGGGAACCCAGAGTATTTCATATGGACGCAAATTGTGTGTTAATTCGGCAATGTGAGGGAGCGAGGGATGCAGTAAAGGAGGAATAATGCATCGGAAAAGAGATACTTGGAACACCAAAGAAAATCGTATCGTTTCCGTTAAAACGTATCTCGATTTAGAAGGACAGTGCAGGGAATCCAGAGTATTTCATATGGACGCAAATTGTGTGTTAATTCGTCAATGTGAGGGAGCGAGGGATGCAGTAAAGGAGGAATAATGCATCGGAAAAGAGATACTCGGAACCCCAAAGAAAATCCTATCGTTTCCGTAGAAACGTATCTTGATTTAGAAGGACAATGCAGGGAATCCAGAGTATTTCATATGGACGCAAATTGTGTGTTAATTCGTCAATGTGGGGGAGAGAGGGATGCAGTGAAGAAGGAATAATCCATCGGAAAAGAGATACTCGGAACCCCAAAGAAAATCATATCGTTTCCGTAGAAACGTATCTCGATTTAGAAGGACAATGCAGGGAATCCAGAGTATTCCATATGGACGCAAATTGTGTGTTAATACGGCAATCTGAGGGAGCGAGGGATGCAGTAAAGGAGGAATACTGCATCGGAAAAGTGATACTCGGAACCCCAAAGAAAATCCTATCGTTTCCGTAGAAACGTATCTCGATTTAGAAGGACAATGCAAGGAATCCAGAGTATTTCATATGGACGCAAATTGTGCGTTAATTCGTCAATGTGAGAGAGCGAGGGATGCAGAAAAGGAGGAATAATGCATCGGAAA
The DNA here is from genome assembly GCF_023898315.1 of Schistocerca nitens. Classification (NCBI taxonomy): domain Eukaryota; kingdom Metazoa; phylum Arthropoda; class Insecta; order Orthoptera; family Acrididae; genus Schistocerca; species Schistocerca nitens. The sequence goes on along the minus strand of NC_064615.1, from coordinate 1,132,780,689 downwards.
AGAGATACTCGGAACCCCAAAGGAAATCCTATCGTTTCGGTAGAAACGTATCTCGATTTAGAAGGACAATGCAGGGAATCCAGAGAATTTCATATGGACGCAAATTGTGTGTTAATTCGTCAATGTGGGGTAGCGAGGGATGCAGTAAAGGAGGAATAATGCATCGGAAAAGAGATACTCGACTCCCAAAAAAAAATCCTATCGTTTCCGTAGAAACGTATCTCGTTTTAGAAAGATAATGCAGGGAACCCAGAGTATTTCATATGGACGCAAATTGTGTGTTAATTCGGCAATGTGAGGGAGCGAGGGATGCAGTAAAGGAGGAATAATGCATCGGAAAAGAGATACTCAGAACCCCAAAGAAAATCGTATCGTTTCCGTTAAAACGTATCTCGATTTAGAAGGACAGTGCAGGGAATCCAGAGTATTTCATATGGACGCAAATTGTGTGTTAATTCGTCAATGTGAGGGAGCGAGGGATGCAGTAAAGGAGGAATAATGCATCGGAAAAGAGATACTCGGAACCCCAAAGAAAATCCTATCGTTTCCGTAGAAACGTATCTTGATTTAGAAGGACAATGCAGGGAATCCAGAGTATTTCATATGGACGCAAATTGTGTGTTAATTCGTCAATGTGAGGGAGCGAGGGATGCAGTAAAGGAGGAATAATGCATCGTAAAAGAGATACTCGGAACCCCAAAGAAAATCCTATCGTTTCCGTAGAAACGTATCTCGATTTAGAAGGACAATGCAGGGAATCCAGAGTATTTCATATGGACGCAAATTGTGTGTTAATTCGTCAATGTGAGGGAGCGAGGGATGCAGTAAAGAAGGAATAATGCATCGGAAAAGAGATACTCGACTCCCAAAAGAAAATCCTATCGTTTCCGTAGAAACGTATCTCGATTTAGAAAGATATTGCAGGGAACCCAGAGTATTTCATATGGACGCAATTTGTGTAATATTTCGGCATTGTGAGGAAGCGAGGGATGCAGTAAAGGAGGAATAATGCATCGGAATAGAGATACTCGGAACCTCAAAGAAAATCCTGTCGTTTCCGTAGAAAAGATTCCCGATTTAGAAGGACAAAGCAGAGAATCCAGAGTATTTCATATGGACGCAAAATGTGTGTTAATTCGTCAATGTGAGGGAGCGAGGGATGCAGTAAAGGAGGAATAATGCATCGGAAAAGAGATACTCGGAACCCCAAAGAAAATCCTATCGTTTCCGTAGAAACGTATCTCGATTTAGAAGGACAATGCAGGGAATCCTGAGTATTTCATATGGACGCAAATTGTGTGTTAAATCGTCATTTTGAGGGAGCGAGGGATGCAGTAAAGGAGGAATAATGCATCGGAAAAGAAATACTGGGAACCCCAAAGAAAATCCTATCGTTTCCGTAGAAACGTATCTCGATTTAGAAGGACAATGCAGAGAATCCAGAGTACATCATATGGACGCAAATTGTGTGTTAATTCGTCAATGTGAGGGTGAGTGTTAATTCGTCACACTCAGGGAGCGAGGGATGCTGTAAAGGAGGAATAATGCATCGGAAAAGAGATACTCGGAACCCCAAAGAAAATCCTATCGTTTCCGTAGAAACGTATCTCGATTTAGAAGGACAATGCAGGGAATCCAGAGTATTTCATATGGACGCAAATTGTGTGTCAATTCGTCAATGTGAGGAAGCGAGGGATGCAGTAAAGGAGCAATAATGCATCGGAAAAGAGATACTCGGAACCCCAAAGGAAATCCTATCGTTTCGGTAGAAACGTATCTCGATTTAGAAGGACAGTGCAGGGAATCCAGAGAATTTCATATGGACGCAAATTGTGTGTTAATTCGTCAATGTGGGGTAGCGAGGGATGCAGTAAAGGAGGAATAATGCATCGGAAAAGAGATACTCGACTCCCAAAAAAAAATCCTATCGTTTCCGTAGAAACGTATCTCGTTTTAGAAAGATCATGCAGGGAACCCAGAGTATTTCATATGGACGCAAATTGTGTGTTAATTCGGCAATGTGAGGGAGCGAGGGATGCAGTAAAGGAGGAATAATGCATCGGAAAAGAGATACTCGGAACCCCAAAGAAAATCGTATCGTTTCCGTTAAAACGTATCTCGATTTAGAAGGACAGTGCAGGGAATCCAGAGTATTTCATATGGACGCAAATTGTGTGTTAATTCGTCAATGTGAGGGAGCGAGGGATGCAGTAAAGGAGGAATAATGCATCGGAAAAGAGATACTCGGAACCCCAAAGAAAATCCTATCGTTTCCGTAGAAACGTATCTTGATTTAGAAGGACAATGCAGGGAATCCAGAGTATTTCATATGGACGCAAATTGTGTGTTAATTCGTCAATGTGAGGGAGAGAGGGATGCAGTGAAGAAGGAATAATCCATCGGAAAAGAGATACTCGGAACCCCAAAGAAAATCATATCGTGTCCGTAGAAACGTATCTCGATTTAGACGGACAATGCAGGGAATCCAGAGTATTCCATATGGACGCAAATTGTGTGTTAATACGGCAATCTGAGGGAGCGAGGGATGCAGTAAAGGAGGAATAATGCATCGGAAAAGTGATACTCGGAACCCCAAAGAAAATCCTATCGTTTCCGTAGAAACGTATCTCGATTTAGAAGGACAATGCAAGGAATCCAGAGTATTTCATATGGACGCAAATTGTGCGTTAATTCGTCAATGTGAGAGAGCGAGGGATGCAGTAAAGGAGGAATAATGCATCGGAAAAGAGATACTCGGAACGCCAAAGGAAATCCTATCGTTTCGGTAGAAACGTATCTCGATTTAGAAGGACAATGCAGGGAATCCAGAGAATTTCATATGGACGCAAATTGTGTGTTAATTCGTCAATGTGGGGTAGCGAGGGATGCAGTAAAGGAGGAATAATGCATCGGAAAAGAGATACTCGACTCCCAAAAAAAAATCCTATCGTTTCCGTAGAAACGTATCTCGTTTTAGAAAGATAATGCAGGGAACCCAGAGTATTTCATATGGACGCAAATTGTGTGTTAATTCGGCAATGTGAGGGAGCGAGGGATGCAGTAAAGGAGGAATAATGCATCGGAAAAGAGATACTCGGAACCCCAAAGAAAATCGTATCGTTTCCGTTAAAACGTATCTCGATTTAGAAGGACAGTGCAGGGAATCCAGAGTATTTCATATGGACGCAAATTGTGTGTTAATTCGTCAATGTGAGGGAGCGAGGGATGCAGTAAAGGAGGAATAATGCATCGGAAAAGAGATACTCGGAACCCCAAAGAAAATCCTATCGTTTCCGTAGAAACGTATCTTGATTTAGAAGGACAATGCAGGGAATCCAGAGTATTTCATATGGACGCAAATTGTGTGTTAATTCGTCAATGTGAGGGAGCGAGGGATGCAGTAAAGGAGGAATAATGCATCGTAAAAGAGATACTCCGAACCACAAAGAAAATCCTATCGTTTCCGTAGAAACGTATCTCGATTTAGAAGGACAATGCAGGGAATCCAGAGTATTTCATATGGACGCAAATTGTGTGTTAATTCGTCAATGTGAGGGAGCGAGGGATGCAGTAAAGGAGGAATAATGCATCGGAAAAGAGATACTCGACTCCCAAAAGAAAATCCTATCGTTTCCGTAGAAACGTATCTCGATTTAGAAAGATATTGCAGGGAACCCAGAGTATTTCATATGGACGCAATTTGTGTAATATTTCGGCATTGTGAGGAAGCGAGGGATGCAGTAAAGGAGGAATAATGCATCGGAATAGAGATACTCGGAACCTCAAAGAAAATCCTGTCGTTTCCGTAGAAAAGATTCCCGATTTAGAAGGACAAAGCAGGGAATCCAGAGTATTTCATATGGACGCAAATTGTGTGTTAATTCGTCAATGTGAGGGAGCGAGGGATGCAGTAAAGGAGGAATAATGCATCGGAAAAGAGATACTCGGAACCCCAAAGAAAATCCTATCGTTTCCGTAGAAACGTATCTCGATTTAGAAGGACAATGCAGGGAATCCTGAGTATTTCATATGGACGCAAATTGTGTGTTAAATCGTCATTTTGAGGGAGCGAGGGATGCAGTAAAGGAGGAATAATGCATCGGAAAAGAAATACTGGGAACCCCAAAGAAAATCCTATCGTTTCCGTAGAAACGTATCTCGATTTAGAAGGACAATGCAGAGAATCCAGAGTACATCATATGGACGCAAATTGTGTGTTAATTCGTCAATGTGAGGGTGAGTGTTAATTCGTCACTGTCAGGGAGCGAGGGATGCTGTAAAGGAGGAATAATGCATCGGAAAAGAGATACACGGAACCCCAAAGAAAATCCTATCGTTTCCGTAGAAACGTATCTCGATTTAGAAGGACAATGCAGGGAATCCAGAATATTTCATATGGACGCAAATTGTGTGTTTATTCGTCAATGTGAGGGAGCGAGGGATGCAGTAAAGGAGGAATAATACATCGGAAAAGAGATACACGGAACCCCAAAGAAATTCCTATCGTTTCCGTAGAAACGTATCTCGATTTAGAAGGACAATGCAGGGAATCCAGAATATTTCATATGGACGCAAATTGTGTGTTAATTCGTCAATGTGAGGGAGCGAGGGATGCAGTAAAGGAGGAATAATGCATCGGAAAAGAGATACTCGACTCCCAAAAGAAAATCCTATCGTTTCCGTAGAAACGTATCTCGATTTAGAAAGATAATGCAGGGAACCCAGGGTATTTCATGTGGACGCAATTTGTGTGTTAATTCGGCAATGTGAGGGAGCGAGGGATGCAGTAAAGGAGGAATAATGCATCGGAAAAGAGATACTCAGAACCCCAAAGAAAATCCTGTCGTTTCCGTAGAAACGAATCCCGATTTAGAAGGACAATTCAGGGAATCCAGAGTATTTCATATGGACGCAAATTGTGTGTTAATTCGTCAATGTCAGGGAGCGAGGGATGAAGTAAAGGAGGAATAATGCATCGGAAAAGAGATACTCGGAACCCCAAAGAAAATCCTATCGTTTCCGTAGAAACGAATCTCGATTTACAAGGACAATGCAGGGAATCCAGAGTATTTCATACGGACGGAAATTGTGTGTCAATTCGTCAATGTGAGGAAGCGAGGGATGCAGTAAAGGAGGAATAATGCATCGGAAAAGAGAACTGCGGAACCCCAAAGAAAATCCTATCGTTTCCGTAGAAACGTATCTCGATTTAGAAGGACAATGCAGGGAATCCAGAGTATTTCATATGGACGCAAATTGTGTGTTAATTCGTCAATGTGAGGGAGCGAGGGATGCAGTAAAGGAGGAATAATGCATCGGAAAAGAGATACTCGGAACCCCAAAGAAAATCCTATCGTTTCCGTAGAAACGTATCTTGATTTAGAAGGACAATGCAGGGAATCCAGAGTATTTCATATGGACGCAAATTGTGTGTTTATTCGTCAATGTGAGGGAGCGAGGGATGCAGTAAAGGAGGAACAATGCATCGGAAAAGAGATACTCGGAACCCCAAAGAAAATCCTATCGTTGCCGTAGAAACGTATCTCGATTTAGAAGGACAGTGCAGGGAATCCAGAGTATTTCGTATGGACGCAAATTGTGTGTTAATTCGTCAATGTGAGGGAGCGAGGGATGCAGTAAAGGAGGAATAATGCATCGGAAAAGAGATACTCGACTCCCAAAAGAAAATCCTATCGTTTCCGTAGAAACGTATCTCGATTTAGAAAGATAATGCAGGGAACCCAGAGTATTTCATGTGGACGCAATTTGTGTGTTAATTCGGCAATGTGAGGGAGCGAGGGATGCAGTAAAGGAGGAATAATGCATCGGAAAAGGGATACTCTGAACCCCAAAGAAAATCCTGTCGATTCCGTAGAAACGAATCCCGATTTAGAAGGACAATGCAGGGAATCCAGAGTATTTCATATGGACGCAAATTGTGTGTTAATTCGTCAATGTGAGGGAGCGAGGGATGCAGTAAAGGAGGAATAATGCATCGGAAAAGAGATACTCGGAACCCCTAGGAAAATACTATCGTTTCCATAGAAACGTACCTCGATTTAGAAGGACAATGCTGGGAATCCAGAGTATTTCATATGGACGAAAATTGTGTATCAATTCGTCAATGTGAGGAAGCGAGGGATGCAGTAAAGGAGGAATAATGCATCGGAAAAGAGATGCTCGGAACCCCAAAGAAAATCCTATCGTTGCCGTAGAAACGTATCTCGATTTAGAAGGACAATGCAGGGAATCCAGAGTATTTCGTATGGACGCAAATTGTGTGTTAATTCGTCAATGTGAGGGAGCGAGGGATGCAGTAAAGGAGGAATAATGCATCGGAAAAGAGATACTCGACTCCCAAAAGAAAATCCTATCGTTTCCGTAGAAACGTATCTCGAATTAGAAGGACAATGCAGGGAATCCAGAGTATTTCATATGGACGCAAATTGTGTGTTAATTCGTCAATGTGAGGGAGCGAGAAATGCAGTAAAGGAGGAATAATGCATTGGAAAAGAGATCCTCGGATCCCCAAAGAAAATCCTATCGTTTCCGTAGAAACGTATCTCGATTTAGAAAGACAATGCAGGGAATCCAGAGTATATCATATGGACGCAAATTGTGTGTTAATTCGTCAATTTGAGGGAGCGAGGGATGAAGTAAAGGAGGAATATTGCATCGGAAAAGAGATACTCGACTCCCAAAAGGAAATCCTATCGTTTCCGTAGAAACGTATCTCGTTTTAGAAAGATAATGCAGGGAACGCAGAGTATTTCATATGGACGCAAATTGTGTGTTAATTCGGCAATGTGAGGGAGCGAGGGATGCAGTAAAGGAGGAATAATGCATCGGAAAAGAGATACTCGGAACCCCAAAGAAAATCGTATCGTTTCCATACAAACGTATCTCGATTTAGAAGGACAATGAAAGGAATAGAGAGTATTTCATATGGACGCAAATTGTGTGTTAATTCGTCAATGTGAGGGAGCGAGGGATGCAGTAAAGGAGGAATAATGCATCGGAAAAGAGATACTCGGAACCCCAAAGAAAATCCTATCGTTTCCGTAGAAACGTATCTCGATTTAGAAGGACAATGCAGGGAATCCAGAGTATTTCATATGGACGCAAATTGTGTGTTAATTCGTTAATGTGAGGGAGCGAGGGATGCAGTAAAGGAAGAATAATGCATCGGAAAAGAGATACTCGGAACCCCAAAGAAGATCCTATCGTTTCCGTAGAAACGTATCTCGATTTAGAAGGGCAATGCAGGGAATCCATAGTATTTCATATGGACGCAAATTGTGTGTTAATTCGTCAATGTGAGGGAGCGAGTGATGCAGTAAAGAAGGAATAATTCATCGGAAAAGAGATACGCGGATCCCCAATGAAAATCCTATCGTTTCCGTAGAAACGTATCTCGATTAAGAAGGACAATGCAGGGAATCCAGAGTATTTTATATGGATGAAAATTGTGTGTTAATTCGTCAATGTGAGGGAGCGAGGGATGCAGTAAAGGAGGAATAATGCATCGGAAAAGAGATACTCGGAACCCCAAAGAAAATCCTACCATTTCCGTAGAAACGTATCTCGATTTAGAAGGATAATGCAGGGAAACCAGAGTATTTAATATGGACGCAAATAGTGTGTTATTTCGTCAATGTGAGGGAGCGAGGGATGCAGTAAAGGAGGAATTATGCATCGGAAAAGAGATACTCGGAACCCCAAAGAAAATCCTATCGTTTCCGTTGAAACGAACCCCGATTTAGAAGGACAATGCAGGGAACCCAGAGTATCTCATATGGACGCAATTTGTGTGTTAATTCGTCAATGTGAGGGAGCGAGGGATGCAGTAAAGGAGGAATAACGCATCGGAAAAGAGATACTCGGAGCCCCAAAGAAAATCCCATCGTTTCCATAGAAACGTATCTCGATTTAGAAGGACAATGCAGGGAATCCAGAGTGTTTCATATGGACGCAAATTGTGTGTTAATTCGTCAATGTGAGGGAGCGAGGGATGCAGTAAAGGAGGAATAATGCATCGGAAAAGAGATACTCGGAACCCCGAAGAAAATCCTATCGTTTCCGTAGAAACGTATCTCGATTTACAAGGACAATGCAGGGAATCCAGAGTAATTCATATGGACGCAAATTGTGTGTTAATTCGTCAATGTGAGGGAGAGAGGGATGCAGTGAAGAAGGAATAATCCATCGGAAAAGAGATACTCGGAACCCCAAAGAAAATCATATCGTTTCCGTAGAAACGTATCTCGATTTAGAAGGACAATGCAGGGAATCCAGAGTATTCCATATGGACGCAAATTGTGTGTTAATTCGGCAATCTGAGGGAGCGAGGAATGCAGTAAAGGAGGAATAATGCATCGGAAAAGAGATACTCGGAACCCCAAAGAAAATCCTATCGTTTCCGTAGAAACGTATCTCGATTTAGAAGGACAATGCAAGGAATCAAGAGTATTTCATATGGACGCAAATTGTGTGTTAATTCGTCAATGTGAGGGAGCGAGGGATGCAGTAAAGGAGGAATAATGCATCGGAAAAGAGATACTCGGAACCCCAAAGAAAATCCTATCGTTTCGGTAGAAACGTATCTCGATTTAGAAGGACAATGCAGGGAATCCATAGAATTTCATATGGACGCAAATTGTGTGTTAATTCGTCAATGTGGGTTAGCGAGGGATGCAGTAAAGGAGGAATAATGCATCGGAAAAGAGATACTCGACTCCCAAAAAAAAATCCTATCGTTTCCGTAGAAACGTATCTCGTTTTAGAAAGATAATGCAGGGAACCCAGAGTATTTCATATGGACGCAAATTGTGTGTTAATTCGGCAATGTGAGGGAGCGAGGGATGCAGTAAAGGAGGAATAATGCATCGGAAAAGAGATACTCGGAACCCCAAAGAAAATCCTATCGTTTCCGTAGAAACGTATCTCGATTTAGAAGGACAATGCAGGGAATCCAGAGTATTTCATATGGACGCAAATTGTGTGTTAATTCGTCAATGTGAGGGAGCGAGTCATGCAGTAAAGGAGGAATAATGCATCGAAAAAGAGATACTCGGAACCCCAAAGAAAATCCTATCGTTTCCGTAGAAACGTATCTTGATTTAGAAGGACAATGCAGGGAATCCAGAGTATTTCATATGGACGCAAATTGTGTGTTAATTCGTCAATGTGAGGGAGCGAGAGATGCAGTAAAGGATGAATAATGCATCGTAAAAGAGATACTCGGAACCCCAAAGAAAATCCTATCGTTTCCGTAGAAACGTATCTCGATTTAGGAGGACAATGCAGGGAATCCAGAGTATTTCATATGGACGCAAATTGTGTGTTAATTCGTCAATGTGAGGGACCGAGGGATGCAGTAAAGGAGGAATAATGCATCGGAAAAGAGATACTCGACTCCCAAAAGAAAATCCTATCGTTTCCGTAGAAACGTATCTCGATTTGGAAAGATAATGCAGGGAACCCAGAGTATTTCATATGGACGCAATTTGTGTGTTAATTCGGCAATGTGAGGAAGCGAGGGATGCAGTAAAGGAGGAATAATGCATCGGAAAAGAGATACTCTGAACCTCAAAGAAAATCCTGTCGTTTCCGTAGAAAAGAATCCCGATTTAGAAGTACAAAGCAGGGAATCCAGAGTATTTCATATGGACGCAAATTGTGTGTTAATTCGTCAATGTGAGGGAGCGAGGGATGCAGTGAAGGAGGAATAATGCAACGGAAAAGAGATACTCGGAACCAAAAAGAAAATCCTATCGTTTCCGTAGAAACGTATCTCGATTTAGTAGGACAATGCAGGGAATCCAGAGTATTTCATATGTACGCAAATTGTGTGTTAATTCGTCAATGTGAGTTAGCGAGGGATGCAGTAAATGAGGAATAATGCATCGGAAAAGAGATACTCGGAACCCCAAAGTAAATCCTATCGTTTCCGTAGAAACGTATCTCGATTTAGAAGGACAATGCAGGGAATCCTGAGTATTTCATATGGACGCAAATTGTGTGTTAATTCGTCAATTTGAGGGAGCGAGGGATGCAGTAAAGGAGGAATAATGCATCGGAAAAGAAATACGGGGAACCCCAAAGAAAATCCTATCGTTTCCGTAGAAACGTATCTCGATTTAGAAGGACAATGCAGAGAATCCAGAGTACATCATATGGACGCAAATTGTGTGTTAAATCGTCAATGTGAGGGAGCGAGGGATGCAGTAAAGGAGGAATAATGCCTCGGAAAAGACATACTCGGAAACCCAAAGAAAATCCTATCGTTTCCGTAGAAACGTATCTCGATTTAGAAGGACAATGCAGGGAATCCAGAGTACATCATATGGACGCAAATTGTGTGTTAATTCGTCAATGTCAGGGAGCGAGGGATGCTGTAAAGGAGGAATAATGCATCGGAAAAGAGATACTCGGAACCCCAAAGAAAATCCTATCGTTTCCGTAGAAACGTATCTCGATTTAGAAGGACAATGCAGGGAATCCAGAGTATTTCATATGGACACAAATTGTGTGTCAATTCGTCAATGTGAGGAAGCGAGGGATGCAGTAAAGGAGGAATAATGCATCGGAAAAGAGATACGCGGATCCCCAAAGAAAATCCTATCGTTTCCGTAGAAGCGTATCTCGATTTAGAAGGACAATGCAGGGAATCCAGAGTATTTCATATGGACGCAAGTTGTGTGTTAATTCGTCAATGTGAGGGAGCGAGGGATGCAGTAAAGGAGGAATAATGCATCGAAAAAAGAGATACTCGGAACCCCAAAGAAAATCCTATCGTTTCCGTAGAAACGTATCTTGATTTAGAAGGACAATGCAGGGAATCCAGAGTATTTCATATTGACGCAAATTGTGTGTTAATTCGTCAATGTGAGGGAGCGAGGGATGCAGTAAAGGAGGAATAATGCATCGGAAAAGACATACTCGGAAACCCAAAGAAAATCCTATCGTTTCCGTAGAAACGTATCTCGATTTAGAAGGACAATGCAGGGAATCCAGAGTACATCATATGGACGCAAATTGTGTGTTAATTCGTCAATGTGAGGGAGCGAGGTATGCAGTAAAGGAGGAATTATGCATCGGAAAAGAGATACTCGGAACCCCAAAGAAAATCCTTTCGTTTCCGTAGAAACGTATCTCGATTTAGAAGGACAATGCAGGAAATCCAGAGTATTTCATATGGACGCAAATTGTGTGTTAATTCGTCAATGTGAGGGAGCGAGGGATGCAGTAAAGGAGGAATAATGCATCGGAAAAGAGATACTCGACTCCCTAAAAGAAAATGCTATCGTTTCCGTAGAAACGTATCTCTATTTAGAAAGATAATGCAGGGAACCCAGGGTATTTCATGTGGACGCAATTTGTGTGTTAATTCGGCAATGTGAGGACCGAGGGATGCAGTAAAGGAGGAATAATGCATCGGAAAACAGATACTCAGAACCCCAAAGAAAATCCTGTCGTTTCCGTAGAAACGAATCCCGATTTAGAAGGACAAAGCAGGGAATCCAGAGTATTTCATATGGACGCAAATTGTGTGTTAATTCGTCAATGTCAGGGAGCGAGGGATGAAGTAAAGGAGGAATAATGCATCGGAAAAGAGATACTCGGAACCCCAAAGAAAATCCTATCGTTTCCGTAGAAACGTATCTCGATTTAGAAGGACAATGCAGGGAATCCAGAGTATTTCATATGGACGCAAATTGTGTGTTAATTCGTCAATGTGAGGGAGCGAGGGATGCAGTAAAGGAGGAATAATGCATCGGAAAAGAGATACTCGACTCCCAAAAGAAAATCCTATCGTTTCCGTAGAAACGTATCTCGATTTAGAAAGACAATGCAGGGAACCCAGAGTATTTCATATGGACGCAATTTGTGTGTTAATTCGGCAATGTGATGAAGCGAGGGATGCAGTAAAGGAGGAATAATGCATCGGAAAAGAGATACTCTGAACCTCAAAGAAAATCCTGTCGTTTCCGTAGAAAAGAATCCCGATTTAGAAGGACAAAGCAGGGAATCCAGAGTATTTCATATGGACGCAAATTGTGTGTTAATTCGTCAATGTGAGGGAGCGAGGGATGCAGTGAAGGAGGAATAATGCAACGGAAAAGAGATACTCGGAACCAAAAAGAAAATCCTATCGTTTCCGTAGAAACGTATCTCGATTTCGTAGGACAATGCAGGGAATCCAGAGTATTTCATATGTACGCAAATTGTGTGTTAATTCGTCAATGTGAGTTAGCGAGGGATGCAGTAAATGAGGAATAATGCATCGGAAAAGAGATACTCGGAACCCCAAAGTAAATCCTATCGTTTCCGTAGAATCGTATCTCTATTTAGAAGGACAATGCAGGGAATCCTGAGTATTTCATATGGACGCAAATTGTGTGTTAATGCGTCAATTTGAGGGAGCGAGGGATGCAGTAAAGGAGGAATAATGCATCGGAAAAGAAATACGGGGAACCCCAAAGAAAATCCTATCGTTTCCGTAGAAACGTATCTCGATTTAGAAGGACAATGCAGAGAATCCAGAGTACATCATATGGACGCAAATTGTGTGTTAAATCGTCAATGTGAGGGAGCGAGGGATGCAGTAAAGAAGGAATAATGCATCGGAAAAGACATACTCGGAAACCCAAAGAAAATCCTATCGTTTCCGTAGAAACGTATCTCGATTTAGAAGGACAATGCAGGGAATCCAGAGTACATCATATGGACGCAAATTGTGTGTTAATTCGTCAATGTCAGGGAGCGAGGGATGCTGTAAAGGAGGAATAATGCATCGGAAAAGAGATACTCGGAACCCCAAAGAAAATGCTATCGTTTCCGTAGAAACGTATCTCGATTTAGAAGGACAATGCAGGGAATCCAGAGTATTTCATACGGACACAAATTGTGTGTCAATTCGTCAATGTGAGGAAGCGAGGGATGCAGTAAAGGAGGAATAATGCATCGGAAAATAGATACGCGGATCCCCGAAGAAAATCCTATCGTTTCCGTAGAAGCGTATCTCGATTTAGAAGGACAATGCAGGGAATCCAGAGTATTTCATATGGACGCAAGTTGTGTGTTAATTCGTCAATGTGAGGGAGCGAGGGATGCAGTAAAGGAGGAATAATGCATCGGAAAAGAGATACTCGGAACCCCAAAGAAAATCCTATCGTTTCCGTAGAAACGTATCTTGATTTAGAAGGACAATGCAGGGAATCCAGAGTATTTCATATGGACGCAAATTGTGTGTTAATTCGTCAATGTGAGGGAGCGAGGGATGCAGTAAAGGAGGAATAATGCATCGGAAAAGACATACTCGGAAACCCAAAGAAAATCCTATCGTTTCCGTAGAAACGTATCTCGATTTAGAAGGACAATGCAGGGAATCCAGAGTACATCATATGGACGCAAATAGTGTGTTAATTCGTCAATGTGAGGGAGCGAGGGATGCAGTAAAGGAGGAATAATGCATCGGAAAAGAGATACTCGGAACCCCAAAGAAAATCCTATCGTTTCCGTAGAAACGTATCTTGATTTAGAAGGACAATGCAAGGAATCCAGAGTATTTCATATGGACGCAAATTGTGTGTTTATTCGTCAATGTGAGGGAGCGAGGGATGCAGTAAAGGAGGAATAATGCATCGGAAAAGAGATACTCGGAACCCCAAAGAAAATCCTATCGTTTCCGTAGAAACGTATCTCGATTTAGAAGGACAATGCAGGAAATCCAGAGTATTTCATATGGACGCAAATTGTGTGTTAATTCGTCAATGTGAGGGAGCGAGGGATGCAGTAAAGGAGGAATAATGCATCGGAAAAGAGATACTCGACTCCCAAAAGAAAATGCTATCGTTTCCGTAGAAACGTATCTCTATTTAGAAAGATAATGCAGGGAACCCAGGGTATTTCATGTGGACGCAATTTGTGTGTTAATTCGGCAATGTGAGGGAGCGAGGGATGCAGTAAAGGAGGAATAATGCATCGGAAAAGAGATACTCAGAACCCCAAAGAAAATCCTGTCGTTTCCGTAGAAACGAATCCCGATTTAGAAGGACAATGCAGGGAATCCAGAGTATTTCATATGGACGCAAATTGTGTGTTAATTCGTCAATGTCAGGGAGCGAGGGATGAAGTAAAGGAGGAATAATGCATCGGAAAAGAGATACTCGGAACTCCAAAGAAAATCCTATCGTTTCCGTAGAAACGTATCTCGATTTAGAAGGACAATGCAGGGAATCCAGAGTATTTCATATGGACGCAAATTGTGTGTTAATTCGTCAATGTGAGGGAGCGAGGGATGCAGTAAAGGAGGAATAATGCATCGGAAAAGAGATACTCGACTCCCAAAAGATAATCCTATCGTTTCCGTAGAAACGTATCTCGATTTAGAAAGATAATGCAGGGAACCCAGAGTATTTCATATGGACGCAATTTGTGTGTTAATTCGGCAATGTGAGGAAGCGAGGGATGCAGTAAAGGAGGAATAATGCATCGGAAAAGAGATACTCTGAACCTCAAAGAAAATCCTGTCGTTTCCGTAGAAAAGAATCCCGATTTAGAAGGACAATGCAGGGAATCCAGAGTATTTCATATGGACGCAAATTGTGTGTTAATTCGTCAATGTGAGGGAGCGAGGGATGCAGTGAAGGAGGAATAATGCAACGGAAAAGAGATACTCGGAACCAAAAAGAAAATCCTATCGTTTCCGTAGAAACGTATCTCGATTTAGTAGGACAATGCAGGGAATCCAGAGTATTTCATATGGACGCAAATTGTGTGTTAATTCGTCAATGTGAGTTAGCGAGGGATGCAGTAAATGAGGAATAATGCATCGGAAAAGAGATACTCGGAACCCCAAAGTAAATCCTATCGTTTCCGTAGAAACGTATCTCGATTTAGAAGGACAATGCAGGGAATCCTGAGTATTTCATATGGACGCAAATTGTGTGTTAATGCGTCAATTTGAGAGAGCGAGGGATGCAGTAAAGGAGGAATAATGCATCGGAAAAGAAATACGGGGAACCCCAAAGAAAATCCTATCGTTTCCGTAGAAACGTATCTCGATTTAGAAGGACAATGCAGAGAATCCAGAGTACATCATATGGACGCAAATTGTGTGTTAAATCGTCAATGTGAGGGAGCGAGGGATGCAGTAAAGGAGGAATAATGCATCGGAAAAGACATACTCGGAAACCCAAAGAAAATCCTATCGTTTCCGTAGAAACGTATCTCGATTTAGAAGGACAATGCAGGGAATCCAGAGTACATCATATGGACGCAAATTGTGTGTTAATTCGTCAATGTCAGGGAGCGAGGGATGCTGTAAAGGAGGAATAATGCATCGGAAAAGAGATACTCGGAACCCCAAAGAAAATCCTATCGTTTCCGTAGAAACGTATCTCGATTTAGAAGGACAATGCAGGGAATCCAGAGTATTTCATATGGACACAAATTGTGTGTCAATTCGTCAATGTGAGGAAGCGAGGGATGCAGTAAAGGAGGAATAATGCATCGGAAAATAGATACGCGGATCCCCAAAGAAAATCCTATCGTTTCCGTAGAAGCGTATCTCGATTTAGAAGGACAATGCAGGGAATCCAGAGTATTTCATATGGACGCAAGTTGTGTGTTAATTCGTCAATGTGAGGGAGCGAGGGATGCAGTAAAGGAGGAATAATGCATCGGAAAAGAGATACTCGGAACCCCAAAGAAAATCCTATCGTTTCCGTAGAAACGTATCTTGATTTAGAAGGACATTGCAGGGAATCCAGAGTATTTCATATGGACGCAAATTGTGTGTTAATTGGTCAATGTGAGGGAGCGAGGGATGCAGTAAAGGAGGAATAATGCATCGGAAAAGACATACTCGGAAACCCAAAGAAAATCCTATCGTTTCCGTAGAAACGTGTCTCGATTTAGAAGGACAATGCAGGGAATCCAGAGTACATCATATGGACGCAAATTGTGTGTTAATTCGTCAATGTGAGGGAGCGAGGGATGCAGTAAAGGAGGAATAATGCATCGGAAAAGAGATACTCGGAACCCCAAAGAAAATCCTATCGTTTCCGTAGAAACGTATCTTGATTTAGAAGGACAATGCAGGGAATCCAGAGTACATCATATGGACGCAAATTGTGTGTTAATTCGTCAATGTGAGGGAGCGAGGGATGCAGTAAAGGAGGAATAATGCATCGGAAAAGAGATACTCGACTCCCAAAAGAAAATGCTATCGTTTCCGTAGAAACGTATCTCTATTTAGAAAGATAATGCAGGGAACCCAGGGTATTTCATGTGGACGCAATTTGTGTGTTAATTCGGCAATGTGAGGGAGCGAGGGATGCAGTAAAGGAGGAATAATGCATCGGAAAAGAGATACTCAGAACCCCAAAGAAAATCCTGTCGTTTCCGTAGAAACGAATCCCGATTTAGAAGGACAATGCAGGGAATCCAGAGTATTTCATATGGACGCAAATTGTGTGTTAATTCGTCAATGTCAGGGAGCGAGGGATGAAGTAAAGGAGGAATAATGCATCGGAAAAGAGATACTCGGAACCCCAAAGAAAATCCTATCGTTTCCGTAGAAACGAATCTCGAATTACAAGGACAATGCAGGGAATCCAGAGTAATTCATATGGACGCAAATTGTGTGTCAAATCGTCGATGTGAGGAAGCGAGGGATGCAGTAAAGGAGGAATAATGCATCGGAAAAGAGATACGCGAAACCCCAAAGAAAATCCTATCGTTTCCGTAGAAACGTATCTCGATTTAGAAAGATAATGCAGGGAACCCAGAGTATTTCATATGGACGCAATTTGTGTGTTAATTCGGCAATGTGAGGAAGCGAGGGATGCAGTAAAGGAGGAATAATGCATCGGAAAAGAGATACTCTGAACCTCAAAGAAAATCCTGTCGTTTCCGTAGAAAAGAATCCCGATTTAGAAGGACAAAGCAGGGAATCCAGAGTATTTCATATGGACGCAAATTGTGTGTTAATTCGTCAATGTGAGGGAGCGAGGGATGCAGTGAAGGAGGAATAATGCAACGGAAAAGAGATACTCGGAACCAAAAAGAAAATCCTATCGTTTCCGTAGAAACGTATCTCGATTTAGTAGGACAATGCAGGGAATCCAGAGTATTTCATATGTACGCAATTTGTGTGTTAATTCGTCAATGTGAGTTAGCGAGGGATGCAGTAAATGAGGAATAATGCATCGGAAAAGAGATACTCGGAACCCCAAAGTAAATCCTATCGTTTCCGTAGAAACGTATCTCGATTTAGAAGGACAATGCAGGGAATCCTGAGTATTTCATATGGACGCAAATTGTGTGTTAATGCGTCAATTTGAGGGAGCGAGGGATGCAGTAAAGGAGGAATAATGCATCGGAAAAGAAATACGGGGAACCCCAAAGAAAATCCTATCGTTTCCGTAGAAACGTATCTCGATTTAGAAGGACAATGCAGAGAATCCAGAGTACATCATATGGACGCAAATTGTGTGTTAAATCGTCAATGTGAGGGAGCGAGGGATGCAGTAAAGGAGGAATAATGCATCGGAAAAGACATACTCGGAAACCCAAAGAAAATCCTATCGTTTCCGTAGAAACGTATCTCGATTTAGAAGGACAATGCAGGGAATCCAGAGTACATCATATGGACGCAAATTGTGTGTTAATTCGTCAATGTCAGGGAGCGAGGGATGCTGTAAAGGAGGAATAATGCATCGGAAAAGAGATACTCGGAACCCCAAAGAAAATCCTATCGTTTCCGTAGAAACGTATCTCGATTTAGAAGGACAATGCAGGGAATCCTGAGTATTTCATATGGACGCAAATTGTGTGTTAATGCGTCAATTTGAGGGAGCGAGGGATGCAGTAAAGGAGGAATAATGCATCGGAAAAGAGATACTCGACTCCCAAAAGAAAATGCTATCGTTTCCGTAGAAACGTATCTCTATTTAGAAAGATAATGCAGGGAACCCAGGGTATTTCATGTGGACGCAATTTGTGTGTTAATTCGGCAATGTGAGGGAGCGAGGGATGCAGTAAAGGAGGAATAATGCATCGGAAAAGAGATACTCAGAACCCCAAAGAAAATCCTGTCGTTTCCGTAGAAACGAATCCCGATTTAGAAGGACAATGCAGGGAATCCAGAGTATTTCATATGGACGCAAATTGTGTGTTAATTCGTCAATGTCAGGGAGCGAGGGATGAAGTAAAGGAGGAATAATGCATCGGAAAAGAGATACTCGGAACCCCAAAGAAAATCCTATCGTTTCCGTAGAAACGAATCTCGAATTACAAGGACAATGCAGGGAATCCAGAGTAATTCATATGGACGCAAATTGTGTGTCAAATCGTCGATGTGAGGAAGCGAGGGATGCAGTAAAGGAGGAATAATGCATCGGAAAAGAGATACGCGAAACCCCAAAGAAAATCCTATCGTTTCCGTAGAAACGTATCTCGATTTAGAAAGATAATGCAGGGAACCCAGAGTATTTCATATGGACTTAATTTGTGTGTTAATTCGGCAATGTGAGGAAGCGAGGGATGCAGTAAAGGAGGAATAATGCATCGGAAAAGAGATACTCTGAACCTCAAAGAAAATCCTGTCGTTTCCGTAGAAAAGAATCCCGATTTAGAAGGACAAAGCAGGGAATCCAGAGTATTTCATATGGACGCAAATTGTGTGTTAATTCGTCAATGTGAGGGAGCGAGGGATGCAGTGAAGGAGGAATAATGCAACGGAAAAGAGATACTCGGAACCAAAAAGAAAATCCTATCGTTTCCGTAGAAACGTATCTCGATTTAGTAGGACAATGCAGGGAATCCAGAGTATTTCATATGGACGCAAATTGTGTGTTAATTCGTCAATGTGAGTTAGCGAGGGATGCAGTAAATGAGGAATAATGCATCGGAAAAGAGATACTCGGAACCCCAAAGTAAATCCTATCGTTTCCGTAGAAACGTATCTCGATTTAGAAGGACAATGCAGGGAATCCTGAGTATTTCATATGGACGCAAATTGTGTGTTAATGCGTCAATTTGAGAGCGAGGGATGCAGTAAAGGAGGAATAATGCATCGGAAAAGAAATACGGGGAACCCCAAAGAAAATCCTATCGTTTCCGTAGAAACGTATCTCGATTTAGAAGGACAATGCAGAGAATCCAGAGTACATCATATGGACGCAAATTGTGTGTTAAATCGTCAATGTGAGGGAGCGAGGGATGCAGTAAAGGAGGAATAATGCATCGGAAAAGACATACTCGGAAACCCAAAGAAAATCCTATCGTTTCCGTAGAAACGTATCTCGATTTAGAAGGACAATGCAGGGAATCCAGAGTACATCATATGGACGCAAATTGTGTGTTAATTCGTCAATGTCAGGGAGCGAGGGATGCTGTAAAGGAGGAATAATGCATCGGAAAAGAGATACTCGGAACCCCAAAGAAAATCCTATCGTTTCCGTAGAAACGTATCTCGATTTAGAAGGACAATGCAGGGAATCCAGAGTATTTCATATGGACACAAATTGTGTGTCAATTCGTCAATGTGAGGAAGCGAGGGATGCAGTAAAGGAGGAATAATGCATCGGAAAATAGATACGCGGATCCCCAAAGAAAATCCTATCGTTTCCGTAGAAGCGTATCTCGATTTAGAAGGACAATGCAGGGAATCCAGAGTATTTCATATGGACGCAAGTTGTGTGTTAATTCGTCAATGTGAGGGAGCGAGGGATGCAGTAAAGGAGGAATAATGCATCGGAAAAGAGATACTCGGAACCCCAAAGAAAATCCTATCGTTTCCGTAGAAACGTATCTTGATTTAGAAGGACATTGCAGGGAATCCAGAGTATTTCATATGGACGCAAATTGTGTGTTAATTGGTCAATGTGAGGGAGCGAGGGATGCAGTAAAGGAGGAATAATGCATCGGAAAAGACATACTCGGAAACCCAAAGAAAATCCTATCGTTTCCGTAGAAACGTGTCTCGATTTAGAAGGACAATGCAGGGAATCCAGAGTACATCATATGGACGCAAATTGTGTGTTAATTCGTCAATGTGAGGGAGCGAGGGATGCAGTAAAGGAGGAATAATGCATCGGAAAAGAGATACTCGGAACCCCAAAGAAAATCCTATCGTTTCCGTAGAAACGTATCTTGATTTAGAAGGACAATGCAGGGAATCCAGAGTACATCATATGGACGCAAATTGTGTGTTAATTCGTCAATGTGAGGGAGCGAGGGATGCAGTAAAGGAGGAATAATGCATCGGAAAAGAGATACTCGACTCCCAAAAGAAAATGCTATCGTTTCCGTAGAAACGTATCTCTATTTAGAAAGATAATGCAGGGAACCCAGGGTATTTCATGTGGACGCAATTTGTGTGTTAATTCGGCAATGTGAGGGAGCGAGGGATGCAGTAAAGGAGGAATAATGCATCGGAAAAGAGATACTCAGAACCCCAAAGAAAATCCTGTCGTTTCCGTAGAAACGAATCCCGATTTAGAAGGACAATGCAGGGAATCCAGAGTATTTCATATGGACGCAAATTGTGTGTTAATTCGTCAATGTCAGGGAGCGAGGGATGAAGTAAAGGAGGAATAATGCATCGGAAAAGAGATACTCGGAACCCCAAAGAAAATCCTATCGTTTCCGTAGAAACGAATCTCGAATTACAAGGACAATGCAGGGAATCCAGAGTAATTCATATGGACGCAAATTGTGTGTCAAATCGTCGATGTGAGGAAGCGAGGGATGCAGTAAAGGAGGAATAATGCATCGGAAAAGAGATACGCGAAACCCCAAAGAAAATCCTATCGTTTCCGTAGAAACGTATCTCGATTTAGAAAGATAATGCAGGGAACCCAGAGTATTTCATATGGACGCAATTTGTGTGTTAATTCGGCAATGTGAGGAAGCGAGGGATGCAGTAAAGGAGGAATAATGCATCGGAAAAGAGATACTCTGAACCTCAAAGAAAATCCTGTCGTTTCCGTAGAAAAGAATCCCGATTTAGAAGGACAAAGCAGGGAATCCAGAGTATTTCATATGGACGCAAATTGTGTGTTAATTCGTCAATGTGAGGGAGCGAGGGATGCAGTGAAGGAGGAATAATGCAACGGAAAAGAGATACTCGGAACCAAAAAGAAAATCCTATCGTTTCCGTAGAAACGTATCTCGATTTAGTAGGACAATGCAGGGAATCCAGAGTATTTCATATGTACGCAATTTGTGTGTTAATTCGTCAATGTGAGTTAGCGAGGGATGCAGTAAATGAGGAATAATGCATCGGAAAAGAGATACTCGGAACCCCAAAGTAAATCCTATCGTTTCCGTAGAAACGTATCTCGATTTAGAAGGACAATGCAGGGAATCCTGAGTATTTCATATGGACGCAAATTGTGTGTTAATGCGTCAATTTGAGGGAGCGAGGGATGCAGTAAAGGAGGAATAATGCATCGGAAAAGAAATACGGGGAACCCCAAAGAAAATCCTATCGTTTCCATAGAAACGTATCTCGATTTAGAAGGACAATGCAGAGAATCCAGAGTACATCATATGGACGCAAATTGTGTGTTAAATCGTCAATGTGAGGGAGCGAGGGATGCAGTAAAGGAGGAATAATGCATCGGAAAAGACATACTCGGAAACCCAAAGAAAATCCTATCGTTTCCGTAGAAACGTATCTCGATTTAGAAGGACAATGCAGGGAATCCAGAGTACATCATATGGACGCAAATTGTGTGTTAATTCGTCAATGTCAGGGAGCGAGGGATGCTGTAAAGGAGGAATAATGCATCGGAAAAGAGATACTCGGAACCCCAAAGAAAATCCTATCGTTTCCGTAGAAACGTATCTCGATTTAGAAGGACAATGCAGGGAATCCAGAGTATTTCATACGGACACAAATTGTGTGTCAATTCGTCAATGTGAGGAAGCGAGGGATGCAGTAAAGGAGGAATAATGCATCGGAAAATAGATACGCGGATCCCCAAAGAAAATCCTATCGTTTCCGTAGAAGCGTATCTCGATTTAGAAGGACAATGCAGGGAATCCAGAGTATTTCATATGGACGCAAGTTGTGTGTTAATTCGTCAATGTGAGGGAGCGAGGGATGCAGTAAAGGAGGAATAATGCATCGGAAAAGAGATACTCGGAACCCCAAAGAAAATCCTATCGTTTCCGTAGAAACGTATCTTGATTTAGAAGGACAATGCAGGGAATCCAGAGTATTTCATATGGACGCAAATTGTGTGTTAATTCGTCAATGTGAGGGAGCGAGGGATGCAGTAAAGGAGGAATAATGCATCGGAAAAGACATACTCGGAAACCCAAAGAAAATCCTATCGTTTCCGTAGAAACGTATCTCGATTTAGAAGGACAATGCAGGGAATCCAGAGTACATCATATGGACGCAAATAGTGTGTTAATTCGTCAATGTGAGGGAGCGAGGGATGCAGTAAAGGAGGAATAATGCATCGGAAAAGAGATACTCGGAACCCCAAAGAAAATCCTATCGTTTCCGTAGAAACGTATCTTGATTTAGAAGGACAATGCAAGGAATCCAGAGTATTTCATATGGACGCAAATTGTGTGTTTATTCGTCAATGTGAGGGAGCGAGGGATGCAGTAAAGGAGGAATAATGCATCGGAAAAGAGATACTCGGAACCCCAAAGAAAATCCTATCGTTTCCGTAGAAACGTATCTCGATTTAGAAGGACAATGCAGGAAATCCAGAGTATTTCATATGGACGCAAATTGTGTGTTAATTCGTCAATGTGAGGGAGCGAGGGATGCAGTAAAGGAGGAATAATGCATCGGAAAAGAGATACTCGACTCCCAAAAGAAAATGCTATCGTTTCCGTAGAAACGTATCTCTATTTAGAAAGATAATGCAGGGAACCCAGGGTATTTCATGTGGACGCAATTTGTGTGTTAATTCGGCAATGTGAGGGAGCGAGGGATGCAGTAAAGGAGGAATAATGCATCGGAAAAGAGATACTCAGAACCCCAAAGAAAATCCTGTCGTTTCCGTAGAAACGAATCCCGATTTAGAAGGACAATGCAGGGAATCCAGAGTATTTCATATGGACGCAAATTGTGTGTTAATTCGTCAATGTCAGGGAGCGAGGAATGAAGTAAAGGAGGAATAATGCATCGGAAAAGAGATACTCGGAACCCCAAAGAAAATCCTATCGTTTCCGTAGAAACGTATCTCGATTTAGAAGGACAATGCAGGGAATCCAGAGTATTTCATATGGACGCAAATTGTGTGTTAATTCGTCAATGTGAGGGAGCGAGGGATGCAGTAAAGGAGGAATAATGCATCGGAAAAGAGATGCTCGACTCCCAAAAGAAAATCCTATCGTTTCCGTAGAAACGTATCTCGATTTAGAAAGATAATGCAGGGAACCCAGAGTATTTCATATGGACGCAATTTGTGTGTTAATTCGGCAATGTGAGGAAGCGAGGGATGCAGTAAAGGAGGAATAATGCATCGGAAAAGAGATACTCTGAACCTCAAAGAAAATCCTGTCGTTTCCGTAGAAAAGAATCCCGATTTAGAAGGACAAAGCAGGGAATCCAGAGTATTTCATATGGACGCAAATTGTGTGTTAATTCGTCAATGTGAGGGAGCGAGGGATGCAGTGAAGGAGGAATAATGCAACGGAAAAGAGATACTCGGAACCAAAAAGAAAATCCTATCGTTTCCGTAGAAACGTATCTCGATTTAGTAGGACAATGCAGGGAATCCAGAGTATTTCATATGTACGCAAATTGTGTGTTAATTCGTCAATGTGAGTTAGCGAGGGATGCAGTAAATGAGGAATAATGCATCGGAAAAGAGATACTCGGAACCCCAAAGTAAATCCTATCGTTTCCGTAGAAACGTATCTCGATTTAGAAGGACAATGCAGGGAATCCTGAGTATTTCATATGGACGCAAATTGTGTGTTAATGCGTCAATTTGAGAGAGCGAGGGATGCAGTAAAGGAGGAATAATGCATCGGAAAAGAAATACGGGGAACCCCAAAGAAAATCCTATCGTTTCCGTAGAAACGTATCTCGATTTAGAAGGACAATGCAGAGAATCCAGAGTACATCATATGGACGCAAATTGTGTGTTAAATCGTCAATGTGAGGGAGCGAGGGATGCAGTAAAGGAGGAATAATGCATCGGAAAAGACATACTCGGAAACCCAAAGAAAATCCTATCGTTTCCGTAGAAACGTATCTCGATTTAGAAGGACAATGCAGGGAATCCAGAGTACATCATATGGACGCAAATTGTGTGTTAATTCGTCAATGTCAGGGAGCGAGGGATGCTGTAAAGGAGGAATAATGCATCGGAAAAGAGATACTCGGAACCCCAAAGAAAATCCTATCGTTTCCGTAGAAACGTATCTCGATTTAGAAGGACAATGCAGGGAATCCAGAGTATTTCATATGGACACAAATTGTGTGTCAATTCGTCAATGTGAGGAAGCGAGGGATGCAGTAAAGGAGGAATAATGCATCGGAAAATAGATACGCGGATCCCCAAAGAAAATCCTATCGTTTCCGTAGAAGCGTATCTCGATTTAGAAGGACAATGCAGGGAATCCAGAGTATTTCATATGGACGCAAGTTGTGTGTTAATTCGTCAATGTGAGGGAGCGAGGGATGCAGTAAAGGAGGAATAATGCATCGGAAAAGAGATACTCGGAACCCCAAAGAAAATCCTATCGTTTCCGTAGAAACGTATCTTTATTTAGAAGGACATTGCAGGGAATCCAGAGTATTTCATATGGACGCAAATTGTGTGTTAATTGGTCAATGTGAGGGAGCGAGGGATGCAGTAAAGGAGGAATAATGCATCGGAAAAGACATACTCGGAAACCCAAAGAAAATCCTATCGTTTCCGTAGAAACGTGTCTCGATTTAGAAGGACAATGCAGGGAATCCAGAGTACATCATATGGACGCAAATTGTGTGTTAATTCGTCAATGTGAGGGAGCGAGGGATGCAGTAAAGGAGGAATAATGCATCGGAAAAGAGATACTCGGAACCCCAAAGAAAATCCTATCGTTTCCGTAGAAACGTATCTTGATTTAGAAGGACAATGCAGGGAATCCAGAGTACATCATATGGACGCAAATTGTGTGTTAATTCGTCAATGTGAGGGAGCGAGGGATGCAGTAAAGGAGGAATAATGCATCGGAAAAGAGATACTCGACTCCCAAAAGAAAATGCTATCGTTTCCGTAGAAACGTATCTCTATTTAGAAAGATAATGCAGGGAACCCAGGGTATTTCATGTGGACGCAATTTGTGTGTTAATTCGGCAATGTGAGGGAGCGAGGGATGCAGTAAAGGAGGAATAATGCATCGGAAAAGAGATACTCAGAACCCCAAAGAAAATCCTGTCGTTTCCGTAGAAACGAATCCCGATTTAGAAGGACAATGCAGGGAATCCAGAGTATTTCATATGGACGCAAATTGTGTGTTAATTCGTCAATGTCAGGGAGCGAGGGATGAAGTAAAGGAGGAATAATGCATCGGAAAAGAGATACTCGGAACCCCAAAGAAAATCCTATCGTTTCCGTAGAAACGAATCTCGATTTACAAGGACAATGCAGGGAATCCAGAGTAATTCATATGGACGCAAATTGTGTGTCAAATCGTCGATGTGAGGAAGCGAGGGATGCAGTAAAGGAGGAATAATGCATCGGAAAAGAGATACGCGAAACCCCAAAGAAAATCCTATCGTTTCCGTAGAAACGTATCTCGATTTAGAAGGACAATGCAGGGAATCCAGAGTATTTCATATGGACGCAAATTGTGTGTTAATTCGTCAATGTGAGGGAGCGAGGGATGCAGTAAAGGAGGAATAATGCATCGGAAAAGAGATACTCGGAACCCCAAAAAAAAATCCTATCGTTTCCGTACAAACGTATCTTGAATTAGAAGGACAATGCAGGGAATCCAGAGTATTTCATATGGACGCAAATTGTGTGTTTATTCGTCAATGTGAGGGAGCGAGGGATGCAGTAAAGGAGGAATAATGCATCGGAAAAGAGATACTCGGAACCCCAAAGAAAATCCTATCGTTGCCGTAGAAACGTATCTCGATTTAGAAGGACAATGCAGGGAATCCAGAGTATTTCGTATGGACGCAAATTCTGTGTTAATTCGTCAATGTGAGGGAGCGAGGGATGCAGTAAAGGAGGAATAATGCATCGGAAAAGAGATACTCGACTCCCAAAAGAAAATCCTATCGTTTCCGTAGAAACGTATCTCGATTTAGAAAGATAATGCAGGGAACCCAGAGTATTTCATGTGGACGCAATTTGTGTGTTAATTCGGCAATGTGAGGGAGCGAGGGATGCAGTAAAGGAGGAATAATGCATCGGAAAAGAGATACTCGACTCCCAAAAGAAAATGCTATCGTTTCCGTAGAAACGTATCTCTATTTAGAAAGATAATGCAGGGAACCCAGGGTATTTCATGTGGACGCAATTTGTGTGTTAATTCGGCAATGTGAGGGAGCGAGGGATGCAGTAAAGGAGGAATAATGCATCGGAAAAGAGATACTCAGAACCCCAAAGAAAATCCTGTCGTTTCCGTAGAAACGAATCCCGATTTAGAAGGACAATGCAGGGAATCCAGAGTATTTCATATGGACGCAAATTGTGTGTTAATTCGTCAATGTCAGGGAGCGAGGGATGAAGTAAAGGAGGAATAATGCATCGGAAAAGAGATACTCGGAACCCCAAAGAAAATCCTATCGTTTCCGTAGAAACGAATCTCGATTTACAAGGACTATGCAGGGAATCCAGAGTAATTCATATGGACGCAAATTGTGTGTCAAATCGTCGATGTGAGGAAGCGAGGGATGCAGTAAAGGAGGAATAATGCATCGGAAAAGAGATACGCGAAACCCCAAAGAAAATCCTATCGTTTCCGTAGAAACGTATCTCGATTTAGAAGGACAATGCAGGGAATCCAGAGTATTTCATATGGACGCAAATTGTGTGTTAATTCGTCAATGTGAGGGAGCGAGGGATGCAGTAAAGGAGGAATAATGCATCGGAAAAGAGATACTCGGAACCCCAAAAAAAAATCCAATCGTTTCCGTAGAAACGTATCTTGATTTAGAAGGACAATGCAGGGAATCCAGAGTATTTCATATGGACGCAAATTGTGTGTTTATTCGTCAATGTGAGGGAGCGAGGGATGCAGTAAAGGAGCAATAATGCATCGGAAAAGAGATACTCGGAACCCCAAAGAAAATCCTATCGTTGCCGTAGAAACGTATCTCGATTTAGAAGGACAATGCAGGGAATCCAGAGTATTTCGTATGGACGCAAATTCTGTGTTAATTCGTCAATGTGAGGGAGCGAGGGATGCAGTAAAGGAGAAATAATGCATCGGAAAAGAGATACTCGACTCCCAAAAGAAAATCCTATCGTTTCCGTAGAAACGTATCTCGATTTAGAAAGATAATGCAGGGAACCCAGAGTATTTCATGTGGACGCAATTTGTGTGTTAATTCGGCAATGTGAGGGAGCGAGGGATGCAGTAAAGGAGGAATAATGCATCGGAAAAGGGATACTCTGAACCCCAAAGAAAATCCTGTCGTTTCCGTAGAAACGAATCCCGATTTAGAAGGACAATGCAGGGAATCCAGAGTATTTCATATGGACGCAAATTGTGTGTTAATTCGTCAATGTCAGGGAGCGAGGGATGAAGTAAAGGAGGAATAATGCATCGGAAAAGAGATACTCGGAACCCCAAAGAAAATCCTATCGTTTCCGTAGAAACGAATCTCGATTTACAAGGACAATGCAGGGAATCCAGAGTATTTCATATGGACGCAAATAGTGTGTCAATTCGTCAATGTGAGGAAGCGAGGGATGCAGTATAGGAGGAATAATGCATCGGAAAAGAGATACGCGGAACCCCAAAGAAAATCCTATCGTTTCCGTAGAAACGTATCTCGATTTAGAAGGACAATGCAGGGAATCCAGAGTATTTCATATGGACGCAAATTGTGTGTTAATTCGTCAATGTGAGGGTGCGAGGGATGCAGTAAAGGAGGAATAATGCATCGGAAAAGAGATACTCGGAACCCCAAAGAAAATCCTATCGTTTCCGTAGAAACGTATCTTGATTTAGAAGGACAATGCAGGGAATCCAGAGTATTTCATATGGACGCAAATTGTGTGTTTATTCGTCAATGTGAGGGAGCGAGGGATGCAGTAAAGGAGGAATAATGCATCGGAAAAGAGATACTCGGAACCCCAAAGAAAATCCTATCGTTGCCGTAGAAACGTATCTCGATTTAGAAGGACAATGCAGGGAATCCAGAGTATTTCGTATGGACGCAAATTGTGTGTTAATTCGTCAATGTGAGGGAGCGAGGGATGCAGTAAAGGAGGAATAATGCATCGGAAAAGAGATACTCGACTCCCAAAAGAAAATCCTATCGTTTCCGTAGAAACGTATCTCGATTTAGAAAGATAATGCAGGGAACCCAGAGTATTTCATATGGACGCAATTTGTGTGTTAATTCGGCAATGTGAGGGAGCGAGGGATGCAGTAAAGGAGGAATAATGCATCGGAAAAGAGATACTCGGAACCCCAAAGAAAATCCTATCGTTTCCGTAGAAACGAATCCCGATTTAGAAGGACAATGCCGGGAATCCAGAGTATTTCATATGGACGCAAATTGTGTGTTAATTCGTCAATGTGAGGGAACGAGGGATGCAGTAAAGGAGGAACAATGCATCGGAAAAGAGATACTCGGAACCCCAAAGAAAATCCTATCGTTTCCGTAGAATTGTATCTCGATTTAGAAGGATAATGCAGGGAATCCAGAGAATTTCATATGGACGCAAATTGTGTGTTAATTCGTCAATGTGAGTTAGCGAGGGATGCAGTAAAGGAGGAATAATGCATCGGAAAAGAGATACTCGACTCCCAAAAAAAATCCTATCGTTTCCGTAGAAACGTATCTCGTTTTAGAAAGATAATGCAGGGAACCCAGAGTATTTCATATGGACGCAAATTGTGTGTTAATTCGTCAATGTGAGTTAGCGAGGGATGCAGTAAAGGAGGAATAATGCATCGGAAAAGAGAAACTCGTAACCCCAAACAAAATCCTATCGTTTCCGTAGAAACGTATCTCGATTTAGAAGGACAATGCAGGGAATCCAGAGTATTTCATATGGACGCAAATTGTGTGTTAATTCGTCAATGTGAGGAAGCGAGGGATGCAGTATAGGAGGAATAATGCATCGGAAAAGAGATACGCGGAACCCCAAAGAAAATCCTATCGATTCCGTAGAAACGTATCTCGATTTAGAAGGACAATGCAGGGAATCCAGAGTATTTCATATGGACGCAAATTGTGTGTTAATTCGTCAATGTGAGGGAGCGAGGGATGCAGTAAAGGAGGAATAATGCATCGGAAAAGAGATACTCGGAACCCCAAAGAAACTCCTATCGTTTCTGTAGAAACTTATCTTGATTTAGAAGGACAATGCAGGGAATCCAGAGTATTTCATATGGACGCAAATTGTGTGTTTATTTGTCAATGTGAGGGAGCGAGGGATGCAGTAAAGGAGGAATAATGCATCGGAAAAGAGATACTCGGAACCCCAAAGAAATTCCTATCGTTGCCGTAGAAACGTATCTCGATTTAGAAGGACAATGCAGGGAATCCAGAGTATTTCGTATGGACACAAATTGTGTGTTAATTCGTCAATGTGAGGGAGCGAGGGATGCAGTAAAGGAGGAATAATGCATCGGAAAAGAGATACTCGACTCCCAAAAGAAAATCCTATCGTTTCCGTAGAAACGTACCTCGATTTAGAAAGATAATGCAGGGAACCCAGAGTATATCATATGGACGCAATTTGTGTGTTAATTCGGCAATGTGAGGAAGCGAGGGATGCAGTAAAGGAGGAATAATGCATCGGAAAAGAGATACTCTGAACCTCAAAGAAAATCCTGTCGTTTCCGTAGAAAAGAATCCCGATTTAGAAGGACAAAGCAGGGAATCCAGAGTATTTTATATGGACGCAAATTGTGTGTTAATTCGTCAATGTGAGGGAGCGAGGGATGCAGTGAAGGAGGAATAATGCAACGGAAAAGAGATACTCGGAACCAAAAAGAAAATCCTATCGTTTCCGTAGAAACGAATCTCGATTTACAAGGACAATGCAGGGAATCCAGAGTATTTCATACGGACGCAAATTGTGTGTCAATTCGTCAATGTGAGGAAGCGAGGGATGCAGTAAAGGAGGAATAATGCATCGGAAAAGAGAAATGCGGAACCCCAAAGAAAATCCTATCGTTTCCGTAGAAACGTATCTCGATTTAGAAGGACAATGCAGGGAATCCAGAGTATTTCATATGGACGCAAATTGTGTGTTAATTCGTCAATGTGAGGGAGCGAGGGATGCAGTAAAGGAGGAATAATGCATCGGAAAAGAGATACTCGGAACCCCAAAGAAAATCCTATCGTTTCCGCAGAAACGTATCTTGATTTAGAAGGACAATGCAGGGAATCCAGAGTATTTCATATGGACGCAAATTGTGTGTTTATTCGTCAATGTGAGGGAGCGAGGGATGCAGTAAAGGAGGAATAATGCATCGGAAAAGAGATACTCGGAACCCCAAAGAATATCCTATCGTTGCCGTAGAAACGTACCTCGATTTAGAAGGACAATGCAGGGAATCCAGAGTATTTCGTATGGACGCAAATTGTGTGATAATTCCTCAATGTGAGGGAGCGAGGGATGCAGTAAAGGAGGAATAATGCATCGGAAAAGAGATACTCGACTCCCAAAGAAAATCCTATCGTTTCCGTAGAAACGTATCTCGATTTAGAAAGATAATGCAGGGAACCCAGAGTATTTCATGTGGACGCAATTTGTGTGTTAATTCGGCAATGTGAGGGAGCGAGGGATGCAGTAAAGGAGGAATAATGCATCGGAAAAGGGATACTCTGACCCCAAAGAAAATCCTGTCGTTTCCGTAGAAACGAATCCCGATTTAGAAGGACAATGCAGGGAATCCAGAGTATTTCATATGGACGCAAATTGTGTGTTAATTCGTCAATGTGAGGGAGCGAGGGATGCAGTAAAGGAGGAATAATGCATCGGAAAAGAGATACTCGGAACCCCTAGGAAAATACTATCGTTTCCGTAGAAACGTACCTCGATTTAGAAGGACAATGCTGGGAATCCAGAGTATTTCATATGTCTGAAAATTGTGTGTCAATTCGTCAATGTGAGGAAGCGAGGGATGCAGTAAAGGAGGAATAATGCATCGGAAGAGAGATGCTCGGAACCCCAAAGAAAATCCTATCGTTGCCGTAGAAACGTATCTCGATTTAGAAGGACAATGCAGGGAATCCAGAGTATTTCGTATGGACGCAAATTGTGTGTTAATTCGTCAATGTGAGGGAGCGAGGGATGCAGTAAAGGAGGAATAATGCATCGGAAAAGAGATACTCGACTCCCAAAAGAAAATCCTATCGTTTCCGTAGAAACGTATCTCGATTTAGAAGGACAATGCAGGGAATCCAGAGTATTTCATATGGACGCAAATTGTGTGTTAATTCGTCAATGTGAGGGAGCGAGAAATGCAGTAAAGGAGGAATAATGCATTGGAAAAGAGATCCTCGGATCCCCAAAGAAAATCCTATCGTTTCCGTAGAAACGTATCTCGATTTAGAAAGACAATGCAGGGAATCCAGAGAATATCATATGGACGCAAATTGTGTGTTAATTCGTCAATTTGAGGGAGCGAGGGATGAAGTAAAGGAGGAATAATGCATCGGAAAAGAGATACTCGACTCCCAAAAGAAAATCCTATCGTCTCCGTAGAAACGTATCTCGATTTAGAAGGACAATGCAGGGAATCCAGTGTATTTCATATGGACGCAAATTGTGTGTTAATTCGTTAATGTGAGGGAGCGAGGGATGCAGTAATGGAAGAATAATGCATCGGAAAAGAGATACTCGGAACCCCAAAGAAGATCCTATCGTTTCCGTAGAAACGTATCTCGATTTAGAAGGGCAATGCAGGGAATCCATAGTATTTCATATGGACGCAAATTGTGTGTTAATTCGTCAATGTGAGGGAGCGAGTGATGCAGTAAAGAAGGAATAATTCATCGGAAAAGAGATACGCGGATCCCCAATGAAAATCCTATCGTTTCCGTAGAAACGTATCTCGATTAAGAAGGACAATGCAGGGAATCCAGAGTATTTTATATGGATGAAAATTGTGTGTTAATTCGTCAATGTGAGGGAGCGAGGGATGCAGTAAAGGAGGAATAATGCATCGGAAAAGAGATACTCGGAACCCCAAAGAAAATCCTACCATTTCCGTAGAAACGTGTCTCGATTTAGAAGGATAATGCAGGGAAACCAGAGTATTTAATATGGACGCAAATAGTGTGTTATTTCGTCAATGTGAGGGAGCGAGGGATGCAGTAAAGGAGGAATTATGCATCGGAAAAGAGATACTCGGAACCCCAAAGAAAATCCTATCGTTTCCGTTGAAACGAACCCCGATTTAGAAGGACAATGCAGGGAACCCAGAGTATTTCATATGGACGCAATTTGTGTGTTAATTCGTCAATGTGAGGGAGCGAGGGATGCAGTAAAGGAGGAATAACGCATCGGAGAAGTGATACACGGAGCCCCAAAGAAAATCCTATCGTTTCCATAGAAACGTATCTCGATTTAGAAGGACAATGCAGGGAATCCTGAGTGTTTCATATGGACGCAAATTGTGTGTTAATTCGTCAATGTGAGGGAGCGAGGGATGCAGTAAAGGAGGTATAATGCATCGGAAAAGAGATACTCGGAACCCCAAAGAAAATCCTATCGTTTCCGTAGAAACGTATCTCGATTTACAAGGACAATGTAGGGAATCCAGAGTATTTCATATGGACGCAAATTGTGTGTTAATTCGTCATTGTGAGGGAGAGAGGGATGCAGTGAAGAAGGAATAATCCATCGGAAAAGAGATACTCGGAACCCCAAAGAAAATCATATCGTTTCCGTAGAAACGTATCTCGATTTAGAAGGACAATGCAGGGAATCCAGAGTATTCCATATGGACGCAAATTGTGTGTTAATTCGGCAATCTGAGGGAGCGAGGAATGCAGTAAAGGAGGAATAATGCATCGGAAAAGAGATACTCGGAACCCCAAAGAAAATCCTATCGTTTCCGTAGAAACGTATCTCGATTTAGAAGGACAATGCAAGGAATCCAGAGTATTTCATATGGACGCAAATTGTGTGTTAATTCGTCAATGTGAGGGAGCGAGGGATGCAGTAAAGGAGGAATAATGCATTGGAAAAGAGATACTCGGAACCCCAAAGAAAATCCCATCGTTTCGGTAGAAACGTATCTCGATTTAGAAGGATAATGCAGGGAATCCAGAGAATTTCATATGGACGCAAATTGTGTGTTAATTCGTCAATGTGGGTTAGCGAGGGATGCAGTAAAGGAGGAATAATGCATCGGAAAAGAGATACTCGACTCCCAAAAAAAATCCTATCGTTTCCGTAGAAACGTATCTCGTTTTAGAAAGATAATGCAGGGAACCCAGAGTATTTCATATGGACGCAAATTGTGTGTTAATTCGTCAATGTGAGTTAGCGAGGGATGCAGTAAAGGAGGAATAATGCATCGGAAAAGAGAAACTCGTAACCCCAAACAAAATCCTATCGTTTCCGTAGAAACGTATCTCGATTTAGAAGGACAATGCAGGGAATCCAGAGTATTTCATATGGACGCAAATTGTGTGTTAATTCGTCAATGTGAGGAAGCGAGGGATGCAGTATAGGAGGAATAATGCATCGGAAAAGAGATACGCGGAACCCCAAAGAAAATCCTATCGATTCCGTAGAAACGTATCTCGATTTAGAAGGACAATGCAGGGAATCCAGAGTATTTCATATGGACGCAAATTGTGTGTTAATTCGTCAATGTGAGGGAGCGAGGGATGCAGTAAAGGAGGAATAATGCATCGGAAAAGAGATACTCGGAACCCCAAAGAAACTCCTATCGTTTCTGTAGAAACTTATCTTGATTTAGAAGGACAATGCAGGGAATCCAGAGTATTTCATATGGACGCAAATTGTGTGTTTATTTGTCAATGTGAGGGAGCGAGGGATGCAGTAAAGGAGGAATAATGCATCGGAAAAGAGATACTCGGAACCCCAAAGAAATTCCTATCGTTGCCGTAGAAACGTATCTCGATTTAGAAGGACAATGCAGGGAATCCAGAGTATTTCGTATGGACACAAATTGTGTGTTAATTCGTCAATGTGAGGGAGCGAGGGATGCAGTAAAGGAGGAATAATGCATCGGAAAAGAGATACTCGACTCCCAAAAGAAAATCCTATCGTTTCCGTAGAAACGTACCTCGATTTAGAAAGATAATGCAGGGAACCCAGAGTATATCATATGGACGCAATTTGTGTGTTAATTCGGCAATGTGAGGAAGCGAGGGATGCAGTAAAGGAGGAATAATGCATCGGAAAAGAGATACTCTGAACCTCAAAGAAAATCCTGTCGTTTCCGTAGAAAAGAATCCCGATTTAGAAGGACAAAGCAGGGAATCCAGAGTATTTTATATGGACGCAAATTGTGTGTTAATTCGTCAATGTGAGGGAGCGAGGGATGCAGTGAAGGAGGAATAATGCAACGGAAAAGAGATACTCGGAACCAAAAAGAAAATCCTATCGTTTCCGTAGAAACGAATCTCGATTTACAAGGACAATGCAGGGAATCCAGAGTATTTCATACGGACGCAAATTGTGTGTCAATTCGTCAATGTGAGGAAGCGAGGGATGCAGTAAAGGAGGAATAATGCATCGGAAAAGAGAAATGCGGAACCCCAAAGAAAATCCTATCGTTTCCGTAGAAACGTATCTCGATTTAGAAGGACAATGCAGGGAATCCAGAGTATTTCATATGGACGCAAATTGTGTGTTAATTCGTCAATGTGAGGGAGCGAGGGATGCAGTAAAGGAGGAATAATGCATCGGAAAAGAGATACTCGGAACCCCAAAGAAAATCCTATCGTTTCCGCAGAAACGTATCTTGATTTAGAAGGACAATGCAGGGAATCCAGAGTATTTCATATGGACGCAAATTGTGTGTTTATTCGTCAATGTGAGGGAGCGAGGGATGCAGTAAAGGAGGAATAATGCATCGGAAAAGAGATACTCGGAACCCCAAAGAATATCCTATCGTTGCCGTAGAAACGTACCTCGATTTAGAAGGACAATGCAGGGAATCCAGAGTATTTCGTATGGACGCAAATTGTGTGATAATTCCTCAATGTGAGGGAGCGAGGGATGCAGTAAAGGAGGAATAATGCATCGGAAAAGAGATACTCGACTCCCAAAGAAAATCCTATCGTTTCCGTAGAAACGTATCTCGATTTAGAAAGATAATGCAGGGAACCCAGAGTATTTCATGTGGACGCAATTTGTGTGTTAATTCGGCAATGTGAGGGAGCGAGGGATGCAGTAAAGGAGGAATAATGCATCGGAAAAGGGATACTCTGACCCCAAAGAAAATCCTGTCGTTTCCGTAGAAACGAATCCCGATTTAGAAGGACAATGCAGGGAATCCAGAGTATTTCATATGGACGCAAATTGTGTGTTAATTCGTCAATGTGAGGGAGCGAGGGATGCAGTAAAGGAGGAATAATGCATCGGAAAAGAGATACTCGGAACCCCTAGGAAAATACTATCGTTTCCGTAGAAACGTACCTCGATTTAGAAGGACAATGCTGGGAATCCAGAGTATTTCATATGTCTGAAAATTGTGTGTCAATTCGTCAATGTGAGGAAGCGAGGGATGCAGTAAAGGAGGAATAATGCATCGGAAGAGAGATGCTCGGAACCCCAAAGAAAATCCTATCGTTGCCGTAGAAACGTATCTCGATTTAGAAGGACAATGCAGGGAATCCAGAGTATTTCGTATGGACGCAAATTGTGTGTTAATTCGTCAATGTGAGGGAGCGAGGGATGCAGTAAAGGAGGAATAATGCATCGGAAAAGAGATACTCGACTCCCAAAAGAAAATCCTATCGTTTCCGTAGAAACGTATCTCGATTTAGAAGGACAATGCAGGGAATCCAGAGTATTTCATATGGACGCAAATTGTGTGTTAATTCGTCAATGTGAGGGAGCGAGAAATGCAGTAAAGGAGGAATAATGCATTGGAAAAGAGATCCTCGGATCCCCAAAGAAAATCCTATCGTTTCCGTAGAAACGTATCTCGATTTAGAAAGACAATGCAGGGAATCCAGAGAATATCATATGGACGCAAATTGTGTGTTAATTCGTCAATTTGAGGGAGCGAGGGATGAAGTAAAGGAGGAATAATGCATCGGAAAAGAGATACTCGACTCCCAAAAGAAAATCCTATCGTCTCCGTAGAAACGTATCTCGATTTAGAAGGACAATGCAGGGAATCCAGTGTATTTCATATGGACGCAAATTGTGTGTTAATTCGTTAATGTGAGGGAGCGAGGGATGCAGTAATGGAAGAATAATGCATCGGAAAAGAGATACTCGGAACCCCAAAGAAGATCCTATCGTTTCCGTAGAAACGTATCTCGATTTAGAAGGGCAATGCAGGGAATCCATAGTATTTCATATGGACGCAAATTGTGTGTTAATTCGTCAATGTGAGGGAGCGAGTGATGCAGTAAAGAAGGAATAATTCATCGGAAAAGAGATACGCGGATCCCCAATGAAAATCCTATCGTTTCCGTAGAAACGTATCTCGATTAAGAAGGACAATGCAGGGAATCCAGAGTATTTTATATGGATGAAAATTGTGTGTTAATTCGTCAATGTGAGGGAGCGAGGGATGCAGTAAAGGAGGAATAATGCATCGGAAAAGAGATACTCGGAACCCCAAAGAAAATCCTACCATTTCCGTAGAAACGTGTCTCGATTTAGAAGGATAATGCAGGGAAACCAGAGTATTTAATATGGACGCAAATAGTGTGTTATTTCGTCAATGTGAGGGAGCGAGGGATGCAGTAAAGGAGGAATTATGCATCGGAAAAGAGATACTCGGAACCCCAAAGAAAATCCTATCGTTTCCGTTGAAACGAACCCCGATTTAGAAGGACAATGCAGGGAACCCAGAGTATTTCATATGGACGCAATTTGTGTGTTAATTCGTCAATGTGAGGGAGCGAGGGATGCAGTAAAGGAGGAATAACGCATCGGAGAAGTGATACACGGAGCCCCAAAGAAAATCCTATCGTTTCCATAGAAACGTATCTCGATTTAGAAGGACAATGCAGGGAATCCTGAGTGTTTCATATGGACGCAAATTGTGTGTTAATTCGTCAATGTGAGGGAGCGAGGGATGCAGTAAAGGAGGTATAATGCATCGGAAAAGAGATACTCGGAACCCCAAAGAAAATCCTATCGTTTCCGTAGAAACGTATCTCGATTTACAAGGACAATGTAGGGAATCCAGAGTATTTCATATGGACGCAAATTGTGTGTTAATTCGTCATTGTGAGGGAGAGAGGGATGCAGTGAAGAAGGAATAATCCATCGG
The DNA here is from genome assembly GCF_023898315.1 of Schistocerca nitens. Taxonomy (NCBI): domain Eukaryota; kingdom Metazoa; phylum Arthropoda; class Insecta; order Orthoptera; family Acrididae; genus Schistocerca; species Schistocerca nitens. Next base: position 1,132,743,075 of record NC_064615.1, on the reverse strand, counting down.
AAAAGAGATACTCGGAACCCCAAAGAAAATCATATCGTTTCCGTAGAAACGTATCTCGATTTAGAAGGACAATGCAGGGAATCCAGAGTATTCCATATGGACGCAAATTGTGTGTTAATTCGGCAATCTGAGGGAGCGAGGAATGCAGTAAAGGAGGAATAATGCATCGGAAAAGAGATACTCGGAACCCCAAAGAAAATCCTATCGTTTCCGTAGAAACGTATCTCGATTTAGAAGGACAATGCAAGGAATCCAGAGTATTTCATATGGACGCAAATTGTGTGTTAATTCGTCAATGTGAGGGAGCGAGGGATGCAGTAAAGGAGGAATAATGCATTGGAAAAGAGATACTCGGAACCCCAAAGAAAATCCCATCGTTTCGGTAGAAACGTATCTCGATTTAGAAGGACAATGCAGGGAATCCATAGAATTTCATATGGACGCAAATTGTGTGTTAATTCGTCAATGTGGGTTAGCGAGGGATGCAGTAAAGGAGGAACAATGCATCGGAAAAGAGATACTCGACTCCCAAAAAAAAATCCTATCGTTTCCGTAGAAACGTATCTCGTTTTAGAAAGATAATGCAGGGAACCCAGAGTATTTCATATGGACGCAAATTGTGTGTTAATTCGGCAATGTGGGGGAGCGAGTTATGCAGTAAAGGAGGAATAATGCATCGGAAAAGAGATACTCGGAACCCCAAAGAGAATCCTATCATTTCCGTAGAAACGTATCTCGATTTAGAAGGACAATGCAGGGAATCCAGAGTATTTCATATGGACGAAAATTGTGTGTTAATTCGTCAATGTGAGGGAGCGAGTCATGCAGTAAAGGAGGAATAATGCATCGTAAAAGAGATACTCGGAACCCCAAAGAAAATCCTATCGTTTCCATAGAAACGTATCTCGATTTAGAAGGACAATGCAGGGAATCCAGAGTATTTCATATGGACGCAAATTGTGTGTTAATTCGTCAATGTGAGGGAGCGAGGGATGCAGTAAAGGAGGAATAATGCATCGGAAAAGAGATACTCGACTCCCAAAAGAAAATCCTATCGTTTCCGTAGAAACGTATCTCGATTTGGAAAGATAATGCAGGGAACCCAGAGTATTTCATATGGACGCAATTTGTGTGTTAATTCGGCAATGTGAGGAAGCGAGGGATGCAGTAAAGGAGGAATAATGCATCGGAAAAGAGATACTCTGAACCTCAAAGAAAATCCTAACGTTTCCGTAGAAAAGAATCCCGATTTAGAAGGACAAAGCAGGGAATCCAGAGTATTTCATATGGACGCAAATTGTGTGTTAATTCGTCAATGTGAGGGAGCGAGGGATGCAGTGAAGGAGGAATAATGCAACGGAAAAGAGATACTCGGAACCAAAAAGAAAATCCTATCGTTTCCGTAGAAACGTATCTCGATTTAGTAGGACAATGCAGGGAATCCAGAGTATTTCATATGTACGCAAATTGTGTGTTAATTCGTCAATGTGAGTTAGCGAGGGATGCAGTAAATGAGGAATAATGCATCGGAAAAGAGATACTCGGAACCCCAAAGTAAATCCTTTCGTTTCCGTAGAAACGTATCTCGATTTAGAAGGACAATGCAGGGAATCCTGAGTATTTCATATGGACGCAAATTGTGTGTTAATTCGTCAATTTGAGGGAGCGAGGGATGCAGTAAAGGAGGAATAATGCATCGGAAAAGAAATACGGGGAACCCCAAAGAAAATCCTATCGTTTCCGTAGAAACGTATCTCGATTTAGAAGGACAATGCAGAGAATCCAGAGTACATCATATGGACGCAAATTGTGTGTTAAATCGTCAATGTGAGGGAGCGAGGGATGCAATAAAGGAGGAATAATGCATCGGAAAAGACATACTCAGAAACCCAAAGAAAATCCTATCGTTTACGTAGAAACGTATCTCGATTTAGAAGGACAATGCAGGGAATCCAGAGTACATCATATGGACGCAAATTGTGTGTTAATTCGTCAATGTCAGGGAGCGAGGGATGCTGTAAAGGAGGAATAATGCATCGGAAAAGAGATACTCGGAACCCCAAAGAAAATCCTATCGTTTCCGTAGAAACGTATCTCGATTTAGAAGGACAATGCAGGGAATCCAGAGTATTTCATATGGACACAAATTGTGTGTCAATTCGTCAATGTAAGGAAGCGAGGGATGCAGTAAAGGAGGAATAATGCATCGGAAAAGAGATACGCGGATCCCCAAAGAAAATCCTATCGTTTCCGTAGAAGCGTATCTCGATTTAGAAGGACAATGCACGGAATCCAGAGTATTTCATATGGACGCAAGTTGTGTGTTAATTCGTCAATGTGAGGGAGCGAGGGATGCAGTAAAGGAGGAATAATGCATCGGAAAAGAGATACTCGGAACCCCAAAGAAAATCCTATCGTTTCCGTAGAAACGTATCTCGATTTAGAAGGACAATGCAAGGAATCCAGAGTATTTCATATGGACGCAAATTGTGTGTTAATTCGTCAATGTGAGGGAGCGAGGGATGCAGTAAAGGAGGAATAATGCATCGGAAAAGACATACTCGGAAACCCAAAGAAAATCCTATCGTTTCCGTAGAAACGTATCTCGATTTAGAAGGACAATGCAGGGAATCCAGAGTACATCATATGGACGCAAATTGTGTGTTAATTCGTCAATGTGAGGGAGCGAGGGATGCAGTAAAGGAGGAATAATGCATCGGAAAAGAGATACTCGGAACCCCAAAGAAAATCCTATCGTTTCCGTAGAAACGTATCTTGATTTAGAAGGACAATGCAAGGAATCCAGAGTATTTCATATGGACGCAAATTGTGTGTATATTCGTCAATGTGAGGGAGCGAGGGATGCAGTAAAGGAGGAATAATGCATCGGAAAAGAGATACTCGGAACCCCAAAGAAAATCCTATCGTTTCCGTAGAAACGTATCTCGATTTAGAAGGACAATGCAGGAAATCCAGAGTATTTCATATGGACGCAAATTGTGTGTTAATTCGTCAATGTGAGGGAGCGAGGGATGCAGTAAAGGAGGAATAATGCATCGGAAAAGAGATACTCGACTCCCAAAAGAAAATGCTATCGTTTCCGTAGAAACGTATCTCTATTTAGAAAGATAATGCAGGGAACCCAGGGTATTTCATGTGGACGCAATTTGTGTGTTAATTCGGCAATGTGAGGGAGCGAGGGATGCAGTAAAGGAGGAATAATGCATCGGAAAAGAGATACTCAGAACCCCAAAGAAAATCCTGTCGTTTCCGTAGAAACGAATCCCGATTTAGAAGGACAATGCAGGGAATCCAGAGTATTTCATATGGACGCAAATTGTGTGTTAATTCGTCAATGTCAGGGAGCGAGGGATGAAGTAAAGGAGGAATAATGCATCGGAAAAGAGATACTCGGAACCCCAAAGAAAATCCTATCGTTTCCGTAGAAACGTATCTCGATTTAGAAGGACAATGCAGGGAATCCAGAGTATTTCATATGGTCGCAAATTGTGTGTTAATTCGTCAATGTGAGGGAGCGAGGGATGCAGTAAAGGAGGAATAATGCATCGGAAAAGAGATACTCGACTCCCAAAAGAAAATCCTATCGTTTCCGTAGAAACGTATCTCGATTTAGAAAGATAATGCAGGGAACCCAGAGTATTTCATATGGACGCAATTTGTGTGTTAATTCGGCAATGTGAGGAAGCGAGGGATGCAGTAAAGGAGGAATAATGCATCGGAAAAGAGATACTCTGAACCTCAAAGAAAATCCTGTCGTTTCCGTAGAAAAGAATCCCGATTTAGAAGGACAAAGCAGGGAATCCAGAGTATTTCATATGGACGCAAATTGTGTGTTAATTCGTCAATGTGAGGGAGCGAGGGATGCAGTGAAGGAGGAATAATGCAACGGAAAAGAGATACTCGGAACCAAAAAGAAAATCCTATCGTTTCCGTAGAAACGTATCTCGATTTAGTAGGACAATGCAGGGAATCCAGAGTATTTCATATGTACGCAAATTGTGTGTTAATTCGTCAATGTGAGTTAGCGAGGGATGCAGTAAATGAGGAATAATGCATCGGAAAAGACATACTCGGAACCCCAAAGTAAATCCTATCGTTTCCGTAGAAACGTATCTCGATTTAGAAGGACAATGCAGGGAAACCTGAGTATTTCATATGGACGCAAATTGTGTGTTAGTTCGTCAATTTGAGGGAACGAGGGATGCAGTAAAGGAGGAATAATGCATCGGAAAAGAAATACGGGGAACCCCAAAGAAAATCCTATCGTTTCCGTAGAAACGTATCTCGATTTAGAAGGACAATGCTGAGAATCCAGAGTACATCATATGGACGCAAATTGTGTGTTAAATCGTCAATGTGAGGGAGCGAGGGATGCAGTAAAGGAGGAATAATGCATCGGAAAAGACATACTCGGAAACCCAAAGAAAATCCTATCGTTGCCGTAGAAACGTATCTCGATTTAGAAGGACAATGCAGGGAATCCAGAGTATTTCGTATGGACACAAATTGTGTGTTAATTCGTCAATGTGAGGGAGCGAGGGATGCAGTAAAGGAGGAATAATGCATCGGAAAAGAGATACTCGACTCTTAAAAGAAAATCCTATCGTTTCCGTAGAAACGTATCTCGATTTAGAAAGATAATGCAGGGAACCCAGAGTATATCATATGGACGCAATTTGTGTGTTAATTCGGCAATGTGAGGAAGCGAGGGATGCAGTAAAGGAGGAATAATGCATCGGAAAAGAGATACTCTGAACCTCAAAGAAAATCCTGTCGTTTCCGTAGAAAAGAATCCCGATTTAGAAGGACAAAGCAGGGAATCCAGAGTATTTTATATGGACGCAAATTGTGTGTTAATTCGTCAATGTGAGGGAGCGAGGGATGCAGTGAAGGAGGAATAATGCAACGGAAAAGAGATACTCGGAACCAAAAAGAAAATCCTATCGTTTCCGTAGAAACGAATCTCGATTTACAAGGACAATGCAGGGAATCCAGAGTATTTCATACGGACGCAAATTGTGTGTCAATTCGTCAATGTGAGGAAGCGAGGGATGCAGTAAAGGAGGAATAATGCATCGGAAAAGAGAAATGCGGAACCCCAAAGAAAATCCTATCGTTTCCGTAGAAACGTATCTCGATTTAGAAGGACAATGCAGGGAATCCAGAGTATTTCATATGGACGCAAATTGTGTGTTAATTCGTCAATGTGAGGGAGCGAGGGATGCAGTAAAGGAGGAATAATGCATCGGAAAAGAGATACTCGGAACCCCAAAGAAAATCCTATCGTTTCCGCAGAAACGTATCTTGATTTAGAAGGACAATGCAGGGAATCCAGAGTATTTCATATGGACGCAAATTGTGTGTTTATTCGTCAATGTGAGGGAGCGAGGGATGCAGTAAAGGAGGAATAATGCATCGGAAAAGAGATACTCGGAACCCCAAAGAATATCCTATCGTTGCCGTAGAAACGTATCTCGATTTAGAAGGACAATGCAGGGAATCCAGAGTATTTCGTATGGACGCAAATTGTGTGTTAATTCCTCAATGTGAGGGAGCGAGGGATGCAGTAAAGGAGGAATAATGCATCGGAAAAGAGATACTCGACTCCCAAAGAAAATCCTATCGTTTCCGTAGAAACGTATCTCGATTTAGAAAGATAATGCAGGGAACCCAGAGTATTTCATGTGGACGCAATTTGTGTGTTAATTCGGCAATGTGAGGGAGCGAGGGATGCAGTAAAGGAGGAATAATGCATCGGAAAAGGGATACTCTGACCCCAAAGAAAATCCTGTCGTTTCCGTAGAAACGAATCCCGATTTAGAAGGACAATGCAGGGAATCCAGAGTATTTCATATGGACGCAAATTGTGTGTTAATTCGTCAATGTGAGGGAGCGAGGGATGCAGTAAAGGAGGAATAATGCATCGGAAAAGAGATACTCGGAACCCCTAGGAAAATACTATCGTTTCCGTAGAAACGTACCTCGATTTAGAAGGACAATGCTGGGAATCCAGAGTATTTCATATGTCTGAAAATTGTGTGTCAATTCGTCAATGTGAGGAAGCGAGGGATGCAGTAAAGGAGGAATAATGCATCGGAAGAGAGATGCTCGGAACCCCAAAGAAAATCCTATCGTTGCCGTAGAAACGTATCTCGATTTAGAAGGACAATGCAGGGAATCCAGAGTATTTCGTATGGACGCAAATTGTGTGTTAATTCGTCAATGTGAGGGAGCGAGGGATGCAGTAAAGGAGGAATAATGCATCGGAAAAGAGATACTCGACTCCCAAAAGAAAATCCTATCGTTTCCGTAGAAACGTATCTCGATTTAGAAGGACAATGCAGGGAATCCAGAGTATTTCATATGGACGCAAATTGTGTGTTAATTCGTCAATGTGAGGGAGCGAGAAATGCAGTAAAGGAGGAATAATGCATTGGAAAAGAGATCCTCGGATCCCCAAAGAAAATCCTATCGTTTCCGTAGAAACGTATCTCGATTTAGAAAGCCAATGCAGGGAATCCAGAGAATATCATATGGACGCAAATTGTGTGTTAATTCGTCAATTTGAGGGAGCGAGGGATGAAGTAAAGGAGGAATAATGCATCGGAAAAGAGATACTCGACTCCCAAAAGAAAATCCTATCGTTTCCGTAGAAACGTATCTCGATTTAGAAGGACAATGCAGGGAATCCAGAGTATTTCATATGGACGCAAATTGTGTGTTAATTCGTTAATGTGAGGGAGCGAGGGATGCAGTAAAGGAAGAATAATGCATCGGAAAAGAGATACTCGGATCCCCAAAGAAGATCCTATCGTTTCCGTAGAAACGTATCTCGATTTAGAAGGGCAATGCAGGGAATCCATAGTATTTCATATGGACGCAAATTGTGTGTTAATTCGTCAATGTGAGGGAGCGAGTGATGCAGTAAAGAAGGAATAATTCATCGGAAAAGAGATACGCGGATCCCCAATGAAAATCCTATCGTTTCCGTAGAAACGTATCTCGATTAAGAAGGACAATGCAGGGAATCCAGAGTATTTTATATGGATGAAAATTGTGTGTTAATTCGTCAATGTGAGGGAGCGAGGGATGCAGTAAAGGAGGAATAATGCATCGGAAAAGAGATACTCGGAACCCCAAAGAAAATCCTACCATTTCCGTAGAAACGTGTCTCGATTTAGAAGGATAATGCAGGGAAACCAGAGTATTTAATATGGACGCAAATAGTGTGTTATTTCGTCAATGTGAGGGAGCGAGGGATGCAGTAAAGGAGGAATTATGCATCGGAAAAGAGATACTCGGAACCCCAAAGAAAATCCTATCGTTTCCGTTGAAACGAACCCCGATTTAGAAGGACAATGCAGGGAACCCAGAGTATTTCATATGGACGCAATTTGTGTGTTAATTCGTCAATGTGAGGGAGCGAGGGATGCAGTAAAGGAGGAATAACGCATCGGAAAAGAGATACTCGGAGCCCCAAAGAAAATCCTATCGTTTCCATAGAAACGTATCTCGATTTAGAAGGACAATGCAGGGAATCCTGAGTGTTTCATATGGACGCAAATTGTGTGTTAATTCGTCAATGTGAGGGAGCGAGGGATGCAGTAAAGGAGGTATAATGCATCGGAAAAGAGATACTCGGAACCCCAAAGAAAATCCTATCGTTTCCGTAGAAACGTATCTCGATTTACAAGGACAATGCAGGGAATCCAGAGTATTTCATATGGACGCAAATTGTGTGTTAATTCGTCAATGTGAGGGAGAGAGGGATGCAGTGAAGAAGGAATAATCCATCGGAAAAGAGATACTCGGAACCCCAAAGAAAATCATATCGTTTCCGTAGAAACGTATCTCGATTTAGAAGGACAATGCAGGGAATCCAGAGTATTCCATATGGACGCAAATTGTGTGTTAATTCGGCAATCTGAGGGAGCGAGGAATGCAGTAAAGGAGGAATAATGCATCGGAAAAGAGATACTCGGAACCCCAAACAAAATCCTATCGTTTCCGTAGAAACGTATCTCGATTTAGAAGGACAATGCAAGGAATCCAGAGTATTTCATATGGACGCAAATTGTGTGTTAATTCGTCAATGTGAGGGAGTTAGGGATGCAGTAAAGGAGGAATAATGCATCGGAAAAGAGATACTCGGAACCCCAAAGAAAATCCCATCGTTTCGGTAGAAACGTATCTCGATTTAGAAGGACAATGCAGGGAATCCATAGAATTTCATATGGACGCAAATTGTGTGTTAATTCGTCAATGTGGGTTAGCGAGGGATGCAGTAAAGGAGGAACAATGCATCGGAAAAGAGATACTCGACTCCCAAAAAAAAATCCTATCGTTTCCGTAGAAACGTATCTCGTTTTAGAAAGATAATGCAGGGAACCCAGAGTATTTCATATGGACGCAAATTGTGTGTTAATTCGGCAATGTGAGGGAGCGAGTTATGCAGTAAAGGAGGAATAATGCATCGGAAAAGAGATACTCGGAACCCCAAAGAAAATCCTATCATTTCCGTAGAAACGTATCTCGATTTAGAAGGACAATGCAGGGAATCCAGAGTATTTTATATGGACGAAAATTGTGTGTTAATTCGTCAATGTGAGGGAGCGAGTCATGCAGTAAAGGAGGAATAATGCATCGTAAAAGAGATACTTGGAACCCCAAAGAAAATCCTATCGTTTCCGTAGAAACGTATCTCGATTTAGAAGGACAATGCAGGGAATCCAGAGTATTTCATATGGACGCAAATTGTGTGTTAATTCGTCAATGTGAGGGAGCGAGGGATGCAGTAAAGGAGGAATAATGCATCGGAAAAGAGATACTCGACTCCCAAAAGAAAATCCTATCGTTTCCGTAGAAACGTATCTCGATTTGGAAAGATAATGCAGGGAACCCAGAGTATTTCATATGGACGCAATTTGTGTGTTAATTCGGCAATGTGAGGAAGCGAGGGATGCAGTAAAGGAGGAATAATGCATCGGAAAAGAGATACTCTGAACCTCAAAGAAAATCCTGTCGTTTCCGTAGAAAAGAATCCCGATTTAGAAGGACAAAGCAGGGAATCCAGAGTATTTCATATGGACGCAAATTGTGTGTTAATTCGTCAATGTGAGGGAGCGAGGGATGCAGTGAAGGAGGAATAATGCAACGGAAAAGAGATACTCGGAACCAAAAAGAAAATCCTATCGTTTCCGTAGAAACGTATCTCGATTTAGTAGGACAATGCAGGGAATCCAGAGTATTTCATATGTACGCAAATTGTGTGATAATTCGTCAATGTGAGTTAGCGAGGGATGCAGTAAATGAGGAATAATGCATCGGAAAAGAGATACTCGGAACCCCAAAGTAAATCCTATCGTTTCCGTAGAAACGTATCTCGATTTAGAAGGACAATGCAGGGAATCCTGAGTATTTCATATGGACGCAAATTGTGTGTTAATTCGTCAATTTGAGGGAGCGAGGGATGCAGTAAAGGAGGAATAATGCATCGGAAAAGAAATACGGGGAACCCCAAAGAAAATCCTATCGTTTCCGTAGAAACGTATCTCGATTTAGAAGGACAATGCAGAGAATCCAGAGTACATCATATGGACGCAAATTGTGTGTTAAATCGTCAATGTGAGGGAGCGAGGGATGCAATAAAGGAGGAATAATGCATCGGAAAAGACATACTCAGAAACCCAAAGAAAATCCTATCGTTTACGTAGAAACGTATCTCGATTTAGAAGGACAATGCAGGGAATCCAGAGTACATCATATGGACGCAAATTGTGTGTTAATTCGTCAATGTCAGGGAGCGAGGGATGCTGTAAAGGAGGAATAATGCATCGGAAAAGAGATACTCGGAACCCCAAAGAAAATCCTATCGTTTCCGTAGAAACGTATCTCGATTTAGAAGGACAATGCAGGGAATCCAGAGTATTTCATATGGACACAAATTGTGTGTCAATTCGTCAAAGTAAGGAAGCGAGGGATGCAGTAAAGGAGGAATAATGCATCGGAAAAGAGATACGCGGATCCCCAAAGAAAATCCTATCGTTTCCGTAGAAGCGTATCTCGATTTAGAAGGACAATGCAGGGAATCCAGAGTATTTCATATGGACGCAAGTTGTGTGTTAATTCGTCAATGTGAGGGAGCGAGGGATGCAGTAAAGGAGGAATAATGCATCGGAAAAGAGATACTCGGAACCCCAAAGAAAATCCTATCGTTTCCGTAGAAACGTATCTCGATTTAGAAGGACAATGCAAGGAATCCAGAGTATTTCATATGGACGCAAATTGTGTGTTAATTCGTCAATGTGAGGGAGCGAGGGATGCAGTAAAGGAGGAATAATGCATCGGAAAAGACATACTCGGAAACCCAAAGAAAATCCTATCGTTTCCGTAGAAACGTATCTCGATTTAGAAGGACAATGCAGGGAATCCAGAGTACATCATATGGACGCAAATTGTGTGTTAATTCGTCAATGTGAGGGAGCGAGGGATGCAGTAAAGGAGGAATAATGCATCGGAAAAGAGATACTCGGAACCCCAAAGAAAATCCTATCGTTTCCGTAGAAACGTATCTTGATTTAGAAGGACAATGCAAGGAATCCAGAGTATTTCATATGGACGCAAATTGTGTGTTTATTCGTCAATGTGAGGGAGCGAGGGATGCAGTAAAGGAGGAATAATGCATCGGAAAAGAGATACTCGGAACCCCAAAGAAAATCCTATCGTTTCCGTAGAAACGTATCTCGATTTAGAAGGACAATGCAGGAAATCCAGAGTATTTCATATGGACGCAAATTGTGTGTTAATTCGTCAATGTGAGGGAGCGAGGGATGCAGTAAAGGAGGAATAATGCATCGGAAAAGAGATACTCGACTCCCAAAAGAAAATGCTATCGTTTCCGTAGAAACGTATCTCTATTTAGAAAGATAATGCAGGGAACCCAGGGTATTTCATGTGGACGCAATTTGTGTGTTAATTCGGCAATGTGAGGGAGCGAGGGATGCAGTAAAGGAGGAATAATGCATCGGAAAAGAGATACTCAGAACCCCAAAGAAAATCCTGTCGTTTCCGTAGAAACGAATCCCGATTTAGAAGGACAATGCAGGGAATCCAGAGTATTTCATATGGACGCAAATTGTGTGTTAATTCGTCAATGTCAGGGAGCGAGGGATGAAGTAAAGGAGGAATAATGCATCGGAAAAGAGATACTCGGAACCCCAAAGAAAATCCTATCGTTTCCGTAGAAACGTATCTCGATTTAGAAGGACAATGCAGGGAATCCAGAGTATTTCATATGGACGCAAATTGTGTGTTAATTCGTCAATGTGAGGGAGCGAGGGATGCAGTAAAGGAGGAATAATGCATCGGAAAAGAGATACTCGACTCCCAAAAGAAAATCCTATCGTTTCCGTAGAAACGTATCTCGATTTAGAAAGATAATGCAGGGAACCCAGAGTATTTCATATGGACGCAATTTGTGTGTTAATTCGGCAATGTGAGGAAGCGAGGGATGCAGTAAAGGAGGAAAAATGCATCGGAAAAGAGATACTCTGAACCTCAAAGAAAATCCTGTCGTTTCCGTAGAAAAGAATCCCGATTTAGAAGGACAAAGCAGGGAATCCAGAGTATTTCATATGGACGCAAATTGTGTGTTAATTCGTCAATGTGAGGGAGCGAGGGATGCAGTGAAGGAGGAATAATGCAACGGAAAAGAGATACTCGGAACCAAAAAGAAAATCCTATCGTTTCCGTAGAAACGTATCTCGATTTAGTAGGACAATGCAGGGAATCCAGAGTATTTCATATGTACGCAAATTGTGTGTTAATTCGTCAATGTGAGTTAGCGAGGGATGCAGTAAATGAGGAATAATGCATCGGAAAAGAGATACTCGGAACCCCAAAGTAAATCCTACCGTTTCCGTAGAAACGTATCTCGATTTAGAAGGACAATGCAGGGAATCCTGAGTATTTCATATGGACGCAAATTGTGTGTTAGTTCGTCAATTTGAGGGAACGAGGGATGCAGTAAAGGAGGAATAATGCATCGGAAAAGAAATACGGGGAACCCCAAAGAAAATCCTATCGTTTCCGTAGAAACGTATCTCGATTTAGAAGGACAATGCAGAGAATCCAGAGTACATCATATGGACGCAAATTGTGTGTTAAATCGTCAATGTGAGGGAGCGAGGGATGCAGTAAAGGAGGAATAATGCATCGGAAAAGACATACTCGGAAACCCAAAGAAAATCCTATCGTTTCCGTAGAAACGTATCTCGATTTAGAAGGACAATGCAGGGAATCCAGAGTACATCATATGGACGCAAATTGTGTGTTAATTCGTCAATGTCAGGGAGCGAGGGATGCTGTAAAGGAGGAACAATGCATCGGAAAAGAGATACTCGGAACCCCAAAGAAATTCCTATCGTTTCCGTAGAAACGTATCTCGATTTAGAAGGACAATGCAGGGAATCCAGAGTATTTCATATGGACACAAATTGTGTGTCAATTCGTCAATGTGAGGAAGCGAGGGATGCAGTAAAGGAGGAATAATGCATCGGAAAAGAGATACGCGCATCCCCAAAGAAAATCCAATCGTTTCCGTAGAAGCGTATCTCGATTTAGAAGGACAATGCAGGGAATCCAGAGTATTTCATATGGACGCAAGTTGTGTGTTAATTCGTCAATGTGAGGGAGCGAGGGATGCAGTAAAGGAGGAATAATGCATCGGAAAAGAGATACTCGGAACCACAAAGAAAATCCTGTCGTTTCCGTAGAAACGTATCTTGATTTAGAAGGACAATGCAGGGAATCCAGAGTATTTCATATGGACGCAAATTGTGTGTTAATTCGTCAATGTGAGGGAGCGAGGGATGCAGTAAAGGAGGAATAATGCATCGGAAAAGACATACTCGGAAACCCAAAGAAAATCCTATCGTTTCCGTAGAAACGTATCTCGATTTAGAAGGACAATGCAGGGAATCCAGAGTACATCATATGGACGCAAATAGTGTGTTAATTCGTCAATGTGAGGGAGCGAGGGATGCAGTAAAGGAGGAATAATGCATCGGAAAAGAGATACTCGGAACCCCAAAGAAAATCCTATCGTTTCCGTAGAAACGTATCTTGATTTAGAAGGACAATGCAAGGAATCCAGAGTATTTCATATGGACGCAAATTGTGTGTTTATTCGTCAATGTGAGGGAGCGAGGGATGCAGTAAAGGAGGAATAATGCATCGGAAAAGAGATACTCGGAACCCCAAAGAAAATCCTATCGTTTCCGTAGAAACGTATCTCGATTTAGAAGGGCAATGCAGGAAATCCAGAGTATTTCATATGGACGCAAATTGTGTGTTAATTCGTCAATGTGAGGGAGCGAGGGATGCAGTAAAGGAGGAATAATGCATCGGAAAACAGGTACTCGACTCCCAAAAGAAAATGCTATCGTTTCCGTAGAAACGTATCTCTATTTAGAAAGATAATGCAGGGAACCCAGGGTATTTCATGTGGACGCAATTTGTGTGTTAATTCGGCAATGTGAGGGAGCGAGGGATGCAGTAAAGGAGGAATAATGCATCGGAAAAGAGATACTCAGATCCCCAAAGAAAATCCTGTCGTTTCCGTAGAAACGAATCCCGATTTAGAAGGACAATGCAGGGAATCCAGAGTATCTCATATGGACGCAAATTGTGTGTTAATTCGTCAATGTCAGGGAGCGAGGGATGAAGTAAAGGAGGAATAATGCATCGGAAAAGAGATACTCGGAACCCCAAAGAAAATCCTATCGTTTCCGTAGAAACGAATCTCGATTTACAAGGACAATGCAGGGAATCCAGAGTAATTCATATGGACACAAATTGTGTGTCAAATCGTCGATGTGAGGAAGCGAGGGATGCAGTAAAGGAGGAATAATGCATCGGAAAAGAGATACGCGAAACCCCAAAGAAAATCCTATCGTTTCCGTAGAAACTTATCTCGATTTAGAAGGACAATGCAGGGAATCCAGAGTATTTCATATGGACGCAAATTGTGTGTTAATTCGTCAATGTGAGGGAGCGAGGGATGCAGTAAAGGAGGAATAATGCATCGGAAAAGAGATACTCGGAACCCCAAAAAAAATCCTATCGTTTCCGTAGAAACGTATCTTGATTTAGAAGGACAATGCAGGGAATCCAGAGTATTTCATATGGACGCAAATTGTGTGTTTATTCGTCAATGTGAGGGAGCGAGGGATGCAGTAAAGGAGGAATAATGCATCGGAAAAGAGATACTCGGAACACCAAAGAAAATCCTATCGTTGCCGTAGAAACGTATCTCGATTTAGAAGGACAATGCAGGGAATCCAGAGTATTTCGTATGGACGCAAATTCTGTGTTAATTCGTCAATGTGAGGGAGCGAGGGATGCAGTAAAGGAGGAATAATGCATCGGAAAAGAGATACTCGACTCCCAAAAGAAAATCCTATCGTTTCCGTAGAAACGTATCTCGATTTAGAAAGATAATGCAGGGAACCCAGAGTATTTCATGTGGACGCAATTTGTGTGTTAATTCGGCAATGTGAGGGAGCGAGGGATGCAGTAAAGGAGGAATAATGCATCGGAAAAGGGATACTCTGAACCCCAAAGAAAATCCTGTCGTTTCCGTAGAAACGAATCCCGATTTAGAATTACAATGCAGGGAATCCAGAGTATTTCATATGGACGCAAATTGTGTGTTAATTCGTCAATGTGAGGGAGCGAGGGATGCAGTAAAGGAGGAATAATGCATCGGAAAAGAGATACTCGGAACCCCAAAGAAAATCCTATTGTTTCCGTAGAAACGTACCTCGATTTAGAAGGACAATGCTGGGAATACAGAGTATTTCGTATGGACGAAAATTGTGTGTCGATTCGTCAATGTGAGGAAGCGAGGGATGCAGTAAAGGAGGAATAATGCATCGGAAAAGAGATACTCGGAACCCCAAAGAAAATCCTATCGTTGCCATAGAAACGTATCTCGATTTAGAAGGACAATGCAGGGAATCCAGAGTATTTCATATGGACGCAAATTGTGTGTTAATTCGCCAATGTGAGGGAGCGAGGGATGCAGTAAAAGAGGAATAATGCATCGGAAAAGAGATACTCGACTCCCAAAAGAAAATTCTATCGTTTCCGTAGAAACGTATCTCGATTTAGAAAGATAATGCAGGGAACCCAGGGTATTTCATGTGGACGCAAATTGTGTGTTAATTCGGCAATGTGAGGGGGCGAGGGATGCAGTAAAGGAGGAATAATGCATCGGAAAAGAGATACTCAGAACCCCAAAGAAAATCCTGTCGTTTCCGTAGAAACGAATCCCGATTTAGAAGGACAATGCAGGGAATCCAGAGTATTTCATATGGACGCAAATTGTGTGTTAATTCGTCAATGTCAGGGAGCGAGGGATGAAGTAAAGGAGGAATAATGCATCGGAAAAGAGATACTCGGAACCCCAAAGAAAATCCTATCGTTTCCGTAGAAACGAATCTCGATTTACAAGGACAATGCAGGGAATCCAGAGTATTTCATATGGACGCAAATTGTGTGTCAATTCGTCAATGTGAGGAAGCGAGGGATGCAGTATAGGAGGAATAATGCATCGGAAAAGAGATACGCGGAACCCCAAAGAAAATCCTATCGTTTCCGTAGAAACGTATCTCGATTTAGAAGGACAATGCAGGGAATCCAGAGTATTTCATATGGACGCAAATTGTGTGTTAATTTGTCAATGTGAGGGTGCGAGGGATGCAGTAAAGGAGGAATAATGCATCGGAAAAGAGATACTCGGAACCCCAAAGAAAATCCTATCGTTTCCGTAGAAACGTATCTTGATTTAGAAGGACAATGCATTGAATCCAGAGTATTTCATATGGACGCAAATTGTGTGTTTATTCGTCAATGTGAGGGAGCGAGGGATGCAGTAAAGGAGGAATAATGCATCGGAAAAGAGATACTCGGAACCCCAAAGAAAATCCTATCGTTGCCGTAGAAACGTATCTCGATTTAGATGGACAATGCAGGGAATCCAGAGTATTTCGTATGGACGCAAATTGTGTGTTAATTCGTCAATGTGAGGGAGCGAGAGATGCAGTAAAGGAAGAATAATGCATCGGAAAAGAGATACTCGACTCCCAATAGAAAATCCTATCGTTTCCGTAGAAACGTATCTCGATTTAGAAAGATAATGCAGGGAACCCAGAGTATTTCATATGGACGCAATTTGTGTGTTAATTCGGCAATGTGAGGGAGCGAGGGATGCAGTAAAGGAGGAATAATGCATCGGAAAAGAGATACTCGGAACCCCAAAGAAAATCCTATCGTTTCCGTAGAAGCGAATCCCGATTTAGAAGGACAATGCCGGGAATCCAGAGTATTTCATATGGACGCAAATTGTGTGTTAATTCGTCAATGTGAGGGAACGAGGGATGCAGTAAAGGAGGAACAATGCATCGGAAAAGAGATACTCGGAACCCCAAAGAAAATCCTATCGTTTCCGTAGAATTGTATCTCGATTTAGAAGGATAATGCAGGGAATCCAGAGAATTTCATATGGACGCAAATTGTGTGTTAATTCGTCAATGTGAGTTAGCGAGGGATGCAGTAAAGGAGGAATAATGCATCGGAAAAGAGATACTCGACTCCCAAAAAAAATCCTATCGTTTCCGTAGAAACGTATCTCGTGTTAGAAAGATAATGCAGGGAACCCAGAGTATTTCATATGGACGCAAATTGTGTGTTAATTCGTCAATGTGAGTTAGCGAGGGATGCAGTAAAGAAGGAATAATGCATCGGAAAAGAGAAACTCGGAACCCCAAACAAAATCCTATCGTTTCCGTAGAAACGTATCTCGATTTAGAAGGACAATGCAGGGAATCCAGAGTATTTCATATGGACGCAAATTGTGTGTTAGTTCGTCAATGTGAGGAAGCGAGGGATGCAGTATAGGAGGAATAATGCATCGGAAAAGAGATACGCGGAACCCCAAAGAAAATCCTATCGTTTCCGTAGAAACGTATCTCGATTTAGAAGGACAATGCAGGGAATCCAGAGTTTCTCATATGGACGCAAATTGTGTGTTAATTCGTCAATGTGAGGGAGCGAGGGATGCAGTAAAGGAGGAATAATGCATCGGAAAAGAGATACTCGGAACCCCAAAGAAAATCCTATCGTTTCCGTAGAAACGTATCTTGATTTAGGAGGACAATGCAGGAAATCCAGAGTATTTCATATGGACGCAAATTGTGTGTTTATTCGTCAATGTGAGGGAGCGAGGGATGCAGTAAAGGAGGAATAATGCATCGGAAAAGAGATACTCGGAACCCCAAAGAAAATCCTATCGTTGCCGTAGAAACGTATCTCGATTTAGAAGGACAATGCAGGGAATCCAGAGTATTTCGTATGGACGCAAATTGTGTGTTAATTCGTCAATGTGAGGGAGCGAGGGATGCAGTAAAGGAGGAATAATGCATCGGAAAAGAGATACTCGACTCCCAAAAGAAAATCCTATCGTTTCCGTAGAATCGTATCTCGATTTAGAAAGATAATGCAGGGAACCCAGAGTATTTCATGTGGACGCAATTTGTGTGTTAATTCGGCAATGTGAGGGAGCGAGGGATGCAGTAAAGGAGGAATAATGCATCGGAAAAGAGATACTCGGAACCCCAAAGAAAATCCTATCGTTTCCGTAGAAACGAATCCCGATTTAGAATGACAATGCCGGGAATCCAGAGTATTTCATATGGACGCAAATTGTGTGTTAATTCGTCAATGTGAGGGAACGAGGGATGCAGTAAAGGAGGAACAATGCATCGGAAAAGAGATACTCGGAACCCCAAAGAAAATCCTACCATTTCCGTAGAAACGTATCTCGATTTAGAAGGATAATGCAGGGAAACCAGAGTATTTCATATGGACGCAAATAGTGTGTTATTTCGTCAATGTGAGGGAGCGAGGGATGCAGTAAAGGAGGAATTATGCATCGGAAAAGAGATACTCGGAACACCAAAGAAAATCCTATCGTTTCCGTTGAAACGAATCCCGATTTAGAAGGACAATGCAGGGAACCCAGAGTATTTCATATGGACGCAAATTGTGTGTTAATTCGTCAATGTGAGGGAGCGAGGGATGCAGTAAAGGAGGAATAATGCATCGGAAAAGAGATACTCGGAGCCCCAAAGAAAATCCTATCGTTTCCATAGAAACGTATCTCGATTTAGAAGGACAATGCAGGGAATCCAGAGTATTTCATATGGACGGAAATTGTGTGTTAATTCGTCAATGTGAGGGAGCGAGGGACGCAGTAAAGGAGGAATAATGCATCGGAAAAGAGATACTCGGAACCCCAAAGAAAATCCTATCGTTTCCGTAGAAACGTATCTCGATTTACAAGGACAATGCAGGGAATCCAGAGTATTTCATATGGACGCAAATTGTGTGTTAATTCGTCAATGTGAGGGAGAGAGGGATGCAGTGAAGAAGGAATAATCCATCGGAAAAGAGATACTCGGAACCCCAAAGAAAATCATATCGTTTCCGTAGAAACGTATCTCGATTTAGAAGGACAATGCAGGGAATCCAGAGTATTCCATATGGACGCAAAATGTGTGTTAATTCGGCAATCTGAGGGAGCGAGGGATGCAGTAAAGGAGGAATAATGCATCGGAAAAGAGATACTCGGAACCCCAAAGAAAATCCTATCGTTTCCGTAGAAACGTATCTCGATTTACAAGGACAATGCAAGGAATCCAGTGTATTTCATATGGACGCAAATTGTGTGTTAATTCGTCAATGTGAGGGAGCGAGGGATGCAGTAAAGGAGGAATAATGCATCGGAAAAGAGATACTCGGAACCCCAAAGAAAATCCTATCGTTTCGGTAGATACGTATCTCGATTTAGAAGGACAATGCAGGGAATCCAGAGAATTTCATATGGACGCAAATTGTGTGTTAATTCGTCAATGTGGGTTAGCGAGGGATGCAGTAAAATAGGGATAATGCATCGGAAAAGAGATACTCGACTCCCAAAAAAAAATCCTATCGTTTCCGTAGAAACGTATCTCGTTTTAGAAAGATAATGCAGGGAACCCAGAGTATTTCATATTTACGCAAATTGTGTGTTAATTCAGCAATGTGAGGGAGCGAGGGATGCAGTAAAGGAGGAATAATGCATCGGAAAAGAGATACTCGGAACCCCAAAGAAAATCCTATCGTTTCCGTAGAAACGTATCTCGATTTAGAAGGACAATGCAGGGAATGCAGAGTATTTCATATGGACGCAAATTGTGTGTTAATTCGTCAATGTGAGGGAGCGAGGGATGCAGTAAAGGAGGAATAATGCATCGGAAAAGAGATACACGGAACCCCAAAGAAAATCCTATCGTTTCCGTAGAAACGTATCTTGATTTAGAAGGACAATGCAGGGAATCCAGAGTATTTCATATGGACGCAAATTGTGTGTTAATTCGTCAATGTGAGGGAGCGAGGGATGCAGTAAAGGAGGAATAATGCATCGGAAAAGAGATACGCGGAACCCCAAAGAAAATCCTATCGTTTCCGTAGAAACGTATCTCGATTTAGAAGGAAAATGCAGGGAATCCAGAGTATTTCATATGGACGCAAGTTGTGTGTTAATTCGTCAATGTGAGGGAGCGAGGGATGCAGTAAAGGAGGAATAATGCATCGGAAAAGAGATACTCGGAACCCCAAAGAAAATCCTATCGTTTCCGTAGAAACGTATCTTGATTTAGAAGGACAATGCAGGGAATCCAGAGTATTTCATATGGACGCAAATTGTGTGTTAATTCGTCAATGTGAGGGAGCGAGGGATGCAGTAAAGGAGGAATAATGCATCGGAAAAGACATACTCGGAAACCCAAAGAAAATCCTATCGTTTCCGTAGAAACGTATCTCGATTAAGAAGGACAATGCAGGGAATCCAGAGTACATCATATGGACGCAAATTGTGTGTTAATTCGTCAATGTGAGGGAGCGAGGGATGCAGTAAAGGAGGAATAATGCATCGGAAAAGAGATACTCGGAACCCCAAAGAAAATCCTGTCGTTTCCGTAGAAACGTATCTCGATTTAGAAGAACAATGCAGGGAATCCAGAGTACATCATATGGACGCAAATTGAGTGTTAATTCGTCAATGTGAAGGAGCGAGGGATGCAGTAAAGGAGGAATAATGCATTGGAAAAGAGATACTCGGAACCCCAAAGAAAATCCTATCGTTTCCGTAGAAACGTATCTCGATTTACAAGGACAATGCAGGGAATCCAGAGTATTTTATATGGACGCAAATTGAGTGTTAATTCGTCAATGTCAGGGAGCGAGGGATGCTGTAAAGGAGGAATAATGCATCGGAAAAGAGATACTCGGAATCCCAAAGAAAATCCTATCGTTTCCGTAGAAACGTATCTCGATTTAGAAGGACAATGCAGGGAATCCAGAGTATTTCATATGGACGCAAATTGTGTGTCAATTCGTCTATGTGAGGAAGCGAGGGATGCAGTAAAGGAGGAATAATGCATCGGAAAAGAGATACGCGGAAACCCAAAGAAAATCCTATCGTTTCCGTAGAAACGTATCTCGATTTAGAAGGACAATGCAGGGAATCCAGAGTATTTCATATGGACGCAAGTTGTGTGTTAATTCGTCAATGTGAGGGAGCGAGGGATGCAGTAAAGGAGGAATAATGCATCGGAAAAGAGTTACTCGGAATCCCAAAGAAAATCCTATCGTTTCCGTAGAAACGTATCTTGATTTAGAAGGACAATGCAGGGAATCCAGAGTATTTCATATGGACGCAAATTGTGTGTTAATTCGTCAATGTGAGGGAGCGAGGGATGCAGTAAAGGAGGAATAATGCAACGGAAAAGACATACTCGGAAACCCAAAGAAAATCCTATCGTTTGCGTAGAAACGTATCTCGATTTACAAGGACAATGCAGGGAATCCAGAGTACATCATATGGACGCAAATTGTGTGTTAATTCGTCAATGTGAAGGAGCGAGGGATGCAGTAAAGGAGGAATAATGCATCGGAAAAGAGATACTCGGAACCCCAAAGAAAATCCTGTCGTTTCCGTAGAAACGTATCTCGATTTACAAGGACAATGCAGGGAATCCAGAGTATTTCATATGGACGCAAATTGAGTGTTAATTCGTCAATGTGAGGGAGCGAGGGATGCAGTTAAGGAGGAATAATGCATCGGAAAAGAGATACTCGGAACCCCAAAGAAAATCCTATTGTTTCCGCAGAAACGTATCTCGATTTAGAAGGACAATGCAGGGAATCCAGAGTATTTCATATGGACGCAAATTGTGTGTCAATTCGTCAATGTGAGGAAGCGAGGGATGCAGTAAAGGAGGAATAATGCATCGGAAAAGATTACGCGGAACCCCAAAGAAAATCCTATCGTTTCCGTAGAAACGTATCTCGATTTAGAAGGACAATGCAGGGAATCTAGAGTATTTCATATGGACGCAAATTGTGTGTTAATTCGTCAATGTGAGGGAGCGAGGGATGCAGTAAAGGAGGAATAATGCATCGGAAAAGAGATACTCGGAACCCCAAAGAAAATCCTATCGTTTCCGTAGAAACGTATCTTGATTTAGAAGGACAATGCAGGGAATCCAGAGTATTTCATATGGACGCAAATTGTGTGTTTATTCGTCAATGTGAGGGAGCGAGGGATGCAGTAAAGGAGGAATAATGCATCGGAAAAGAGATACTCGGAACCCCAAAGAAAATCCTATCGTTTCCTTAGAAACGTATCTCGATTCAGAAGGACAATGCAAGGAATCCAGAGTATTTCATATGGACGCAAATTGTGTGTTAATTCGTCAATGTGAGGGAGCGAGGGATGCAGTAAAGGAGGAATAATGCATCGGAAAAGAGATACTCGACTCCCAAAAGAAAATCCTATCGTTTCCGTAGAAACGTATCTCGATTTAGAAAGATAATGCAGGGAACCCAGAGTATTTCATGTGGACGCAATTTGTGTGTTAATTCGGCAATGTGAGGGAGCGAGGGATGCAGTAAAGGAGGAATAATACATCGGAAAAGGGATACTCTGAACCCCAAAGAAAATCCTGTCGTTTCCGTAGAAACGAATCCCGATTTAGAAGGACAATGCAGGGAATCCAGAGTATTTCATATGGACGCAAATTGTGTGTTAATTCGTCAATGTGAGGGAGCGAGGGATGCAGTAAAGGAGGAATAATGCATCGGAAAAGAGATACTCGGAACCCCAAAGAAAATCCTATCGTTTCCGTAGAAACGTATCTTGATTTAGAAGGACAATGCAGGGAATCCAGAGTATTTCATATGGACGCAAATTGTGTGTTTATTCGTCAATGTGAGGGAGCGAGGGATGCAGTAAAGGAGGAATAATGCATCGGAAAAGAGATACTCGGAACCCCAAAGAAAATCCTATCGTTTCCGTAGAAACGTATCTCGATTTAGAAGGACAATGCAGGGAATCCAGAGTATTTCATATGGACGCAAATTGTGTGTTAATTCGTCAATGTGAGGGAGCGAGGGATGCAGTAAAGGAGGAATAATGCATCGGAAAAGAGATACTCGACTCCCAAAAGAAAATCCTATCGTTTCCGTAGAAACGTATCTCGATTTAGAAAGATAATGCAGGGAACCCAGAGTATTTCATGTGGACGCAATTTGTGTGTTAATTCGGCAATGTGAGGGTGCGAGGGATGCAGTAAAGGAAGAATAATGCATCGGAAAAGGGATACTCTGAACCCGAAAGAAAATCCTGTCGTTTCCGTAGAAACGAATCCCGATTTAGAAGGACAATGCAGGGAATCCAGAGTATTTCATATGGACGCAAATTGTGTGTTAATTCGTCAATGTGAGGGAGCGAGGGATGCAGTAAAGGAGGAATAATGCATCGGAAAAGAGATACTCGGAACCCCAAAGAAAACCCTATCGTTTCCGTAGAAACGTACCTCGATTTAGAAGGACAATGCAGGGAATCCAGAGTATTTCATATGGACGCAAATTGTGTGTTTATTCGTCAATGTGAGGGAGTGAGGGATGCAGTAAAAGAGGAATAATGCATCGGAAAAGAGATACTCGGAACCCCAAAGAAAATCCAATCGTTTCCGTAGAGTCGTATCTCAATTTAGAAGGACAATGCAGGGAATCCAGAGTATTTCATATGGACGCAAATTGTGTGTTAATTCGTCAATGTGAGGGAGCGAGGGATGCAGTAAAGGAGAAATAATGCATCGGAAAAGAGATACTCGACTCCCAAAAGAAAATCGTATCGTTTCCGTAGAAACGTATCTCGATTTAGAAAGATAATGCAGGGAACCCAGAGTATTTCATGTGGACGCAATTTGTGTGTTAATTCGGCAATGTGAGGGAGCGAGGGATGCAGTAAAGGAGGAATAATGCATCGGAAAAGAGATACTCGGATCCCCAAAGAAAGTCCTGTTGTTTCCGTAGAAACGAATCCCGCTTTAGAAGGACAATGCAGGGAATCCAGAGTATTTCATATGGACGCAAATTGTGTGTTAATTCTTCAATGTGAGGGAGCGAGGGATGCAGTAAAGGAGGAATAATGCATCGGAAAAGAGGTACTCGACTCCCAAAAGAAAATCCTATCGTTTCCGTAGAAACGTATCTCGTTTTAGAAAGATAATGCAGGGAACCCAGAGTATTTCATATGGACGCAAATTGTGTGTTAATTCGGCAATGTGAGGGAGCGAGGGATGCAGTAATGGAGGAATAATGCATCGGAAAAGAGATACTCGGATCCCCAAAGAAAATCCTATCGTTTCCGTAGAAACGTATCTCGATTTAGAAGGACAATGCAGGGAATCCAGAGTATTTCATACGGACGCAAATTGTGTGTTAATTCGTCAGTGTGAGGGAGCGAGGGATGAAGTAAAGGAGGAATAATGCATCGGAAAAGAGATACTCGGGGCCCCAAAGAAAATCCTATTGTTTCCGTAGAAACGTATCTTGATTTAGAAGGACAATGCAGGGAATCCAGAGTATTTCATATGGACGCAAATTGTGTGTTAATTCGTCAATGTGAGGGAGCGAGGGGTGCAGTAAAGGAGGAATAATGCATCGGAAAAGAGATACTCGGAACCCCTAAGAAAATCCTATCGTTTCCGTTGAAACGTATCTCGATTTAGAAGGACAATGCAGGGAATCCAGGGTATTTCATATGTACGCAAATTGTGTGTTAATTCGTCAATGTGAGGGAGCGATTGATGCAGTAAAGGAGGAATAATGCATCGGAAAAGAGATACTCGGAACCCCAAAGAAAATCCTATCGTTTCCGTAGAAACGTATCTCGATTTAGAAGGACAATACAGGGAATCCTGAGTATTTCATATGCACGCAAATTGTGTGTTAATTCGTCAATGTGAGGGAGCGAGGGATGCAGTAAAGGAGGAATAATGCATCGGAAAAGAGATACTCGGAACCCCAAAGAGAATCCTGTCGTTTCCGTAGAAACGTATCTCGATTTAGAAGGACAATGCAGGGAATCCAGAGTACATCATATGGACGCAAATTGTGTGTTAATACGTCAATGTGAGGGAGCGAGGGATGCAGTAAAGGAGGAATAATGCATCGGAAAAGAGATACTCGGAACCCAAAGAAAATCCTATCGTTTCCGTAGAAACGTATCTCGATTTACAAGGACGATGCTGGGAATCCAGAGTATTTCATATGGACGCAAATTGAGTGTTAACTCGTCAATGTCAGGGAGCGAGGGATGCAGTAAAAGAGGAATAATGCATCGGAAAAGAGATATTAGGAACCCCAAAGAAAATCCTATCGTTTCCGTAGAAACGTATCTCGATTTAGAAGGACAATGCAGTGAATCCAGAGTATTTCATGTGGACGCAAATTGTGTGTCAATTCGTCAATGTGAGGAAGCGAGGGATGCAGTAAAGGAGGAATAATGCATCGGAAAAGAGATACGCGGAACACCAAAGAAAATCCTATCGTTTCCGTAGAAACGTATCTCGATTTTGAAGGACAATGCAGGGAATCCAGAGTATTTCATATGGACGCAAATTGTGTGTTAATTCGTCAATGTGAGGGAGCGAGGGATGCAGTAAAGGAGGAATAATGCTTCGGAAAAGAGATACCCGGAACCCCAAAGAAAATCCTATCGTTTCCGTAGAAACGTATCTTGATTTAGAAGGACAATGCAGGGAATCCAGAGTATTTCATATGGACGCAAATTGTGGGTTTATTCGTCATTGTGAGGGAGCGAGGCATGCAGTAAAGGTGGAATAATGCATCGGAAAAGAGATACTCGGAACCCCAAAGAAAATCCTATCGTTTCCGTAGAAACGTATCTCGATTTAGAAGGACAATGCAGGGAATCCAGAGTATTTCGTATGGACGCAAATTGTGTGTTAATTCGTCAATGTGAGGGAGCGAGGGATGCAGTAAAGGAGGAATAATGCATCGGAAAAGAGATACTCGACTCCCAAAAGAAAATCCTATCGTTTCCGTAGAAACGTATCTCGATTTAGAAAGATAATGCAGGGAACCCAGTGTATTTCATGTGGACGCAATTTGTGTGTTAATTCGGCAATGTGAGGGAGCGAGGGATGCAGTAAAGGAGGAATAATGCATCGGAAAAGAGATACTCGGAACCCCAAAGAAAATCCTGTCGTTTCCGTAGAAACGAATCCCGATTTAGAAGGACAATGCAGGGAATCCAGAGTATTTCATATGGACGCAAATTGTGTGTTAATTCGTCAATGTGAGGGAGCGAGGGATGCAGTAAAGGAGGAATAATGCATCGGAAAAGAGATACTCGGAACCCCAAAGAAAATCCTATCGTTTCCGTAGAAACGTACCTCGATTTAGAAGGACAATGCAGGGATTCCAGAGTATTTCATATGGACGAAAATTGTGTGTCAATTCGTCAATGTGAGGAAGCGAGGGATGCAGTGAAGGAGGAATAATGAATCGGAAAAGAGATACGTGGAACCCCAAAGAAAATCCTATCGTTTCCGTAGAAACGTATCTCGATTTAGATGGACAATGCAGGGAATCCAGAGTATTTCATATGGACGCACATTGTGTGTTAATTCGTCAATGTGAGGGAGCGAGGGATGCAGTAAAGGAGCAATAATGCATCGGAAAAGAGATACTCGGAACCCCAAAGAAAAGCCTATCGTTTCCGTAGAAACGTATCTTGATTTAGAAGGACAATGCAGGGAATCCAGAGTATTTCATATGGACGCAAATTGTGTGTTTATTCGTCAATGTGAGGGAGCGAGGAATGCAGTAAAGAAGGAATAATGCATCGGAAAAGAGATACTCGGAACCCCAAAGAAAATCCTATCGTTTCCGTAGAAACGTATCTCGATTTAGAAGGACAATGCAGGGAATCCAGAGTATTTCATATGGACGCAAATTGTGTGTTAATTCGTCAATGTGAGGGAGCGAGGGATGCAGTAAAGGAGCAATAATGCATCGGAAAAGAGATACTCGACTCCCAAAAGAAAATCGTATCGTTTCCGTAGAAACGTATCTCGATTTAGAAAGATAATGCAGGGAAACCAGAGTATTTCATGTGGACGCAATTTGTGTGTTAATTCGGCAATGTGAGGGAGCGAGCGATGCAGTAAAGGAGGAATAATGCAACGGAAAAGAGATACTCGGAACCCCAAAGAAAATCCTATCGTTTCCGTAGAAACGTATCTTGATTTAGAAGGACAATGCAGGGAATCCAGAGTATTTCATATGGACGCAAATTGTGTGTTTATTCGTCATTGTGAGGGAGCGATGGATGCAGTAAAGGTGGAATAATGCATCGGAAAAGAGATACTCGGAACCCCAAAGAAAATACTATCGTTTCCGTAGAAACGTATCTCGATTTAGAAGGACAATGCAGGGAATCCAGAGTATTTCGTATGGACGCAAATTGTGTGTTAATTCGTCAATGTGAGGGAGCGAGGCATGAAGTAAAGGAGGAATAATGCATCGGAAAAGTGATACTCGACTCCCAAAAGAAAATCCTATCGTTTCCATAGAAACGTATCTCGATTTAGAAAGATATGCAGGGAACCCAGTGTATTTCATGTGGACGCAATTTGTGTGTTAATTCGGCAATGTGAGGGAGCGAGGGATGCAGTAAAGGAGGAATAATGCATCGGAAAAGAGATACACGGAACCCCAAAGAGAATCCTGACGTTCCCGTAGAAACGAATCCCGATTTAGAAGGACAATGCAGGGAATCCAGGGTATTTCATATGGACGCAAATTGTGTGTTAATTCGTCAATGTGAGGGAGCGAGGGATGCAGTAAAGGAGAAATAATGCATCGGAAAAGAGATACTCGGAACCCCAAAGAAAATCCTATCGTTTCCGTAGAAACGTACCTCGATTTAGAAGGACAATGCAGGGAATCCAGAGTATTTCATATGGACGAAAATTGTGTGTCAATTCGTCAATGTGAGGAAGCGAGGGATGCAGTAAAGGAGGAGTAATGCATCGGAAAAGAGATACTCGGAACCCCAAAGAAAATCCTATCGTTTCCGTAGAAACGTATCTCGATTTAGAAGGACAATGCAGGGAATCCAGAGTATTTCATATGGACGCAAATTGTGTGTTCATTCGTCAATGTGAGGGAGCGAGGGATGCAGTAAAGGAGGAATAATGCATCGGAAAAGAGATACTCGACTCCCAAAAGAAAATCCTATCGTTTCCATAGAAACGTATCTCGATTTAGAAAGATAATGCAGGGAACCCAGAGTATTTCATGTGGACGCAATTTGTGTGTTAATTCGGCAATGTGAGGGAGCGAGGGATGCAGTAAAGGAAGAATAATGCATCGGAAAAGGGATTCTCTGAACCCCAAAGAAAATCCTGTCGTTTCCGTAGAAACGAATCCCGATTTAGAAGGACAATGCAGGGAATCCAGAGTATTTCATATGGACGCAAATTGTGTGTTAATTCGTCAATGTGAGGGAGCGAGGGATGCAGTAAAGGAGGAATAATGCATCGGAAAAGAGATACTCGGAACCCCAAAGAAAATCCTATCGTTTCCGTAGAAACGTACCTCGATTTAGAAGGACAATGCAGGGAATCCAGAGTATTTCATATTTACGCAAATTGTGTGTTTATTCGTCAATGTGAGGGAGTGAGGGATGCAGTAAAAGAGGAATAATGCATCGGAAAAGAGATACTCGGAACCCCAAAGAAAATCCTATCGTTTCCGCAGAAACGTATCTCGATTTACAAGGACAATGCAGGGAATCCAGAGTATTTCATATGGACGCAAATTGTGTGTTAATTCGTCAATGTGAGGGAGCGAGGGATGCAGTAAAGGAGAAATAATGCATCGGAAAAGAGATACTCGACTCCCAAAAGAAAATCGTATCATTTCCGTAGAAACGTATCTCGATTTAGAAAGATAATGCAGGGAACCCAGAGTATTTTATGTGGACGCAATTTGTGTGTTAATTCGGCAATGTGAGGGAGCGAGGGATGCAGTAAAGGAGGAATAATGCATCGGAAAAGAGATACTCGGAACCCCAAAGAAAATCCTGTCGTTTCCGTAGAAACGAATCCCGCTTTAGAAGGACAATGCAGGGAATCCAGAGTATTTCATATGGACGCAAATTGTGTGTTAATTCTTCAATGTGAGGGAGCGAGGGATGCAGTAAAGGAGGAATAATGCATCGGAAAAGAGATACTCGACTCCCAAAAGAAAATCCTATCGTTTCCGTAGAAACGTATCTCGATTTAGAAAGATAATGCAGGGAACCCAGAGTATTTCATGTGGACGCAATTTGTGTGTTAATTCGGCAATGTGAGGGAGCGAGGGATGCAGTAAAGGAGGAATATGCATCGGAAAAGAGATACTCGGAACCCCAAAGAAAATCCTATCGTTTCCGTAGAAACGAATCCCGATTTAGAAGGACAATGCAGGGAATCCAGAGTATTTCATATGGACGCAAATTGTGTGTTAATTCGTCAATGTGAGGGAACGAGGGATGCAGTAAAGGAGGAACAATGCATCGGAAAAGAGATACTCGGAACCCCAAAGAAAATCCTATCGTTTCCGTAGAAACGTATCTCGATTTAGAAGGATAATGCAGGGAATCCAGAGAATTTCATATGGACGCAAATTGTGTGTTAAATCGTCAATGTGAGTTAGCGAGGGATGCAGTATAGGAGGAATAATGCATCGGAAAAGAGATACTCAACTCCCAAAAAAAATCCTATCGTTTCCGTAGAAACGTATCTCGTTTTAGAAAGATAATGCAGGGAACCCAGAGTATTTCATATGGACGCAAATTGTGTGTTAATTCGGCAATGTGAGGGAGCGAGGGATGCAGTAAAGGAGGAATAATGCATCGGAAAAGAGATACTCGGATCCCCAAAGAAAATCCTATCGTTTCCGTAGAAACGTATCTCGATTTAGAAGGACAATGCAGGGAATCCAGAGTATTTCATACGGACGCAAATTGTGTGTTAATTCGTCAATGTGAGGGAGCGAGGGATGAAGTAAAGGAGGAATAATGCATCGGAAAAGAGATACTCGGAGCCCCAAAGAAAATCCTATTGTTTCCGTAGAAACGTATCTTGATTTAGAAGGACAATGCAGGGAATCCAGAGTATTTCATATGGACGCAAATGGTGTGTTAATTCGTCAATGTGACGGAGCGAGGGATGCAGTAAAGGAGGAATAATGCATCGGAAAAGAGAAACTCGGAACCCCAAAGAAAATCCTATCGTTTCCGTAGAAACGTATCTCGATTTAGAAGGACAATGCAGGGAATCCTGAGTATTTCATATGCACGCAAATTGTGTGCTAATTCGTCAATGTGAGGGAGCGAGGGATGCAGTAAAGGAGGAATAATGCATCGGAAAAGAGATACTGGGAACCTCAAAGAAAATCCTATCGTTTCCGTAGAAACGTATCTCGCTTTAGGAGGACAATGCAGGGAATCCAGAGTATTTCATATGGACGCAAATTGTGTGTTAATTCGTCAATGTGAGGGAGCGAGGGATGCAGTAAAGGAGGAATAATGCATCGGAAAAGAGATACTCGGAACCCCAAAGAAAATCCTGTCGTTTCCGTAGAATCGTATCTCGATTTAGAAGGACAATGCACGGAATCCAGAGTACATCATATGGACGCAAATTGTGTGTTAATACGTCAATGTGAGGGAGCGAGGGATGCAATAAAGGAGGAATAATGCATCGGAAAAGAGATACTCGGAACCCAAAGAAAATCCTATCGTTTCCGTAGAAACGTATCTCGATTTACAAGGACAATGCTGGGAATCCAGAGTATTTCATATGGACGCAAATTGAGTGTTAACTCGTCAATGTCAGGGAGCGAGGGATGCAGTAAAAGATGAATAATGCATCGGAAAAGAGATATTAGGAACCCCAAAGAAAATCCTATCGTTTCCGTAGAAACGTATCTCGATTTAGAAGGACAATGCAGTGAATCCAGAGTATTTCATGTGGACGCAAATTGTGTGTCAATTCGTCAATGTGAGGAGCGAGGGATGCAGTAAAGGAGGAATAATGCATCGGAAAAGAGATACGCGGAACACCAAAGAAAATCCTATCGTTTCCGTAGAAACGTATCTCGATTTAGAAGGACAATGCAGGGAATCCAGAGTATTTCATATGGACGCAAATTGTGTGTTAATTCGTCAATGTGAGGGAGCGAGGGATGCAGTAAAGGAGGAATAATGCATCGGAAAAGAGATACACGGAACCCCAAAGAAAATCCTATCGTTTCCGTAGAAACGTATCTTGATTTAGAAGGACAATGCAGGGAATCCAGAGTATTTCATATGGACGCAAATTGTGTGTTTATTCGTCATTGTGAGGGAGCGAGGGATACAGTAAAGGTGGAATAATGCATCGGAAAAGAGATACTCGGAACCCCAAAGAAAATCCTATCGTTTCCGTAGAAACGTATCTCGATTTAGAAGGACAATGCAGGGAATCCAGAGTATTTCGTATGGACGCAAATTGTGTGTTAATTCGTCAATGTGAGGGAGCGAGGGATGCAGTATAGGAGGAATAATGCATCGGAAAAGAGATACTCGACTCCCAAAAGAAAATCCTATCGTTTCCGTAGAAACGTATCTCGATTTAGAAAGATAATGCAGGGAACCCAGTGTATTTCATGTGGACGCAATTTGTGTGTTAATTCGGCAATGTGAGGGAGCGAGGGATGCAGTAAAGGAGGAATAATGCATCGGAAAAGAGATACTCAGAACCCCAAAGAAAATCCTGTAGTTTCCGTAGAAACGAATCCCGATTTAGAAGGACAATGCAGGGAATCCAGAGTATTTCATATGGACGCAAATTGTGTGTTAATTCGTCAATGTGAGGGAGCGAGGGATGCGGTAAAGGAGGAATAATGCATCGGAAAAGAGATACTCGGAACCCCAAAGAAAATCCTATCGTTTCCGTAGAAACGTACCTCGATTTAGAAGGACAATGCAGGGATTCCAGAGTATTTCATATGGACGAAAATTGTGTGTCAATTCGTCAATGTGAGGAAGCGAGGGATGCAGTGAAGGAGGAATAATGCATCGGAAAAGAGATACGTGGAACCCCAAAGAAAATCCTATCGTTTCCGTAGAAACGTATCTCGATTTAGAAGGACAATGCAGGGAATCCTGAGTATTTCATATGCACGCAAATTGTGTGCTAATTCGTCAATGTGAGGGAGCGAGGGATGCAGTAAAGGAGGAATAATGCATCGGAAAAGAGATACTGGGAACCTCAAAGAAAATCCTATCGTTTCCGTAGAAACGTATCTCGCTTTAGGAGGACAATGCAGGGAATCCAGAGTATTTCATATGGACGCAAATTGTGTGTTAATTCGTCAATGTGAGGGAGCGAGGGATGCAGTAAAGGAGGAATAATGCATCGGAAAAGAGATACTCGGAACCCCAAAGAAAATCCTGTCGTTTCCGTAGAATCGTATCTCGATTTAGAAGGACAATGCACGGAATCCAGAGTACATCATATGGACGCAAATTGTGTGTTAATACGTCAATGTGAGGGAGCGAGGGATGCAATAAAGGAGGAATAATGCATCGGAAAAGAGATACTCGGAACCCAAAGAAAATCCTATCGTTTCCGTAGAAACGTATCTCGATTTACAAGGACAATGCTGGGAATCCAGAGTATTTCATATGGACGCAAATTGAGTGTTAACTCGTCAATGTCAGGGAGCGAGGGATGCAGTAAAAGATGAATAATGCATCGGAAAAGAGATATTAGGAACCCCAAAGAAAATCCTATCGTTTCCGTAGAAACGTATCTCGATTTAGAAGGACAATGCAGTGAATCCAGAGTATTTCATGTGGACGCAAATTGTGTGTCAATTCGTCAATGTGAGGAGCGAGGGATGCAGTAAAGGAGGAATAATGCATCGGAAAAGAGATACGCGGAACACCAAAGAAAATCCTATCGTTTCCGTAGAAACGTATCTCGATTTAGAAGGACAATGCAGGGAATCCAGAGTATTTCATATGGACGCAAATTGTGTGTTAATTCGTCAATGTGAGGGAGCGAGGGATGCAGTAAAGGAGGAATAATGCATCGGAAAAGAGATACACGGAACCCCAAAGAAAATCCTATCGTTTCCGTAGAAACGTATCTTGATTTAGAAGGACAATGCAGGGAATCCAGAGTATTTCATATGGACGCAAATTGTGTGTTTATTCGTCATTGTGAGGGAGCGAGGGATACAGTAAAGGTGGAATAATGCATCGGAAAAGAGATACTCGGAACCCCAAAGAAAATCCTATCGTTTCCGTAGAAACGTATCTCGATTTAGAAGGACAATGCAGGGAATCCAGAGTATTTCGTATGGACGCAAATTGTGTGTTAATTCGTCAATGTGAGGGAGCGAGGGATGCAGTATAGGAGGAATAATGCATCGGAAAAGAGATACTCGACTCCCAAAAGAAAATCCTATCGTTTCCGTAGAAACGTATCTCGATTTAGAAAGATAATGCAGGGAACCCAGTGTATTTCATGTGGACGCAATTTGTGTGTTAATTCGGCAATGTGAGGGAGCGAGGGATGCAGTAAAGGAGGAATAATGCATCGGAAAAGAGATACTCAGAACCCCAAAGAAAATCCTGTAGTTTCCGTAGAAACGAATCCCGATTTAGAAGGACAATGCAGGGAATCCAGAGTATTTCATATGGACGCAAATTGTGTGTTAATTCGTCAATGTGAGGGAGCGAGGGATGCGGTAAAGGAGGAATAATGCATCGGAAAAGAGATACTCGGAACCCCAAAGAAAATCCTATCGTTTCCGTAGAAACGTACCTCGATTTAGAAGGACAATGCAGGGATTCCAGAGTATTTCATATGGACGAAAATTGTGTGTCAATTCGTCAATGTGAGGAAGCGAGGGATGCAGTGAAGGAGGAATAATGCATCGGAAAAGAGATACGTGGAACCCCAAAGAAAATCCTATCGTTTCCGTAGAAACGTATCTCGATTTAGATGGACAATGCAGGTAATCCAGAGTATTTCATATGGACGCACATTGTGTGTTAATTCGTCAATGTGAGGGAGCGAGGGATGCAGTAAAGGAGGAATAATGCATCGGAAAAGAGATACTCGGAACCCCAAAGAAAATCCTATCGTTTCCGTAGAAACGTATCTTGATTTAGAAGGACAATGCAGGGAATCCAGAGTATTTCATATGGACGCAAATTGTGTGTTTATTCGTCAATGTGAGGGAGCGAGGAATGCAGTAAAGAAGGAATAATGCATCGGAAAAGAGATACTCGGAACCCCAAAGAAAATCCTATCGTTTCCGTAGAAACGTATCTCGATTTAGAAGGACAATGCAGGGGATCCAGAGTATTTCATATGGACGCAAATTGTGTGTTAATTCGTCAATGTGAGGGAGCGAGGGATGCAGTAAAGGAGAAATAATGCATCGGAAAAGAGATACTCGACTCCCAAAAGAAAATCGTATCGTTTCCGTAGAAACGTATCTCGATTTAGAAGGACAATGCAGGGAATCCAGAGTATTTCGTATGGACGCAAATTGTGTGTTAATTCGTCAATGTGAGGGAGCGAGGGATGCAGTAAAGGAGGAATAATGCATCGGAAAAGAGATACTCGACTCCCAAAAGAAAATCCTATCGTTTCCGTAGAAACGTATCTCGATTTAGAAAGATAATGCAGGGAACCCAGTGTATTTCATGTGGACGCAATTTGTGTGTTAATTCGGCAATGTGAGGGAGCGAGGGATGCAGTAAAGGAGGAATAATGCATCGGAAAAGAGATACTCGGAACCCCAAAGAAAATCCTGTCGTTTCCGTAGAAACGAATCCCGATTTAGAAGGACAATGCAGGGAATCCAGAGTATTTCATATGGACGCAAATTGTGTGTTAATTCGTCAATGTGAGGGAGCGAGGGATGCAGTAAAGGAGGAATAATGCATCGGAAAAGAGATACTCGGAACCCCAAAGAAAATCCTATCGTTTCCGTAGAAACGTACCTCGATTTAGAAGGACAATGCTGGGATTCCAGAGTATTTCATATGGACGAAAATTGTGTGTCAATTCGTCAATGTGAGGAAGCGAGGGATGCAGTGAAGGAGGAATAATGAATCGGAAAAGAGATACGTGGAACCCCAAAGAAAATCCTATCGTTTCCGTAGAAACGTATCTCGATTTAGATGGACAATGCAGGGAATCCAGAGTATTTCATATGGACGCACATTGTGTGTTAATTCGTCAATGTGAGGGAGCGAGGGATGCAGTAAAGAAGCAATAATGCATCGGAAAAGAGATACTCGGAACCCCAAAGAAAAGCCTATCGTTTCCGTAGAAACGTATCTTGATTTAGAAGGACAATGCAGGGAATCCAGAGTATTTCATATGGACGCAAATTGTGTGTTTATTCGTCAATGTGAGGGAGCGAGGAATGCAGTAAAGAAGGAATAATGCATCGGAAAAGAGATACTCGGAACCCCAAAGAAAATCCTATCGTTTCCGTAGAAACGTATCTCGATTTAGAAGGACAATGCAGGGAATCCAGAGTATTTCATATGGACGCAAATTGTGTGTTAATTCGTCAATGTGAGGGAGCGAGGGATGCAGTAAAGGAGCAATAATGCATCGGAAAAGAGATACTCGACTCCCAAAAGAAAATCGTATCGTTTCCGTAGAAACGTATCTCGATTTAGAAAGATAATGCAGGGAAACCAGAGTATTTCATGTGGACGCAATTTGTGTGTTAATTCGGCAATGTGAGGGAGCGAGCGATGCAGTAAAGGAGGAATAATGCAACGGAAAAGAGATACTCGGAACCCCAAAGAAAATCCTATCGTTTCCGTAGAAACGTATCTTGATTTAGAAGGACAATGCAGGGAATCCAGAGTATTTCATATGGACGCAAATTGTGTGTTTATTCGTCATTGTGAGGGAGCGATGGATACAGTAAAGGTGGAATAATGCATCGGAAAAGAGATACTCGGAACCCCAAAGAAAATACTATCGTTTCCGTAGAAACGTATCTCGATTTAGAAGGACAATGCAGGGAATCCAGAGTATTTCGTATGGACGCAAATTGTGTGTTAATTCGTCAATGTGAGGGAGCGAGGCATGAAGTAAAGGAGGAATAATGCATCGGAAAAGAGATACTCGACTCCCAAAAGAAAATCCTATCGTTTCCATAGAAACGTATCTCGATTTAGAAAGATAATGCAGGGAACCCAGTGTATTTCATGTGGACGCAATTTGTGTGTTAATTCGGCAATGTGAGGGAGCGAGGGATGCAGTAAAGGAGGAATAATGCATCGGAAAAGAGATACACGGAACCCCAAAGAGAATCCTGACGTTCCCGTAGAAACGAATCCCGATTTAGAAGGACAATGCAGGGAATCCAGAGTATTTCATATGGACGCAAATTGTGTGTTCATTCGTCAATGTGAGGGAGCGAGGGATGCAGTAAAGGAGGAATAATGCATCGGAAAAGAGATACTCGACTCCCAAAAGAAAATCCTATCGTTTCCGTAGAAACGTATCTCGATTTAGAAAGATAATGCAGGGAACCCAGAGTATTTCATGTGGACGCAATTTGTGTGTTAATTCGGCAATGTGAGGGAGCGAGGGATGCAGTAAAGGAAGAATAATGCATCGGAAAAGGGATACTCTGAACCCCAAAGAAAATCCTGTCGTTTCCGTAGAAACGAATCCCGATTTAGAAGGACAATGCAGGGAATCCAGAGTATTTCATATGGACGCAAATTGTGTGTTAATTCGTCAATGTGAGGGAGCGAGGGATGCAGTGAAGGAGGAATAATGCATCGGAAAAGAGATACTCGGAACCCCAAAGAAAATCCTATCGTTTCCGTAGAAACGTACCTCGATTTAGAAGGACAATGCAGGGAATCCAGAGTATTTCATATTTACGCAAATTGTGTGTT
Source organism: Schistocerca nitens (assembly GCF_023898315.1). Lineage (NCBI taxonomy): Eukaryota > Metazoa > Arthropoda > Insecta > Orthoptera > Acrididae > Schistocerca > Schistocerca nitens. The sequence goes on along the minus strand of NC_064615.1, from coordinate 1,132,706,591 downwards.
TATTCGTCAATGTGAGGGAGTGAGGGATGCAGTAAAAGAGGAATAATGCATCGGAAAAGAGATACTCGGAACCCCAAAGAAAATCCTATCGTTTCCGCAGAAACGTATCTCGATTTACAAGGACAATGCAGGGAATCCAGAGTATTTCATATGGACGCAAATTGTGTGTTAATTCGTCAATGTGAGGGAGCGAGGGATGCAGTAAAGGAGAAATAATGCATCGGAAAAGAGATACTCGACTCCCAAAAGAAAATCGTATCATTTCCGTAGAAACGTATCTCGATTTAGAAAGATAATGCAGGGAACCCAGAGTATTTTATGTGGACGCAATTTGTGTGTTAATTCGGCAATGTGAGGGAGCGAGGGATGCAGTAAAGGAGGAATAATGCATCGGAAAAGAGATACTCGGAACCCCAAAGAAAATCCTGTCGTTTCCGTAGAAACGAATCCCGCTTTAGAAGGACAATGCAGGGAATCCAGAGTATTTCATATGGACGCAAATTGTGTGTTAATTCTTCAATGTGAGGGAGCGAGGGATGCAGTAAAGGAGGAATAATGCATCGGAAAAGAGATACTCGACTCCCAAAAGAAAATCCTATCGTTTCCGTAGAAACGTATCTCGATTTAGAAAGATAATGCAGGGAACCCAGAGTATTTCATGTGGACGCAATTTGTGTGTTAATTCGGCAATGTGAGGGAGCGAGGGATGCAGTAAAGGAGGAATATGCATCGGAAAAGAGATACTCGGAACCCCAAAGAAAATCCTATCGTTTCCGTAGAAACGAATCCCGATTTAGAAGGACAATGCAGGGAATCCAGAGTATTTCATATGGACGCAAATTGTGTGTTAATTCGTCAATGTGAGGGAACGAGGGATGCAGTAAAGGAGGAACAATGCATCGGAAAAGAGATACTCGGAACCCCAAAGAAAATCCTATCGTTTCCGTAGAAACGTATCTCGATTTAGAAGGATAATGCAGGGAATCCAGAGAATTTCATATGGACGCAAATTGTGTGTTAAATCGTCAATGTGAGTTAGCGAGGGATGCAGTATAGGAGGAATAATGCATCGGAAAAGAGATACTCAACTCCCAAAAAAAATCCTATCGTTTCCGTAGAAACGTATCTCGTTTTAGAAAGATAATGCAGGGAACCCAGAGTATTTCATATGGACGCAAATTGTGTGTTAATTCGGCAATGTGAGGGAGCGAGGGATGCAGTAAAGGAGGAATAATGCATCGGAAAAGAGATACTCGGATCCCCAAAGAAAATCCTATCGTTTCCGTAGAAACGTATCTCGATTTAGAAGGACAATGGAGGGAATCCAGAGTATTTCATACGGACGCAAATTGTGTGTTAATTCGTCAATGTGAGGGAGCGAGGGATGAAGTAAAGGAGGAATAATGCATCGGAAAAGAGATACTCGGAGCCCCAAAGAAAATCCTATTGTTTCCGTAGAAACGTATCTTGATTTAGAAGGACAATGCAGGGAATCCAGAGTATTTCATATGGACGCAAATGGTGTGTTAATTCGTCAATGTGACGGAGCGAGGGATGCAGTAAAGGAGGAATAATGCATCGGAAAAGAGAAACTCGGAACCCCAAAGAAAATCCTATCGTTTCCGTAGAAACGTATCTCGATTTAGAAGGACAATGCAGGGAATCCTGAGTATTTCATATGCACGCAAATTGTGTGCTAATTCGTCAATGTGAGGGAGCGAGGGATGCAGTAAAGGAGGAATAATGCATCGGAAAAGAGATACTGGGAACCTCAAAGAAAATCCTATCGTTTCCGTAGAAACGTATCTCGCTTTAGGAGGACAATGCAGGGAATCCAGAGTATTTCATATGGACGCAAATTGTGTGTTAATTCGTCAATGTGAGGGAGCGAGGGATGCAGTAAAGGAGGAATAATGCATCGGAAAAGAGATACTCGGAACCCCAAAGAAAATCCTGTCGTTTCCGTAGAATCGTATCTCGATTTAGAAGGACAATGCAGGGAATCCAGAGTACATCATATGGACGCAAATTGTGTGTTAATACGTCAATGTGAGGGAGCGAGGGATGCAATAAAGGAGGAATAATGCATCGGAAAAGAGATACTCGGAACCCAAAGAAAATCCTATCGTTTCCGTAGAAACGTATCTCGATTTACAAGGACAATGCTGGGAATCCAGAGTATTTCATATGGACGGAAATTGAGTGTTAACTCGTCAATGTCAGTGAGCGAGGGATGCAGTAAAAGATGAATAATGCATCGGAAAAGAGATATTAGGAACCCCAAAGAAAATCCTATCGTTTCCGTAGAAACGTATCTCGATTTAGAAGGACAATGCAGTGAATCCAGAGTATTTCATGTGGACGCAAATTGTGTGTCAATTCGTCAATGTGAGGAGCGAGGGATGCAGTAAAGGAGGAATAATGCATCAGAAAAGAGATACGCGGAACACCATAGAAAATCCTATCGTTTCCGTAGAAACGTATCTCGATTTAGAAGGACAATGCAGGGAATCCAGAGTATTTCATATGGACGCAAATTGTGTGTTAATTCGTCAATGTGAGGGAGCGAGGGATGCAGTAAAGGAGGAATAATGCATCGGAAAAGAGATACACGGAACCCCAAAGAAAATCCTATCGTTTCCGTAGAAACGTATCTTGATTTAGAAGGACAATGCAGGGAATCCAGAGTATTTCATATGGACGCAAATTGTGTGTCAATTCGTCAATGTGAGGAAGCGAGGGATGCAGTGAAGGAGGAATAATGCATCGGAAAAGAGATACGTGGAACCCCAAAGAAAATCCTATCGTTTCCGTAGAAACGTATCTCGATTTAGATGGACAATGCAGGTAATCCAGAGTATTTCATATGGACGCACATTGTGTGTTAATTCGTCAATGTGAGGGAGCGAGGGATGCAGTAAAGGAGGAATAATGCATCGGAAAAGAGATACTCGGAACCCCAAAGAAAATCCTATCGTTTCCGTAGAAACGTATCTTGATTTAGAAGGACAATGCAGGGAATCCAGAGTATTTCATATGGACGCAAATTGTGTGTTTATTCGTCAATGTGAGGGAGCGATGGATGCAGTAAAGGTGGAATAATGCATCGGAAAAGAGATACTCGGAACCCCAAAGAAAATCCTATCGTTTCCGTAGAAACGTATCTCGATTTAGAAGGACAATGCAGGGAATCCAGAGTATTTCGTATGGACGCAAATTGTGTGTTAATTCGTCAATGTGAGGGAGCGAGGGATGCAGTAAAGGAGGAATAATGCATCGGAAAAGAGATACTCGGAACCCCAAAGAAAATCCTATCGTTTCCGTAGAAACGTATCTTGATTTAGAAGGACAATGCAGGGAATCCAGAGTATTTCATCTGGACGCAAATTGTGTGTTTATTCGTCAATGTGAGGGAGCGAGGAATGCAGTAAAGGAGGAATAATGCATCGGAAAAGAGATACTCGGAACCCCAAAGAAAATCCTATCGTTTCCGTAGAAACGTATCTCGATTTAGAAGGACAATGCAGGGAATCCAGAGTATTTCATATGGACGCAAATTGTGTGTTAATTCGTCAATGTGATGGAGCGAGGGATGCAGTAAAGGAGAAATAATGCATCGGAAAAGAGATACTCGACTTCCAAAAGAAAATCGTATCGTTTCCGTAGAAACATATCTCGATTTAGAAAGATAATGCAAGGAACCCAGAGTATTTCATGTGGACGCAATTTGTGTGTTAATTCGGCAATGTGAGGGAGCGAGGGATGCAGTAAAGGAGGAATAATGCATCGGAAAAGAGATACTCGGAACCCCAAAGAAAATCCTGTCGTTTCCGTAGAAACGAATCCTGCTTTAGAAGGACAATGCAGGGAATCCAGAGTATTTCATATGGACGCAAATTGTGTGTTAATTCGTCAATGTGAGGGAGCGAGGGATGCAGTAAAGGAGGAATAATGCATCGGAAAAGAGATACTCGACTCCCAAAAGAAACTCCTTTCGTTTCCGTAGAAACGTATCTCGACATAGAAAGATAATGCAGGGAACCCAGAGTATTTCATGTGGACGCAATTTGTGTGTTAATTCGGCAATGTGAGGGAGCGAGGGATGCAGTAAAGGAGGAATAATGCATTGGAAAAGAGATACTCGGAACCCCAAAGAAAATCCTATCGTTTCCGTAGAAACGAATCCCGATTTAGAAGGACAATGCAGGGAATCCAGAGTATTTCATATGGACGCAAATTGTGTGTTAATTCGTCAATGTGAGGGAACGAGGGATGCAGTAAAGGAGGAACAATGCATCGGAAAAGAGATACTCGGAACCCCAAAGAAAATCCTGCCGTTTCCGTAGAAACGTATCTCGATTTAGAAGGATAATGCAGGGAATCCAGAGAAATTTCATATGGACGCAAATTGTGTGTTAATTCGTCAATGTGAGTTAGCGAGTGATGCAGTAAAGGAGGAATAATGCATCGGAAAAGAGATACTCGACTCCCAAAAAAAATCCTTTCGTTTCCGTAGAAACGTATCTCGTTTTAGAAAGATAATGCAGGGAACCCAGAGTATTTCATATGGACGCAAATTGTGTGTTAATTCGGCAATGTGAGGGAGCGACGGATGCAGTAAAGGAGGAATAATGCATCGGAAAAGAGATACTCGGAACCCCAAAGAAAATTCTATTGTTTCCGTAGAAACGTATCTCGATTTAGAAGGACAGTGCAGGGAATCCAGAGTATTTCGTATGGACGCAAATTGTGTGTTAATTCGTCAATGTGAGGGAGCGAGGGATGCAGTAAAGGAGGAATAATGCATCGGAAAAGAGAAACTCGGCACCCCAAAGAAAATGCTATTGTTTCCGTAGAAACGTATCTCGATTTAGAAGGACAATGCAGGGAATCCTGAGTATTTCATATGCACGCAAATTGTGTGTTAATTCTTCAATGTGAGGGAGCGAGGGATGCAGTAAAGGAGGAATAATGCATCGGAAAAGAGATACTGGGAACCCCAAAGGAAATCCTATCGTTTCCGTAGAAAAGTATCTCGCTTTAGGAGGACAATGCAGGGAATCCAGAGTATTTCATATGGACGCAAATTGTGTGTTTATTCGTCAATGTTAGGGAGTGAGGGATGCAGTAAAGGAGGAATAATGCATCGGAAAAGAGATACTCGGAACCCCAAAGAAAATCCTATCGTTTCCGTAGAAACGTATCTCGATTTAGAAGGACAATGCAGGGAATCCAGAGTACATCATATGGACGCAAATTGTATGTTAATACGTCAATGTGAGGGAGCGAGGGATGCAGTAAAGGAGGAATAATGCATCGGAAAAGAGATACTCGGAACCCCAAAGAAAATCCTATCGTTTCCGTAGAAACGTATCTCGATTTACAAGGACAATGCAGGGAATCCAGAGTATTTCATATGGACGCAAATTGAGTGTTAACTCGTCAATGTCAGGGAGCGAGGGATGCAGTAAAGGAGGAATAATGCATCGGAAAAGAGATACTCGGAACCCCAAAGAAAATCCTATCGTTTCCGTAGAAACGTATCTCGATTTAGAAGGACAATGCAGTGTATCCAGAGTATTTCATATGGACGCAAATTGTGTGTCAATTCGTCAATGTGAGGGAGCGAGGGATGCAGTAAAGGAGGAATAATGCATCGGAAAACAGATACTCGGAACCCCAAAGAAAATCCTATCGTTTCCGTAGAAACGTATCTTGATTTAGAAGGACAATGCAGGGAATCCAGAGTATTTCATATGGACGCGAATTGTGTGTTTATTCGTCAATGTGAGGGAGCGAGGGATGCAGTAAAGGAGGAATAATGAATCGGAAAAGAGATACTCGGAACCCCAAAGAAAATCCTATCGTTTCCGTAGAAACGTATCTCGATTTGGAAGGACAATGCAGGGAATCCAGAGTATTTCATATGGACGCAATTCGTGTGTTAATTCGGCAATGTGAGGGAGCGAGGGATGCAGTAAAGGAGGAATAATGCATCGGAAAAGAGATACTCGGAACCCCAAAGAAAATCCTATCGTTTCCGTAGAAACGTATCTTGATTTAGAAGGACAATGCAGGGAATCCAGAGTATTTCATATGGACGCAAATTGTGTGTTTATTCGTCAATGTGAGGGAGCGAGGGATGCAGTAAAGGAGGAATAATGCATCGGAAAAGAGATACTCGGAACCCCAAAGAAAATCCTATCGTTTCCGTAGAAACGTATCTCGATTTAGAAGGACAATGCAGGGAATCCAGAGTATTTCATATGGACGCAAATTGTGTGTTAATTCGTCAATGTGAGGGAGCGAGGGATGCAGTAAAGGAGGAATAATGCATCGGAAAAGAGATACTCGACTCCCAAAAGAAAATCCTATCGTTTCCGTAGAAACGTATCTCGATTTAGAAAGATAATGCAGGGAACCCAGAGTATTTCATGTGGACGCAATTTGTGTGTTAATTCGGCAATGTGAGGGAGCGAGCGATGCAGTAAAGGAGGAATAATGCATCGGAAAAGAGATTCTCGGAACCCCAAAGAAAATCCTGTCGTTTCCGTAGAAACGAATCCCGATTTAGAAGGACAATGCAGGGAATCCAGAGTATTTCATATGGACGCAAATTGTGTGTTAATTCGTCAATGTGAGGGAGCGACGGATGCAGTAAAGGAGGAATAATGCATCGGAAAAGAGATACTCGGAACCCCAAAGAAAATTCTATTGTTTCCGTAGAAACGTATCTCGATTTAGAAGGACAGTGCAGGGAATCCAGAGTATTTCGTATGGACGCAAATTGTGTGTTAATTCGTCAATGTGAGGGAGCGAGGGATGCAGTAAAGGAGGAATAATGCATCGGAAAAGAGATACTCGGCACCCCAAAGAAAATGCTATTGTTTCCGTAGAAACGTATCTTGATTTAGAAGGACAATGCAGGGAATCCAGAGTATTTCATATGGACGCAAATTGTGTGTTAATTCGTCAATGTGACTGTGCGAGGGATGCAGTAAAGGAGGAATAATGCATCGGAAAAGAGAAACTCGGAACCCCAAAGAAAATCCTATCGTTTCCGTAGAAACGTATCTCGATTTAGAAGGACAATGCAGGGAATCCTGAGTATTTCATATGCACGCAAATTGTGTGTTAATTCTTCAATGTGAGGGAGCGAGGGATGCAGTATAGGAGGAATAATGCATTGGAAAAGAGATACTGGGAACCCCAAAGGAAATCCTATCGTTTCCGTAGAAAAGTATCTCGCTTTAGGAGGACAATGCAGGGAATCCAGAGTATTTCATATGGACGCAAATTGTGTGTTTGTTCGTCAATGTTAGGGAGCGAGGGATGCAGTAAAGGAGGAATAATGCATCGGAAAAGAGATACTCGGAACCCCAAAGAAAATCCTATCGTTTCCGTAGAAACGTATCTCGATTTAGAAGGACAATGCAGGGAATCCAGAGTACATCATATGGACGCAAATTGTGTGTTAATACGTCAATGTGAGGGAGCGAAGGATGCAGTAAAGGAGGAATAATGCATCGGAAAAGAGATACTCGGAACCCCAAAGAAAATCCTATCGTTTCCGTAGAAACGTATCTCGATTTACAAGGACAATGCAGGGAATCCAGAGTATTTCATATGGACGCAAATTGAGTGTTAACTCGTCAATGTCAGGGAGCGAGGGATGCAGTAAAGGAGGAATAATGCATCGGAAAAGAGATACTCGGAACCCCAAAGAAAATCCTATCGTTTCCGTAGAAACGTATCTCGATTTAGAAGGACAATGCAGTGAATCCAGAGTATTTCATATGGACGCAAATTGTGTGTCAATTCGTCAATGTGAGGGAGCGAGGGATGCAGTAAAGGAGGAATAATGCATCGGAAAAGAGATACTCGGAACCCCAAAGAAAATCCTATCGTTTCCGTAGAAACGTATCTTGATTTAGAAGGACAATGCAGGGAATCCAGAGTATTTCATATGGACGCAAATTGTGTGTTTATTCGTCAATGTGAGGGAGCGAGGGATGCAGTAAAGGAGGAATAATGAATCGGAAAAGAGATACTCGGAACCCCAAAGAAAATCCTATCGTTTCCGTAGAAACGTATCTCGATTTGGAAGGACAATGCAGGGAATCCAGAGTATTTCATATGGACGCAATTCGTGTGTTAATTCGGCAATGTGAGGGAGCGAGGGATGCAGTAAAGGAGGAATAATGCATCGGAAAAGAGATACTCGACTCCCAAATGAAAATCCTATCGTTTCCGTAGAAACGTATCTCGATTAAGAAAGATAATGCAGGGAACCCAGAGTATTTCATGTGGACGCAATTCGTGTGTTAATTCGTCAATGTGAGGGAGCGAGGGATGCAGTAAAGGAGGAATAATGCATCGGAAAAGTGATACTCGGAACCCCAAAGAAAATCCTATCGTTTCCGTAGAAACGTATCTTGATTTAGAAGGACAATGCAGGGAATCCAGAGTATTTCATATGGACGCAAATTGTGTGTTAATTCGTCAATGTCAGGGAGCGAGGGATGCAGAAAAGGAGGAATAATGCATCGGAAAAGAGATACTCGGAACCCCAAAGAAAATCCTATCGTTTCCGTAGAAACGTATCTCGATTTAGAAGGACAATGCAGGGGATCCAGAGTATTTCATATGGACGCAAATTGTGTGTCAATTCGTCAATGTGAGGAAGCGAGGGATGCAGTAAAGGAGGAATAATGCATCAGAAAAGAGATACGTGGAACCCCAAAGAAAATCCTATCGTTGCCGTAGAAACGTATCTCGATTTAGAAGGACAATGCAGGGAATCCAGAGTATTTCATATGGACGCAAATTGTGTGTTAATTCGTCAATGTGAGGGAGCGAGGGATGCAGTAAAGGAGGAATAATGCATCGGAAAAGAGATACTCGGAACCCCAAAGAAAATCCTATCGTTTCCGTAGAAACGTATCTTGATTTAGAAGGACAATGCAGGGAATCCAGAGTATTTCATATGGACGCAAATTGTGTGTTTGTTTGTCAATGTGAGGGAGCGAGGGATGCAGTAAAGGAGGAATAATGCATCGGAAAAGAGATACTCGGAACCTCAAAGAAAATCCTATCGTTTCCGTAGAAACGCATCTCGATTTAGAAGGACAATGCAGGGAATCCAGAGTATTTCATATGGACGCAAATTGTGTGTTAATTCGTCAATGTGAGGGAGCGAGGGATGCAGTAAAGGAGGAATAATGCATCGGAAAAGAGATACTCGACTCCCAAAAGAAAATCCTATCGTTTCCGTAGAAACATATCTCGATTTAGAAAGATAATGCAGGGAACCCAGAGTATTTCATGTGGACGCAATTTGTGTGTTAATTCGGCAATGTGAGGGAGCGAGGGATGCAGTAAAGGAGGAATAATGCATCGGAAAAGAGTTACTCGGAACCCCAAAGAAAATCCTGTCGTTTCCGTAGAAACGAATCCCGATTTAGAAGGACAATGCAGGGAATCCAGAGTATTTCATATGGACGCAAATTGTGTGTTAATTCGTCAATGTCAGGGAGCGAGGGATGCAGTAAAGGAGGAATAATGCATCGGAAAAGAGATACTCGGAACCCCAAAGAAAATCCTATCGTTTCCGTAGAAACGTATCTCGATTTAGAAGGACAATGCAGGGAATCCAGAGTATTTCATATGGACGGAAATTGTGATCAATTCGTCAATGTGAGGAAGCGAGGGATGCAGTAAAGGAGGAATAATGCATCAGAAAAGAGATACGCGGAACCTCAAAGAAAATCCTATCGTTTCCGTAGAAACGTATCTCGATTTAGAAGGACAATGCAGGGAATCCAGAGTATTTCATATGGACGCAAATTGTGTGTTAATTCGTCAATGTGAGGGAGCGAGGGATGCAGTAAAGGAGGAATAATGCATCGGAAAAGAGATACTCGGAACCCCAAAGAAAATCCTATCGTTTCCGTAGAAACGTATCTTGATTTAGAAGGACAATGCAGGGAATCCAGAGTATTTCATATGGACGCAAATTGTGTGTTTATTCGTCAATGTGAGGGAGCGAGGGATGCAGTAAAGGAGAAATAATGCATCGGAAAAGAGATACTCGGAACCCCAAAGAAAATCCTATCGTTTCCGTAGAAACGTATCTCGATTTAGAAGGACAATGCAGGGGATCCAGAGTATTTCATATGGACGCAAATTGTGTGTTAATTCGTCAATGTGAGGGAGCGAGGGATGCAGTAAAGGAGGAATAATGCATCGGAAAAGAGATACTCGACTCCCAAAAGAAAATCCTATCGTTTCCGTAGAAACATATCTCGATTTAGAAAGATAATGCAGGGAACCCAGAGTATTTCATGTGGACGCAATTTGTGTGTTAATTCGGCAATGTGAGGGAGCGAGGGATGCAGTAAAGGAGGAATAATGCATCGGAAAAGAGTTACTCGGAACCCCAAAGAAAATCCTGTCGTTTCCGTAGAAACGAATCCCGATTTAGAAGGACAATGCAGGGAATCCAGAGTATTTCATATGGACGCAAATTGTGTGTTAATTCGTCAATGTCAGGGAGCGAGGGATGCAGTAAAGGAGGAATAATGCATCGGAAAAGAGATACTCGGAACCCCAAAGAAAATCCTATCGTTTCCGTAGAAACGTATCTCGATTTAGAAGGACAATGCAGGGAATCCAGAGTATTTCATATGGACGGAAATTGTGATCAATTCGTCAATGTGAGGAAGCGAGGGATGCAGTAAAGGAGGAATAATGCATCAGAAAAGAGATACGCGGAACCTCAAAGAAAATCCTATCGTTTCCGTAGAAACGTATCTCGATTTAGAAGGACAATGCAGGGAATCCAGAGTATTTCATATGGACGCAAATTGTGTGTTAATTCGTCAATGTGAGGGAGCGAGGGATGCAGTAAAGGAGGAATAATGCATCGGAAAAGAGATACTCGGAACCCCAAAGAAAATCCTATCGTTTCCGTAGAAACGTATCTTGATTTAGAAGGACAATGCAGGGAATCCAGAGTATTTCATATGGACGCAAATTGTGTGTTTATTCGTCAATGTGAGGGAGCGAGGGATGCAGTAAAGGAGAAATAATGCATCGGAAAAGAGATACTCGGAACCCCAAAGAAAATCCTATCGTTTCCGTAGAAACGTATCTCGATTTAGAAGGACAATGCAGGGAATCCAGAGTATTTCATATGGACGCAAATTGTGTGTTAATTCGTCAATGTGAGGGAGCGAGGGATGCAGTAAAGGAGGAATAATGCATCGGAAAAGAGATACTCGACTCCCAAAAGAAAATCCTATCGTTTCCGTAGAAACGTATCTCGATTTAGAAAGATAATGCAGGGAACCCAGAGTATTTCCTGTGGACGCAATTTGTGTGTTAATTCGGCAATGTGAGGGAGCGAGCGATGCAGTAAAGGAGGAATAATGCATCGGAAAAGAGATACTCGGAACCCCAAAGAAAATCCTGTCGTTTCCGTAGAAACGAATCCCGATTTAGAAGGACAATGCAGGGAATCCAGAGTATTTCATATGGACGCAAATTGGGTGTTAATTCGTCAATGTGAGGGAGCGAGGGATGCAGTAAAGGAGGAATAATGCATCGGAAAAGAGATACTCGACTCCCAAAAGAAAATCCTATCGTTTCCGTAGAAACGTATCTCGATTTAGAAAGATAATGCAGGGAACCCAGAGTATTTCATGTGGACGCAATTTGTGTGTTAATTCGGCAATGTGAGGGAGCGAGGGATGCAGTAAAGGAGGAATAATGCATCGCAAAAGAGATACTCGAAACCCCGTAGAAAATCCTATCGTTTCCGTAGAAACGTAACTCGATTTAGAAGGACAATTTAGGGAATCCTGAGTATTTCATATGGACGCAAATTGTGTATTAATTCGTCAATGTGAGGGAACGAGGGATGCAGTAAAGGAGGAACAATGCATCGGAAAAGAGATACTCGGAACCCCAAAGAAAATCCTATCGCTTCCGGAGAAACGTATCTCGATTTAGAAGGATAATGCAGGGAATCCAGAGAATTTCATATGGATGCAAATTGTGTGTTAATTCGTCAGTGTGAGTTAGCGAGGGATGCAGTAAAGGAGGAATAATGCATCGGAAAAGAGATACTCGACTCCCAAAAGAAAATCCTATCGTTTCCGTAGAAACGTATCTCGTTTTAGAAAGATAATGCAGGGAACCCAGAGTATTTCATATGGACGCAAATTGTGTGTTAATTCGGCAATGTGAGGGAGCGAGGGATGCAGTAAAGGAGGAATAATGCATCGGAAAAGAGATACTCGGAACCCCAAAGAAAATGCTATTTTTTCCGTAGAAACGTATCTTGATTTAGAAGGACAATGCAGGGAATCCAGAGTATTTCATATGGACGCAAATTGTGTGTTAATTCGTCAATGTGACGGAGCGAGGGATGCAGTAAAGGAGGAATATTGCATCGGAAAAGAGATACTCAGAACCCCAAAGAAAATCCTATCGTTTCCGTAGAAACGTATCTTGATTTAGAAGGACAGTGCAGGGAAACCAGAGTACTTCATATGGACGCAAATTGTGTGTTAATTCGTCAATGTGAGGGAGCGAGGGATGCAGTAAAGGAGGAATAATGCATCGGAAAAGAGATACTCGGAACCCCAAAGAAAATGCTATTTTTTCCGTAGAAACGTATCTTGATTTAGAAGGACAATGCAGGGAATCCAGAGTATTTCATATGGACGCAAATTGTGTGTTAATTCGTCAATGTGACGGAGCGAGGGATGCAGTAAAGGAGGAATAATGCATCGGAAAAGAGAAACTCGGAACCCCAGAGAAAATCCTCTCGTTTCCGTAGAAACGTATCTCGATTTAGAAGGACAATGCAGGGAATCCAGAGTATTTCATATGGACGCAAATTGTGTGTTAATTCGTCAATGTGAGGAAGCGAGGGATGCAGTAAAGGAGGAATAATGCATCGGAAAAGAGATACTCGGAACCCCAAAGAAAATCTTGTCGTTTCCGTAGAAAAGAATCCCGATTTAGAAGGACAATGCAGGGAATCCAGAGTATTTCATATGGACGCAAATTGTGTGTTAATTCGTCAATGTGAGGGGGCGAGGGATGCAGTAAAGTATGAATAATGCAACGGAAAAGAGATACTCGGAACCCCAAAGGAAATCCTATAGTTTCCGTAGAAACGTATCTCGATTTAGAAGGACAATGCAGGGAATCCAGAGTATTTCATATCTACGCAAATTGTGTGTTAATTCGTCAATGTGAGTTAGCGAGGGATGCAGTAAAGGAGGAATAATGCATCGGAAAAGAGATACTCGGAACCCCAAAGAAAATCCTATCGTTTCCGTAGAAACGTATCTCGATTTAGAAGGACAATGCAGGGATTCCTGAGTATTTCATATGCACGCAAATTGTGTGTTAATTCGTCAATGTGAGGGAGCGAGGGATGCAGTAAAGGAGGAATAATGCATCGGAAAAGAGATACTGGGAACCCCAAAGAAAATCCTATCGTTTCCGTAGAAACGTATCTCGCTTTAGGAGGACAATGCACGGAATCCAGAGTATTTCATATTGACGCAAATTGTGTGTTAATTCGTCAATGTGAGGGAGCGAGGGATGCAGTAAAGGAGGAATAATGCATCGAAAAAGAGATACTCGGAACCCCAAAGAAAATCCTATCGTTTCCGTAGAAACGTATCTCGATTTAGAAGGACAATGCAGGGATCCAGAGTACATCATATGGACGCAAATTGTGTGTTAATACGTCAATGTGAGGGAGCGAGGGATGCAGTAAAGGAGGAATAATGCATCGGAAAAGAGATACTCGGAACCCCAAATAAAATCCTATCGTTTCCGTAGAAACGTATCTCGATTTACAAGGACAATGCAGGGAATCCAGAGTATTTCATATGGACGCAAATTGAGTGTTAACTCGTCAATGTCAGGGAGCGAGGGATGCAGTAAAGGAGGCATAATGCATCGGAAAAGAGATACTCGGAACCCCAAAGAAAATCCTATCGTTTCCGTAGAAACGTATCTCGATTTAGAAGGACAATGCAGTGAATCCAGAGTATTTCATATGGACGCAAATTGTGTGTCAATTCGTCTATGTGAGGAAGCGAGGGATGCAGTAAAGGAGGAATAATGCATCGGAAAAGTGATACGCGGAACCAAAGAAAATCCTATCGTTTCCGTAGAAACGTATCTCGATTTAGAAGGACAATGCAGGGAATCCAGAGTATTTCATATGGACAAAAATTGTGTGTTAATTCGTCAATGTGAGGGAGCGAGGGATGCAGTAAAGGAGGAATAATGCATCGGAAAAGAGATACTCGGAACCCCAAAGAAAATCCTATCGTTTCCGTAGAAACGTATCTTGATTTAGAAGGACAATGCAGGGAATCCAGAGTATTTCATATGGACACAAATTGTGTGTTTATTCGTCAATGTGAGGGAGCGAGGGATGCAGTAAAGGAGGAATAATGCATCGGAAAAGAGATACTCGGAACCCCAAAGAGAATCCTATCGTTTCCGTAGAAACGTATCTCGATTTAGAAGGACAATGCAGGGAATCCAGAGTATTTCATATGGACGCAAATTGTGTGTTAATTCGTCAATGTGAGGGAGCGAGGGATGCAGTAAAGGAGGAATAATGCATCGGAAAAGAGATACTCGACTCCCAAAAGAAAATCCTATCGTTTCCGTAGAAACGTATCTCGATTTAGAAAGATAATGCAGGGAACCCAGAGTATTTCATGTGGACGCAATTTGTGTGTTAATTCGGCAATGTGAGGGAGCGAGGGAAGCAGTAAAGGAGGAATAATGCATCGGAAAAGAGATACTCGGAACCCCAAAGAAAATCCTGTCGTTTCCGTAGAAACGAATCCCGATTCAGAAGGACAATGCAGGGAACCCAGGGTATTTCATATGGACGCAAATTGTGTGTTAATTCGTCAATGTGAGGGAGCGAGGGATGCAGTAAAGGAGGACTAATGCATCGGAAAAGAGATACTCGACTCCCAAAATAAATTCTTTCGTTTCCGTAGAAACGTATCTCGCTTTAGAAAGATAATGCAGGGAACCCAGAGTATTTCATGTGGACGCAATTTGTGTGTTAATTCGGCAATGTGAGGGAGCGGGGGATGCAGTAAAGGAGGAATAATGCATCGCAAAAGAGATACTCGGAACCCCACAGAAAATCCTATCGTTTCCGTAGAAACGTAACTCGATTTAGAAGGACAATGCAGGGAATCCTGAGTATTTCATATGGACGCAAATTGTGTGTTAATTCGTCAATGTGAGGGAACGAGGGATGCAGTAAAGGAGGAACAATGCATCGGAAAAGAGATACTCGGAACCCCAAAGAAAATCCTATCGTTTCCGTAGAAACGTATCTCGATTTAGAAGGATAATGCAGGGAATCCAGAGCATTTCATATGGACGCAAATTGTGTGTTAATTCGTCAGTGTGAGTTAGCGAGGGATGCAGTAAAGGAGGAATAATGCATCGGAAAAGAGATACTCGACTCCCAAAAGAAAATCCTATCGTTTCCGTAGAAACGTATCTCGTTTTAGAAAGATAATGCAGGGAACCCAGAGTATTTCATATGGACGCAAATTGTGTGTTAATTCGGCAATGTGAGGGAGCGAGGGATGCAGTAAAGGAGGAATAATGCATCGGAAAAGAGATACTCGGAACCCCAAGGAAAATCCTATCGTTTCCGTAGAAACGTATCTCGATTTAGAAGGACAACGCAGGGAATCCAGAGTATTTCATATGGACGCAAATTGTGTGTTAATTCGTCAATGTGAGGGAGCGAGGGATGCAGTAAAGGAGGAATAATGCATCGGAAAAGAGATACTCGGAACCCCAAAGAAAATCCTATCGTTTCCGTAGAAACGTATCTTGATTTAGAAGGACAATGCAGGGAATCCAGAGTATTTTATATGGACGCAAATTGTGTGTTAATTCGTCAATGTGAGGGAGCGAGGGATGCAGTAAAGGAGGAATAATGCATCGGAAAAGAGATACTCGGAACCCCAAAGTAAATGCTATTGTTTCCGTAGACACGTATCTTGATTTAGAAGGACAATGCAGGGAATCCAGAGTATTTCATATGGACAAAAATTGTGTGTTAATTCGTCAATGTGAGGGAGCGAGGGATGCAGTAAAGGAGGAATAATGCATCGGAAAAGAGATACTCGGAACCCCAAAGAAAGTCCTATCGTTTCCGTAGAAACGTATCTTGATTTAGAAGGACAATGCAGGGAATCCAGAGTATTTCATATGGACACAAATAGTGTGTTTATTCGTCAATGTGAGGGAGCGAGGGATGCAGTAAAGGAGGAATAATGCATCGGAAAAGAGATACTCGGAACCCCAAAGAGAATCCTATCGTTTCCGTAGAAACGTATCTCGATTTAGAAGGACAATGCAGGGAATCCAGAGTATTTCATATGGACGCAAATTGTGTGTTAATTCGTCAATGTGAGGGAGCGAGGGATGCAGTAAAGGAGGAATAATGCATCGGAAAAGAGATACTCGACTCCCAAAAGAAAATCCTATCGTTTCCGTAGAAACGTATCTCGATTTAGAAAGATAATGCAGGGAACCCAGAGTATTTCATGTGGACGCAATTTGTGTGTTAATTCGGCAATGTGAGGGAGCGAGGGAAGCAGTAAAGGAGGAATAATGCATCGGAAAAGAGATACTCGGAACCCCAAAGAAAATCCTGTCGTTTCCGTAGAAACGAATCCCGATTCAGAAGGACAATGCAGGGAACCCAGAGTATTTCATATGGACGCAAATTGTGTGTTAATTCGTCAATGTGAGGGAGCGAGGGATGCAGTAAAGGAGGACTAATGCATCGGAAAAGAGATACTCGACTCCCAAAATAAATTCTTTCGTTTCCGTAGAAACGTATCTCGATTTAGAAAGATAATGCAGGGAACCCAGAGTATTTCATGTGGACGCAATTTGTGTGTTAATTCGGCAATGTGAGGGAGCGGGGGATGCAGTAAAGGAGGAATAATGCATCGCAAAAGAGATACTCGGAACCCCATAGAAAATCCTATCGTTTCCGTAGAAACGTAACTCGATTTAGAAGGACAACGCAGGGAATCCTGAGTATTTCATATGGACGCAAATTGTGTGTTAATTCGTCAATGTGAGGGAACGAGGGATGCAGTAAAGGAGGAACAATGCATCGGAAAAGAGATACTCGGAACCCCAAAGAAAATCCTATCGTTTCCGTAGAAACGTATCTCGATTTAGAAGGATAATGCAGGGAATCCAGAGCATTTCATATGGACGCAAATTGTGTGTTAATTCGTCAGTGTGAGTTAGCGAGGGATGAAGTAAAGGAGGAATAATGCATCGGAAAAGAGATACTCGACTCCCAAAAGAAAATCCTATCGTTTCCGTAGAAACGTATCTCGTTTTAGAAAGATAATGCAGGGAACCCAGAGTATTTCATATGGACGCAAATTGTGTGTTAATTAGGCAATGTGAGGGAGCGAGGGATGCAGTAAAGGAGGAATAATGCATCGGAAAAGAGATACTCGGAACCCCAAAGAAAATCCTATCGTTTCCGTAGAAACGTATCTCGATTTAGAAGGACAACGCAGGGAATCCAGAGTATTTCATATGGACGCAAATTGTGTGTTAATTCGTCAATGTGAGGGAGCGAGGGATGCAGTAAAGGAGGAATAATGCATCGGAAAAGAGATACTCTGAACCCCAAAGTAAATGCTATTGTTTCCGTAGACACGTATCTTGATTTAGAAGGACAATGCAGGGAATCCAGAGTATTTCATACGGACGCAAATTGTGTGTTAATTCGTCAATGTGACGGAGCGAGGGATGCAGTAAAGGAGGAATAATGCATCGGAAAAGAGAAACTCGGAACCCCAAAGAAAATCCTATCGTTTCCATAGAAACGTATCTCGATTTAGAAGGACAATGCAGGGAATCCAGAGTATTTCATATGGACGCAAATTGTGTGTTAATTCGTCAATGTGAGGAAGCGAGGGATGCAGTAAAGGAGGAATAATGCATCGGAAAAGAGATATTCGGAGCCCCAAAGAAAATCCTGTCGTTTCCGTAGAAAAGAATCCCGATTTAGAAGGACAATGCAGGGAATCCAGAGTATTTCATATGGACGCAAATTGTGTGTTAATTCGTCAATGTGAGGGGGCCAGGGATGCAGTAAAGTAGGAATAATGCAACGGAAAAGAGATACTCGGAACCCCAAAGAAAATCCTATCGTTTCCGTAGAAACGTATCTCGATTTAGAAGGACAATGCAGGGAATCCAGAGTATTTCATATGTACGCAAATTGTGTGTTAATTCGTCAATGTGAGTTAGCGAGGGATGCAGTAAAGGAGGAATAATGCATCGGAAAAGAGATACTCGGAACCCCAAAGAAAATCCTATCGTTTCCGTAGAAACGTATCTCGATTTAGAAGGACAATGCAGGGAATCCTGAGTACATCATATGGACGCAAATTGTGTGTTAATTCGTCAATGTGAGGGAGCGAGGGTTGCAGTAAAGGAGGAATAATGCATCGGAAAAGAGATACTCGACTCCCAAAATAAATTCTTTCGTTTCCGTAGAAACGTATCTCGATTTAGAAAGATAATGCAGGGAACCCAGAGTATTTCATGTGGACGCAATTTGTGTGTTAATTCGGCAATGTGAGGGAGCGGGGGATGCAGTAAAGGAGGAATAATGCATCGCAAAAGAGATACTCGGAACCCCATAGAAAATCCTATCGTTTCCGTAGAAACGTAACTCGATTTAGAAGGACAATGCAGGGAATCCTGAGTTTTTCATATGGACGCAAATTGTGTGTTAATTCGTCAATGTGAGGGAACGAGGGATGCAGTAAAGGAGGAACAATGCATCGGAAAAGAGATACTCGGAACCCCAAAGAAAATCCTATCGTTTCCGTAGAAACGTATCTCGATTTAGAAGGATAATGCAGGGAATCCAGAGAATTTCATATGGACGCAAATTGTGTCTTAATTCGTCAGTGTGAGTTAGCGAGGGATGCAGTAAAGGAGGAATAATGCATCGGAAAAGAGATACTCGACTCCCAAAAGAAAATCCTATCGTTTCCGTAGAAACGTATCTCGTTTTAGAAAGATAATGCAGGGAACCCAGAGTATTTCATATGGACGCAAATTGTGTGTTAATTCGGCAATGTGAGGGAGCGAGGGATGCAGTAAGGGAGGAATAATGCATCGGAAAAGAGATACTCGGAACCCCAAAGAAAATCCAATCGTTTCCGTAGAAACGTATCTCGATTTAGAAGGACAATGCAGGGAATCCAGAGTATTTCATATGGACGCAAATTGTGTGTTAATTCGTCAATGTGAGGGAGCGAGGGATGCAGTAAAGGAGGAATAATGCATCGGAAAAGAGATACTCGGAACCCCAAAAAAATCCTATCGTTTCCGTAGAAACGTATCTTGATTTAGAAGGACAATGCAGGGAATCCAGAGTATTTTATATGGACGCAAATTGTGTGTTAATTCGTCAATGTGAGGGAGCGAGGGATGCAGTAAAGGAGGAATAATGCATCGGAAAAGAGATACTCGGAACCCCAAAGAAAATGCTATTGTTTCCGTAGAAACGTATCTTGATTTAGAAGGACAATGCAGGGAATCCAGAGTATTTCATACGGACGCAAATTGTGTGTTAATTCGTCAATGTGACGGAGCGAGGGATGCAGTAAAGGAGGAATAATGCATCGGAAAAGAGAAACTCGGAACCCCAAAGAAAATCTTATCGTTTCCATAGAAACGTATCTCGATTTAGAAGGACAATGCAGGGAATCCAGAGTATTTCATATGGACGCAAATTGTGTGTTAATTCGTCAATGTGAGGAAGCGAGGGATGCAGTAAAGGAGGAATAATGCATCGGAAAAGAGATACTCGGAGCCCCAAAGAAAATCCTGTCGTTTCCGTAGAAAAGAATCCCGATGTAGAAGGACAATGCAGGGAATCCAGAGTATTTCATATGGACGCAAATTGTGTGTTAATTCGTCAATGTGAGGGGGCCAGGGATGCGGTAAAGTAGGAATAATGCAACGGAAAAGAGATACTCGACTCCCAAAAGAAAATCCTATCGTTTCCGTAGAAACGTATCTCGATTTAGAAAGATAATGCAGGGAACCCAGAGTATTTCATGTGGACGCAATTTGTGTGTTAATTCGGCAATGTGAGGTAGCGGGGGATGCAGTAAAGGAGGAATAATGCATCGGAAAAGAGATTCTCGGAACCCCAAAGAAAATCCTGTCGTTTCCGTAGAAACGAATCCCGATTCAGAAGGACAATGCAGGGAACCCAGAGTATTTCATATGGACGCAAATTGTGTGTTAATTCGTCAATGTGAGGGAGCGAGGGATGCAGTAAAGGAGGAATAATGCATCGGAAAAGAGATACTCGACTCCCAAAAGAAAATCCTATCGTTTCCGTAGAAACGTATCTCGATTTAGAAAGATAATGCAGGGAACCCAGAGTATTTCATGTGGACGCAATTTGTGTATTAATTCGGCAATGTGAGGGAGCGAGGGATGCAGTAAAGGAGGAATAATGCATCGCAAAAGAGATACTCGGAACCCCATAGAAAATCCTATCGTTTCCGTAGAAACGTAACTCGATTTAGAAGGACAATGCAGGGAATCCTGAGTATTTCATATGGACGCAAATTGTGTGTTAATTCGTCAATGTGAGGGAACGAGGGATGCAGTAAAGGAGGAACAATGCATCGGAAAAGAGATACTCGGAACCCCAAAGAAAATCCTATCGTTTCCGTAGAAACGTATCTCGATTTAGAAGGATAATGCAGGGAATCCAGAGAATTTCATATGGACGCAAATTGTGTGTTAATTCGTCAGTGTGAGTTAGCGAGGGATGCAGTAAAGGAGGAATAATGCATCGGAAAAGAGATACTCGACTCCCAAAAGAAAATCCTATCGTTTCCGTAGAAACGTATCTCGTTTTAGAAAGATAATGCAGGGAACCCAGAGTATTTCATATGGACGCAAATTGTGTGTTAATTCGGCAATGTGAGGGAGCGAGGGATGCAGTAAAGGAGGAATAATGCATCGGAAAAGAGATACTCGGAACCCCAAAGAAAATCCTATCGTTTCCTTAGAAACGTATCTCGATTTAGAAGGACAACGCAGGGAATCCAGAGTATTTCATATGGACGCAAATTGTGTGTTAATTCGTCAATGTGAGGGAGCGAGGGATGCAGTAAAGGAGGAATAATGCATCGGAAAAGAGATACTCGGAACCCCAAAGTAAATGCTATTGTTTCCGTAGACACGTATCTTGATTTAGAAGGACAATGCAGGGAATCCAGAGTATTTCATACGGACGCAAATTGTGTGTTAATTCGTCAATGTGACGGAGCGAGGGATGCAGTAAAGGAGGAGTAATGCATCGGAAAAGAGAAACTCGGAACCCCAAAGAAAATCCTATCGTTTCCATAGAAACGTATCTCGATTTAGAAGGACAATGCAGGGAATCCAGAGTATTTCATATGGACGCAAATTGTGTGTTAATTCGTCAATGTGAGGAAGCGAGGGATGCAGTAAAGGAGGAATAATGCATCGGAAAAGAGATACTCGGAGCCCCAAAGAAAATCCTGTCGTTTCCGTAGAAAAGAATCCCGTTTTAGAAGGACAATGCAGGGAATCCAGAGTATTTCATATGGACGCAAATTGTGTGTTAATTCGTCAATGTGAGGGGGCCAGGGATGCAGTAAAGTAGGAATAATGCAACGGAAAAGAGATACTCGGAACCCCAAAGAAAATCCTATCGTTTCCGTAGAAACGTATCTCGATTTAGAAGGACAATGCAGGGAATCCAGAGTATTTCATATGTACGCAAATTGTGTGTTAATTCATCAATGTGAGTTAGCGAGGGATGCAGTAAAGGAGGAATAATGCATCGGAAAAGATATACTCGGAACCCCAAAGAAAATCCTATCGTTTCCGTAGAAACGTATCTCGATTTAGAAGGACAATGCAGGGAATCCTGAGTATTTCATATGCACGCAAATTGTGTGTTAATTCGTCAATGTGAGGGAGCGAGGGTTGCAGTAAAGGAGGAATAATGCATCGGAAAAGAGATACTCGACTCCCAAAATAAATTCTTTCGTTTCCGTAGAAACGTATCTCGATTTAGAAAGATAATGCAGGGAACCCAGAGTATTTCATGTGGACGCAATTTGTGTGTTAATTCGGCAATGTGAGGGAGCGGGGGATGCAGTAAAGGAGGAATAATGCATCGCAAAAGAGATACTCGGAACCCCATAGAAAATCCTATCGTTTCCGTAGAAACGTAACTCGATTTAGAAGGACAATGCAGGGAATCCTGAGTATTTCATATGGACGCAAATTGTGTGTTAATTCGTCAATGTGAGGGAACGAGGGATGCAGTAAAGGAGGAACAATGCATCGGAAAAGAGATACTCGGAACCCCAAAGAAAATCCTATCGTTTCCGTAGAAACGTATCTCGATTTAGAAGGATAATGCAAGGAATCCAGAGAATTTCATATGGACGCAAATTGTGTCTTAATTCGTCAGTGTGAGTTAGCGAGGGATGCAGTAAAGGAGGAATAATGCATCGGAAAAGAGATACTCGACTCCCAAAAGAAAATCCTATCGTTTCCGTAGAAACGTATCTCGTTTTAGAAAGATAATGCAGGGAACCCAGAGTATTTCATATGGACGCAAATTGTGTGTTAATTCGGCAATGTGAGGGAGCGAGGGATGCAGTAAGGGAGGAATAATGCATCGGAAAAGAGATACTCGGAACCCCAAAGAAAATCCAATCGTTTCCGTAGAAACGTATCTCGATTTAGAAGGACAATGCAGGGAATCCAGAGTATTTCATATGGACGCAAATTGTGTGTTAATTCGTCAATATGAGGGAGCGAGGGATGCAGTAAAGGAGGAATAATGCATCGGAAAAGAGATACTCGGAACCCCAAAGAAAATCCTATCGTTTCCGTAGAAACGTATCTTGATTTAGAAGGACAATGCAGGGAATCCAGAGTATTTTATATGGACGCAAATTGTGTGTTAATTCGTCAATGTGAGGGAGCGAGGGATGCAGTAAAGGAGGAATAATGCATCGGAAAAGAGATACTCGGAACCCCAAAGAAAATGCTATTGTTTCCGTAGAAACGTATCTTGATTTAGAAGGACAATGCAGGGAATCCAGAGTATTTCATACGGACGCAAATTGTGTGTTAATTCGTCAATGTGACGGAGCGAGGGATGCAGTAAAGGAGGAATAATGCATCGGAAAAGAGAAACTCGGAACCCCAAAGAAAATCCTATCGTTTCCATAGAAACGTATCTCGATTTAGAAGGACAATGCAGGGAATCCAGAGTATTTCATATGGACGCAAATTGTGTGTTAATTCGTCAATGTGAGGAAGCGAGGGATGCAGTAAAGGAGGAATAATGCATCGGAAAAGAGATACTCGGAGCCCCAAAGAAAATCCTGTCGTTTCCGTAGAAAAGAATCCCGATGTAGAAGGACAATGCAGGGAATCCAGAGTATTTCATATGGACGCAAATTGTGTGTTAATTCGTCAATGTGAGGGGGCCAGGGATGCAGTAAAGTAGGAATAATGCAACGGAAAAGAGATACTCGGAACCCCAAAGAAAATCCTATCGTTTCCGTAGAAACGTATCTCGATTTAGAAGGACAATGCAGGGAATCCAGAGTATTTCATATGTACGCAAATTGTGTGTTAATTCGTCAATGTGAGTTAGCGAGGGATGCAGTAAAGGAGGAATAATGCATCGGAAAAGAGATACTCGGAACCCCAAAGAAAATCCTATCGTTTCCGTAGAAACGTAACTCGATTTAGAAGGACAATGCAGGGAATCCTGAGTATTTCATATGCACGCAAATTGTGTGTTAATTCGTCAATGTGAGGGAGCGAGGGTTGCAGTAAAGGAGGAATAATGCATCGGAAAAGAGATACTGGAAACCCCAAAGAAAATCCTATCGTTTCCGTAGAAACGTATCTCGCTTTAGGAGGACAATGCAGGGAATCCAGAGTATTTCATATGGACGCAAATTGTGTGTTAATTCGTCAATGTGAGGGAGCGAGGGATGCAGTAAAGGAGGAATAATGCATCGGAAAAGAGATACTCGGAACCCCAAAGAAAATCCTATCGTTTCCGTAGAAACGTATCTCGATTTAGAAGGACAATGCAGGGAATCCAGAGTACATCATATGGACGCAAATTGTGTGTTAATACGTCAGTGTGAGGGAGCGAGGGATGCAGTAAAGGAGGAATAATGCATCGGAAAAGAGATACTCGGAACCCCAAAGAAAATCCTATCGTTTCCGTAGAAACGTATCTCGATTTACAAGGACAATGCAGGGAATCCAGAGTATTTCATATGGACGCAAATTGAGTGTTAACTTGTCAATGTGAGGGAGCGAGGGATGCAGTAAAGGAGGAATAATGCATCGGAAAAGAGATACTCGGCACCCCAAAGAAAATCCTTTCGTTTCCGTAGAAACGTATCTCGATTTAGAAGGAAAATGCAGGGAATCCAGAGTATTTCATATGGACGCAATATGTGTGTTAATTCGTCAATGTGAGGGAGCGAGGGATGTAGTAAAGGAGGAATAATGCATCGGAAAAGAGATACTCGACTCCCAAAAGAAAATCCTATCGTTTCCGTAGAAACGTATCTCGATTTAGAAAGATAATGCAGGGAACCCAGAGTATTTCATGTGGACGCAATTTGTGTGTTAATTCGGCAATGTGAGGTAGCGAGGGATGCAGTAAAGGAGGAATAATGCATCGGAAAAGAGATACTCGGAACCCCAAAGAAAATCCTGTCGTTTCCGTAGAAACGAATCCCGATTCAGAAGGACAATGCAGGGAACCCAGAGTATTTCATATGGACGCAAATTGTGTGTTAATTCGTCAATGTGAGGGAGCGAGGGATGCAGTAAAGGAGGAATAATGCATCGGAAAAGAGATACTCGACTCCCAAAAGAAAATCCTATCGTTTCCGTAGAAACGTATCTCGATTTAGAAAGATAATGCAGGGAACCCAGAGTATTTCATGTGGACGCAATTTGTTTATTAATTCGGCAATGTGAGGGAGCGAGGGATGCAGTAAAGGAGGAATAATGCATCGCAAAAGAGATACTCGGAACCCCATAGAAAATCCTATCGTTTCCGTAGAAACGTAACTCGATTTAGAAGGACAATGCAGGGAATCCTGAGTATTTCATATGGACGCCAATTGTGTGTTAATTCGTCAATGTGAGGGAACGAGGTATGCAGTAAAGGAGGAACAATGCATCGGAAAAGAGATACTCGGAACCCCAAAGAAAATCCTATCGTTTCCGTAGAAACGTATCTCGATTTAGAAGGATAATGCAGGGAATCCAGAGAATTTCATATGGACGCAAATTGTGTGTTAATTCGTCAGTGTGAGTTAGCGAGGGATGCAGTAAAGGAGGAATAATGCATCGGAAAAGAGATACTCGACTCCCAAAAGAAAATCCTATCGTTTCCGTAGAAACGTATCTCGTTTTAGAAAGATAATGCAGGGAACCCAGAGTATTTCATATGGACGCAAATTGTGTGTTAATTCGGCAATGTGAGGGAGCGAGGGATGCAGTAAAGGAGGAATAATGCATCGGAAAAGAGATACTCGGAACCCCAAAGAAAATCCTATCGTTTCCGTAGAAACGTATCTCGATTTAGAAGGACAATGCAGGGAACCCAGAGTATTTCATATGGACGCAAATTGTGTGTTAATTCGTCAATGTGAGGGAGCGAGGGATGCAGTAAAGGAGGAATAATGCATCGGAAAAGAGATACTCGGAACCCCAAAGAAAATCCTATCGTTTCCGTAGATACGTATCTTGATTTAGAAGGACAATGCAGGGAATCCAGAGTATTTCATATGGACGCAAATTGTGTGTTAATTCGTCAATGTGAGGGAGCGAGGGATGCAGTAAAGGAGGAATAATGCATCGGAAAAGAGATACTCGGAACCCCAAAGAAAATGCTATTGTTTCCGTAGAAACGTATCTTGATTTAGAAGGACAATGCAGGGAATCCAGAGTATTTCATACGGACGCAAATTGTGTGTTAATTCGTCAATGTGACGGAGCGAGGGATGCAGTAAAGGAGGAATAATGCATCGGAAAAGAGAAACTCGGAACCCCAAAGAAAATCCTATCGTTTCCATAGAAACGTATCTCGATTTAGAAGGACAATGCAGGGAATCCAGAGTATTTCATATGGACGCAAATTGTGTGTTAATTCGTCAATGTGAGGAAGCGAGGGATGCAGTAAAGGAGGAATAATGCATCGGAAAAGAGATACTCGGAGCCCCAAAGAAAATCCTGTCGTTTCCGTAGAAAAGAATCCCGATTTAGAAGGACAATGCAGGGAATCCAGAGTATTTCATATGGACGCAAATTGTGTGTTAATTCGTCAATGTGAGGGGGCCAGGGATGCAGTAAAGTAGGAATAATGCAACGGAAAAGAGATACTCGGAACCCCAAAGAAAATCCTATCGTTTCCGTAGAAACGTATCTCGATTTAGAAGGACAATGCAGGGAATCCAGAGTATTTCATATGTACGCAAATTGTGTGTTAATTCGTCAATGTGAGTTAGCGAGGGATGCAGTAAAGGAGGAATAATGCATCGGAAAAGAGATACTCGGAACCCCAAAGAAAATCCTATCGTTACCGTAGAAACGTATCTCGATTTAGGACAATGCAGGGAATCCTGAGTATTTCATATGCACGCAAATTGTGTGTTAATTCGTCAATGTGAGGGAGCGAGGGTTGCAGTAAAGGAGGAATAATGCATCGGAAAAGAGATACTCGGAACCCCAAAGAAAATCCTATCGTTTCCGTAGAAACGTATCTCGATTTAGAAGGACAATGCAGGGAATCCAGAGTATTTCATATGGACGCAATATGTGCGTTAATTCGTCAATGTGAGGGAGCGAGGGATGCAGTAAAGGACTAATAATGCATCGGAAAAGAGATACTCGACTCCCAAAAGAAAATCCTCTCGTTTCCGTAGAAACGTATCTCGATTTAGAAAGATAATGCAGGGAACCCAGAGTATTTCATGTGGACGCAATTTGTGTGTTAATTCGGCAATGTGAGGGAGCGAGGGATGCAGTAAAGGAGGAATAATGCATCGGAAAAGAGATACTCGGAACCCCAAAGAAAATCCTATCGTTTCCGTAGAAACGTATCTTGATTTGGAAGGACAATGCAGGGAATCCAGAGTATTTCATATGGACGCAAATTGTGTGTTTATTCGTCAATGTGAGGGAGCGAGGGATGCAGTAAAGGAGGAATAATGCATCGGAAAAGAGATACTCGGAACCCCAAAGAAATTCCTATCGTTTCCGTAGAAACGTATCTCGATTTAGAAGGACAATGCAGGGAATCCATAGTATTTCATATGGACGCAAATTGTGTGTTAATTCGTCAATGTGAGGGAGCGAGGGATGCAGTAAAGGAGGAATAATGCATCGGAAAAGAGATACTCGACTCCCAAAAGAAAATCCTATCGTTTCCCTAGAAACATATCTCGATTTAGAAAGATAATGCAGGGAACCCAGAGTATTTCATGTGGATGCAATTTGTGTGTTAATTCGGCAATGTGAGGGAGCGAGGGATGCAGTGAAGGAGGTATAATGCATCGGAAAAGAGATACTCGGAACCCCAAAGAAAATCCTGTCGTTTCCGTAGAAACGAATCCCGATTTAGAAGGACAATGCAGGGAATCCAGAGTATTTCATATGGACGCAAATTGTGTGTTAATTCGTCAATGTCAGGGAGCGAGGGATGCAGTAAAGGAGGAATAATGCATCGGAAAAGAGATGCTCGGAACCCCAAAGAAAATCCTATCGTTTCCGTAGAAACGTATCTCGATTTAGAAGGACAATGCAGGGAATCCAGAGTATTTCATATGGACGCAAATTGTGAACAAGTCGTCAATGTGAGGAAGCGAGGGATGCAGTAAAGGAGGAATAATGCATCGGAAAAGAGATACGCGGAACCTCACAGAAAATCCTATCGTTTCCGTAGAAACGTATCTCGATTTAGAAGGACAATGCAGGGAATCCAGAGTACTTCATATGGAGGCAAATTGTGTGTTAATTCGTCAATGTGAGGGAGCGAGGGATGCAGTAAAGGAGGAATAATGCATCGGAAAAGAGATACTCGGAACCCCAAAGAAAATCCTATCGTTTCCGTAGAAACGTATCTTGATTTAGGAGGACAATGCAGGGAATCCAGAGTATTTCATATGGACGCAAATTGTGATCAATTCGTCAATGTGAGGAAGCGAGGGATGCAGTAAAGGAGGAATAATGCATCGGAAAAGAGATACTCGGAACCCCAAAGAAAATCCTGTCGTTCCTATAGAAACAAATCCCGATTTAGAAGGACAATGCAGGGAATCCAGAGTATTTCATATGGACGAAAATTGTGTGTTAATTCATCAATGTGAGGTTGCGAGGGATGCAGTAAAGGAGGAATAATGCATCGGAAAAGAGATACTCGACTCCCAAAAGAAAATCCTATCGTTTCCGTAGAAACGTATCTCGATTTAGAAAGATAATACAGGGAACCCAGAGTATATCATGTGGACACCATTTGTGTGTTAATTCGGCAATGTGAGGGAGCGAGCGATGCAGTAAAGGAGTAATAATGCATCGCAAAAGAGATACTCGGAACCCCATAGAAAATCCTATCGTTTCCGTAGAAACGTACTTCGATTTAGAAGGACAATGCAGGGAATCCTGAGTATTTCATATAGACGCAAATTGTGTGTTAATTCGTCAATGTGAGGGAACGAGGGATGCAGTAAAGGAGGAACAATGCATCGCAAAAGAGATACTCGGAACCCCAAAGAAAATCCTATCGTTTCCGTAGAAACGTATCTCGATTTAGAAGGATAATGCAGGGAATCCAGAGAATTTCATATGGACGCAAATTGTGTTTTAATTCGTCAGTGTGAGTTAGCGAGGGATGCAGTAAAGGAGGAATAATGCATCGGAAAAGAGATACTCGACTCCCAAAAAAAAATCCTATCGTTTCCGTAGAAACGTATCTCGTTTTAGATTGATAATGCAGGGAACCCAGAGTATTTCATATGAACGCAAATTGTGTGTTAATTCGGCAATGTGAGGGAGCGAGGGATGCAGTAAAGGAGGAATAATGCATCGGAAAGGAGATACTCGGAACCCCAAAGAAAATCCTATCGTTTCCGTAGAAACGTATCTCGATTTAGAAGGACAGTGCAGGGAATCCAGAGTATTTCATATGGACGCAAATTGTGTGTTAATTCGTCAATGTGAGGGAGCGAGGGATGCAGTAAAGGAGGAATAATGCATCGGAAAAGAGATACTCGGAACCCCAAAGAAAATCCTGTCGTTTCCGTAGAAAAGAATCCCGATTTAGAAGGACAATGCAGGGAATCCAGAGTATTTCATATGGACGCAAATTGTGTGTTAATTCTTCAATGTGAGGGAGCGAGGGATGCAGTAAAGTAGGAATAATGCAACGGAAAAGAGATACTCGGAACCCCAAAGAAAATCCTATCGTTTCCGTAGAAACGTATCTCGATTTAGAAGGACAATGCAGGGAATCCAGAGTATTTCATATGTACGCAAATTGTGTGTTAATTCGTCAATGTGAGTTAGCGAGGGATGCAGTAAACGAGGAATAATGCATCGGAAAAGAGATACTCGGAACCCCAAAGAAAATCCTATCGTTTCCGTAGAAACGTATCTCGATTTAGAAGGACAATGCAGGGAATCCTGAGTATTTCATATGCACGCAAATTGTGTGTTAATTCGTCAATGTGAGGGAGCGAGGGATGCAGTAAAGGAGGAATAATGCATCGGAAAAGAGATACTCGGAACCCCAAAGAAAATCCTATCGTTTCCGTAGAAACGTATCTTGATTTAGAAGGACAATGCAGGGAATCCAGAGTATTTCATATGGACGCAAATTGTGATCAATTCGTCAATGTGAGGAAGCGAGGGATGCAGTAAAGGAGGAATAATGCATCGGAAAAGAGATACTCGGAACCCCAAAGAAAATCCTGTCGTTTCCGTAGAAACGAATCCCGATTTAGAAGGACAATGCAGGGAATCCAGAGTATTTCATATGGACGAAAATTGTGTGTTAATTCGTCAATGTGAGGGAGCGAGGGATGCAGTAAAGGAGGAATAATGCATCGGAAAAGAGATACTCGACTCCCAAAAGAAAATCCTATCGTTTCCGTAGAAACGTATCTCGATTTAGAAAGATAATGCAGGGAACCCAGAGTATATCATGTGGACGCCATTTGTGTGTTAATTCGGTAATGTGAGGGAGCGAGGGATGCAGTAAAGGAGTAATAATGCATCGCAAAAGAGATACTCGGAACCCCATAGAAAATCCTATCGTTTCCGTAGAAACGTAACTCGATTTAGAAGGACAATGCAGGGAATCCTGAGTATTTCATATAGACGCAAATTGTGTGTTAATTCGTCAATGTGAGGGAACGAGGGATGCAGTAAAGGAGGAACAATGCATCGCAAAAGAGATACTCGGAACCCCAAAGAAAATCCTATCGTTTCCGTAGAAACGTATCTCGATTTAGAAGGATAATGCAGGGAATCCAGAGAATTTCATATGGACGCAAATTGTGTTTTAATTCGTCAGTGTGAGTTAGCGAGGGATGCAGTAAAGGAGGAATAATGCATCGGAAAAGAGATACTCGACTCCCAAAAGAAAATCCTATCGTTTCCGTAGAAACGTATCTCGTTTTAGATTGATAATGCAGGGAACCCAGAGTATTTCATATGAACGCAAATTGTGTGTTAATTCGGCAATGTGAGGGAGCGAGGGATGCAGTAAAGGAGGAATAATGCATCGGAAAGGAGATACTCGGAACCCCATAGAAAATCCTATCGTTTCCGTAGAAACGTATCTCGATTTAGAAGGACAGTGCAGGGAATCCAGAGTATTTCATATGGACGCAAATTGTGTGTTAATTCGTCAATGTGAGGGAGCGAGGGATGCAGTAAAGGAGGAATAATGCATCGGAAAAGAGATACTCGGAACCCCAAAGAAAATCCTGTAGTTTCCGTAGAAACGAATCCCGATTTAGAAGGACAATGCAGGGAATCCAGAGTATTTCATATGGACGCAAATTGTGTGTTAATTCTTCAATGTGAGGGAGCGAGGGATGCAGTAAAGTAGGAATAATGCAACGGAAAAGAGATACTCGGAACCCCAAAGAAAATCCTATCGTTTCCGTAGAAACGTATCTCGATTTAGAAGGACAATGCAGGGAATCCAGAGTATTTCATATGTACGCAAATTGTGTGTTAATTCGTTAATGTGAGTTAGCGAGGGATGCAGTAAACGAGGAATAATGCATCGGAAAAGAGATACTCGGAACCCCAAAGAAAATCCTATCGTTTCCGTAGAAACGTATCTCGATTTAGAAGGACAATGCAGGGAATCCTGAGTATTTCATATGCACGCAAATTGTGTGTTAATTCGTCAATGTGAGGGAGCGAGGGATGCAGTAAAGGAGGAATAATGCATCGGAAAAGAGATACTCGGAACCTTAAAGAAAATCCTATCGTTTCCGTAGAAACGTATCTCGCTTTAGGAGGACAATGCGGGGAATCCAGAGTATTTCATATGGACGCAAATTGTGTGTTAATTCGTCAATGTGAGGGAGCGAGGGATGCAGTAAAGGAGGAATAATGCATCGGAAAAGAGATACTCGGAACCCCAAAGAAAATCCTATCGTTTCCGTAGAAACGTATCTCGATTTAGAAGGACAATGCAGGGAATCCAGAGTACATGATATGGACGCAAATTGTGTGTTAATACGTCAATGTGAGGGAGCCAGGGATGCAGTAAAGGAGGAATAATGCATCGGAAAAGAGATACTCGGAACCCCAAAGAAAATCCTTTCGTTTCCGTAGAAACGTATCTCGATTTACAAGGACAATGCAGGGAATCCAGAGTATTTCATATGGCCGCAAATTGTGTGTTAATTCGTCAATGTGAGGGAGCGAAGGATGCAGTAAAGGAGGAATAATGCATCGGAAAAGAGATACTCGGAACCCCAAAGAAAATCCTATCGTTTCCGTAGAAACGTATCTCGATTTAGAAGGACAATGCAGGGAATCCAGAGTACATCATATGGACGCAAATTGTGTGTTAATTCGTCAATGTCAGGGAGCGAGGGATGCAGAAAAGGAGGAATAATGCATCGGAAAAGAGATACTCGGAACACCAAAGAAAATCCTATCGTTTCCGTAGAAACGTATCTCGATTTAGAAGGACAATGCAGGGAATCCAGAGTATTTCATATGGACGCAAATTGTGTGTCCATTTGCTATGTGAGGAAGCGAGGGATGCAGTAAAGGAGGAATAATGCATAGGATAAGAGATACGTGGAACCCCAAAGAAAATCCTATAGTTTCCGTAGAAACGTATCTCGATTTAGAAGGACAATGCAGGGAATCCAGAGTATTTCATATGGACGCAAATTGTGTGTTAATTCGTCAATGTGAGGGAGCGAGGGATGCAGTAAAGGAGGAATAATGCATCGGAAAAGAGATACTCGGAACCCCAAAGCAAATCCTATCGTTTCCGTAGAAACGTATCTTGATTTAGAAGGACAATGCAGGGAATCCAGAGTATTTCATATGGACGCAAATTGTGTGTTTATTCGTCAATGTGAGGGAGCGAGGGATGCAGTAAAGGAGGAATAATGCATCGGAAAAGAGATACTCGGAACCCCAAAGAAAATCCTATCGTTTCCGTAGAAACGTATCTCGATTTAGAATGACAATGCAGGGAATCTAGAGTATTTCATATGGACGCAAATTGTGTGTTAATTCGTCAATGTGAGGGAGCGAGGGATGCAGTAAAGGAGGAATAATGCATCGGAAAAGAGATACTCGACTCCCAAAAGAAAATCCTATCGTTTCCGTAGAAACATATCTCGATTTAGAAAGATAATGCAGTGAACCCAGAGTATTTCATGTGGACGCAATTTGTGTGTTAATTCGGCAATGTGAGGGAGCGAGGGATGCAGTAAAGGAGGAATAATGCATCGGAAAAGAGATACTCGGAACCCCAAAGAAAATCCTGTCGTTTCCGTAGAAACGAATCCCGATTTAGAAGGACAATGCAGGGAATCCAGAGTATTTCATATGGACGCAAATTGTGTGTTAATTCGTCAATGTCAGGGAGCGAGGGATGCAGTAAAGGAGGAATAATGCATCGGAAAAGAGATACTCGGAACCCCAAAGAAAATCCTATCGTTTCCGTAGAAACGTATCTCGATTTAGAAGGACAATGCAGGGAATCCAGAGTATTTCATATGGACGTAAATTGTGATCAATTCCTCAATGTGAGGAAGCGAGGGATGCAGTAAAGGAGGAATAAAGCATCGGAAAAGAGATACACGGAACCTCAAAGAAAATCCTATCGTTTCCGTAGAAACGTATCTTGATTTAGAAGGACAATGCAGGGAATCCAGAGTATTTCATATGGACGCAAATTGTGTATTTATTCGTCAATGTGAGGGAGCGAGGGATGCAGTGAAGGAGGAATAATGCATCGGAAAAGAGATACTCGGAATCCCAAAGAAAATCCTATCGTTTCCGTAGAAACGTATCTCGATTTAGAAGGACAATGCAGGGAATCCAGAGTATTTCATATGGACGCAAATTGTGTGTTAATTCGTCAATGTGAGAGAGCGAGGGATGCAGTAAAGGAGGAATAATGCATCGGAAAAGAGATACTCGACTCCCAAAAGAAAATCCTATCGTTTCCGTAGAAACGTATCTCGATTTAGAAAGATAATGCAGGGAACCCAGAGTATTTCATGTGGACGCAATTTGTGTGTTAATTCGGCAATGTGAGGGAGCGAGGGATGCAGTAAAGGAGGAATAATGCATCGGAAAAGAGATACTCGGAACCCCAAAGAAAATCCTATCGTTTCCGTAGAAACGAATCCCGATTTAGAAAGACAATGCAGGGAATCCAGAGTATTTCATATGGACGCAAATTGTGTGTTAATTCGTCAATGTGAGGGAGCGAGGGATGCAGTAAAGGAGGAATAATGCATCGGAAAAGAGATACTCGACTCCCAAAAGAAAACCTATCGTTTCCGTAGAAACGTATCTCGATTTAGAAAGATAATGCAGGGAACCCAGAGTATTTCATGTGGACGCAATTTGTGTGTTAATTCGGCAATGTGAGGGTGCGAGGGATGCAGTAAAGGAGGAATAATGCATCGCAAAAGAGATACTCGGAACCCCATAGAAAATCCTATCGTTTCCGTAGAAACGTAACTCGATTTAGAAGGACAATGCAGGGAATCCTGAGTATTTCATATGGACGCAAATTGTGTGTTAATTCGTCAATGTGAGGGGACGAGGGATGCAGTAAAGGAGGAACAATGCATCGGAAAAGAGATACTCGGAACCCCAAAGAAAATCCTATCGTTTCCGTAGAAACGTATCTCGATTTAGAAGGATAATTCAGGGAATCCAGAGAATTCCATATGGACGCAAATTGTGAGTTAATTCGTCAGTGTGAGTTAGCGAGGGATGCAGTAAAGGAGGAATAATGCATCGGAAAAGAGATACTCGACTCCCAAAAGAAAATCCTATCGTTTCCGTAGAAACGTATCTCGTTTTAGAAAGATAATGCAGGGAACCCAGAGTATTTCATATGGACGCTAATTGTGTGTTAATTCGGCAATGTGAGGGAGCGAGGGATGCAGTAAAGGAGGAATAATGCATCGGAAAAGAGATACTCGGAACCCCAAAGAAAATCCTATCGTTTCCGTAGAAACGTATCTCGATTTAGAAGGACAATGCAGGGAATCCAGAGTATTTCATATGGACGCAAATTGTGTGTTAATTCGTCAATGTGAGGGAGCGAGGGATGCAGTAAAGGAGCAATAATGCATCGGAAAAGAGATACTCGGAACCCCAAAGAAAATCCTATCGTTTCCGTAGAAACGTATCTTGATTTAGAAGGACAATGCAGGGAATCCAGAGTATTTCATATGGACGCAAATTGTGTGTTAATTCGTCAATGTGAGGGAGCGAGGGATGCAGTAAAGGAGGAATAATGCATCGGAAAAGAGATACTCGGAACCCCAAAGAAATCCTATCGTTTCCGTAGAAACGTATCTCGATTTAGAAGGACAATGCAGGGAATCCAGAGTATTTCATATTGACGCAAATTGTGTGTTAATTCGTCAATGTGAGAGAGCGAGGGATGCAGTAAAGGAGGAATAATGCATCGGAAAAGATATACTCGGAACCCCAAAGAAAATCCTATCGTTTCCGTAGAAACGAATCCCGATTTAGAAGGACAATGCAGGGAATCCAGAGTATTTCATATGGACGCAAATTGTGTGTTAATTCGTCAATGTGAGGGAGCGAGGGATGCAGTAAAGGAGGAATAATGCATCGGAAAAGAGATACTCGGAACCCCAAAGAAAATCCTATCGTTTCCGTAGAAACGAATCCCGATTTAGAAAGACAGTGCAGGGAATCCAGAGTATTTCATATGGACGGAAATTGTGTTTTAATTCGTCAATGTGAGGGAATGAGGGATGCAGTAAAGGAGGAACAATGCATCGGAAAAGAGATACTCGGAACCCCAAAGAAAATCCTATCGTTTCCGTAGAAACGTATCTCGATTTAAAAGGACAATGCAGGGAATCCAGAGAATTTCATATGGACGCAAATTGTGTGTTAATTCGTGAATGTGAGCTAGCGAGGGATGCAGTAAAGGAGGAATAATGCATCGGAAAAGAGATACTCGACTCCCAAAAGAAAATCCTATTGTTTCCGTAGAAACGTATCTCGTTTTAGAAAGACAATGCAGGGATCCCAGAGTATTTCATATGGACGCAAATTGTGTGTTAATTCGGCAATGTGAGGGAGCGAGGGATGCAGTAAAGGAGCAATAATGCATCGGAAAAGAGATACTCGGAACCCCAAAGAAAATCCTATGGTTTCCGTAGAAACGTATCTCGATTTAGAAGGACAATGCAGGGAATCCAGAGTATTTCATATGGACGCAAATTGTGTGTTAATTCGTCAATGTGAGGGAGCGAGGGATGCAGTAAAGGAGGAATAATGCATCGGAAAAGAGATACTCGGAACCCCAAAGAATATCCTATCGTTTCCGTAGAAACGTATCTTGATTTTGAAGGACAATGCAGGGAATCCAGAGTATTTCATATGGACGCAAATTGTGTGTTAATTCGTCAATGTGAGGGAGCGAGGGATGCAGTAAAGGAGGAATAATGCATCGGAAAAGAGATACTCGGAACCCCAAAGAAAATCCTATAGTTTCCGTAGAAACGTATCTCGATTTAGAAGGACAATGCAGGGAATCCAGAGTATTTTATATGGACGCAAATTGTGTGTTAATTCGGCAATGTGAGGGAGCGAGGGATGCAGTAAAGGAGGAATAATGCATCGGAAAAGAGATACTCGGAACCCCAAAGAAAATCCTATAGTTTCCGTAGAAACGTATCTCGATTTAGAAGGACAATGCAGGGAATCCAGAGTATTTCATATGGACGCAAATTGTGTGTTAATTCGTCAATGTGAGGGAGCGAGGGATGCAGTAAAGGAGGAATAATGCATCGGAAAAGAGATACTCGGAACCCCAAAGAAAATCCTATCGTTTCTGTAGAAACGAATCCCGATTTAGAAAGACAATGCAGGGAATCCAGAGTATTTCATATGGACGCAAATTGTGTTTTAATTCGTCAATGTGAGGGAATGAGGGATGCAGTAAAGGAGGAACAATGCATCGGAAAAGAGATACTCGGAACCCCAAGAAAATCCTATCGTTTCCCTTGAAACGTATCTCGATTTAGAAGGATAATGCAGGGAATCCAGAGAATTTCATATGGACGCAAATTGTGTGTTAATTCGTCAATGTGAGTTAGCGAGGGATGCAGTAAAGAAGGAATAATGCATCGGAAAAGAGATACTCGACTCCCAAAAGAAAATCCTATCGTTTCTGTAGAAACGTATCTCGTTTTAGAAAGATAATGCAGGGAATCCTGAGTATTTCATATGCACGCAAATTGTGTGTTAATTCGTCAATGTGAGGGAGCGAGGGATGCAGTAAAGGAGGAATAATGCATCGGAAAAGAGATACTCGGAACCTTAAAGAAAATCCTATCGTTTCCGTAGAAACGTATCTCGCTTTAGGAGGACAATGCGGGGAATCCAGAGTATTTCATATGGACGCAAATTGTGTGTTAATTCGTCAATGTGAGGGAGCGAGGGATGCAGTAAAGGAGGAATAATGCATCGGAAAAGAGATACTCGGAACCCCAAAGAAAATCCTATCGTTTCCGTAGAAACGTATCTCGATTTAGAAGGACAATGCAGGGAATCCAGAGTACATGATATGGACGCAAATTGTGTGTTAATACGTCAATGTGAGGGAGCCAGGGATGCAGTAAAGGAGGAATAATGCATCGGAAAAGAGATACTCGGAACCCCAAAGAAAATCCTTTCGTTTCCGTAGAAACGTATCTCGATTTAGAAGGACAATGCAGGGAATCCAGAGTATTTCATATGGCCGCAAATTGTGTGTTAATTCGTCAATGTGAGGGAGCGAAGGATGCAGTAAAGGAGGAATAATGCATCGGAAAAGAGATACTCGG
Organism: Schistocerca nitens; assembly: GCF_023898315.1. NCBI lineage: Eukaryota > Metazoa > Arthropoda > Insecta > Orthoptera > Acrididae > Schistocerca > Schistocerca nitens. Next base: position 1,132,668,807 of record NC_064615.1, on the reverse strand, counting down.
AACCCCAAAGAAAATCCTATCGTTTCCGTAGAAACGTATCTCGATTTAGAAGGACAATGCAGGGAATCCAGAGTACATCATATGGACGCAAATTGTGTGTTAATTCGTCAATGTCAGGGAGCGAGGGATGCAGAAAAGGAGGAATAATGCATCGGAAAAGAGATACTCGGAACACCAAAGAAAATCCTATCGTTTCCGTAGAAACGTATCTCGATTTAGAAGGACAATGCAGGGAATCCAGAGTATTTCATATGGACGCAAATTGTGTGTCCATTTGCTATGTGAGGAAGCGAGGGATGCAGTAAAGGAGGAATAATGCATAGGATAAGAGATACGTGGAACCCCAAAGAAAATCCTATCGTTTCCGTAGAAACGTATCTCGATTTAGAAGGACAATGCAGGGAATCCAGAGTATTTCATATGGACGCAAATTGTGTGTTAATTCGTCAATGTGAGGGAGCGAGGGATGCAGTAAAGGAGGAATAATGCATCGGAAAAGAGATACTCGGAACCCCAAAGCAAATCCTATCGTTTCCGTAGAAACGTATCTTGATTTAGAAGGACAATGCAGGGAATCCAGAGTATTTCATATGGACGCAAATTGTGTGTTTATTCGTCAATGTGAGGGAGCGAGGGATGCAGTAAAGGAGGAATAATGCATCGGAAAAGAGATACTCGGAACCCCAAAGAAAATCCTATCGTTTCCGTAGAAACGTATCTCGATTTAGAATGACAATGCAGGGAATCTAGAGTATTTCATATGGACGCAAATTGTGTGTTAATTCGTCAATGTGAGGGAGCGAGGGATGCAGTAAAGGAGGAATAATGCATCGGAAAAGAGATACTCGACTCCCAAAAGAAAATCCTATCGTTTCCGTAGAAACATATCTCGATTTAGAAAGATAATGCAGTGAACCCAGAGTATTTCATGTGGACGCAATTTGTGTGTTAATTCGTCAATGTGAGGGAGCGAGGGATGCAGTAAAGGAGGAATAATGCATCGGAAAAGAGATACTCGGAACCCCAAAGAAAATCCTGTCGTTTCCGTAGAAACGAATCCCGATTTAGAAGGACAATGCAGGGAATCCAGAGTATTTCATATGGACGCAAATTGTGTGTTAATTCGTCAATGTCAGGGAGCGAGGGATGCAGTAAAGGAGGAATAATGCATCGGAAAAGAGATACTCGGAACCCCAAAGAAAATCCTATCGTTTCCGTAGAAACGTATCTCGATTTAGAAGGACAATGCAGGGAATCCAGAGTATTTCATATGGACGTAAATTGTGATCAATTCCTCAATGTGAGGAAGCGAGGGATGCAGTAAAGGAGGAATAAAGCATCGGAAAAGAGATACACGGAACCTCAAAGAAAATCCTATCGTTTCCGTAGAAACGTATCTTGATTTAGAAGGACAATGCAGGGAATCCAGAGTATTTCATATGGACGCAAATTGTGTATTTATTCGTCAATGTGAGGGAGCGAGGGATGCAGTGAAGGAGGAATAATGCATCGGAAAAGAGATACTCGGAATCCCAAAGAAAATCCTATCGTTTCCGTAGAAACGTATCTCGATTTAGAAGGACAATGCAGGGAATCCAGAGTATTTCATATGGACGCAAATTGTGTGTTAATTCGTCAATGTGAGAGAGCGAGGGATGCAGTAAAGGAGGAATAATGCATCGGAAAAGAGATACTCGACTCCCAAAAGAAAATCCTATCGTTTCCGTAGAAACGTATCTCGATTTAGAAAGATAATGCAGGGAACCCAGAGTATTTCATGTGGACGCAATTTGTGTGTTAATTCGGCAATGTGAGGGAGCGAGGGATGCAGTAAAGGAGGAATAATGCATCGGAAAAGAGATACTCGGAACCCCAAAGAAAATCCTATCGTTTCCGTAGAAACGAATCCCGATTTAGAAAGACAATGCAGGGAATCCAGAGTATTTCATATGGACGCAAATTGTGTGTTAATTCGTCAATGTGAGGGAGCGAGGGATGCAGTAAAGGAGGAATAATGCATCGGAGAAGAGATACTCGACTCCCAAAAGAAAATCCTATCGTTTCCGTAGAAACGTATCTCGATTTAGAAAGATAATGCAGGGAACCCAGAGTATTTCATGTGGACGCAATTTGTGTGTTAATTCGGCAATGTGAGGGTGCGAGGGATGCAGTAAAGGAGGAATAATGCATCGCAAAAGAGATACTCGGAACCCCATAGAAAATCCTATCGTTTCCGTAGAAACGTAACTCGATTTAGAAGGACAATGCAGGGAATCCTGAGTATTTCATATGGACGCAAATTGTGTGTTAATTCGTCAATGTGAGGGAACGAGGGATGCAGTAAAGGAGGAACAATGCATCGGAAAAGAGATACTCGGAACCCCAAAGAAAATCCTATCGTTTCCGTAGAAACGTATCTCGATTTAGAAGGATAATTCAGGGAATCCAGAGAATTCCATATGGACGCAAATTGTGAGTTAATTCGTCAGTGTGAGTTAGCGAGGGATGCAGTAAAGGAGGAATAATGCATCGGAAAAGAGATACTCGACTCCCAAAAGAAAATCCTATCGTTTCCGTAGAAACGTATCTCGTTTTAGAAAGATAATGCAGGGAACCCAGAGTATTTCATATGGACGCTAATTGTGTGTTAATTCGGCAATGTGAGGGAGCGAGGGATGCAGTAAAGGAGGAATAATGCATCGGAAAAGAGATACTCGGAACCCCAAAGAAAATCCTATCGTTTCCGTAGAAACGTATCTCGATTTAGAAGGACAATGCAGGGAATCCAGAGTATTTCATATGGACGCAAATTGTGTGTTAATTCGTCAATGTGAGGGAGCGAGGGATGCAGTAAAGGAGCAATAATGCATCGGAAAAGAGATACTCGGAACCCCAAAGAAAATCCTATCGTTTCCATAGAAACGTATCTTGATTTAGAAGGACAATGCAGGGAATCCAGAGTATTTCATATGGACGCAAATTGTGTGTTAATTCGTCAATGTGAGGGAGCGAGGGATGCAGTAAAGGAGGAATAATGCATCGGAAAAGAGATACTCGGAACCCCAAAGAAATCCTATCGTTTCCGTAGAAACGTATCTCGATTTAGAAGGACAATGCAGGGAATCCAGAGTATTTCATATTGACGCAAATTGTGTGTTAATTCGTCAATGTGAGAGAGCGAGGGATGCAGTAAAGGAGGAATAATGCATCGGAAAAGATATACTCGGAACCCCAAAGAAAATCCTATCGTTTCCGTAGAAACGAATCCCGATTTAGAAGGACAATGCAGGGAATCCAGAGTATTTCATATGGACGCAAATTGTGTGTTAATTCGTCAATGTGAGGGAGCGAGGGATGCAGTAAAGGAGGAATAATGCATCGGAAAAGAGATACTCGGAACCCCAAAGAAAATCCTATCGTTTCCGTAGAAACGAATCCCGATTTAGAAAGACAGTGCAGGGAATCCAGAGTATTTCATATGGACGCAAATTGTGTTTTAATTCGTCAATGTGAGGGAATGAGGGATGCAGTAAAGGAGGAATAATGCATCGGAAAAGAGATACTCGGAACCCCAAAGAAAATCCTATCGTTTCCGTAGAAACGTATCTCGATTTAGAAGGACAATGCAGGGAATCCAGAGTACATCATATGGACGCAAATTGTGTGTTAATTCGTCAATGTCAGGGAGCGAGGGATGCAGAAAAGGAGGAATAATGCATCGGAAAAGAGATACTCGGAACACCAAAGAAAATCCTATCGTTTCCGTAGAAACGTATCTCGATTTAGAAGGACAATGCAGGGAATCCAGAGTATTTCATATGGACGCAAATTGTGTGTCCATTTGCTATGTGAGGAAGCGAGGGATGCAGTAAAGGAGGAATAATGCATAGGATAAGAGATACGTGGAACCCCAAAGAAAATCCTATCGTTTCCGTAGAAACGTATCTCGATTTAGAAGGACAATGCAGGGAATCCAGAGTATTTCATATGGACGCAAATTGTGTGTTAATTCGTCAATGTGAGGGAGCGAGGGATGCAGTAAAGGAGGAATAATGCATCGGAAAAGAGATACTCGGAACCCCAAAGCAAATCCTATCGTTTCCGTAGAAACGTATCTTGATTTAGAAGGACAATGCAGGGAATCCAGAGTATTTCATATGGACGCAAATTGTGTGTTAATTCGTCAATGTGAGGGAGCGAGGGATGCAGTAAAGGAGGAATAATGCATCGGAAAAGAGATACTCGGAACCCCAAAGAAAATCCTATAGTTTCCGTAGAAACGTATCTCGATTTAGAAGGACAATGCAGGGAATCCAGAGTATTTTATATGGACGCAAATTGTGTGTTAATTCGGCAATGTGAGGGAGCGAGGGATGCAGTAAAGGAGGAATAATGCATCGGAAAAGAGATACTCGGAACCCCAAAGAAAATCCTATAGTTTCCGTAGAAACGTATCTCGATTTAGAAGGACAATGCAGGGAATCCAGAGTATTTCATATGGACGCAAATTGTGTGTTAATTCGTCAATGTGAGGGAGCGAGGGATGCAGTAAAGGAGGAATAATGCATCGGAAAAGAGATACTCGGAACCCCAAAGAAAATCCTATCGTTTCCGTAGAAACGAATCCCGATTTAGAAAGACAATGCAGGGAATCCAGAGTATTTCATATGGACGCAAATTGTGTTTTAATTCGTCAATGTGAGGGAATGAGGGATGCAGTAAAGGAGGAACAATGCATCGGAAAAGAGATACTCGGAACCCCAAGAAAATCCTATCGTTTCCCTTGAAACGTATCTCGATTTAGAAGGATAATGCAGGGAATCCAGAGAATTTCATATGGACGCAAATTGTGTGTTAATTCGTCAATGTGAGTTAGCGAGGGATGCAGTAAAGAAGGAATAATGCATCGGAAAAGAGATACTCGACTCCCAAAAGAAAATCCTATCGTTTCTGTAGAAACGTATCTCGTTTTAGAAAGATAATGCAGGGAACCCAGAGTATTTCATATGGACGCAAATTGTGTGATAATTCGGCAATGTGAGGGAGCGAGGGATGCAGTAAAGGAGGAATAATGCATCGGAAAAGAGATACTCGGATCCCCAAAGAAAATCCTATCGTTTCCGTAGAATCGTATCTCGATTCAGAAGGACAATGAAGGGAATCCAGAGTATTTCATATGAACGCAAATTGTGTGTCAATTCGTCAATGTAAGGAAGCGAGGGATGCAGTAAAGGAGGAATAATGCATCGGAAAAGAGATACGCGGAACCTCAAAGAAAATCCTATAGTTTCCGTAGAAACGTATCTCGATTTAGAAGGACAATGCAGGGAATCCAGAGTATTTCATATGGACGCAAATTGTGTGTCAATTCGTCAATGTGAGGAAGCGAGGGATGCAGTAAAGGAGGAATAAGGCATTGGAAAAGAGATACGCGGAACCTCAAAGAAAATCCTATCGTTTCTGTAGAAACGTATCTCGATTTAGAAGGACAATGCAGGGAATACAGAGTATTTCATATGGACGCAAATTGTGTGTTAATTCGTCAATGTGAGGAAGCGAGGGATGCAGTAAAGGAGGAATAATGCATCGGAAAAGAGATACTCGGAACCCCAAAGAAAATCCTATCGTTTCCGTAGAAACGTATCTTGATTTAGAAGGACAATGCAGGGAATCCAGAGTATTTCATATGGACGCAAATTGTGTGTTTATTCGTCAATGTGAGGGAGCGAGGGATGCAGTAAAGGAGGAATAATGCATCGGAAAAGAGATACTCGACTACCAAAAGAATATCCTATCGTTTCCGTAGAAACGTATCTCGATTTGGAAAGATAATGCAGGGAACCCAGAGTATTACATGTGGACGCAATTTTTGTGTTAATTCGGCAATGTGAGGGAGCGAGGGATGCAGTAAAGGAGGAATAATGCATCGGAAAAGAGATACTCGGAACCCCAAAGAAAAACCTATCGTTTCCGTAGAAACGTATCTCGATTTAGAAGGACAATGCAGGGAATCCAGAGTATTTCATATGGACGCAATATGTGTGTTAATTCGTCAATGTGAGGGAGCGAGGGATGCAGTAAAGGAGGAATAATGCATCGGAAAAGAGGTTCTCGACTACCAAAAGAATATCCTATCGTTTCCGTAGAAACGTATCTCGATTTAGAAAGATAATGCAGGGAACCCAGAGTATTTCCTGTGGACGCAATTTTTGTGTTAATTCGGCAATGTGAGGGAGCAAGGGATGCAGTAAAGGAGGAATAATGCATCGGAAAAGAGATACTCGGAACCCCAAAGAAAATCCTGTCGTTTCCGTAGAAACGAATCCCGATTTAGAAGAACATTGCAGGGAATCCAGAGTATTTCATATGGACGCAAATTGTGTGTTAATTCGTCAATGTGAGGGAGCGAGGGATGCAGTAAAGGAGGAATAATGCATCGGAAAAGAGATACTCGAATCCCAAAAGAAAATACTCTCGTTTCCGTAGAAACGTATCTCGATTTAGAAAGATAATGCAGGGAACCCAGAGTATTTCATGTGGACGCAATTTGTGTGTTAATTCGGCAATGTGAGGGAGCGAGGGATGCAGTAAAGGAGGAATAATGCATCGGAAAAGAGATACTCGGAACCCCAAATAAAATCCTTTCGTTTCCGTAGAAACGAATCCCGATTTAGAAAGACAATGCAGGGAATCCAGAGTATTTCATATGGACGCAAATTGTGTGTTAATTCGTCAATGTGAGGGAATGAGGGATGCAGTAAAGGAGGAACAATGCATCGTTAAAGAGATACTCGGAACCCCAAAGAAAATACTATCGTTTCCGTAGAAACGTATCTCGATTTAGAAGGATAATGCAGGGAATCCAGAGAATTTCATATGGACGCAAATTGTGTGTTAATTCGTCAATGTGAGTTAGCGAGGGATGCAGTAAAGGAGGAATAATGCATCGGAAAAGAGATACTCGACTCCCAAAAGAAAATACTATCGTTTCCGTAGAAACGTATCTCGTTTTAGAAAGATAATGCAGGGAACCCAGAGTATTTCATATGGACGCAAATTGTGTGTTAATTCGTCAATGTGAGGAAGCGAGGGATGCAGTAAAGGAGGAATAATGCATCGGAAAAGAGATACTCGGAACCCCAAAGAAAATCCTATCGTTTCCGTAGAAACGTATCTTGATTTAGAAGGACAATGCAGGGAATCCAGAGTATTTCATATGGACGCAAATTGTGTGTTAATTCGTCAATGTGAGGGAGCGAGGGATGCAGTAAAGGAGGAATAATGCATCGGAAAAGAGATACTCGGAACCCCAAAGAAATCCTATCGTTTCCGTAGAAACGTATCTCGATTTAGAAGGACAATGCAGGGAATCCAGAGTATTTCATATTGACGCAAATTGTGTGTTAATTCGTCAATGTGAGAGAGCGAGGGATGCAGTAAAGGAGGAATAATGCATCGGAAAAGATATACTCGGAACCCCAAAGAAAATCCTATCGTTTCCGTAGAAACGAATCCCGATTTAGAAGGACAATGCAGGGAATCCAGAGTATTTCATATGGACGCAAATTGTGTGTTAATTCGTCAATGTGAGGGAGCGAGGGATGCAGTAAAGGAGGAATAATGCATCGGAAAAGAGATACTCGGAACCCCAAAGAAAATCCTATCGTTTCCGTAGAAACGAATCCCGATTTAGAAAGACAGTGCAGGGAATCCAGAGTATTTCATATGGACGCAAATTGTGTTTTAATTCGTCAATGTGAGGGAATGAGGGATGCAGTAAAGGAGGAATAATGCATCGGAAAAGAGATACTCGGAACCCCAAAGAAAATCCTATCGTTTCCGTAGAAACGTATCTCGATTTAGAAGGACAATGCAGGGAATCCAGAGTACATCATATGGACGCAAATTGTGTGTTAATTCGTCAATGTCAGGGAGCGAGGGATGCAGAAAAGGAGGAATAATGCATCGGAAAAGAGATACTCGGAACACCAAAGAAAATCCTATCGTTTCCGTAGAAACGTATCTCGATTTAGAAGGACAATGCAGGGAATCCAGAGTATTTCATATGGACGCAAATTGTGTGTCCATTTGCTATGTGAGGAAGCGAGGGATGCAGTAAAGGAGGAATAATGCATAGGATAAGAGATACGTGGAACCCCAAAGAAAATCCTATCGTTTCCGTAGAAACGTATCTCGATTTAGAAGGACAATGCAGGGAATCCAGAGTATTTCATATGGACGCAAATTGTGTGTTAATTCGTCAATGTGAGGGAGCGAGGGATGCAGTAAAGGAGGAATAATGCATCGGAAAAGAGATACTCGGAACCCCAAAGCAAATCCTATCGTTTCCGTAGAAACGTATCTTGATTTAGAAGGACAATGCAGGGAATCCAGAGTATTTCATATGGACGCAAATTGTGTGTTAATTCGTCAATGTGAGGGAGCGAGGGATGCAGTAAAGGAGGAATAATGCATCGGAAAAGAGATACTCGGAACCCCAAAGAAAATCCTATAGTTTCCGTAGAAACGTATCTCGATTTAGAAGGACAATGCAGGGAATCCAGAGTATTTTATATGGACGCAAATTGTGTGTTAATTCGGCAATGTGAGGGAGCGAGGGATGCAGTAAAGGAGGAATAATGCATCGGAAAAGAGATACTCGGAACCCCAAAGAAAATCCTATAGTTTCCGTAGAAACGTATCTCGATTTAGAAGGACAATGCAGGGAATCCAGAGTATTTCATATGGACGCAAATTGTGTGTTAATTCGTCAATGTGAGGGAGCGAGGGATGCAGTAAAGGAGGAATAATGCATCGGAAAAGAGATACTCGGAACCCCAAAGAAAATCCTATCGTTTCCGTAGAAACGAATCCCGATTTAGAAAGACAATGCAGGGAATCCAGAGTATTTCATATGGACGCAAATTGTGTTTTAATTCGTCAATGTGAGGGAATGAGGGATGCAGTAAAGGAGGAACAATGCATCGGAAAAGAGATACTCGGAACCCCAAGAAAATCCTATCGTTTCCCTTGAAACGTATCTCGATTTAGAAGGATAATGCAGGGAATCCAGAGAATTTCATATGGACGCAAATTGTGTGTTAATTCGTCAATGTGAGTTAGCGAGGGATGCAGTAAAGAAGGAATAATGCATCGGAAAAGAGATACTCGACTCCCAAAAGAAAATCCTATCGTTTCTGTAGAAACGTATCTCGTTTTAGAAAGATAATGCAGGGAACCCAGAGTATTTCATATGGACGCAAATTGTGTGATAATTCGGCAATGTGAGGGAGCGAGGGATGCAGTAAAGGAGGAATAATGCATCGGAAAAGAGATACTCGGATCCCCAAAGAAAATCCTATCGTTTCCGTAGAATCGTATCTCGATTCAGAAGGACAATGAAGGGAATCCAGAGTATTTCATATGAACGCAAATTGTGTGTCAATTCGTCAATGTAAGGAAGCGAGGGATGCAGTAAAGGAGGAATAATGCATCGGAAAAGAGATACGCGGAACCTCAAAGAAAATCCTATAGTTTCCGTAGAAACGTATCTCGATTTAGAAGGACAATGCAGGGAATCCAGAGTATTTCATATGGACGCAAATTGTGTGTCAATTCGTCAATGTGAGGAAGCGAGGGATGCAGTAAAGGAGGAATAAGGCATTGGAAAAGAGATACGCGGAACCTCAAAGAAAATCCTATCGTTTCTGTAGAAACGTATCTCGATTTAGAAGGACAATGCAGGGAATACAGAGTATTTCATATGGACGCAAATTGTGTGTTAATTCGTCAATGTGAGGAAGCGAGGGATGCAGTAAAGGAGGAATAATGCATCGGAAAAGAGATACTCGGAACCCCAAAGAAAATCCTATCGTTTCCGTAGAAACGTATCTTGATTTAGAAGGACAATGCAGGGAATCCAGAGTATTTCATATGGACGCAAATTGTGTGTTTATTCGTCAATGTGAGGGAGCGAGGGATGCAGTAAAGGAGGAATAATGCATCGGAAAAGAGATACTCGACTACCAAAAGAATATCCTATCGTTTCCGTAGAAACGTATCTCGATTTGGAAAGATAATGCAGGGAACCCAGAGTATTACATGTGGACGCAATTTTTGTGTTAATTCGGCAATGTGAGGGAGCGAGGGATGCAGTAAAGGAGGAATAATGCATCGGAAAAGAGATACTCGGAACCCCAAAGAAAAACCTATCGTTTCCGTAGAAACGTATCTCGATTTAGAAGGACAATGCAGGGAATCCAGAGTATTTCATATGGACGCAATATGTGTGTTAATTCGTCAATGTGAGGGAGCGAGGGATGCAGTAAAGGAGGAATAATGCATCGGAAAAGAGGTTCTCGACTACCAAAAGAATATCCTATCGTTTCCGTAGAAACGTATCTCGATTTAGAAAGATAATGCAGGGAACCCAGAGTATTTCCTGTGGACGCAATTTTTGTGTTAATTCGGCAATGTGAGGGAGCAAGGGATGCAGTAAAGGAGGAATAATGCATCGGAAAAGAGATACTCGGAACCCCAAAGAAAATCCTGTCGTTTCCGTAGAAACGAATCCCGATTTAGAAGAACATTGCAGGGAATCCAGAGTATTTCATATGGACGCAAATTGTGTGTTAATTCGTCAATGTGAGGGAGCGAGGGATGCAGTAAAGGAGGAATAATGCATCGGAAAAGAGATACTCGAATCCCAAAAGAAAATACTCTCGTTTCCGTAGAAACGTATCTCGATTTAGAAAGATAATGCAGGGAACCCAGAGTATTTCATGTGGACGCAATTTGTGTGTTAATTCGGCAATGTGAGGGAGCGAGGGATGCAGTAAAGGAGGAATAATGCATCGGAAAAGAGATACTCGGAACCCCAAATAAAATCCTTTCGTTTCCGTAGAAACGAATCCCGATTTAGAAAGACAATGCAGGGAATCCAGAGTATTTCATATGGACGCAAATTGTGTGTTAATTCGTCAATGTGAGGGAATGAGGGATGCAGTAAAGGAGGAACAATGCATCGTTAAAGAGATACTCGGAACCCCAAAGAAAATACTATCGTTTCCGTAGAAACGTATCTCGATTTAGAAGGATAATGCAGGGAATCCAGAGAATTTCATATGGACGCAAATTGTGTGTTAATTCGTCAATGTGAGTTAGCGAGGGATGCAGTAAAGGAGGAATAATGCATCGGAAAAGAGATACTCGACTCCCAAAAGAAAATACTATCGTTTCCGTAGAAACGTATCTCGTTTTAGAAAGATAATGCAGGGAACCCAGAGTATTTCATATGGACGCAAATTGTGTGTTAATTCGTCAATGTGAGGAAGCGAGGGATGCAGTAAAGGAGGAATAATGCATCGGAAAAGAGATACTCGGAACCCCAAAGAAAATCCTATCGTTTCCGTAGAAACGTATCTTGATTTAGAAGGACAATGCAGGGAATCCAGAGTATTTCATATGGACGCAAATTGTGTGTTTATTCGTCAATGTGAGGGAGCGAGGGATGCAGTAAAGGAGGAATAATGCATCGGAAAAGAGATACTCGACTACCAAAAGAATATCCTATCGTTTCCGTAGAAACGTATCTCGATTTGGAAAGATAATGCAGGGAACCCAGAGTATTACATGTGGACGCAATTTTTGTGTTAATTCGGCAATGTGAGGGAGCGAGGGATGCAGTAAAGGAGGAATAATGCATCGGAAAAGAGATACTCGGAACCCCAAAGAAAAACCTATCGTTTCCGTAGAAACGTATCTCGATTTAGAAGGACAATGCAGGGAATCCAGAGTATTTCATATGGACGCAAATTGTGTGTCAATTCGTCAATGTGAGGGAGCGAGGGATGCAGTAAAGGAGGAATAATGCATCGGAAAAGAGATACTCGGAACCCCAAAGAAAATCCTATCGTTTCCGTAGAAACGTATCTTGATTTAGAAGGACAATGCAGGGAATCCAGAGTATTTCATATGGACGCAAATTGTGTGTTACTTCGTCAATGTGAGGGAGCGAGGTATGCAGTAAAGGAGGAATAATGCATCGGAAAAGAGATACTCGACTCCCAAAAGAAAATCCTATCGTTTCCGTAGAAACGTATCTCGATTTAGAAAGATAATGCAGGGAATCCAGAGAATTTCATATGGACGCAAATTGTGTGTTAATTCGTCAATGTGAGGGAGCGAGGGATGCAGTAAAGGAGGAATAATGCATCGGAAAAGTGATACTCGGAACCCCAACGAAAATCCTATCGTTTCCGTAGAAACGTATCTCGATTTAGAAGGACAATGCAGGGAATCCAGAGTATTTCATATGGACGCAAATTGTGTGTTAATTCGTCAATGTGAGGGAGCGAGGGATGCAGTAAAGGAGGAATAATGCATCGGAAAAGAGATACTCTGAACCCCAAAGAAAATCCTATCGTTTCCGTAGAAACGTATCTTGATTTAGAAGGACAATGCAGGGAATCCAGAGTATTTCATATGGACGCAAATTGTGTGTTTATTCGTCAATGTGAGGGAGCGAGGGATGCAGTAAAGGAGGAATAATGCATCGGAAACGAGATACTCGGAACCCCAAAGAAAATCCTATCGTTTCCGTAGAAACGTATCTCGATTTAGAAGGACAATGCAGGGAATCCAGAGTATTTCATATGGACGCAATATGTGTGTTAATTCGTCAATGTGAGGGAGCGAGGGATGCAGTAAAGGAGGAATAATGCATCGGAAAAGAGGTTCTCGACTACCAAAAGAATATCCTATCGTTTCCGTAGAAACGTATCTCGATTTAGAAAGATAATGCAGGGAACCCAGAGTATTTCCTGTGGACGCAATTTTTGTGTTAATTCGGCAATGTGAGGGAGCAAGGGATGCAGTAAAGGAGGAATAATGCATCGGAAAAGAGATACTCGGAACCCCAAAGAAAATCCTGTCGTTTCCGTAGAAACGAATCCCGATTTAGAAGAACATTGCAGGGAATCCAGAGTATTTCATATGGACGCAAATTGTGTGTTAATTCGTCAATGTGAGGGAGCGAGGGATGCAGTAAAGGAGGAATAATGCATCGGAAAAGAGATACTCGAATCCCAAAAGAAAATACTCTCGTTTCCGTAGAAACGTATCTCGATTTAGAAAGATAATGCAGGGAACCCAGAGTATTTCATGTGGACGCAAATTGTGTGTTAATTCGTCAATGTGAGGGAGCGAGGGATGCAGTAAAGGAGGAATAATGCATCGGAAAAGAGATACTCGGAACCCCAAATAAAATCCTTTCGTTTCCGTAGAAACGAATCCCGATTTAGAAAGACAATGCAGGGAATCCAGAGTATTTCATATGGACGCAAATTGTGTGTTAATTCGTCAATGTGAGGGAATGAGGGATGCAGTAAAGGAGGAACAATGCATCGTTAAAGAGATACTCGGAACCCCAAAGAAAATACTATCGTTTCCGTAGAAACGTATCTCGATTTAGAAGGATAATGCAGGGAATCCAGAGAATTTCATATGGACGCAAATTGTGTGTTAATTCGTCAATGTGAGTTAGCGAGGGATGCAGTAAAGGAGGAATAATGCATCGGAAAAGAGATACTCGACTCCCAAAAGAAAATACTATCGTTTCCGTAGAAACGTATCTCGTTTTAGAAAGATAATGCAGGGAACCCAGAGTATTTCATATGGACGCAATTTGTGTGTTAATTCGGCAATGTGAGGGAGCGAGGGATGCAGTAAAGGAGGAATAATGCATCGGAAAAGAGATACTCGGAACCCCAAAGAAAATCCTATCGTTTCCGTAGAAACGTATCTCGATTTAGAAGGACAATGCAGGGAATCCAGAGTATTTCATATGGACGCAAATTGTGTGTTAATTCGTCAATGTGAGGGAGCGAGGGATGCAGTAAAGGAGGAATAATGCATCGGAAAAGAGATACTCGGAACCCCAAAGAAAATCTTATCGTTTCCGTAGAAACGTATCTTGATTTTGAAGGACAATGCAGGGAATCCAGAGTATTTCATATGGACGCAAATTGTGTGTTAATTCGTCAATGTGAGGGAGCGAGGGATGCAGTAAAGGAGGAATAATGCATCGGAAAAGAGATACTCTGAACCCCAAAGAAAATCCTATCGTTTCCGTAGAAATGTATCTCAATTTAGAAGGACAATGCAGGGAATCCAGAGTATTTCATATGGACGCAAATTGTGTGTTAATTCGGCAATGTGAGGAAGCGAGGGATGCAGTAAAGGAGGAATAATGCATCGGAAAAGAGATACTCGGAACCCCAAAGAAAATCCAATCGTTTCCGTAGAAACGTATCTCGATTTAGAAGGACAATGCAGGGAATCCAGAGAATTTCATATGGACGCAAATTGTGTGTTAATTCGTCAATGTGAGGGAGCGAGGGATGCAGTAAAGGAGGAATAATGCATCGGAAAAGTGATACTCGGAACCCCAAAGAAAATCCTATCGTTTCCGTAGAAACGTATCTCGATTTAGAAGGACAATGCAGCGAATCCAGAGTATTTCATATGGACGCAAATTGTGTGTTAATTCGTCAATGTGAGGGAGCGAGGGATGCAGTAAAGGAGGAATAATGCATCGGAAAAGAGATACTCGGAACCCCAAAGAAAATCCTATCGTTTCCGTAGAAACGTATCTCGATTTAGAAGGACAATGCAGGGAATCCAGAGTACATCATATGGACGCAAATTGTGTGTTAATTCGTCAATGTGAGGGACCGAGGGATGCACTAAAGGAGGAATAATGCATCGGAAAAGAGATACTCGGAACCCCAAAGAAAATCCTATCGTTTCCGTAGAAACGTATCTCGATTTACAAGGACAATGCAGGGAATCCAGAGTATATCATATGGACGCAAATTGTGTGATAATTCGTAAATGTGAGGGAGCGAGGGATGCAGTAAAGGAGGAATAATGCATCGGAAAAGAGATACTCGGAACCCCAAAGAAAATCCTATCGTTTCCGTAGAAACGTATCTTGATTTAGAAGGACAATGCAGGGAATCCAGAGTATTTCATATGGACGCAAATTGTGTGTTTATTCGTCAATGTGAGGGAGCGAGGGATGCAGTAAAGGAGGAATAATGCATCGGAAAAGAGATACTCGACTACCAAAAGAATATCCTATCGTTTCCGTAGAAACGTATCTCGCTTTGGAAAGATAATGCAGGGAACCCAGAGTATTACATGTGGACGCAATTTTTGTGTTAATTCGGCAATGTGAGAGAGCGGGGGATGCAGTAAAGGAGGAATAATGCATCGGAAAAGAGATACTCGGAACCCCAAAGAAAAACCTATCGTTTCCGTAGAAACGTATCTTGATTTAGAAGGACAATGCAGGGAATCCAGAGTATTTCATATGGACGCAAATTGTGTGTTACTTCGTCAATGTGAGGGAGCGAGGTATGCAGTAAAGGAGGAATAATGCATCGGAAAAGAGATACTCGACTCCCAAAAGAAAATCCTATCGTTTCCGTAGAAACGTATCTCGATTTAGTAAGATAATGCAGGGAATCCAGAGAATTTCATATGGACGCAAATTGTGTGTTAATTCGTCAATGTGAGGGAGCGAGGGATGCAGTAAAGGAGGAATAATGCATCGGAAAAGTGATACTCGGAACCCCAACGAAAATCCTATCGTTTCCGTAGAAACGTATCTCGATTTAGAAGGACAATGCAGGGAATCCAGAGTATTTCATATGGACGCAAATTGTGTGTTAATTCGTCAATGTGAGGGAGCGAGGGATGCAGTAAAGGAGGAATAATGCATCGGAAAAGAGATACTCGGAACCCCAAAGAAAATCCTATCGTTTCCGTAGAAACGTATCTTGATTTAGAAGGACAATGCAGGGAATCCAGAGTATTTCATATGGACGCAAATTGTGTGTTTATTCGTCAATGTGAGGGAGCGAGGGATGCAGTAAAGGAGGAATAATGCATCGGAAACGAGATACTCGGAACCCCAAAGAAAATCCTATCGTTTCCGTAGAAACGTATCTCGATTTAGAAGGACAATGCAGGGAATCCAGAGTATTTCATATGGACGCAATATGTGTGTTAATTCGTCAATGTGAGGGAGCGAGGGATGCAGTAAAGGAGGAATAATGCATCGGAAAAGAGGTTCTCGACTACCAAAAGAATATCCTATCGTTTCCGTAGAAACGTATCTCGATTTAGAAAGATAATGCAGGGAACCCAGAGTATTTCCTGTGGACGCAATTTTTGTGTTAATTCGGCAATGTGAGGGAGCAAGGGATGCAGTAAAGGAGGAATAATGCATCGGAAAAGAGATACTCGGAACCCCAAAGAAAATCCTGTCGTTTCCGTAGAAACGAATCCCGATTTAGAAGAACATTGCAGGGAATCCAGAGTATTTCATATGGACGCAAATTGTGTGTTAATTCGTCAATGTGAGGGAGCGAGGGATGCAGTAAAGGAGGAATAATGCATCGGAAAAGAGATACTCGAATCCCAGAAGAAAATACTCTCGTTTCCGTAGAAACGTATCTCGATTTAGAAAGATAATGCAGGGAACCCAGAGCATTTCATGTGGACGCAATTTCTGTGTTAATTCGGCAATGTGAGGGAGCGAGGGATGCAGTAAAGGAGGAATAATGCATCGGAAAAGAGATACTCGGAACCCCAAATAAAATCCTTTCGTTTCCGTAGAAACGAATCCCGATTTAGAAAGACAATGCAGGGAATCCAGAGTATTTCATATGGACGCAAATTGTGTGTTAATTCGTCAATGTGAGGGAATGAGGGATGCAGTAAAGGAGGAACAATGCATCGTTAAAGAGATACTCGGAACCCCAAAGAAAATACTATCGTTTCCGTAGAAACGTAACTCGATTTAGAAGGATAATGCAGGGAATCCAGAGAATTTCATATGGACGCAAATTGTGTGTTAATTCGTCAATGTGAGTTAGCGAGGGATGCAGTAAAGGAGGAATAATGCATCGGAAAAGAGATACTCGACTCCCAAAAGAAAATACTATCGTTTCCGTAGAAACGTATCTCGTTTTAGAAAGATAATGCAGGGAACCCAGAGTATTTCATATGGACGCAATTTGTGTGTTAATTCGGCAATGTGAGGGAGCGAGGGATGCAGTAAAGGAGGAATAATGCATCGGAAAAGAGATACTCGGAACCCCAAAGAAATACCTATCGTTTCCGTAGAAACGTATCTCGATTTAGAAGGACAATGCAGGGAATCCAGAGTATTTCATATGGACGCAAATTGTGTGTTAATTCGTCAATGTGAGGGAGCGAGGGATGCAGTAAAGGAGGAATAATACATCGGAAAAGAGATACTCGGAACCCCAAAGAAAATCCTATCGTTTCTGTAGAAACGTATCTTGATTTAGAAGGACAATGCAGGGAATCCAGAGTATTTCATATGGACGCAAATTGTGTGTTAATTCGTCAATGTGAGGGAGCGAGGGATGCAGTAAAGGAGGAATAATGCATCGGAAAAGAGATACTCGGAACCCCAAAGAAAATCCTATCGTTTCCGTAGAAACGTATCTCGATTTAGAAGGACAATGCAGGGAATCCAGAGTATTTCATATGGACGCAAATTGTGTGTTAATTCGGCAATGTGAGGAAGCGAGGGATGCAGTAAAGGAGGAATAATGCATCGGAAAAGAGATACTCGGAACCCCAAAGAAAATCCAATCGTTTCCGTAGAAACGTATCTCGATTTAGAAGGACAATGCAGGGAATCCAGAGAATTTCATATGGACGCAAATTGTGTGTTAATTCGTCAATGTGAGGGAGCGAGGGATGCAGTAAAGGAGGAATAATGCATCGGAAAAGTGATACTCGGAACCCCAAAGAAAATCCTATCGTTTCCGTAGAAACGTATCTCGATTTAGAAGGACAATGCAGCGAATCCAGAGTATTTCATATGGACGCAAATTGTGTGTTAATTCGTCAATGTGAGGGAGCGAGGGATGCAGTAAAGGAGGAATAATGCATCGGAAAAGAGATACTCGGAACCCCAAAGAAAATCCTATCGTTTCCGTAGAAACGTATCTCGATTTAGAAGGACAATGCAGGGAATCCAGAGTACATCATATGGACGCAAATTGTGTGTTAATTCGTCAATGTGAGGGACCGAGGGATGCAGTAAAGGAGGAATAATGCATCGGAAAAGAGATACTCGGAACCCCAAAGAAAATCCTATCGTTTTCGTAGAAACGTATCTCGATTTAGAAGGACAATGCAGGGAATCCAGAGTATATCATATGGACGCAAATTGTGTGTTAATTCGTAAATGTGAGGGAGCGAGGGATGCAGTAAAGGAGGAATAATGCATCGGAAAAGAGATACTCGGAACCCCAAAGGAAATCCTATCGTTTCCGTAGAAACGTATCTTGATTTAGAAGGACAATGCAGGGAATCCAGAGTATTTCATATGGACGCAAATTGTGTGTTTTTTCGTCAATGTGAGGGAGCGAGGGATGCAGTAAAGGAGGAATAATGCATCGGAAAAGAGATACTCGGAACCCCAAAGAAAATCCTATCGTTTCTGTAGAAACTTATCTCGATTTAGAAGGACAATGCAGGGAATCCAGAGTATTTCATATGGACGCAAATTGTGTGTTAATTCGTCAATGTGAGGGTGCGAGGGATGCAGTAAAGGAGGATTAATGCATCGGAAAAGAGATACTCGACTCCCAAAAGAAAATCCTATCGTTTCTGTAGAAACGTATCTCGATTTAGAAATATAACGCAGGGAACCCAGAGTATTTCATATGGACGCAAATTGTGTGTTAAATCGGTAATGTGAGGGAGCGAGGGATGCAGTAAAGGAGGAATAATGCATCGGAAAAGAGATACTCGGAACCCCAAACAAAATCCTATCGTTTCCGTAGAAAAGTATCTCGATTTAGAAGGACAATGCAGGGAATCCAGAGTATTTCATATGGACGCAAATTGTGTGTTAATTCGTCAATGTGAGGGAGCGAGGGATGCAGTAATGGAGGAATAATGCATCGGAAAAGAGATACTCGGAACCCCAAAGAAAATCCTATCGTTTCCGTAGAAACGTATCTTGATTTAGAAGGACAATGCAGGGAATCCAGAGTATTTCATATGGACGCAAATTGTGTGTTAATTCGTCAATGTGAGGGAGCGAGGGATGCAGTAAAGGAGGAATAATGAATCGGAAAAGAGATACTCGGAACTCCAAAGAAAATCCTATCGTTTCCGTAGAAACGTATCTCGATTTGGAAGTACAATGCAGGGAATCCAGAGTATTTCATATGTACGCAAATTGTGTGTTAATTCGTCAATGTGAGTTAGCGAGGGATGCAGTAAATAAGGAATAATGCATCGGAAAAGAGATACTCGGAAACCCAAAGAAAATCCTATCGTTTCCGTAGAAACGTATCTCGATTTAGAAGGACAATGCAGGGAATCCAGAGTATTTCATATGAACGCAAATTGTGTGTCAATTCGTCAATGTGAGGAAGCGAGGGATGCAGTAAAGGAGGAATAATGCATCGGAAAAGAGATACGCGGAACCTCAAAGAAAATCCTATAGTTTCCGTAGAAACGTATCTCGATTTAGAAGGACAATGCAGGGAATCCAGAGTATTTCATATGGACGCAAATTGTGTGTCAATTCGTCAATGTGAGGAAGCGAGGGATGCAGTAAAGGAGGAATAATGCATCGGAAAAGAGATTCGCGGAACCTCAAAGAAAATCCTATAGTTTCTGTAGAAACGTATCTCGATTTAGAAGGACAATGCAGGGAATACAGAGTATTTCATATGGACGCAAATTGTGTGTTAATTCGTCAATGTGAGGAAGCGAGGGATGCAGTAAAGGAGGAATAATGCATCGGAAAAGAGATACTCGGAACCCCAAAGAAAATCCTATCGTTTCCGTAGAAACGTATCTTGATTTAGAAGGACAATGCAGGGAATCCAGAGTATTTCATATGGACGCAAATTGTGTGTTAATTCGTCAATGTGAGGGAGCGAGGGATGCAGTAAAGGAGGAATAATGCATCGGAAAAGAGATACTCGACTACCAAAAGAATATCCTATCGTTTCCGTAGAAACGTATCTCGATTTGGAAAGATAATGCAGGGAACCCAGAGTATTTCATGTGGACGCAATTTTTGTGTTAATTCGGCAATGTGAGGGAGCGAGGGATGCAGTAAAGGAGGAATAATGCATCGGAAAAGAGATACTCGGAACCCCAAAGAAAATCCTGTCGTTTCCGTAGAAACGAATCCCGATTTAGAAGGACATTGCAGGGAATCCAGAGTATTTCATATGGACGCAAATTGTGTGTTAATTCGTCAATGTGAGGGAGCGAGGGATGCAGTAAAGGAGGAATAATGCATCGGAAAAGAGATACTCGACTCCCAAAAGAAAATCCTATCGTTTCCGTAGAAACGTATCTCGATTTAGTAAGATAATGCAGGGAATCCAGAGAATTTCATATGGACGCAAATTGTGTGTTAATTCGTCAATGTGAGGGAGCGAGGGATGCAGTAAAGGAGGAATAATGCATCGGAAAAGTGATACTCGGAACCCCAAAGAAAATCCTATCGTTTCCGTAGAAACGTATCTCGATTTAGAAGGACAATGCAGGGAATCCAGAGTATTTCATATGGACGCAATATGTGTGTTAATTCGTCAATGTGAGGGAGCGAGGGATGCAGTAAAGGAGGAATAATGCATCGGAAAAGAGGTTCCCGACTACCAAAAGAATATCCTATCGTTTCCGTAGAAACGTATCTCGATTTAGAAAGATAATGCAGGGAACCCAGAGTATTTCCTGTGGACGCAATTTTTGTGTTAATTCGGCAATGTGAGGGAGCAAGGGATGCAGTAAAGGAGGAATAATGCATCGGAAAAGAGATACTCGGAACCCCAAAGAAAATCCTGTCGTTTCCGTAGAAACGAATCCCGATTTAGAAGAACATTGCAGGGAATCCAGAGTATTTCATATGGACGCAAATTGTGTGTTAATTCGTCAATGTGAGGGAGCGAGGGATGCAGTAAAGGAGGAATAATGCATCGGAAAAGAGATACTCGAATCCCAGAAGAAAATACTCTCGTTTCCGTAGAAACGTATCTCGATTTAGAAAGATAATGCAGGGAACCCAGAGCATTTCATGTGGACGCAATTTGTGTGTTAATTCGGCAATGTGAGGGAGCGAGGGATGCAGTAATGGAGGAATAATGCATCGGAAAAGAGATACTCGGAACCCCAAATAAAATCCTTTCGTTTCCGTAGAAACGAATCCCGATATAGAAAGACAATGCAGGGAATCCAGAGTATATCATATGGACGCAAATTGTGTGTTAATTCGTCAATGTGAGGGAATGAGGGATGCAGTAAAGGAGGAACAATGCATCGTTAAAGAGATACTCGGAACCCCAAAGAAAATACTATCGTTTCCGTAGAAACGTAACTCGATTTAGAAGGATAATGCAGGGAATCCAGAGAATTTCATATGGACGCAAATTGTGTGTTAATTCGTCAATGTGAGTTAGCGAGGGATGCAGTAAAGGAGGAATAATGCATCGGAAAAGAGATACTCGACTCCCAAAAGAAAATACTATCGTTTCCGTAGAAACGTATCTCGTTTTAGAAAGATAATGCAGGGAACCCAGAGTATTTCATATGGACGCAATTTGTGTGTTAATTCGGCAATGTGAGGGAGCGAGGGATGCAGTAAAGGAGGAATAATGCATCGGAAAAGAGATACTCGGAACCCCAAAGAAATACCTATCGTTTCCGTAGAAACGTATCTCGATTTAGAAGGACAATGCAGGGAATCCAGAGTATTTCATATGGACGCAAATTGTGTGTTAATTCGTCAATGTGAGGGAGCGAGGGATGCAGTAAAGGAGGAATAATACATCGGAAAAGAGATACTCGGAACCCCAAAGAAAATCCTATCGTTTCCGTAGAAACGTATCTTGATTTAGAAGGACAATGCAGGGAATCCAGAGTATTTCATATGGACGCAAATTGTGTGTTAATTCGTCAATGTGAGGGAGCGAGGGATGCAGTAAAGGAGGAATAATGCATCGGAAAAGAGATACTCGGAACCCCAAAGAAAATCCTATCGTTTCCGTAGAAACGTATCTCGATTTAGAAGGACAATGCAGGGAATCCAGAGTATTTCATATGGACGCAAATTGTGTGTTAATTCGGATATGTGAGGGAGCGAGGGATGCAGTAAAGGAGGAATAATGCATCGGAAAAGAGATACTCGGAACCCCAAAGAAAATCCTATCGTTTCCGTAGAAACGTATCTCGATTTAGAAGGACAATGCAGGGAATCCAGAGTATTTCATATGGACGCAAATTGTGTGTTAATTCGTCAATGTGAGGGAGCGAGGGATGCAGTAAAGGAGGAATAATGCATCGGAAAAGAGATACTCGGAACCCCAAAGAAAATCTTATCGTTTCCGTAGAAACGTATCTTGATTTAGAAGGACAATGCAGGGAATCCAGAGTATTTCATATGGACGCAAATTGTGTGTTAATTCGTCAATGTGAGGGAGCGAGGGATGCAGTAAAGGAGGAATAATGCATCGGAAAAGAGATACTCTGAACCCCAAAGAAAATCCTATCGTTTCCGTAGAAATGTATCTCAATTTAGAAGGACAATGCAGGGAATCCAGAGTATTTCATATGGACGCAAATTGTGTGTTAATTCGGCAATGTGAGGAAGCGAGGGATGCAGTAAAGGAGGAATAATGCATCGGAAAAGAGATACTCGGAACCCCAAAGAAAATCCAATCGTTTCCGTAGAAACGTATCTCGATTTAGAAGGACAATGCAGGGAATCCAGAGAATTTCATATGGACGCAAATTGTGTGTTAATTCGTCAATGTGAGGGAGCGAGGGATGCAGTAAAGGAGGAATAATGCATCGGAAAAGTGATACTCGGAACCCCAAAGAAAATCCTATCGTTTCCGTAGAAACGTATCTCGATTTAGAAGGACAATGCAGCGAATCCAGAGTATTTCATATGGACGCAAATTGTGTGTTAATTCGTCAATGTGAGGGAGCGAGGGATGCAGTAAAGGAGGAATAATGCATCGGAAAAGAGATACTCGGAACCCCAAAGAAAATCCTATCGTTTCCGTAGAAACGTATCTCGATTTAGAAGGACAATGCAGGGAATCCAGAGTACATCATATGGACGCAAATTGTGTGTTAATTCGTCAATGTGAGGGACCGAGGGATGCAGTAAAGGAGGAATAATGCATCGGAAAAGAGATACTCGGAACCCCAAAGAAAATCCTATCGTTTTCGTAGAAACGTATCTCGATTTAGAAGGACAATGCAGGGAATCCAGAGTATATCATATGGACGCAAATTGTGTGTTAATTCGTAAATGTGAGGGAGCGAGGGATGCAGTAAAGGAGGAATAATGCATCGGAAAAGAGATACTCGGAACCCCAAAGGAAATCCTATCGTTTCCGTAGAAACGTATCTTGATTTAGAAGGACAATGCAGGGAATCCAGAGTATTTCATATGGACGCAAATTGTGTGTTTTTTCGTCAATGTGAGGGAGCGAGGGATGCAGTAAAGGAGGAATAATGCATCGGAAAAGAGATACTCGGGACCCCAAAGAAAATCCTACCGTTTCTGTAGAAACTTATCTCGATTTAGAAGGACAATGCAGGGAATCCAGAGTATTTCATATGGACGCAAATTGTGTGTTAATTCGTCAATGTGAGGGTGCGAGGGATGCAGTAAAGGAGGATTAATGCATCGGAAAAGAGATACTCGACTCCCAAAAGAAAATCCTATCGTTTCCGTAGAAACGTATCTCGATTTAGAAATATAACGCAGGGAACCCAGAGTATTTCATATGGACGCAAATTGTGTGTTAAATCGGTAATGTGAGGGAGCGAGGGATGCAGTAAAGGAGGAATAATGCATCGGAAAAGAGATACTCGGAACCCCAAACAAAATCCTATCGTTTCCGTAGAAAAGTATCTCGATTTAGAAGGACAATGCAGGGAATCCAGAGTATTTCATATGGACGCAAATTGTGTGTTAATTCGTCAATGTGAGGGAGCGAGGGATGCAGTAATGGAGGAATAATGCATCGGAAAAGAGATACTCGGAACCCCAAAGAAAATCCTATCGTTTCCGTAGAAACGTATCTTGATTTAGAAGGACAATGCAGGGAATCCAGAGTATTTCATATGGACGCAAATTGTGTGTTAATTCGTCAATGTGAGGGAGCGAGGGATGCAGTAAAGGAGGAATAATGAATCGGAAAAGAGATACTCGGAACTCCAAAGAAAATCCTATCGTTTCCGTAGAAACGTATCTCGATTTGGAAGTACAATGCAGGGAATCCAGAGTATTTCATATGTACGCAAATTGTGTGTTAATTCGTCAATGTGAGTTAGCGAGGGATGCAGTAAATAAGGAATAATGCATCGGAAAAGAGATACTCGGAACCCCAAAGAAAATCCTATCGTTTCCGTAGAAACGTATCTCGATTTAGAAGGACAATGCAGGGAATCCAGAGTATTTCATATGAACGCAAATTGTGTGTCAATTCGTCAATGTGAGGAAGCGAGGGATGCAGTAAAGGAGGAATAATGCATCGGAAAAGAGATACGCGGAACCTCAAAGAAAATCCTATAGTTTCCGTAGAAACGTATCTCGATTTAGAAGGACAATGCAGGGAATCCAGAGTATTTCATATGGACGCAAATTGTGTGTCATTCGTCAATGTGAGGAAGCGAGGGATGCAGTAAAGGAGGAATAATGCATCGGAAAAGAGATTCGCGGAACCTCAAAGAAAATCCTATCGTTTCTGTAGAAACGTATCTCGATTTAGAAGGACAATGCAGGGAATACAGAGTATTTCATATGGACGCAAATTGTGTGTTAATTCGTCAATGTGAGGAAGCGAGGGATGCAGTAAAGGAGGAATAATGCATCGGAAAAGAGATACTCGGAACCCCAAAGAAAATCCTATCGTTTCCGTAGAAACGTATCTTGATTTAGAAGGACAATGCAGGGAATCCAGAGTATTTCATATGGACGCAAATTGTGTGTTTATTCGTCAATGTGAGGGAGCGAGGGATGCAGTAAAGGAGGAATAATGCATCGGAAAAGAGATACTCGACTACCAAAAGAATATCCTATCGTTTCCGTAGAAACGTATCTCGATTTGGAAAGATAATGCAGGGAACCCAGAGTATTTCATGTGGACGCAATTTTTGTGTTAATTCGGCAATGTGAGGGAGCGAGGGATGCAGTAAAGGAGGAATAATGCATCGGAAAAGAGATACTCGGAACCCCAAAGAAAATCCTGTCGTTTCCGTAGAAACGAATCCCGATTTAGAAGGACATTGCAGGGAATCCAGAGTATTTCATATGGACGCAAATTGTGTGTTAATTCGTCAATGTGAGGGAGCGAGGGATGCAGTAAAGGAGGAATAATGCATCGGAAAAGAGATACTCGACTCCCAAAAGAAAATCCTATCGTTTCCGTAGAAACGTATCTCGATTTAGTAAGATAATGCAGGGAATCCAGAGAATTTCATATGGACGCAAATTGTGTGTTAATTCGTCAATGTGAGGGAGCGAGGGATGCAGTAAAGGAGGAATAATGCATCGGAAAAGTGATACTCGGAACCCCAACGAAAATCCTATCGTTTCCGTAGAAACGTATCTCGATTTAGAAGGACAATGCAGGGAATCCAGAGTATTTCATATGGACGCAAATTGTGTGTTAATTCGTCAATGTGAGGGAGCGAGGGATGCAGTAAAGGAGGAATAATGCATCGGAAAAGAGATACTCGGAACCCCAAAGAAAATCCTGTCGTTTCCGTAGAAACGTATCTTGATTTAGAAGCACAATGCAGGGAATCCAGAGTATTTCATATGGACGCAAATTGTGTGTTTATTCGTCAATGTGAGGGAGCGAGGGATGCAGTAAAGGAGGAATAATGCATCGGAAACGAGATACTCGGAACCCCAAAGAAAATCCTATCGTTTCCGTAGAAACGTATCTCGATTTAGAAGGACAATGCAGGGAATCCAGAGTATTTCATATGGACGCAATATGTGTGTTAATTCGTCAATGTGAGGGAGCGAGGGATGCAGTAAAGGAGGAATAATGCATCGGAAAAGAGGTTCTCGACTACCAAAAGAATATCCTATCGTTTCCGTAGAAACGTATCTCGATTTAGAAAGATAATGCAGGGAACCCAGAGTATTTCCTGTGGACGCAATTTTGTGTTAATTCGGCAATGTGAGGGAGCGAGGGATGCAGTAAAGGAGGAATAATGCATCGGAAAAGAGATACTCGGAACCCCAAAGAAAATCCTGTCGTTTCCGTAGAAACGAATCCCGATTTAGAAGAACATTGCAGGGAATCCAGAGTATTTCATATGGACGCAAATTGTGTGTTAATTCGTCAATGTGAGGGAGCGAGGGATGCAGTAAAGGAGGAATAATGCATCGGAAAAGAGATACTCGAATCCCAGAAGAAAATACTCTCGTTTCCGTAGAAACGTATCTCGATTTAGAAAGATAATGCAGGGAACCCAGAGCATTTCATGTGGACGCAATTTGTGTGTTAATTCGGCAATGTGAGGGAGCGAGGGATGCAGTAAAGGAGGAATAATGCATCGGAAAAGAGATACTCGGAACCCCAAATAAAATCCTTTCGTTTCCGTAGAAACGAATCCCGATTTAGAAAGACAATGCAGGGAATCCAGAGTATTTCATATGGACGCAAATTGTGTGTTAATTCGTCAATGTGAGGGAATGAGGGATGCAGTAAAGGAGGAACAATGCATCGTTAAAGAGATACTCGGAACCCCAAAGAAAATACTATCGTTTCCGTAGAAACGTAACTCGATTTAGAAGGATAATGCAGGGAATCCAGAGAATTTCATATGGACGCAAATTGTGTGTTAATTCGTCAATGTGAGTTAGCGAGGGATGCAGTAAAGGAGGAATAATGCATCAGAAAAGAGATACTCGACTCCCAAAAGAAAATACTATCGTTTCCGTAGAAACGTATCTCGTTTTAGAAAGATAATGCAGGGAACCCAGAGTATTTCATATGGACGCAATTTGTGTGTTAATTCGGCAATGTGAGGGAGCGAGGGATGCAGTAAAGGAGGAATAATGCATCGGAAAAGAGATACTCGGAACCCCAAAGAAAAACCTATCGTTTCCGTAGAAACGTATCTCGATTTACAAGGACAATGCAGGGAATCCAGAGTATTTCATATGGACGCAAATTGTGTGTTAATTCGTCAATGTGAGGGAGCGAGGGATGCAGTAAAGGAGGAATAATACATCGGAAAAGAGATACTCGGAACCCCAAAGAAAATCCTATCGTTTCCGTAGAAACGTATCTTGATTTAGAAGGACAATGCAGGGAATCCAGAGTATTTCATATGGACGCAAATTGTGTGTTAATTCGTCAATGTGAGGGAGCGAGGGATGCAGTAAAGGAGGAATAATGCATCGGAAAAGAGATACTCGGAACCCCAAAGAAAATCCTATCGTTTCCGTAGAAACGTATCTCGATTTAGAAGGACAATGCAGGGAATCCAGAGTATTTCATATGGACGCAAATTGTGTGTTAATTCGGATATGTGAGGGAGCGAGGGATGCAGTAAAGGAGGAATAATGCATCGGAAAAGAGATACTCGGAACACCAAAGAAAATCCTATCGTTTCCGTAGAAACGTATCTCGATTTAGAAGGACAATGCAGGGAATCCAGAGTATTTCATATGGACGCAAATTGTGTGTTAATTCGTCAATGTGAGGGAGCGAGGGATGCAGTAAAGGAGGAATAATGCATCGGAAAAGAGATACTCTGAACCCCAAAGAAAATCCTATCGTTTCCGTAGAAATGTATCTCAATTTAGAAGGACAATGCAGGGAATCCAGAGTATTTCATATGGACGCAAATTGTGTGTTAATTCGGCAATGTGAGGAAGCGAGGGATGCAGTAAAGGAGGAATAATGCATCGGAAAAGAGATACTCGGAACCCCAAAGAAAATCCTATCGTTTCCGTAGAAACGTATCTCGATTTAGAAGGACAATGCAGGGAATCCAGAGTACATCATATGGACGCAAATTGTGTGTTAATTCGTCAATGTGAGGGACCGAGGGATGCAGTAAAGGAGGAATAATGCATCGGAAAAGAGATACTCGGAACCCCAAAGAAAATCCTATCGTTTCCGTAGAAACGTATCTCGATTTAGAAGGACAATGCAGGGAATCCAGAGTATATCATATGGACGCAAATTGTGTGTTAATTCGTAAATGTGAGGGAGCGAGGGATGCAGTAAAGGAGGAATAATGCATCGGAAAAGAGATACTCGGAACCCCAAAGAAAATCCTATCGTTTCCGTAGAAACGTATCTTGATTTAGAAGGACAATGCAGGGAATCCAGAGTATTTCATATGGACGCAAATTGTGTGTTTTTTCGTCAATGTGAGGGAGCGAGGGATGCAGTAAAGGAGGAATAATGCATCGGAAAAGAGATACTCGGAACCCCAAAGAAAATCCTATCGTTTCTGTAGAAACTTATCTCGATTTAGAAGGACAATGCAGGGAATCCAGAGTATTTCATATGGACGCAAATTGTGTGTTAATTCGTCAATGTGAGGGAGCGAGGGATGCAGTAAAGGAGGAATAATGCATCGGAAAAGAGATACTCGACTCCCAAAAGAAAATCCTATCGTTTCCGTAGAAACGTATCTCGATTTAGAAATATAACGCAGGGAACCCAGAGTATTTCATATGGACGCAAATTGTGTGTTAAATCGGTAATGTGAGGGAGCGAGGGATGCAGTAAAGGAGGAATAATGCATCGGAAAAGAGATACTCGGAACCCCAAACAAAATCCTATCGTTTCCGTAGAAAAGTATCTCGATTTAGAAGGACAATGCAGGGAATCCAGAGTATTTCATATGGACGCAAATTGTGTGTTAATTCGTCAATGTGAGGGAGCGAGGGATGCAGTAATGGAGGAATAATGCATCGGAAAAGAGATACTCGGAACCCCAAAGAAAATCCTATCGTTTCCGTAGAAACGTATCTTGATTTAGAAGGACAATGCAGGGAATCCAGAGTATTTCATATGGACGCAAATTGTGTGTTAATTCGTCAATGTGAGGGAGCGAGGGATGCAGTAAAGGAGGAATAATGAATCGGAAAAGAGATACTCGGAACTCCAAAGAAAATCCTATCGTTTCCGTAGAAACGTATCTCGATTTGGAAGTACAATGCAGGGAATCCAGAGTATTTCATATGTACGCAAATTGTGTGTTAATTCGTCAATGTGAGTTAGCGAGGGATGCAGTAAATAAGGAATAATGCATCGGAAAAGAGATACTCGGAACCCCAAAGAAAATCCTATCGTTTCCGTAGAAACGTATCTCGATTTAGAAGGACAATGCAGGGAATCCAGAGTATTTCATATGAACGCAAATTGTGTGTCAATTCGTCAATGTGAGGAAGCGAGGGATGCAGTAAAGGAGGAATAATGCATCGGAAAAGAGATACGCGGAACCTCAAAGAAAATCCTATAGTTTCCGTAGAAACGTATCTCGATTTAGAAGGACAATGCAGGGAATCCAGAGTATTTCATATGGACGCAAATTGTGTGTCAATTCGTCAATGTGAGGAAGCGAGGGATGCAGTAAAGGAGGAATAATGCATCGGAAAAGAGATTCGCGGAACCTCAAAGAAAATCCTATCGTTTCTGTAGAAACGTATCTCGATTTAGAAGGACAATGCAGGGAATACAGAGTATTTCATATGGACGCAAATTGTGTGTTAATTCGTCAATGTGAGGAAGCGAGGGATGCAGTAAAGGAGGAATAATGCATCGGAAAAGAGATACTCGGAACCCCAAAGAAAATCCTATCGTTTCCGTAGAAACGTATCTTGATTTAGAAGGACAATGCAGGGAATCCAGAGTATTTCATATGGACGCAAATTGTGTGTTTATTCGTCAATGTGAGGGAGCGAGGGATGCAGTAAAGGAGGAATAATGCATCGGAAAAGAGATACTCGACTACCAAAAGAATATCCTATCGTTTCCGTAGAAACGTATCTCGATTTGGAAAGATAATGCAGGGAACCCAGAGTATTTCATGTGGACGCAATTTTTGTGTTAATTCGGCAATGTGAGGGAGCGAGGGATGCAGTAAAGGAGGAATAATGCATCGGAAAAGAGATACTCGACTCCCAAAAGAAAATCCTATCGTTTCCGTAGAAACGTATCTCGTTTTAGAAAGATAATGCAGGGAACCCAGAGTATTTCAAATGGACGCAAATTGTGTGTTAATTCGGCAATGTGAGGGAGCGAGGGATGCAGTAAAGGAGGAATAATGCATCGGAAAAGAGATACTCGGAACCCCAAAGAAAAACCTATCGTTTCCGTAGAAACGTATCTCGATTTAGAAGGACAATGCAGGGAATCCAGAGTATTTCATATGGACGCAAATTGTGTGTTAATTCGTCAATGTGAGGGAGCGAGGGATGCAGTAAAGGAGGAATAATGCATCGGAAAAGAGATACTCGGAACCCCAAAGAAAATCCTATCGTTTCCGTAGAAACGTATCTCGATTTAGAAGGACAATGCAGGGAATCCAGAGTATTTCATATGGACGCAAATTGTGTGTTTTTTCGTCAATGTGAGGGAGCGAGGGATGCAGTAAAGGAGGAATAATGCATCGGAAAAGAGATACTCGGAACCCCAAAGAAAATCCTATCGTTTCTGTAGAAACTTATCTCGATTTAGAAGGACAATGCAGGGAATCCAGAGTATTTCATATGGACGCAAATTGTGTGTTAATTCGTCAATGTGAGGGAGCGAGGGATGCAGTAAAGGAGGAATAATGCATCGGAAAAGAGATACTCGACTCCCAAAAGAAAATCCTATCGTTTCCGTAGAAACGTATCTCGATTTAGAAATATAACGCAGGGAACCCAGAGTATTTCATATGGACGCAAATTGTGTGTTAAATCGGCAATGTGAGGGAGCGAGGGATGCAGTATAGGAGGAATAATGCATCGGAAAAGAGATACTCGGAACCCCAAACAAAATCCTATCGTTTCCGTAGAAAAGTATCTCGATTTAGAAGGACAATGCAGGGAATCCAGAGTATTTCATATGGACGCAAATTGTGTGTTAATTCGTCAATGTGAGGGAGCGAGGGATGCAGTAATGGAGGAATAATGCATCGGAAAAGAGATACTCGGAACCCCAAAGAAAATCCTATCGTTTCCGTAGAAACGTATCTTGATTTAGAAGGACAATGCAGGGAATCCAGAGTATTTCATATGGACGCAAATTGTGTGTTAATTCGTCAATGTGAGGGAGCGAGGGATGCAGTAAAGGAGGAATAATGAATCGGAAAAGAGATACTCGGAACTCCAAAGAAAATCCTATCGTTTCCGTAGAAACGTATCTCGATTTGGAAGTACAATGCAGGGAATCCAGAGTATTTCATATGTACGCAAATTGTGTGTTAATTCGTCAATGTGAGTTAGCGAGGGATGCAGTAAATAAGGAATAATGCATCGGAAAAGAGATACTCGGAACCCCAAAGAAAATCCTATCGTTTCCGTAGAAACGTATCTCGATTTAGAAGGACAATGCAGGGAATCCAGAGTATTTCATATGAACGCAAATTGTGTGTCAATTCGTCAATGTGAGGAAGCGAGGGATGCAGTAAAGGAGGAATAATGCATCGGAAAAGAGATACGCGGAACCTCAAAGAAAATCCTATAGTTTCCGTAGAAACGTATCTCGATTTAGAAGGACAATGCAGGGAATCCAGAGTATTTCATATGGACGCAAATTGTGTGTCAATTCGTCAATGTGAGGAAGCGAGGGATGCAGTAAAGGAGGAATAATGCATCGGAAAAGAGATACTCGGAACCCCAAAGAAAATCCTATCGTTTCCGTAGAAACGTATCTTGATTTAGAAGGACAATGCAGGGAATCCAGAGTATTTCATATGGACGCAAATTGTGTGTTTATTCGTCAATGTGAGGGAGCGAGGGATGCAGTAAAGGAGGAATAATGCATCGGAAAAGAGATACTCGACTACCAAAAGAATATCCTATCGTTTCCGTAGAAACGTATCTCGATTTGGAAAGATAATGCAGGGAACCCAGAGTATTTCATGTGGACGCAATTTTTGTGTTAATTCGGCAATGTGAGGGAGCGAGGGATGCAGTAAAGGAGGAATAATGCATCGGAAAAGAGATACTCGACTACCAAAAGAATATCCTATCGTTTCCGTAGAAACGTATCTCGATTTAGAAAGATAATGCAGGGAACCCAGAGTATTTCATGTGGACGCAATTTGTGTGTTGATTCGGCAATGTGAGGGAGCGAGGGATGCAGTAAAGGAGGAATAATGCATCGGAAAAGAGATACTCGGAACCCCAAAGAAAATCCTGTCGTTTCCGTAGAAACGAATCCCGATTTAGAAGGACATTGCAGGGGATTCAGAGTATTTCATATGGACACAAATTGTGTGTTAATTCGTCAATGTCAGGGAGCGAGGGATGCAGTAAAGGAGGAATAATGCATCGGAAAAGAGATACTCGGAACCCCAAAGAAAATCCTATCGTTTCCGTAGAAACGTATCTCGATTTAGAAGGACAATGCAGGGAATCCAGAGTATTTCATATGGACGCAAATTGTGTGTCAATTCGTCAATGTGAGGAAGCGAGGGATGCAGTAAAGGAGGAATAATGCATCGGAAAAGAGATACGCGGAACCTCAAAGAAAATCCTATCGTTTCCGTAGAAACGTATCTCGATTTAGAAGGACAATGCAGGGAATCCAGAGTATTTCATATGGACGCAAATTGTGTGTTAATTCGGCAATGTGAGGGAGCGAGGGATCCAGTAAAGGAGGAATAATGCATCGGAAAAGAGATACTCGGAACCCCAAAGAAAATCCTATCGTTTCCGTAGAAACGTATCTTGATTTAGAAGGACAATGCAGGGAATCCAGAGTATTTCATATGGACGCAAATTGTGTGTTTATTCGTCAATGTGAGGGAGCGAGGGATGCAGTAAAGGAGGAATAATGCATCGGAAACGAGATACTCGGAACCCCAAAGAAATTCCTATCGTTTCCGTAGAAACGTATCTCGATTTAGAAGGACAATGCAGGGAATCCAGAGTATTTCATATGGACGCAATATGTGTGTTAATTCGTCAATGTGAGGGAGCGAGGGATGCAGTAAAGGAGGAATAATGCATCGGAAAAGAGGTTCTCGACTACCAAAAGAATATCCTATCGTTTCCGTAGAAACGTATCTCGATTTAGAAAGATAATGCAGGGAACCCAGAGTATTTCCTGTGGACGCAATTTTTGTGTTAATTCGGCAATGTGAGGGAGCGAGGGATGCAGTAAAGGAGGAATAATGCATCGGAAAAGAGATACTCGGAACCCCAAAGAAAATCCTGTCGTTTCCGTAGAAACGAATCCCGATTTAGAAGGACATTGCAGGGAATCCAGAGTATTTCATATGGACGCAAATTGTGTGTTAATTCGTCAATGTGAGGGAGCGAGGGATGCAGTAAAGGAGGAATTAGGCATCGGAAAAGAGATACTCGACTCCCAAAAGAAAATACTCTCGTTTCCGTAGAAACGTATCTCGATTTAGAAAGATAATGCAGGGAACCCAGAGTATTTCATGTGGACGCAATTTGTGTGTTAATTCGGCAATGTGAGGGAGCGAGGGATGCAGTAAAGGAGGAATAATGCATCGGAAAAGAGATACTCGGAACCCCAAAGAAAATCCTTTCGTTTCCGTAGAAACGAATCCCGATTTAGAAAGACAATGCAGGGAATCCAGAGTATTTCATATGGACGCAAATTGTGTGTTAATTCGTCAATGTGAGGGAATGAGGGATGCAGTAAAGGAGGAACAATGCATCGGAAAAGAGATACTCGGAACCCCAAAGAAAATCCTATCGTTTCCGTAGAAACGTAACTCGATTTAGAAGGATAATGCAGGGAATCCAGAGAATTTCATATGGACGCAAATTGTGTGTTAATTCGTCAATGTGAGTTAGCGAGGGATGCAGTAAAGGAGGAATAATGCATCGGAAAAGAGATACTCGACTCCCAAAAGGAAATACTGTCGTTTCCGTAGAAACGTAACTCGTTTTAGAAAGATAATGCAGGGAACCCAGAGTATTTCATATGGACGCAATTTGTGTGTTAATTCGGCAATGTGAGGGAGCGAGGGATGCAGTAAAGGAGGAATAATCCATCGGAAAAGAGATACTCGGAACCCCAAAGAAAAACCTATCGTTTCCGTAGAAACGTATCTCGATTTAGAAGGACAATGAAGGGAATCCAGAGTATTTCATATGGACGCAAATTGTGTGTTAATTCGTCAATGTGAGGGAGCGAGGGATGCAGTGAAGGAGGAATAATGCATCGGAAAAGAGATACTCGGAACCCCAAAGAAAATCCTATCGTTTCCGTAGAAACGTATCTTGATTTAGAAGGACAATGCAGGGAATCCAGAGTATTTCATATGGACGCAAATTGTGTGTTAATTCGTCAATGTGAGGGAGCGAGGGATGCAGTAAAGGAGGAATAATGCATCGGAAAAGAGATACTCGGAACCCCAAAGAAAATCCTATCGTTTCCGTAGAAACGTATCTCGATTTAGAAGGACAATGCAGGGAATCCAGAGTATTTCATATGGACGCAAATTGTGTGTTAATTCGGCAATGTGAGGGAGCGAGGGATGCAGTAAAGGAGGAATAATGCATCGGAAAAGAGATACTCGGAACCCCCAAAGAAAATCCTATCGTTTCCGTAGAAACGTATCTCGATTTACAAGGACAATGCAGGGAATCCAGAGTATTTCATATGGACGCAAATTGTGTGTTAATTCGTCAATGTGAGGGAGCGAGGGATGCTGTAAAGGAGGAATAATGCATCGGAAAAGAGACACTCGGAACCCTAAAGAAAATCCTATCGTTTCCGTAGAAACGTATCTCGATTTAGAAGGACAATGCAGGGAATCCAGAGTATTTCACATGGACGCAAATTGTGTGTCAATTCGTGAATGTGAGGAAGCGAGGGATGCAGTAAAGGAGGAATAATGCATCGGAAAAGAGATACGCGGAACCCCAACGAAAATCCTATCGATTCCGTAGAAACGTATCTCGATTTACAAGGACAATGCAGGGAATCCAGAGTATTTCATATGGACGCAAATTGTGTGTTAATTCGTCAATGTGAGGGAGCGAGGGATGCAGTAAAGGAGGAATAATGCATCGGAAAAGAGATACTCGTCTCCCAAAAGAAAATCCTATCGTTTCCGTAGAAACGTATCTCGATTTACAAGGACAATGCAGGGAATCCAGAGTATTTCATATGGACGCAAATTGTGTGTTAATTCGTCAATGTGAGGGAGCGAGGGATGCTGTAAAGGAGGAATAATGCATCGGAAAAGAGACACTCGGAACCCCAAAGAAAATCCTATCGTTTCCGCAGAAACGTATCTCGATTTAGAAGGACAATGCAGGGAATCCAGAGTATTTCATATGGACACAAATTGTGTGTTAATTCGTCAATGTGAGGGAGCGAGGGATGCAGTAAAGGAGGAATAATGCATCGGAAAAGAGATACTCGGAACCCCAAAGAAAATCCTATCGCTTCCGTAGAAACGTATCTCGATTTAGGAAGATAATGCAGGGAACCCAGAGTATTTCATGTGGACGCAAATTGTGTGTTGATTCGGCAATGTGAGGGAGCGAGGGATGCAGTAAAGGAGGAATAATGCATCGGAAAAGAGATACTCTGAACCCCAAAGAAAATCCTATCGTTTCCGTAGAAATGTATCTCAATTTAGAAGGACAATGCAGGGAATCCAGAGTATTTCATATGGACGCAAATTGTGTGTTAATTCGGCAATGTGAGGAAGCGAGGGATGCAGTAAAGGAGGAATAATGCATCGGAAAAGAGATACTCGGAACCCCAAAGAAAATCCAATCGTTTCCGTAGAAACGTATCTCGATTTAGAAGGACAATGCAGGGAATCCAGAGAATTTCATATGGACGCAAATTGTGTGTTAATTCGTCAATCTGAGGGAGCGAGGGATAAAGTAAAGGAGGAATAATGCATCGGAAAAGTGATACTCGGAACCCCACAGAAAATCCTATCGTTTCCGTAGAAACGTATCTCGATTTAGAAGGACAATGCAGGGAATCAAGAGTATTTCATATGGACGCAGTTTGTGTGTTAATTCGTCAATGTGAGGGAGCGAGGGATGCAGTAAAGGAGGAATAATGCATCGGAAAAGAGATACTCGACTCCCAAAAGAAAATCCTATCGTTTGCGTAGAAACGTATCTCGATTTAGAAATATAACGCAGGGAACCCAGAGTATTTCATATGGACGCAAATTGTGTGTTAAATCGGCAATGTGAGGGAAGGAGGGATGCAGTAAAGGAGGAATAATGCATCGGAAAAGAGATACTCGGAACCCCAAAGAAAATCCTATCGTTTCCGTAGAAAAGTATCTCGATTTAGAAGGACAATGCAGGGAATCCAGAGTATTTCATATGGACGCAAATTGTGTGTTAATTCGTCAATGTGAGGGAGCGAGGGATGCAGTAAAGGAGGAATAATGCATCGGAAAAGAGATACTCGACTCCCAAAAGAAAATCCTATCGTTTGCGTAGAAACGTATCTCGATTTAGAAATATAACGCAGGGAACCCAGAGTATTTCATATGGACGCAAATTGTGTGTTAAATCGGCAATGTGAGGGAAGGAGGGATGCAGTAAAGGAGGAATAATGCATCGGAAAAGAGATACTCGGAACCCCAAAGAAAATCCTATCGTTTCCGTAGAAAAGTATCTCGATTTAGAAGGACAATGCAGGGAATCCAGAGTATTTCATATGGACGCAAATTGTGTGTTAATTCGTCAATGTGAGGGAGCGAGGGATGCAGTAAAGGAGGAATAATGCATCGGAAAAGAGATACTCGGAACTCCAAAGAAAATCCTATCGTTTCCGTAGAAACGTATCCCGATTTGGAAGTACAATGCAATGAATCCAGAGTATTTCATATGTACGCAAATTGTGTGTTAATTCGTCAATGTGAGTTAGCGAGGGATGCAGTAAATAAGGAATAATGCATCGGAAAAGAGATACTCGGAACCCCCAAAGAAAATCCTATCGTTTCCGTAGAAACGTATCTCGATTTACAAGGACAATGCAGGGAATCCAGAGTATTTCATATGGACGCAAATTGTGTGTTAATTCGTCAATGTGAGGGAGCGAGGGATGCTGTAAAGGAGGAATAATGCATCGGAAAAGAGACACTCGGAACCCTAAAGAAAATCCTATCGTTTCCGTAGAAACGTATCTCGATTTAGAAGGACAATGCAGGGAATCCAGAGTATTTCACATGGACGCAAATTGTGTGTCAATTCGTGAATGTGAGGAAGCGAGGGATGCAGTAAAGGAGGAATAATGCATCGGAAAAGAGATACGCGGAACCCCAACGAAAATCCTATCGATTCCGTAGAAACGTATCTCGATTTACAAGGACAATGCAGGGAATCCAGAGTATTTCATATGGACGCAAATTGTGTGTTAATTCGTCAATGTGAGGGAGCGAGGGATGCAGTAAAGGAGGAATAATGCATCGGAAAAGAGATACTCGTCTCCCAAAAGAAAATCCTATCGTTTCCGTAGAAACGTATCTCGATTTACAAGGACAATGCAGGGAATCCAGAGTATTTCATATGGACGCAAATTGTGTGTTAATTCGTCAATGTGAGGGAGCGAGGGATGCTGTAAAGGAGGAATAATGCATCGGAAAAGAGACACTCGGAACCCCAAAGAAAATCCTATCGTTTCCGCAGAAACGTATCTCGATTTAGAAGGACAATGCAGGGAATCCAGAGTATTTCATATGGACACAAATTGTGTGTTAATTCGTCAATGTGAGGGAGCGAGGGATGCAGTAAAGGAGGAATAATGCATCGGAAAAGAGATACTCGGAACCCCAAAGAAAATCCTATCGCTTCCGTAGAAACGTATCTCGATTTAGGAAGATAATGCAGGGAACCCAGAGTACTTCATGTGGACGCAAATTGTGTGTTGATTCGGCAATGTGAGGGAGCGAGGGATGCAGTAAAGGAGGAATAATGCATCGGAAAAGAGATACTCGGAACCCCAAAGAAAATCCTATCGTTTCCGTAGATACGTATCTCGATTTAGAAGGACAATGCAGGGAATCCAGAGTATTTCATATGGACGCAAATTGTGTGTTAATTCGTCAATGTGAGGGAGCGAGGGATGCAGTAAAGGAGGAATAATGCATCGGAAAAGAGATACTCTGAACCCCAAAGAAAATCCTATCGTTTCCGTAGAAATGTATCTCAATTTAGAAGGACAATGCAGGGAATCCAGAGTATTTCATATGGACGCAAATTGTGTGTTAATTCGGCAATGTGAGGAAGCGAGGGATGCAGTAAAGGAGGAATAATGCATCGGAAAAGAGATACTCGGAACCCCAAAGAAAATCCAATCGTTTCCGTAGAAACGTATCTCGATTTAGAAGGACAATGCAGGGAATCCAGAGAATTTCATATGGACGCAAATTGTGTGTTAATTCGTCAATCTGAGGGAGCGAGGGATAAAGTAAAGGAGGAATAATGCATCGGAAAAGTGATACTCGGAACCCCACAGAAAATCCTATCGTTTCCGTAGAAACGTATCTCGATTTAGAAGGACAATGCAGGGAATCCAGAGTATTTCATATGGACGCAAATTGTGTGTTAATTCGTCAATTTGAGGGAGCGAGGGATGCAGTAAAGGAGGAATAATGCATCGGAAAAGAGATACTCGGAACCCCAAAGAAAATCCTATCGTTTCCGTAGAAACGTATCTCGATTTAGAAGGACAATGCAGGGAATCTAGAGTACATCATATGGACGCAAATTGTGTGTTAATTCGTCAATGTGAGGGAGCGAGGGATGCAGTAAAGGAGGAATAATGCATCGGAAAAGAGATACTCGGAACCCCCGAGAAAATCCTATCGTTTCCGTAGAAACGTATCTCGATTTAGAAGGACAATGCAGGGAATCCAGAGTATATCATATGGACGCAAATTGTGTGTTAATTCGTAAATGGGAGGGAGCGAGGGATGCAGTAAAGGAGGAATAATGCATCGGAAAAGAGATACTCGGAACCCCAAAGAAAATCCTATCGTTTCCGTAGAAACGTATCTTGATTTAGAAGGACAATGCAGGGAATCCAGAGTATATCATATGGACGCAAATTGTGTGTTTTTTCGTCAATGTGAGGGAGCGAGGGATGCAGTAAAGGAGGAATAATGCATCGGAAAAGAGATACTCGGAACCCCAAAGAAAATCCTATCGTTTCCGTAGAAACGTATCTTGATTTAGAAGGACAATGCAGGGAATCCAGAGTATTTCATATGGACGCAAATTGTGTGTTAATTCGTCAATGTGAGGGAGCGAGGGATGCAGTAAAGGAGGAATAATGCATCGGAAAAGAGATACTCGGAACCCCAAAGAAAATCCTGTCGTTTCCGTAGAAACGTATCTCGATTTAGAAGGACAATGCAGGGAATCAAGAGTATTTCATATGGACGCAGTTTGTGTGTTAATTCGTCAATGTGAGGGAGCGAGGGATGCAGTAAAGGAGGAATAATGCATCGGAAAAGAGATACTCGACTCCCAAAAGAAAATCCTATCGTTTGCGTAGAAACGTATCTCGATTTAGAAATATAACGCAGGGAACCCAGAGTATTTCATATGGACGCAAATTGTGTGTTAAATCGGCAATGTGAGGGAGCGAGGGATGCAGTAAAGGAGGAATAATGCATCGGAAAAGAGATACTCGGAACCCCAAAGAAAATCCTATCGTTTCCGTAGAAAAGTATCTCGATTTAGAAGGACAATGCAGGGAATCCAGAGTATTTCATATGGACGCAAATTGTGTGTTAATTCGTCAATGTGAGGGAGCGAGGGATGCAGTAAAGGAGGAATAATGCATCGGAAAAGAGATACTCGGAACTCCAAAGAAAATCCTATCGTTTCTGTAGAAACGTATCTCGATTTGGAAGTACAATGCAATGAATCCAGAGTATTTCATATGTACGCAAATTGTGTGTTAATTCGTCAATGTGAGTTAGCGAGGGATGCAGTAAATAAGGAATAATGCATCGGAAAAGAGATACTCGGAACCCCAAAGAAAATCCTATCGTTTCCGTAGAAACGTATCTCGATTTACAAGGACAATGCAGGGAATCCAGAGTATTTCATATGGACGCAAATTGTGTGTTAATTCGTCAATGTGAGGGAGCGAGGGATGCTGTAAAGGAGGAATAATGCATCGGAAAAGAGACACTCGGAACCCCAAAGAAAATCCTATCGTTTCCGTAGAAACGTATCTCGATTTAGAAGGACAATGCAGGGAATCCAGAGTATTTCACATGGACGCAAATTGTGTGTCAATTCGTGAATGTGAGGAAGCGAGGGATGCAGTAAAGGAATAATAATGCATCGGAAAAGAGATACGCGGAACCCCAACGAAAATCCTATCGATTCCGTAGAAACGTATCTCGATTTAGAAGGACAATGCAGGGAATCCAGAGTATTTCATATGGACGCAAATTGTGTGTTAATTCGTCAATGTGAGGGAGCGAGGGATGCAGTAAAGGAGGAATAATGCATCGGAAAAGAGATACTCGTCTCCCAAAAGAAAATCCTATCGTTTCCGTAGAAACGTATCTCGATTTACAAGGACAATGCAGGGAATCCAGAGTATTTCATATGGACGCAAATTGTGTGTTAATTCGTCAATGTGAGGGAGCGAGGGATGCTGTAAAGGAGGAATAATGCATCGGAAAAGAGACACTCGCAACCACAAAGAAAATCCTATCGTTTCCGTAGAAACGTATCTCGATTTAGAAGGACAATGCAGGGAATCCAGAGTATTTCATATGGACGCAAATTGTGTGTTACTTCGTCAATGTGAGGGAGCGAGGTATGCAGTAAAGGAGGAATAATGCATCGGAAAAGAGATACTCGACTCCCAAAAGAAAATCCAATCGTTTCCGTAGAAACGTATCTCGATTTAGAAAGATAATGCAGGCAACCCAGAGTATTTCATGTGGACGCAATTTGTGTGTTGATTCGGCAATGTCAGGGAGCGAGGGATGCAGTATAGGAGGAATAATGCATCGGAAAAGACATACTCGGAACCCCAAAGAATATCCTATCGTTTCCGTAGAAACGTATCTCGGTTTAGAAGGACAATGCAGGGAATCCAGAGTATTTCATATGGACGCAAATTGTGTGTTAATTCGTCAATGTGAGGGAGCGAGGGATGCTGTAAAGGAGGAATAATGCATCGGAAAAGAGACACTCGCAACCACAAAGAAAATCCTATCGTTTCCGTAGAAACGTATCTCGATTTAGAAGGACAATGTAGGGAATCCAGAGTATTTCATATGGACGCAAATTGTGTGTCAATTCGTCAATGTGAGGAAGCGAGGGATGCAGTAAAGGAGGAATAATGCATCGGAAAAGAGATACTCGGAACCCCAAAGAAAATCCTATCGTTTCCGTAGAAACGTATCTCGATTTAGATGGACAATGCAGGGAATCCAGAGTATTTCATATGGACGCAAATTGTGTGTTACTTCGTCAATGTGAGGGAGCGAGGGATGCAGTAAAGGAGGAATAATGCATCGGAAAAGAGATACTCGACTCCCAAAAGAAAATCCTCTCGTTTCCGTAGAAACGTATCTCGATTTAGAAAGATAATGCAGGGAACCCAGAGTATTTCATGGGGACGCAATTTGTGTGTTAATTCGGCAATGTGAGGGAGCGAGGGATGCAGTAAAGGAGGAATAATGCATCGGAAAAGGGACACTCGGAACCCCAAAGAAAATCCTATCGTTTCCGTCGAAACGAATCCCGATTTAGAAAGACAATGCAGGGAATCCAGAGTATTTCATATGGACGCAAATTGTGTGTTAATTCGTCAATGTGAGTTAGCGAGGGATGCAGTAAAGGAGGAATAATGCATCGGAAAAGAGATACTCGACTCCCAAAAGAAAATCCTATCGTTTCCGTAGAAACGTATCTCGTTTTAGAAAGATAATGCAGGGAACCCAGAGTATTTCATATGGACGCAAACTGTGTGTGTTAATTCGGCAATGTCAGGGAGCGAGGGATGCAGTATAGGAGGAATAATGCATCGGAAAAGACATACTCGGAACCCCAAAGAATATCCTATCGTTTCCGTAGAAACGTATCTCGGTTTAGAAGGACAATGCAGGGAATCCAGAGTATTTCATATGGACGCAAATTGTGTGTTAATTCGTCAATGTGAGGGAGCGAGGGATGCAGTAAAGGAGGAATAATGCATCGGAAAAGAGATACTCGGAACCCCAAAGAAAATCCTATCGTTTCCGTAGAAACGTATCTCGATTTAGAAGGACAATGCAGGGAATCCAGAGTATTTCATATGGACGCAAATTGTGTGTTAATTCGGCAATGTGAGGGAGCGAGGGATGCAGTAAAGGAGGAATAATGCATCGGAAAAGAGATACTCGGGACCCCAAAGAAAATCCTATCGTTTCCGTAGAAACGTATCTCGATTTAGAAGGACAATGCAGGGAATCCAGAGTATTTCATATGGACGCAAATTGTGTGTTAATTCGTCAATGTGAGGGAGCGAGGTATGCAGTGAAGGAGGAATAATGCATCGGAAAAGAGATACTCGGAACCCCAAAGAAAATCCTATCGTTTCCGTAGAAACGTATCTTGATTTAGAAGGACAATGCAGGGAATCCAGAGTATTTCATATGGACGCAAATTATGTGATAATTCGTCAATGTGAGGGAGCGAGGGATGCAGTAAAGGAGGAATAATGCATCGGAAAAGAGATACTCGGAACCCCAAAGAAAATCCTATCGTTTCCATGGAAATGTATCTCGATTTAGAAGGACTATGCAGGGAATCCAGAGTATTTCATATGGACGCAATTTGTGTGTTTATTCGTCAATGTGAGGGAGCGAGGGATGCAGTAAAGGAGGAATAATGCATCGGAAAAGAGATACTCGGAACCCCAAAGAAAATCCTATCGTTTCCGTAGAAACGTATTTCGATTTAGAAGGACAATGCAGGGAATCCAGAGTATTTCATATGGACGCAAATTGTGTGTTACTTCGTCAATGTGATGGAGCGAGGTATGCAGTAAAGGAGGAATAATGCATCGGAAAAGAGATACTTGACTCCCAAAAGAAAATCCTATCGTTTCCGTAGAAACGTATCTCGATTTAGAAAGATAATGCAGGGAACACAGAGTATTTCATGTGGACGCAATTTGTGTGTTGATTCGGCAATGTGAGGGAGCGAGGGATGCAGTAAAGGAGGAATAATGCATCGGAAAAGAGATACTCGGAACCCCAAAGAAAATCCTGTCGTTTCCGTAGAAACGAATCCCGATTTAGAAGGACATTGCAGGGAATCCAGAGTATTTCATATGGACGCAAATTGTGTGTTAATTCGTCAATGTCAGGGAGCGAGGGATGCAGTAAAGGA
The DNA here is from genome assembly GCF_023898315.1 of Schistocerca nitens. Classification (NCBI taxonomy): domain Eukaryota; kingdom Metazoa; phylum Arthropoda; class Insecta; order Orthoptera; family Acrididae; genus Schistocerca; species Schistocerca nitens. Next base: position 1,132,625,153 of record NC_064615.1, on the reverse strand, counting down.
GGAATAATGCATCGGAAAAGAGATACTCGGAACCCCAAAGAAAATCCTATCGTTTCCGTAGAAACGTATCTCGATTTAGAAGGACAATGCAGGGAATCCAGAGTATTTCATATGGACGCAAATTGTGTGTCAATTCGTCAATGTGAGGAAGCGAGGGATGCAGTAAAGGAGGAATAATGCATCGGAAAAGAGATACGCGGAACCTCAAAGAAAATCCTATAGTTTCCGTAGAAACGTATCTCGATTTAGAAGGACAATGCAGGGAATCCAGAGTATTTCATATGGACGCAAATTGTGTGTCTATTCGTCAATGTGAGGGAGCGAGGTATGCAGTAAAGGAGGAATAATGCATCGGAAAAGAGATACTCTACTCCCAAAAGAAAATCCTATCGTTTCCGTAGAAACGTATCTCGATTTAGAAAGATAATGCAGGGAACCCAGAGTATTTCATGTGGACGCATTTTGTGTGTTGATTCGGCAATGTGAGGGAGCGAGGGATGCAGTAAAGGCGGAATAATGCATCGGAAAAGAGATACTCGGAACCCCAAAGAAAATCCTATCGTTTCCGTAGAAACGTATCTCGATTTAGAAGGACAATGCAGGGAATCCAGAGTATTTCATATGGACGCAAATTGTGTGTCAATTCGTCAATGTGAGGAAGCGAGGGATGCAGTAAAGGAGGAATAATGCATCGGAAAAGAGATACGCGGAACCTCAAAGAAAATCCTATCGTTTCCGTAGAAACGTATCTCGATTTAGAAGGACAATGCAGGGAATCCAGAGTATTTCATATGGACGCAAATTGTGTGTTAATTCGTCAGTGTGAGGGAGCGAGGGATGCAGTAAAGGAGGAATAATGCATCGGAAAAGAGATACTCGGAACCCCAAAGAAAATCCTATCGTTTCCGTAGAAACGTATCTTGATTTAGAAGGACAATGCAGGGAATTCAGAGTATTTCATATGGACGCAAATTGTGTGTTTATTCGTCAATGTGAGGGAGCGAGGGATGCAGTAAAGGAGGAATAATGCATCGGAAACGAGATACTCGGAACCCCAAAGAAAATCCTATCGTTTCCGTAGAAACGTATCTCGATTTAGAAGGACAATGCAGGAAATCCAGAGTATTTCATATGGACGCAATATGTGTGGTAATTCGTCAATGTGAGGGAGCGAGGGATGCAGTAAAGGAGGAATAATGCATCGGAAAAGACGTTCTCGACTACCAAAAGAATATCCTATCGTTTCCGTAGAAACGTATCTCGATTTAGAAAGATAATGCAGGGAACCCAGAGTATTTCCTGTGGACGCAATTTTTGTGTTAATTCGGCAATGTGAGGAAGCGAGGGATGCAGTAAAGGAGGAATAATGCATCGGAAAAGAGATACTCGGAACCCCAAAGAAAAGCCTGTCGTTTCCGTAGAAACGAATCCCGATTTAGAAGGACATTGCAGGGAATCCAGAGTAATTCATATGGACGCAAATTGTGTGTTAATTCGTCTATGTGAGGGAGCGAGGGATGCAGTAAAGGAGGAATAATGCATCGGAAAAGAGATACTCGACTCCCAAAAGAAAATCCTCTCGTTTCCGTAGAAACGTATCTCGATTTAGAAAGATAATGCAGGGAACCCAGAGTATTTCATGTGGACGCAATTTGTGGGTTAATTCGGCAATGTGAGGGAGCGAGGGATGCAGTAAAGGAGGAATAATGCATCGGAAAAGAGATACTCGGAACCCAAAAGAAAATCCTTTCGTTTCCGTAGAAACGAATCCCGATTTAGAAAGACAATGCAGGGAATCCAGAGTATTTCATATGGACGCTAATTGTGTGTTAATTCGTCAATGTGAGGGAATGAGGGATGCAGTAAAGGAGGAACAATGCATCGGAAAAGAGATACTCGGAACCCCAAAGAAAATACTATCGTTTCCGTAGAAACATAACTCGATTTAGAAGGATAATGCAGGGAATCCTGAGAATTTCATATGGACGCAAATTGTGTGTTAATTCGTCAATGTGAGTTAGCGAGGGATGCAGTAAAGGAGGAATAATGCATCGGAAAAGATATACTCGACTCCCAAAAGAAAATACTATCGTTTCCGTAGAAACGTATCTCGATTTAGAAGGACAATCCAGGGAATCCAGAGTATTTCATATGGACGCAAATTGTGTGTTAATTCGTCAATGTGAGGGAGCGAGGGATGCAGTAAAGGAGGAATAATGCATCGGAAAAGAGATACTCGGAACCCCAAAGAAAATCCTATCGTTTCCGTAGAAACGTATCTTGATTTAGAAGGACAATGCAGGGAATCCAGAGTATTTCATATGGACGCAAATTGTGTGTTAATTCGTCAATGTGAGGGAGCGAGGGATGCAGTAAAGGAGGAATAATGCATCGGAAAAGAGATACTCGGAACCCCATAGAAAATCCTATCGTTTCCGTAGAAACGTATCTCGATTTAGAAGGACAATGCAGGGAATCCAGAGTATTTCATATGGACGCAAATTGTGTGTTAATTCGGCAATGTGAGTGAGCGAGGGATGCAGTAAAGGATGAATAATGCATCGGAAAATAGATACTCGGAACCCCAAAGAAAATCCTATCGTTTCCGTAGAAACGTATCTCGATTTAGAAGGACAATGCAGGGAATCCAGAGTATTTCATATGGACGCAAATTGTGTGTTAATTCGTCAATGTGAGGGAGCGAGGGATGCAGTAAAGGAGGAATAATGCATCGGAAACGAGATACTCGGAACCCCAAAGAAAATCCTATCGTTTCCGTAGAAACGTATCTCGATTTAGAAGGACAATGCAGGAAATCCAGAGTATTTCATATGGACGCAATATGTGTGGTAATTCGTCAATGTGAGGGAGCGAGGGATGCAGTAAAGGAGGAATAATGCATCGGAAAAGAGGTTCTCGACTACCAAAAGAATATCCTATCGTTTCCGTAGAAACGTATCTCGATTTAGAAAGATAATGCAGGGAACCCAGAGTATTTCCTGTGGACGCAATTTTTGTGTTAATTCGGCAATGTGAGGAAGCGAGGGATGCAGTAAAGGAGGAATAATGCATCGGAAAAGAGATACTCGGAACCCCAAAGAAAATCCTGTCGTTTCCGTAGAAACGAATCCCGATTTAGAAGGACATTGCAGGGAATCCAGAGTATTTCATATGGACGCAAATTGTGTGTTAATTCGTCAATGTGAGGGAGCGAGGGATGCAGTAAAGGAGGAATAATGCATCGGAAAAGAGATACTCGACTCCCAAAAGAAAATCCTCTCGTTTCCGTAGAAACGTATCTCGATTTAGAAAGATAATGCAGGGAACCCAGAGTATTTCATGTGGACGCAATTTGTGGGTTAATTCGGCAATGTGAGGGAGCGAGGGATGCAGTAAAGGAGGAATAATGCATCGGAAAGAGATACTCGGAACCCAAAAGAAAATCCTTTCGTTTCCGTAGAAACGAATCCCGATTTAGAAAGACAATGCAGGGAATCCAGAGTATTTCATATGGACGCAAATTGTGTGTTAATTCGTCAATGTGAGGGAATGAGGGATGCAGTAAAGGAGGAACAATGCATCGGAAAAGAGATACTCGGAACCCCAAAGAAAATACTATCGTTTCCGTAGAAACATAACTCGATTTAGAAGGATAATGCAGGGAATCCTGAGAATTTCATATGGACGCAAATTGTGTGTTAATTCGTCAATGTGAGTTAGCGAGGGATGCAGTAAAGGAGGAATAATGCATCGGAAAAGAGATACTCGACTCCCAAAAGAAAATACTATCGTTTCCGTAGAAACGTATCTCGATTTAGAAGGACAATCCAGGGAATCCAGAGTATTTCATATGGACGCAAATTGTGTGTTAATTCGTCAATGTGAGGGAGCGAGGGATGCAGTAAAGGAGGAATAATGCATCGGAAAAGAGATACTCGGAACCCCAAAGAAAATCCTATCGTTTCCGTAGAAACGTATCTTGATTTAGAAGGACAATGCAGGGAATCCAGAGTATTTCATATGGACGCAAATTGTGTGTTAATTCGTCAATGTGAGGGAGCGAGGGATGCAGTAAAGGAGGAATAATGCATCGGAAAAGAGATACTCGGAACCCCATAGAAAATCCTATCGTTTCCGTAGAAACGTATCTCGATTTAGAAGGACAATGCAGGGAATCCAGAGTATTTCATATGGACGCAAATTGTGTGTTAATTCGGCAATGTGAGTGAGCGAGGGATGCAGTAAAGGATGAATAATGCATCGGAAAAGAGATACTCGGAACCCCAAAGAAAATCCTATCGTTTCCGTAGAAACGTATCTCGATTTAGAAGGACAATGCAGGGAATCCAGAGTATTTCATATGGACGCAAATTGTGTGTTAATTCGTCAATGTGAGGGAGCGAGGGATGCAGTAAAGGAGGAATAATGCATCGGAAAAGAGATAATCGGAACCCCAAAGAAAATCTTATTGTTTCCGTAGAAACGTATCTTGATTTAGAAGGACAATGCAGGGAATCCAGAGTATTTCATATGGACGCAAATTGTGTGTTAATTCGTCAATGTGAGGGAGCGAGGGATGCAGTAAAGGAGGAATAATGCATCAGAAAAGAGATACTCTGAACCCCAAAGAAAATCCTTTCGTTTCCGCAGAAATGTATCTCAATTTAGAAGGAAAATGCAGGGAATCCAGAGTATTTCATATGGACGCAAATTGTGTGTTAATTCTGCAATGTGAGGAAGCGAGGGATGCAGTAAAGGAGGAATATTGCATCGGAAAAGAGTTACTCGGAACCCCAAAGAAAATCCTATCGTTTCCGTAGAAACGTATCTCGATTTAGAAGGACAATGCAGGGAATCCAGAGAATTGCATATGGACGCAAATTGTGTGTTAATTCGTCAATGTGAGGGAGCGAGGGATGCAGTAAAGGAGGAATAATGCATCGGAAATAGATACTCGCAACCACAAAGAAAATCCTATCGTTTCCGTAGAAACGTATCTCGATTTAGGAGGACAATGCAGGGAATCCAGAGTATTTCATATGGACGCAAATTGTGTGTTAATTCGTCAATGTGAGGGAGCGAGGGATGCAGTAAAGGAGGAATAATGCAACGGAAATGAGATACTCGGAACCCCAAAGAAAATCCTATCGTTTCCGTAGAAACGTATCTCGATTAAGAAGGACAATGCAGGGAATCCAGAGTACATCATATGGACGCAAATTGTGTGTTAATTCGTCAATGTGAGGGAGCGAGGGATGCAGTAAAGGAGGAATAATGCATCGGAAAAGAGATACTCGGAACCCCAAAGAAAATCCTATCGTTTCCGTAGAAACGTATATCGATTTAGAAGGACAATGCAGGGAATCCAGAGTATATCATATGGACGCAAATTGTGTGTTAATTCGTCAATGTGAGGGAGCGAGGGATGCAGTAAAGGAGGAATAATGCATCGGAAAAGAGATACTCGGAACCCCAAAGAAAATCCTATCGTTTCCGTAGAAACGTATCTTGATTTAGAAGGACAATGCAGGGAATCCAGAGTATTTCATATGGACGCAAATTGTGTGTTTTTTCGTCAATGTGAGGGAGCGAGGGATGCAGTAAAGGAGGAATAATGCATCGGAAAAGAGATACTCGGAACCCCAAAGAAAATCCTATCGTTTCCGTAGAAACGTATCTCGATTTAGAAGGACAATGCAGGGAATCCAGAGTATTTCATATGGACGCAAATTGTGTGTTAATTCGGCAATGTGAGGGAGCGAGGGATGCAGTAAAGGAGGAATAATGCATCGGAAAAGAGATACTCGGAACCCCAAAGAAAATCCTATCGTTTCCGTAGAAACGTATCTCGATTTAGAAGGACAGTGCAGGGAATCCAGAGTATTTCATATGGACGCAAATTGTGTGTTAATTCGTCAATGTGAGGGAGCGAGGGATGCAGTAAAGGAGGAATAATGCATCGGAAAAGAGATACTCGGAACCCCAAAGAAAATCTTATCGTTTCCGTAGAAATGTATCTCAATTTAGAAGGACAATGCAGGGAATCCAGAGTATTTCATATGGACGCAAATTGTGTGTTAATTCGTCAATGTGAGGGAGCGAGGGATGCAATAAAGGAGGAATAATGCATCGGAAAAGACATACTCAGAAACCCAAAGAAAATCCTATCGTTTCCGTAGAAACGTATCTCGATTTAGAAGGACAATGCAGGGAATCCAGAGAATTTCATATGGACGCAAATTGTGTGTTTATTCGTCAATGTGAGGGAGCGAGGGATGCAGTAAAGGAGGAATAATGCATCGGAAATAGATACTCGCAACCACAAAGAAAATCCTATCGTTTCCGTAGAAACGTATCTCGATTTAGGAGGACAATGCAGGGAATCCAGAGTATTTCATATGGACGCAAATTGTGTGTTAATTCGTCAATGTGAGGGAGCGAGGGATGCAGTAAAGGAGGAATAATGCATCGGAAAAGAGATACTCGGAACCCCAAAGAAAATCCTATCGTTTCCGTAGAAACGTATCTCGATTTAGGAGGACAATGCAGGGAATCCAGAGTATTTCATATGGACGCAAATTGTGTGTTAATTCGTCTATATGAGGGAGCGAGGGATGCAGTAAAGGAGGAATAATGCATCGGAAAAGAGATACTCGGAACCCCAAAGAAAATCCTATCGTTTCCGTAGAAACGTATCTCGATTTAGAAGGACAATGCAGGGAATCCAGAGTATATCATATGGACGCAAATTGTGTGTTAATTCGTCAATGTGAGGGAGCGAGGGATGCAGTAAAGGAGGAATAATGCATCGGAAAAGAGATACTCGGAACCCCAAAGAAAATCCTATCGTTTCCGTAGAAACGTATCTTGATTTAGAAGGACAATGCAGGGAATCCAGAGTATTTCATATGGACGCAAATTGTGTGTTTTTTCGTCAATGTGAGGGAGCGAGGGATGCAGTAAAGGAGGAATAATGCATCGGAAAAGAGATACTTGGAACCCCAAAGAAAATCCTATCGTTTCCGTAGAAACTTATCTCGATTTAGAAGGACAATGCAGGGAATCCAGAGTATTTCATATGGACGCACATTGTGTGTTAATTCGTCAATGTGAGGGAGCGAGGGATGCAGTAAAGGAGGAATAATGCATCGGAAAAGAGATACTCGGAACCCCAAAGAAAATCCTATCGTTTCCGTAGAAACGTATCTCGATTTAGAAGGATAATGCAGGGAATCCAGGGAATTTCATATGGACGCAAATTGTGTGTTAATTCGTCAATGTGAGTTACCGAGGGATGCAGTAAAGGAGGAATAATGCATCGGAAAAGAGATACTCGACTCCCAAAAGAAAATCCTATCGTTTCCGTAGAAACGTATCTCGTTTTAGAAAGATAATGCAGGGAACCCAGAGTATTTCATATGGACGCAAATTGTGTGTTAATTCGGCAATGTGAGGGAGCGAGGGATGCAGTAAAGGAGGAATAATGCATCGGAAAAGAGATACTCGGAACCCCTAAGAAAATCCTATCGTTTCCGTAGAAACGTATCTCGATTTAGAAGGACAATGCAGGGAATCCAGAGTATTTCATATGGACGCAAATTGTGTGTTAATTCGTCAATGTGAGGGAACGAGGGATGCAGTAAAGGAGGAATAATGCATCGGAAAAGAGATACTCGGAACCCCAAAGAAAAGCCTATCGTTTCCGTAGAAACGTATCTTGATTTAGAAGGACAATGCAGGGAATCCAGAGTATTTCATATGGACGCAAATTGTGTGTTAATTCGTCAATGTGAGGGAGCGAGGGATGCAGTAAAGGAGGAATAATGCATCTGAAAAGAGATACTCGGAACCCCAAAGAAAATCCTATCGTTTCCGTAGAAACGTATCTCGATTTAGGAGGACAATGCAGGGAATCCAGAGTATTTCATATGGACGCAAATTGTGTGTTAATTCGTCTATATGAGGGAGCGAGGGATGCAGTAAAGGAGGAATAATGCATCGGAAAAGAGATACTCGGAACCCCAAAGAAAATCCTATCGTTTCCGTAGAAACGTATCTCGATTTAGAAGGACAATGCAGGGAATCCAGAGTATATCATATGGACGCAAATTGTGTGTTAATTCGTCAATGTGAGGGAGCGAGGGATGCAGTAAAGGAGGAATAATGCATCGGAAAAGAGATACTCGGAACCCCAAAGAAAATCCTATCGTTTCCGTAGAAACGTATCTTGATTTAGAAGGACAATGCAGGGAATCCAGAGTATTTCATATGGACGCAAATTGTGTGTTTTTTCGTCAATGTGAGGGAGCGAGGGATGCAGTAAAGGAGGAATAATGCATCGGAAAAGAGATACTTGGAACCCCAAAGAAAATCCTATCGTTTCCGTAGAAACTTATCTCGATTTAGAAGGACAATGCAGGGAATCCAGAGTATTTCATATGGACGCACATTGTGTGTTAATTCGTCAATGTGAGGGAGCGAGGGATGCAGTAAAGGAGGAATAATGCATCGGAAAAGAGATACTCGGAACCCCAAAGAAAATCCCCTTGTTTCCGTAGAAACGTATCTCGATTTAGAAGTACAATGCGGGGAATCCGGAGTATTTCATATGGACGCAAATTGTGTGTTAATTCGTCAATGTGAGGGAGCGAGGGATGCAGTAAAGGAGGAATAATGCATCGGAAAAGAGATACTCGGAACCCCAAAGAAAATCCTATCGTTTCCGTAGAAACGAATCCCGATTTAGAAGGACAATGCAGGGAACCCAGAGTATTTCATATGGACGCGATTTGTGTGTTAATTCGTCAATGTGAGGGAGCGAGGGATGCAGTAAAGGAGGAATAATGCATCGGAAAAGAGATACTCGGAACCCCAAAGAAAATCATATCGTTTCCATAGAAACGTATCTCGATTTAGAAGGACAATGCAGGGAATCCAGAGTATTTCATACGGACGCAAATTGTGTGTTAATTCGTCAATGTGAGGGAGCGAGGGATGCAGTAAAGGAGCAATAATGCATCGGAAAAGAGATACTCGGAACCCCAAAGAAAATCATATTGTTTCCATAGAAACGTATCTCGATTTAGAAGGACAATGCAGGGAATCCAGAGTATTTCATATGGACGCAAATTGTGTGTTAATTCGTCAATGTGAGGGAGCGAGGGATGCAGTAAAGGAGGAATAATGCATCGGAAAAGAGATACTCGGAACTCCAAAGAAAATCCTATCGTTTCCGTAGAAACGTATCTCGATTTAGGAGGACAATGCAGGGAATCCAGAGTATTTCATATGGACGCAAATTGTGTGTTAATTCGCCAATGTGAGGGAGCGAGGGATGCAGTAAAGGAGGAATATTGCATCGGAAAAGAGATAATCGGAACCCCAAAGAAAATCTTATTGTTTCCGTAGAAACGTATCTTGATTTAGAAGGACAATGCAGGGAATCCAGAGTATTTCATATGGACGCAAATTGTGTGTTAATTCGTCAATGTGAGGGAGCGACGGATGCAGTAAAGGAGGAATAATGCATCAGAAAAGAGATACTCTGAACCCCAAAGAAAATCCTATCGTTTCCGTAGAAATGTATCTCAATTTAGAAGGACAATGCAGGGAATCCAGAGTATTTCATATGGACGCAAATTGTGTGTTAATTCTGCAATGTGAGGAAGCGAGGGATGCAGTAAAGGAGGAATATTGCATCGGAAAAGAGTTACTCGGAACCCCAAAGAAAATCCTATCGTTTCCGTAGAAACGTATCTCGATTTAGAAGGACAATGCAGGGAATCCAGAGAATTGCATATGGACGCAAATTGTGTGTTAATTCGTCAATGTGAGGGAGCGAGGGATGCAGTAAAGGAGGAATAATGCATCGGAAATAGATACTCGCAACCACAAAGAAAATCCTATCGTTTCCGTAGAAACGTATCTCGATTTAGGAGGACAATGCAGGGAATCCAGAGTATTTCATATGGACGCAAATTGTGTGTTACTTCGTCAATGTGATGGAGCGAGGTATGCAGTAAAGGAGGAATAATGCATAGGAAAAGAGATACTTGACTCCCAAAAGAAAATCCTATCGTTTCCGTAGAAACGTATCTCGATTTAGAAAGATAATGCAGGGAACACAGAGTATTTCATGTGGACGCAATTTGTGTGTTGATTCGGCAATGTGAGGGAGCGAGGGATGCAGTAAAGGAGGAATAATGCATCGGAAAAGAGATACTCTGAACCCCAAAGAAAATCCTATCGTTTCCGTAGAAATGTATCTCAATTTAGAAGGACAATGCAGGGAATCCAGAGTATTTCATATGGACGCAAATTGTGTGTTAATTCGGCAATGTGAGGAAGCGAGGGATGCAGTAAAGGAGGAATAATGCATCGGAAAAGAGATACTCGGAACCCCAAAGAAAATCCTATCGTTTCCGTAGAAACGTATCTCGATTTAGAAGGACAATGCAGGGAATCCAGAGAATTTCATATGGACGCAAATTGTGTGTTAATTCGTCAATGTGAGGGAGCGAGGGATGCAGTAAAGGAGGAATAATGCATCGGAAATAGATACTCGCAACCACAAAGAAAATCCTATCGTTTCCGTAGAAACGTATCTCGATTTAGGAGGACAATGCAGGGAATCCAGAGTATTTCATATGGACGCAAATTGTGTGTTAATTCGTCAATGTGAGGGAGCGAGGGATGCAGTAAAGGAGGAATAATGCATCGGAAAAGAGATACTCGGAACCCCAAAGAAAATCCTATCGTTTCCGTAGAAACGTATCTCGATTTAGGAGGACAATGCAGGGAATCCAGAGTATTTCATATGGACGCAAATTGTGTGTTAATTCGTCTATATGAGGGAGCGAGGGATGCAGTAAAGGAGGAATAATGCATCGGAAAAGAGATACTCGGAACCCCAAAGAAAATCCTATCGTTTCCGTAGAAACGTATCTCGATTTAGAAGGACAATGCAGGGAATCCAGAGTATATCATATGGACGCAATTTGTGTGTTAATTCGTCAATGTGAGGGAGCGAGGGATGCAGTAAAGGAGGAATAATGCATCGGAAAAGAGATACTCGGATCCCCAAAGAAAATCCTATCGTTTCCGTAGAAACGTATCTTGATTTAGAAGGACAATGCAGGGAATCCAGAGTATTTCATATGGACGCAAATTGTGTGTTAATTCGTCAATGTGAGGGAGCGAGGGATGCAGTAAAGGAGGAATAATGCATCGGAAAAGAGATACTCTGAACCCCAAAGAAAATCCTATCGTTTCCGTAGAAATGTATCTCAATTTAGAAGGACAATGCAGGGAATCCAGAGTATTTCATATGGACGCAAATTGTGTGTTAATTCGGCAATGTGAGGAAGCGAGGGATGCAGTAAAGGAGGAATAATGCATCGGAAAAGAGATACTCGGAACCCCAAAGAAAATCCTATCGTTTCCGTAGAAACGTATCTCGATTTAGAAGGACAATGCAGGGAATCCAGAGAATTTCATATGGACGCAAATTGTGTGTTAATTCGTCAATGTGAGGGAGCGAGGGATGCAGTAAAGGAGGAATAATGCATCGGAAATAGATACTCGCAACCACAAAGAAAATCCTATCGTTTCCGTAGAAACGTATCTCGATTTAGGAGGACAATGCAGGGAATCCAGAGTATTTCATATGGACGCAAATTGTGTGTTAATTCGTCAATGTGAGGGAGCGAGGGATGCAGTAAAGGAGGACTAATGCATCGGAAAAGAGATACTCGGAACCCCAAAGAAAATCCTATCGTTTCCGTAGAAACGTATCTCGATTTAGAAGGACAATGCGGGGAATCCAGAGAATTTCATATGGACGCAAATTGTGTGTTTATTCGTCAATGTGAGGGAGCGAGGGATGCAGTAAAGGAGGAATAATGCATCGGAAATAGATACTCGCAACCACAAAGAAAATCCTATCGTTTCCGTAGAAACGTATCTCGATTTAGGAGGACAATGCAGGGAATCCAGAGTATTTCATATGGACGCAAATTGTGTGTTAATTCGTCAATGTGAGGGAGCGAGGGATGCAGTAAAGGAGGAATAATGCATCGGAAAAGAGATACTCGGAACCCCAAAGAAAATCCTATCGTTTCCGTAGAAACGTATCTCTATTTAGGAGGACAATGCAGGGAATCCAGAGTATTTCATATGGACGCAAATTGTGTGTTAATTCGTCTATATGAGGGAGCGAGGGATGCAGTAAAGGAGGAATAATGCATCGGAAAAGAGATACTCGGAACCCCAAAGAAAATCCTATCGTTTCCGTAGAAACGTATCTCGATTTAGAAGGACAATGCAGGGAATCCAGAGTATATCATATGGACGCAAATTGTGTGTTAATTCGTCAATGTGAGGGAGCGAGGGATGCAGTAAAGGAGGAATAATGCATCGGAAAAGAGATACTCGGAACCCCAAAGAAAATCCTATCGTTTCCATAGAAACGTATCTTGATTTAGAAGGACAATGCAGGGAATCCAGAGTATTTCATATGGACGCAAATTGTGTGTTTTTTCGTCAATGTGAGGGAGCGAGGGATGCAGTAAAGGAGGAATAATGCATCGGAAAAGAGATACTTGGAACCCCAAAGAAAATCCTATCGTTTCCGTAGAAACTTATCTCGATTTAGAAGGACAATGCAGGGAATCCAGAGTATTTCATATGGACGCACATTGTGTGTTAATTCGTCAATGTGAGGGAGCGAGGGATGCAGTAAAGGAGGAATAATGCATCGGAAAAGAGATACTCGGAACCCCAAAGAAAATCCTATCGTTTCCGTAGAAACGTATCTCGATTTAGAAGGATAATGCAGGGAATCCAGGGAATTTCATATGGACGCAAATTGTGTGTTAATTCGTCAATGTGAGTTACCGAGGGATGCAGTAAAGGAGGAATAATGCATCGGAAAAGAGATACTCGACTCCCAAAAGAAAATCCTATCGTTTCCGTAGAAACGTATCTCGTTTTAGAAAGATAATGCAGGGAACCCAGAGTATTTCATATGGACGCAAATTGTGTGTTAATTCGGCAATGTGAGGGAGCGAGGGATGCAGTAAAGGAGGAATAATGCAACGGAAATGAGATACTCGGAACCCCAAAGAAAATCCTATCGTTTCCGTAGAAACGTATCTCGATTAAGAAGGACAATGCAGGAAATCCAGAGTACATCATATGGACGCAAATTGTGTGTTAATTCGTCAATGTGAGGGAGCGAGGGATGCAGTAAAGGAGGAATAATGCATCGGAAGAGAGATACTCGGAACCCCAAAGAAAATCCTATCGTTTCCGTAGAAACGTATATCGATTTAGAAGGACAATGCAGGGAATCCAGAGTATATCATATGGACGCAAATTGTGTGTTAATTCGTCAATGTGAGGGAGCGAGGGATGCAGTAAAGGAGGAATAATGCATCGGAAAAGAGATACTCGGAACCCCAAAGAAAATCCTATCGTTTCCGTAGAAACGTATCTTGATTTAGAAGGACAATGCAGGGAATCCAGAGTATTTCATATGGACGCAAATTGTGTGTTAATTCGTCAATGTGAGGGAGCGAGGGATGCAGTAAAGGAGGAATAATGCATCGGAAAAGAGATACTCTGAACCCCAAAGAAAATCCTATCGTTTCCGTAGAAATGTATCTCAATTTAGAAGGACAATGCAGGGAATCCAGAGTATTTCATATGGACGCAAATTGTGTGTTAATTCGGCAATGTGAGGAAGCGAGGGATGCAGTAAAGGAGGAATAATGCATCGGAAAAGAGATACTCGGAACCCCAAAGAAAATCCTATCGTTTCCGTAGAAACGTATCTCGATTTAGAAGGACAATGCAGGGAATCCAGAGAATTTCATATGGACGCAAATTGTGTGTTAATTCGTCAATGTGAGGGAGCGAGGGATGCAGTAAAGGAGGAATAATGCATCGGAAATGGATACTCGCAACCACAAAGAAAATCCTATCGTTTCCGTAGAAACGTATCTCGATTTAGGAGGACAATGCAGGGAATCCAGAGTATTTCATATGGACGCAAATTGTGTGTTAATTCGTCAATGTGAGGGAGCGAGGGATGCAGTAAAGGAGGAATAATGCATCGGAAAAGAGATACTCGGAACCCCAAAGAAAATCCTATCGTTTCCGTAGAAACGTATCTCGATTTAGAAGGACAATGCAGGGAATCCAGAGAATTTCATATGGACGCAAATTGTGTGTTTATTCGTCAATGTGAGGGAGCGAGGGATGCAGTAAAGGAGGAATAATGCATCGGAAATAGATACTCGCAACCACAAAGAAAATCCTATCGTTTCCGTAGAAACGTATCTCGATTTAGGAGGACAATGCAGGGAATCCAGAGTATTTCATATGGACGCAAATTGTGTGTTAATTCGTCAATGTGAGGGAGCGAGGGATGCAGTAAAGGAGGAATAATGCATCGGAAAAGAGATACTCGGAACCCCAAAGAAAATCCTATCGTTTCGTAGAAACGTATCTCGATTTAGGAGGACAATGCAGGGAATCCAGAGTATTTCATATGGACGCAAATTGTGTGTTAATTCGTCTATATGAGGGAGCGAGGGATGCAGTAAAGGAGGAATAATGCATCGGAAAAGAGATACTCGGAACCCCAAAGAAAATCCTATCGTTTCCGTAGAAACGTATCTCGATTTAGAAGGACAATGCAGGGAATCCAGAGTATATCATATGGACGCAAATTGTGTGTTAATTCGTCAATGTGAGGGAGCGAGGGATGCAGTAAAGGAGGAATAATGCATCGGAAAAGAGATACTCGGAACCCCAAAGAAAATCCTATCGTTTCCGTAGAAACGTATCTTGATTTAGAAGGACAATGCAGGGAATCCAGAGTATTTCATATGGACGCAAATTGTGTGTTTTTTCGTCAATGTGAGGGAGCGAGGGATGCAGTAAAGGAGGAATAATGCATCGGAAAAGAGATACTTGGAACCCCAAAGAAAATCCTATCGTTTCCGTAGAAACTTATCTCGATTTAGAAGGACAATGCAGGGAATCCAGAGTATTTCATATGGACGCACATTGTGTGTTAATTCGTCAATGTGAGGGAGCGAGGGATGCAGTAAAGGAGGATTAATGCATCGGAGAAGAGATACTCGGAACCCCAAAGAAAATCCTATCGTTTCCGTAGAAACGTATCTCGATTTAGAAGGATAATGCAGGGAATCCAGGGAATTTCATATGGACGCAAATTGTGTGTTAATTCGTCAATGTGAGTTACCGAGGGATGCAGTAAAGGAGGAATAATGCATCGGAAAAGAGATACTCGACTCCCAAAAGAAAATCCTATCGTTTCCGTAGAAACGTATCTCGTTTTAGAAAGATAATGCAGGGAACCCAGAGTATTTCATATGGACGCAAATTGTGTGTTAATTCGGCAATGTGAGGGGGCGAGGGATGCAGTAAAGGAGGAATAATGCATCGGAAAAGAGATACTCGGAACCCCTAAGAAAATCCTATCGTTTCCGTAGAAACGTATCTCGATTTAGAAGGACAATGCAGGGAATCCAGAGTATTTCATATGGACGCAAATTGTGTGTTAATTCGTCAATGTGAGGGAACGAGGGATGCAGTAAAGGAGGAATAATGCATCGGAAAAGAGATACTCGGAACCCCAAAGAAAAGCCTATCGTTTCCGTAGAAACGTATCTTGATTTAGAAGGACAATGCAGGGAATCCAGAGTATTTTATATGGACGCAAATTGTGTGTTAATTCGTCAATGTGAGGGAGCGAGGGATGCAGTAAAGGAGGAATAATGCATCTGAAAAGAGATACTCGGAACCCCAAAGAAAATCCTATCGTTTCCGTAGAAACGTATCTCGATTTAGAAGGACAATGCAGGGAATCCAGAGTATTTCATATGGACGCAAATTGTGTGTTAATTCGCCAATGTGAGGGAGCGAGGGATGCAGTAAAGAAGGAATAATGCATCGGAAAAGAGATACTCGGAACCCCAAAGAAAATCCTATCGTTTCCGTAGAAACAAATCTTGATTTAGAAGGACAATGCAGGGAATCCAGAGTATTTCACATGGACGCAAATTGTGTGTTAATTCGTCAATGTGAGTTAGCGTGGGATGCAGTAAAGGAGGAATAATGCATCGGAAAAGAGATACTCGACTCCCAAAAGAAAATCCTATCGTTTCCGTAGAAACGTATCTCGATTTAGAAAGATAACGCAGGGAACCCAGAGTATTTCATATGGACGCAAATTGTGTGTTAAATCGGCAATGTGAGGGAGCGAGGGATGCAGTAAAGGAGGAATAATGCATCGGAAAAGAGATACTCGGAACCCCAAAGAAAATCCTATCGTTTCCGTAGAAACGTATCTCGATTTAGAAGGACAATGCAGGGAATCCAGAGTATTTCACATGGACGCAAATTGTGTGTTAATTCGTCAATGTGAGTTAGCGAGGGATGCAGTAAAGAAGGAATAATGCATCGGAAAAGAGATACTCGGAACCCCAAAGAAAATCCAATCGTTTCCGTAGAAACGTATCTCGATCTAGAAGGACAATCCCGGGAATCCTGAGTATTTCATATGGACGCAAATTGTGTGTCAATTCGTCAATGTGAGGGAGCGAGGGATGCAGTAAAGGAGGAATAATGCATCGGAAAAGAGATACTCGGAACTCCAAAGAAAATCCTATCGTTTCCGTAGAAACGTATCTCGATTTAGGAGGACAATGCAGGGAATCCAGAGTATTTCATATGGACGCAAATTGTGTGTTAATTCGTCAATGTGAGGGAGCGAGGGATGCAGTAAAGGAGGAATAATGTATCGGAAAAGAGATACTTGGAACCCCAAAGAAAATCCTATGGTTTCCGTAGAAACGTATCTCGATTTAGAAGGACAATGCAGGGAATCCAGAGTATTTCATATGGACGCAAATTGTGTGTTAATTCGTCAATGTGAGGGAGCGAGGGATGCAGTAAAGGAGGAATAATGCATCGGAAAAGAGATACTCGGAACCCCAAAGAAAATCCCCTTGTTTCCGTAGAAACGTATCTCGATTTAGAAGTACAATGCGGGGAATCCGGAGTATTTCATATGGACGCAAATTGTGTGTTAATTCGTCAATGTGAGGGAGCGAGGGATGCAGTAAAGGAGGAATAATGCATCGGAAAAGAGATACTCGGAACCCCAAAGAAAATCCTATCGTTTCCGTAGAAACGAATCCCGATTTAGAAGGACAATGCAGGGAACCCAGAGTATTTCATATGGACGCGATTTGTGTGTTAATTCGTCAATGTGAGGGAGCGAGGGATGCAGTAAAGGAGGAATAATGCATCGGAAAAGAGATACTCGGAACCCCAAAGAAAATCATATCGTTTCCATAGAAACGTATCTCGATTTAGAAGGACAATGCAGGGAATCCAGAGTATTTCATACGGACGCAAATTGTGTGTTAATTCGTCAATGTGAGGGAGCGAGGGATGCAGTAAAGGAGCAATAATGCATCGGAAAAGAGATACTCGGAACCCCAAAGAAAATCATATTGTTTCCATAGAAACGTATCTCGATTTAGAAGGACAATGCAGGGAATCCAGAGTATTTCATATGGACGCAAATTGTGTGTTAATTCGTCAATGTGAGGGAGCGAGGGATGCAGTAAAGGAGGAATAATGCATCGGAAAAGAGATACTCGGAACTCCAAAGAAAATCCTATCGTTTCCGTAGAAACGTATCTTGATTTAGAAGGACAATGCAGGGAATCCAGAGTATTTCATATGGACGCAAATTGTGTGTTAATTCGTCAATGTGAGGGAGCGAGGGATGCAGTAAAGGAGGAATAATGCATCAGAAAAGAGATACTCTGAACCCCAAAGAAAATCCTATCGTTTCCGTAGAAATGTATCTCAATTTAGAAGGACAATGCAGGGAATCCAGAGTATTTCATATGGACGCAAATTGTGTGTTAATTCTGCAATGTGAGGAAGCGAGGGATGCAGTAAAGGAGGAATATTGCATCGGAAAAGAGTTACTCGGAACCCCAAAGAAAATCCTATCGTTTCCGTAGAAACGTATCTCGATTTAGAAGGACAATGCAGGGAATCCAGAGAATAGCATATGGACGCAAATTGTGTGTTAATTCGTCAATGTGAGGGAGCGAGGGATGCAGTAAAGGAGGAATAATGCATCGGAAATAGATACTCGCAACCACAAAGAAAATCCTATCGTTTCCGTAGAAACGTATCTCGATTTAGGAGGACAATGCAGGGAATCCAGAGTATTTCATATGGACGCAAATTGTGTGTTAATTCGTCAATGTGAGGGAGCGAGGGATGCAGTAAAGGAGGAATAATGCAACGGAAATGAGATACTCGGAACCCCAAAGAAAATCCTATCGTTTCCGTAGAAACGTATCTCGATTAAGAAGGACAATGCAGGGAATCCAGAGTACATCATATGGACGCAAATTGTGTGTTAATTCGTCAATGTGAGGGAGCGAGGGATGCAGTAAAGGAGGAATAATGCATCGGAAAAGAGATACTCGGAACCCCAAAGAAAATCCTATCGTTTCCGTAGAAACGTATATCGATTTAGAAGGACAATGCAGGGAATCCAGAGTATATCATATGGACGCAAATTGTGTGTTAATTCGTCAATGTGAGGGAGCGAGGGATGCAGTAAAGGAGGAATAATGCATCGGAAAAGAGATACTCGGAACCCCAAAGAAAATCCTATCGTTTCCGTAGAAACGTATCTTGTTTTAGAAGGACAATGCAGGGAATCCAGAGTATTTCATATGGACGCAAATTGTGTGTTTTTTCGTCAATGTGAGGGAGCGAGGGATGCAGTAAAGGAGGAATAATGCATCGGAAAAGAGATACTCGGAACCCCAAAGAAAATCCTATCGTTTCCGTAGAAACGTATCTCGATTTAGAAGGACAATGCAGGGAATCCAGAGTATTTCATATGGACGCAAATTGTGTGTTAATTCGGCAATTTGAGGGAGCGAGGGATGCAGTAAAGGAGGAATAATGCATCGGAAAAGAGATACTCGGAACCCCAAAGAAAATCCTATCGTTTCCGTAGAAACGTATCTCGATTTAGAAGGACAATGCAGGGAATCCAGAGTATTTCATATGGACGCAAATTGTGTGTTAATTCGTCAATGTGAGGGAGCGAGGGATGCAGTAAAGGAGGAATAATGCATCGGAAAAGAGATACTCGGAACCACAAAGAAAATCTTATCGTTTCCGTAGAAATGTATCTCAATTTAGAAGGACAATGCAGGGAATCCAGAGTATTTCATATGGACGCAAATTGTGTGTTAATTCGTCAATGTGAGGGAGCGAGGGATGCAGTAAAGGAGGAATAATGCATCGGAAAAGAGATACTCTGAACCCCAAAGAAAATCCTATCGTTTCCGTAGAAATGTATCTCAATTTAGAAGGACAATGCAGGGAATCCAGAGTATTTCATATGGACGCAAATTGTGTGTTAATTCGGCAATGTGAGGAAGCGAGGGATGCAGTAAAGGAGGAATAATGCATCGGAAAAGAGATACTCGGAACCCCAAAGAAAATCCTATCGTTTCCGTAGAAACGTATCTCGATTTAGAAGGACAATGCAGGGAATCCAGAGAATTTCATATGGACGCAAATTGTGTGTTAATTCGTCAATGTGAGGGAGCGAGGGATGCAGTAAAGGAGGAATAATGCATCGGAAATAGATACTCGCAACCACAAAGAAAATCCTATCGTTTCCGTAGAAACGTATCTCGATTTAGGAGGACAATGCAGGGAATCCAGAGTATTTCATATGGACGCAAATTGTGTGTTAATTCGTCAATGTGAGGGAGCGAGGGATGCAGTTAAGGAGGAATAATGCATCGGAAAAGAGATACTCGGAACCCCAAAGAAAATCCTATCGTTTCCGTAGAAACGTATCTCGATTTAGAAGGACAATGCAGGGAATCCAGAGAATTTCATATGGACGCAAATTGTGTGTTAATTCGTCAATGTGAGGGAGCGAGGGATGCAGTAAAAGAGGAATAATGCATCGGAAATAGATACTCGCAACCACAAAGAAAATCCTATCGTTTCCGTAGAAACGTATCTCGATTTAGGAGGACAATGCAGGGAATCCAGAGTATTTCATATGGACGCAAATTGTGTGTTAATTCGTCAATGTGAGGGAGCGAGGGATGCGGTAAAGGAGGAATAATGCATCGGAAAAGAGATACTCGGAACCCCAAAGAAAATCCTATCGTTTCCGTAGAAACGTATCTCGATTTAGGAGGACAATGCAGGGAATCCAGAGTATTTCATATGGACGCAAATTGTGTGTTAATTCGTCTATATGAGGGAGCGAGGGATGCAGTAAAGGAGGAATAATGCATCGGAAAAGAGATACTCGGAACCCCAAAGAAAATCCTATCGTTTCCGTAGAAACGTATCTCGATTTAGAAGGACAATGCAGGGAATCCAGAGTATATCATATGGACGCAAATTGTGTGTTAATTCGTCAATGTGAGGGAGCGAGGGATGCAGTAAAGGAGGAATAATGCATCGGAAAAGAGATACTCGGAACCCCAAAGAAAATCCTATCGTTTCCGTAGAAACGTATCTTGATTTAGAAGGACAATGCAGGGAATCCAGAGTATTTCATATGGACGCAAATTGTGTGTTTTTTCGTCAATGTGAGGGAGCGAGGGATGCAGTAAAGGAGGAATAATGCATCGGAAAAGAGATACTTGGAACCCCAAAGAAAATCCTATCGTTTCCGTAGAAACTTATCTCGATTTGGAAGGACAATGCAGGGAATCCAGAGTATTTCATATGGACGCACATTGTGTGTTAATTCGTCAATGTGAGGGAGCGAGGGATGCAGTAAAGGAGGAATAATGCATCGGAAAAGAGATACTCGGAACCCCAAAGAAAATCCTATCGTTTCCGTAGAAACGTATCTCGATTTAGAAGGATAATGCAGGGAATCCAGGGAATTTCATATGGACGCAAATTGTGTGTTAATTCGTCAATGTGAGTTACCGAGGGATGCAGTAAAGGAGGAATAATGCATCGGAAAAGAGATACTCGACTCCCAAAAGAAAATCCTATCGTTTCCGTAGAAACGTATCTCGTTTTAGAAAGATAATGCAGGGAACCCAGAGTATTTCATATGGACGCAAATTGTGTGTTAATTCGGCAATGTGAGGGAGCGAGGGATGCAGTAAAGGAGGAATAATGCATCGGAAAAGAGATACTCGGAACCCCTAAGAAAATCCTATCGTTTCCGTAGAAACGTATCTCGATTTAGAAGGACAATGCAGGGAATCCAGAGTATTTCATATGGACGCAAATTGTGTGTTAATTCGTCAATGTGAGGGAACGAGGGATGCAGTAAAGGAGGAATAATGCATCGGAAAGGAGATACTCGGAACCCCAAAGAAAAGCCTGTCGTTTCCGTAGAAACGTATCTTGATTTAGAAGGACAATGCAGGGAATCCAGAGTATTTCATATGGACGCAAATTGTGTGTTAATTCGTCAATGTGAGGGAGCGAGGGATGCAGTAAAGGAGGAATAATGCATCTGAAAAGAGATACTCGGAACCCCAAAGAAAATCCTACCGTTTCCGTAGAAACGTATCTCGATTTAGAAGGACAATGCAGGGAATCCAGAGTATTTCATATGGACGCAAATTGTGTGTTAATTCGCCAATGTGAGGGAGCGAGGGATGCAGTAAAGAAGGAATAATGCATCGGAAAAGAGATACTCGGAACCCCAAAGAAAATCCTATCGTTTCCGTAGAAACAAATCTTGATTTAGAAGGACAATGCAGGGAATCCAGAGTATTTCACATGGACGCAAATTGTGTGTTAATTCGTCAATGTGAGTTAGCGTGGGATGCAGTAAAGGAGGAATAATGCATCGGAAAAGAGATACTCGACTCCCAAAAGAAAATCCTATCGTTTCCGTAGAAACGTATCTCGATTTAGAAAGATAACGCAGGGAACCCAGAGTATTTCATATGGACGCAAATTGTGTGTTAAATCGGCAATGTGAGGGAGCGAGGGATGCAGTAAAGGAGGAATAATGCATCGGAAAAGAGATACTCGGAACCCCAAAGAAAATCCTATCGTTTCCGTAGAAACGTATCTCGATTTAGAAGGACAATGCAGGGAATCCAGAGTATTTCACATGGACGCAAATTGTGTGTTAATTCGTCAATGTGAGTTAGCGAGGGATGCAGTAAAGGAGGAATAATGCATCGGAAAAGAGATACTCGGAACCCCAAAGAAAATCCAATCGTTTCCGTAGAAACGTATCTCGATCTAGAGGGACAATCCCGGGAATCCTGAGTATTTCATATGGACGCAAATTGTGTGTCAATTCGTCAATGTGAGGGAGCGAGGGATGCAGTAAAGGAGGAATAATGCATCGGAAAAGAGATACTCGGAACTCCAAAGAAAATCCTATCGTTTCCGTAGAAACGTATCTCGATTTAGGAGGACAATGCAGGGAATCCAGAGTATTTCATATGGACGCAAATTGTGTGTTAATTCGTCAATGTGAGGGAGCGAGGGATGCAGTAAAGGAGGAATAATGTATCGGAAAAGAGATACTTGGAACCCCAAAGAAAATCCTATGGTTTCCGTAGAAACGTATCTCGATTTAGAAGGACAATGCAGGGAATCCAGAGTATTTCATATGGACGCAAATTGTGTGTTAATTCGTCAATGTGAGGGAGCGAGGGATGCAGTAAAGGAGGAATAATGCATCGGAAAAGAGATACTCGGAACCCCAAAGAAAATCCCCTTGTTTCCGTAGAAACGTATCTCGATTTAGAAGTACAATGCGGGGAATCCGGAGTATTTCATATGGACGCAAATTGTGTGTTAATTCGTCAATGTGAGGGAGCGAGGGATGCAGTAAAGGAGGAATAATGCATCGGAAAAGAGATACTCGGAACCCCAAAGAAAATCCTATCGTTTCCGTAGAAACGAATCCCGATTTAGAAGGACAATGCAGGGAACCCAGAGTATTTCATATGGACGCGATTTGTGTGTTAATTCGTCAATGTGAGGGAGCGAGGGATGCAGTAAAGGAGGAATAATGCATCGGAAAAGAGATACTCGGAACCCCAAAGAAAATCATATCGTTTCCATAGAAACGTATCTCGATTTAGAAGGACAATGCAGGGAATCCAGAGTATTTCATACGGACGCAAATTGTGTGTTAATTCGTCAATGTGAGGGAGCGAGGGATGCAGTAAAGGAGCAATAATGCATCGGAAAAGAGATACTCGGAACCCCAAAGAAAATCATATTGTTTCCATAGAAACGTATCTCGATTTAGAAGGACAATGCAGGGAATCCAGAGTATTTCATATGGACGCAAATTGTGTGTTAATTCGTCAATGTGAGGGAGCGAGGGATGCAGTAAAGGAGGAATAATGCATCGGAAGAGAGATACTCGGAACCCCAAAGAAAATCCTATCGTTTCCGTAGAAACGTATCTCGATTTAGAAGGACAATGCAGGGAATCCAGAGTATTTCATATGGACGCAAATTGTGTGTTAATTCGTCAATGTGAGGGAGCGAGGGATGCAGTAAAGGAGGAATAATGCATCGGAAAAGAGATACTCGGAACCCCAAAGAAAATCCTCTCGTTTCCGTAGAAACGTATCTCGATTTAGAAGGACAATGCAGGGAATCCAGAGTATTTCATATGGACGCAAATTGTGTGTTAATTCGTCAATGTGAGGGAGCGAGGGATGCAGTGAAGGAGGAATAATGCATCGGAAAAGAGATACTCGGAACCCCAAAGAAAATCCTATCGTTTCCGTAGAAACGTATCTCGATTTAGAAGGACAATGCAGGGAATCCAGAGTATTTCATATGGACGCAAATTGTGTGTTAATTCGTCAATGTGAGGGAACGAGGGATGCAGTAAAGGAGGAATAATGCATCGGAAAAGAGATACTCGACTCCCAAAAGAAAATCCTATCGTTTCCGTAGAAACGTATC
Source organism: Schistocerca nitens (assembly GCF_023898315.1). NCBI lineage: Eukaryota > Metazoa > Arthropoda > Insecta > Orthoptera > Acrididae > Schistocerca > Schistocerca nitens. Next base: position 1,132,601,126 of record NC_064615.1, on the reverse strand, counting down.
TCGTTTTAGAAAGATAATGCAGGGAACCCAGAGTATTTCATATGGACGCAAATTGTGTGTTAATTCGGCAATGTGAGGGAGCGAGGGATGCAGTAAAGGAGGAATAATGCATCGGAAAAGAGATACTCGGAACCCCTAAGAAAATCCTATCGTTTCCGTAGAAACGTATCTCGATTTAGAAGGACAATGCACGGAATCCAGAGTATTTCATATGGACGCAAATTGTGTGTTAATTCGTCAATGTGAGGGAACGAGGGATGCAGTAAAGGAGGAATAATGCATCGGAAAAGAGATACTCGGAACCCCAAAGAAAAGCCTATCGTTTCCGTAGAAACGTATCTTGATTTAGAAGGACAATGCAGGGAATCCAGTGTATTTCATATGGACGCAAATTGTGTGTTAATTCGTCAATGTGAGGGAGCGAGGGATGCAGTAAAGGAGGAATAATGCATCGGAAAAGAGATACTCGGAACCCCAAAGAAAATCCTATCGTTTCCGTAGAAACGTATCTCGATTTAGAAGGACAATGCAGGGAATCCAGAGTATTTCATATGGACGCAAATTGTGTGTTAATTCGTCAATGTGAGGGAGCGAGGGATGCAGTAAAGAAGGAATAATGCATCGGAAAAGAGATACTCGACTCCCAAAAGAAAATCCTATCGTTTCCGTAGAAACGTATCTCGATTTAGAAAGATAACGCAGAGAACCCAGAGTATTTCATATGGACGCAAATTGTGTGTTAAATCGGCAATGTGAGGGAGCGAGGGATGCAGTAAAGGAGGAATAATGCATCGGAAAAGAGATACTCGGAACCCCAAAGAAAATCCTATCGTTTCCGTAGAAAAGTATCTCGATTTAGAAGGACAATGCAGGGAATCCAGAGTATTTCATATGGACGCAAATTGTGTGTTAATTCGTCAATGTGAGGGAGCGAGGGATTCAGTAAAGGAGGAATAATGCATCGGAAAAGAGATACTCGGAACCCCAAAGAAAATCCTATCGTTTCCGTAGAAACGTATCTTGATTTAGAAGGACAATGCAGGGAATCCAGAGTATTTCACATGGACGCAAATTGTGTGTTAATTCGTCAATGTGAGTTAGCGTGGGATGCAGTAAAGGAGGAATAATGCATCGGAAAAGAGATACTCGGAACCCCAAAGAAAATCCTATCGTTTCCGTAGAAACGTATCTTGATTTAGAAGGACAATGCAGGGAATCCAGAGTATTTCATATGGACGCAAATTGTGTGTTAATTCGTCAATGTGAGGGAGCGAGGGATGCAGTAAAGGAGGAATAATGCATCGGAAAAGAGATACTCGGAACCCCAAAGAAAATCCTATCGTTTCCGTAGAAACGTATCTCGATTTAGAAAGACAATGCAGGGAATCCAGAGTATTTCATATGGACGCAAATTGTGTGTTAATTCGTCAATGTGAGGGAGCGAGGGATGCAGTAAAGGAGGAATAATGCATCGGAAAAGAGATACTCGTCTCCCAAAAGAGAATCCTATCGTTTCCGTAGAAACGAATCTCGATTTAGAAAGATAATGCAGGGAACCCAGAGTATTTCATGTGGACGCAATTTGTGTGTTAATTCGGCAATGTGAGGGAGCGTGGGATGCAGTAAAGGAGGAATAATGCATCGGAAAAGAGATACTCGGAACCCCAAAGAAAATCCTGTCGTTTCCGTAGAAACGAATCCCGATTTAGAAGGACAATGCAGGGAATCCAGAGTATTTCATATGGACGCAAATTGTGTGTTAATTCGTCAATGTGAGGGAGCGAGGGATGCAGTAAAGGAGGAATAATGCATCGGAAAAGAGATACTCGGAACCCCAAAGAAAATCCAATCGTTTCCGTAGAAACGTATCTCGATCTAGAAGGACAATCCCGGGAATCCAGAGTATTTCATATGGACGCAAATTGTGTGTTAATTCGTCAATGTGAGGGAGCGAGGGATGCAGTAAAGGAGGAATAATGCATCGGAAAAGAGATACTCGGAACCCCAAAGAAAATCCTATCGTTTCCGTAGAAACGTATCTTGATTTAGAAGGACAATGCAGGGAATCCAGAGTATTTCACATGGACGCAAATTGTGTGTTAATTCGTCAATGTGAGTTAGCGTGGGATGCAGTAAAGGAGGAATAATGCATCGGAAAAGAGATACTCGGAACCCCAAAGAAAATCCTATCGTTTCCGTAGAAACGTATCTTGATTTAGAAGGACAATGCAGGGAATCCAGAGTATTTCATATGGACGCAAATTGTGTGTTAATTCGTCAATGTGAGGGAGCGAGGGATGCAGTAAAGGAGGAATAATGCATCGGAAAAGAGATACTCGGAACCCCAAAGAAAATCCTATCGTTTCCGTAGAAACGTATCTCGATTTAGAAGGACAATGCAGGGAATCCAGAGTATTTCATATGGACGCAAATTGTGTGTTAATTCGTCAATGTGAGGGAGCGAGGGATGCAGTAAAGGAGGAATAATGCATCGGAAAAGAGATACTCGTCTCCCAAAAGAAAATCCTATCGTTTCCGTAGAAACGAATCTCGATTTAGAAAGATAATGCAGGGAACCCAGAGTATTTCATGTGGACGCAATTTGTGTGTTAATTCGGCAATGTGAGGGAGCGTGGGATGCAGTAAAGGAGGAATAATGCATCGGAAAAGAGATACTCGGAACCCCAAAGAAAATCCTGTCGTTTCCGTAGAAACGAATCCCGATTTAGAAGGACAATGCAGGGAATCCAGAGTATTTCATATGGACGCAAATTGTGTGTTATTCGTCAATGTGAGGGAGCGAGGGATGCAGTAAAGGAGGAATAATGCTCCGGAAAACAGATAGTCGGAACCCCAAAGAAAATCCAATCGTTTCCGTAGAAACGTATCTCGATCTAGAAGGACAATCCCGGGAATCCTGAGTATTTCATATGGACGCAAATTGTGTGTTAATTCGTCAATGTGAGGGAGCGAGGGATGCAGTAAAGGAGGAATAATGCATCGGAAAAGAGATACTCGGAACTCCAAAGAAAATCCTATCGTTTCCGTAGAAACGTATCTCGATTTAGGAGGACAATGCAGGGAATCCAGAGTATTTCATATGGACGCAAATTGTGTGTTAATTCGTCAATGTGGGGGAGCGAGGAATGCAGTAAAGGAGGAATAATGCATCGGAAAAGAGATACTCTTAACCCCAAAGAAAATCCTATCTTATCCGTAGAAACGTATCTCGATTTAGAAGGACAATTCAGGGAATCCAGAGTATTTCATATGGACGCAAATTGTGTGTTAATTCGTCAATGTGAGGGAGCGAGGGATGCAGTAAAGGAGGAATAATGTATCGGAAAAGAGATACTTGGAACCCCAAAGAAATTCCTCTCGTTTCCGTAGAAACGTATCTCGATTTAGAAGGACAATGCAGGGAATCCAGAGTATTTCATATGGACGCAAATTGTGTGTTAATTCGTCAATGTGAGGGAGCGAGGGATGCAGTGAAGGAGGAATAATGCATCGGTAAAGAGATACTCGGAACCCCAAAGAAAATCCTATCGTTTCCGTAGAAACGAATCCCGATTTAGAAGGACAATGCAGGGAATCCAGAGAATTTCATATGGACGCAAATTGTGTGTTAATTTGTCAATGTGAGGGAGCGAGGTATGCAGTAAAGGAGGAATAATGCATCAGAAAAGAGATACTCGGAACCCCAAAGAAAATCCTATCGTTTCCGTTGAAACATATCTCGATTTAGAAGGACAATGCAGTGAATCCAGAGTATTTCATATGGGCGCAAATTGTGTGTTAATTGATCAATGTGAGGGAGCGAGGGATGCAGTAAAGGAGGAATAATGTATCGGAAAAGAGATACTTGGAACCCCAAAGAAAATCCTATTGTTTCCGTAGAAACGTATCTCGATTTAGAAGGACAATGCAGGGAATCCAGAGTATTTCATATGGACGCAAATTGTGTGTTAATTCGTCAATGTGAGGGAGCGAGGGATGCAGTAAAGGAGGAATAATGCATCGAAAAGAGATACTCGGAACCCCAAAGAAAATCCTAACGTTTCCGTAGAAACGTATCTCGATTTAGAAGGACAATGCAGGGAATCCTGAGTATTTCATATGGACGCAAATTGTGTGTTAATTCATCAATGTGAGGGAGCGAGGGATGCAGTAAAGGAGGAATAATGCATCGGAAAAGAGATACTCGGAACCCCAAAGAAAATACTATCGTTTCCGTAGAAACGAATCCCGATTTAGAAGGCCAATGCAGGGAACCCAGAGTATTTCATATGGACGCAATTTGTGTGTTAATTCTTCAATGTGAGGGAGCGAGGGATGCAGTAAAGGAGGAATAATTCATCGGAAAGGAGATACTCGGAACCCCAAAGAAAATCCTCTCGTTTCCGTAGAAACGTATCTCGATTTAGAAGGACAATGCAGGGAATCCAGAGTATTTCATATGGACGCAAATTGTGTGTTAATTCGTCAATGTGAGGGAGCGAGGGATGCAGTGAAGGAGGAATAATGCATCGGAAAAGAGATACTCGGAACCCCAAAGAAAATCCTATCGTTTCCGTAGAAACGTATCTCGATTTAGAAGGACAATGCAGGGAATCCAGAGTATTTCATATGGACGCAAATTGTGTGTTAATTCGTCAATGTGAGGGAGCGAGGAATGCAGTAAAGGAGGAATAATGCATCGGAAAAGAGATACTCGGAACCCCAAAGTAAATCCTATCGTTTCCGTAGAAACGTATCTCGATTTAGAAGGACAATGCAGGGAATCCAGAGTATTTCATATGGACGCAAATTGTGTGTTAATTCGTCAATCTGAGGGAGCGAGGGATGCAGTAAAGGAGGAATAATGCATCGGAAAAGAGATACTCGGAACCATAAAGAAAATCCTATCGTTTCCGTAGAAACGTATCTCGATTTAGAAGGACAATGCAGGGAATCCAGAGTATTTAATATGGACGCAAATTGTGTGTTAATTCGTCAATGTGAGGGAGCGAGGGATGCAGTAAAGGAGGAATAATGCATCGGAAAAGAGATACTCGGAACCCCAAAGAAAATCCCCTGGTTTCCGTAGAAACGTATCTCGATTTAGAAGTACAATGCAGGGAATCCGGAGTATTTCATATGGACGCAAATTGTGTGTTAATTCGTCAATGTGAGGGAGCGAGGGATGCAGTAAAAAAGGAATAATGCATCGGAAAAGAGATACTCGGAACCCCAAAGAAAATCCTATCGTTTCCGTAGAAACGAATCCCGATTTAGAAGGACAATGCAGGTAACCCAGAGTATTTCATATGGACGCAATTTGTGTGTTAATTCGTCAATGTGAGGGAGCGAGGGATGCAGTAAAGGAGGAATAATGCATCGGAAAAGAGATACTCGGAACTCCAAAGAAAATCCTATCGTTTCCGTAGAAACGTATCTCGATTTAGGAGGACAATGAAGGGAATCCAGAGTATTTCATATGGACGCAAATTGTGTGTTAATTCGTCAATGTGGGGGAGCGAGGAATGCAGTAAAGGAGGAATAATGCATCGGAAAAGAGATACTCTTAACCCCAAAGAAAATCCTATCTTATCCGTAGAAACGTATCTCGATTTAGAAGGACAATTCAGGGAATCCAGAGTATTTCATTTGGACGCAAATTGTGTGTTAATTCGTCAATGTGAGGGAGCGAGGGATGCAGTAAAGGAGGAATAATGTATCGGAAAAGAGATACTTGGAACCCCAAAGAAAATCCTCTCGTTTCCGTAGAAACGTATCTCGATTTAGAAGGACAATGCAGGGAATCCAGAGTATTTCATATGGACGCAAATTGTGTGTTAATTCGTCAATGTGAGGGAGCGAGGGATGCAGTGAAGGAGGAATAATGCATCGGTAAAGAGATACTCGGAACCCCAAAGAAAATCCTATCGTTTCCGTAGAAACGAATCCCGATTTAGAAGGACAATGCAGGGAATCCAGAGATTTTCATATGGACGCAAATTGTGTGTTAATTTGTCAATGTGAGGGAGCGAGGTATGCAGTAAAGGAGGAATAATGCATCAGAAAAGAGATACTCGGAACCCCAAAGAAAATCCTATCGTTTCCGTTGAAACATATCTCGATTTAGAAGGACAATGCAGTGAATCCAGAGTATTTCATATGGGCGCAAATTGTGTGTTAATTGATCAATGTGAGGGAGCGAGGGATGCAGTAAAGGAGGAATAATGTATCGGAAAAGAGATTCTTGGAACCCCAAAGAAAATCCTATCGTTTCCGTAGAAACGTATCTCGATTTAGAAGGACAATGCAGGGAATCCAGAGTATTTCATATGGACGCAAATTGTGTGTTAATTCGTCAATGTGAGGGAGCGAGGGATGCAGTAAAGGAGGAATAATGCATCGAAAAGAGATACTCGGAACCCCAAAGAAAATCCTAACGTTTCCGTAGAAACGTATCTCGATTTAGAAGGACAATGCAGGGAATCCTGAGTATTTCATATGGACGCAAATTGTGTGTTAATTCATCAATGTGAGGGAGCGAGGGATGCAGTAAAGGAGGAATAATGCATCGGAAAAGAGATACTCGGAACCCCAAAGAAAATACTATCGTTTCCGTAGAAACGTATCTCGATTTAGAAGGACAATGCAGGGAATCCAGAGTATTTCATATGGACGCAAATTGTGTGTTAATTCGTCAATCTGAGGGAGCGAGGGATGCAGTAAAGGAGCAATAATGCATCGGAAAAGAGATACTCGGAACCATAAAGAAAATCCTATCGTTTCCGTAGAAACTTATCTCGATTTAGAAGGACAATGCAGGGAATCCAGAGTATTTAATATGGACGCAAATTGTGTGTTAATTCGTCAATGTGAGGGAGCGAGGGATGCAGTAAAGGAGGAATAATGCATCGGAAAAGAGATACTCGGAACCCCAAAGAAAATCCCCTGGTTTCCGTAGAAACGTATCTCGATTTAGAAGTACAATGCAGGGAATCCGGAGTATTTCATATGGACGCAAATTGTTTGTTAATTCGTCAATGTGAGGGAGCGAGGGATGCAGTAAAAAAGGAATAATGCATCGGAAAAGAGATACTCGGAACCCCAAAGAAAATCCTATCGTTTCCGTAGAAACGAATCCCGATTTAGAAGGACAATGCAGGTAACCCAGAGTATTTCATATGGACGCAATTTGTGTGTTAATTCGTCAATGTGAGGGAGCGAGGGATGCAGTGAAGGAGGAATAATGCATCGGTAAAGAGATACTCGGAACCCCAGAGAAAATCCTATCGTTTCCGTAGAAACGAATCCCGATTTAGAAGGACAATGCAGGGAATCCAGAGAATTTCATATGGACGCAAATTGTGTGTTAATTTGTCAATGTGAGGGAGCGAGGTATGCAGTAAAGGAGGAATAATGCATCAGAAAAGAGATACTCGGAACCCCAAAGAAAATCCTATCGTTTCCGTTGAAACATATCTCGATTTAGAAGGACAATGCAGTGAATCCAGAGTATTTCATATGGGCGCAAATTGTGTGTTAATTGATCAATGTGAGGGAGCGAGGGATGCAGTAAAGGAGGAATAATGTATCGGAAAAGAGATACTTGGAACCCCAAAGAAAATCCTATTGTTTCCGTAGAAACGTATCTCGATTTAGAAGGACAATGCAGGGAATCCACAGTATTTCATATGGACGCAAATTGTGTGTTAATTCGTCAATGTGAGGGAGCGAGGGATGCAGTAAAGGAGGAATAATGCATCGTAAAGAGATACTCGGAACCCCAAAGAAAATCCTAACGTTTCCGTAGAAACGTATCTCGATTTAGAAGGACAATGCAGGGAATCCTGAGTATTTCATATGGACGCAAATTGTGTGTTAATTCATCAATGTGAGGGAGCGAGGGATGCAGTAAAGGAGGAATAATGCATCGGAAAAGAGATACTCGGAACCCCAAAGAAAATCCTATCGTTTCCGTAGAAACGAATCCCGATTTAAAAGGCCAATGCAGGTAACCCAGAGTATTTCATATGGACGCAATTTGTGTGTTAATTCGTCAATGTGAGGGAGCGAGGGATGCAGTAAAGGAGCAATAATGCATCGGAAAAGAGATACTCGGAACCCCAAAGAAAATCATATTGTTTCCATAGAAACGTATCTCGATTTAGAAGGACAATGAAGGGAATCCAGAGTATTTCATATGGACGCAAATTGTGTGTTAATTCGTCAATGTGAGGGAGCGAGGGATGCAGTAAAGGAGGAATAATGCATCGGAAGAGAGATACTCGGAACCCCAAAGAAAATCCTATCGTTTCCGTAGAAACGTATCTTGATTTAGAAGGACAATGCAGGGAATCCTGAGTATTTCACATGGACGCAAATTGTGTGTTAATTCGTCAATGTGAGGGAGCGAGGGATGCAGTAAAGGAGGAATAATGCATCGGAAAAGAGATACTCGGAACCCCAAAGAAAATCCTATCGTTTCCGTAGAAACGTATCTCGATTTAGAAGGACAATGCAGGGAATCCAGAGTATTTCATATGGACGCAAATTGTGTGTTAATTCGTCAATGTGAGGGAGCGACGGATGCAGTAAAGGAGGAATAATGCATCGGAAAAGAGATACTCGTCTCCCAAAAGAAAATCCTATCGTTTCCGTAGAAACGTATCTCGATTTAGAAAGATAATGCAGGGAACCCAGAGTATTTCATGTGGACGCAATTTGTGTGTTAATTCGGCAATGTGAGGGAGCGTGGGATGCAGTAAAGGAGGAATAATGCATCGGAAAAGAGATACTCGGAACCCCAAAGAAAATCCTGTCGTTTCCGTAGAAACGAATCCCGATTTAGAAGGACAATGCAGGGAATCCAGAGTATTTCATATGGACGCAAATTGTGTGTTAATTCGTCAATGTGAGGGAGCGAGGGATGCAGTAAAGGAGGAATAATGCATCGGAAAAGAGATACTCGGAACCCCAAAGAAAATCCAATCGTTTCCGTACAAACGTATCTCGATCTAGAAGGACAATCCCGGGAATCCTGAGTATTTCATATGGACGCAAATTGTGTGTTAATTCGTCAATGTGAGGGAGCGAGGGATGCAGTAAAGGAGGAATAATGCATCGGAAAAGAGATACTCGGAAATCCAAAGAAAATCCTATCGTTTCCGTAGAAACGTATCTCGATTTAGGAGGACAATGCAGGGAATCCAGAGTATTTCATATGGACGCAAATTGTGTGTTAATTCGTCAATGTGAGGGAGCGAGGAATGCAGTAAAGGGGGAATAATGCATCGGAAAAGAGATACTCTTAACCCCAAAGAAAATCCTATCTTATCCGTAGAAACGTATCTCGATTTAGAAGGACAATTCAGGGAATCCAGAGTATTTCATATGGACGCAAATTGTGTGTTAATTCGTCAATGTGAGGGAGCGAGGGATGCAGTAAAGGAGGAATAATGTATCGGAAAAGAGATACTTGGAACCACAAAGAAAATCCTATGGTTTCCATAGAAACGTATCTCGATTTAGAAGGAGAATGCAGGGAATCCAGAGTATTTCATATGGACGCAAATTGTGTGTTAATTCGTCAATGTGAGGGAGCGAGGGATGCAGTAAAGGAGGAATAATGCATCGGAAAAGAGATACTCGGAACCCCAAAGAAAATCCTATCATTACCGTAGAAACGTATCTCGATTTAGAAGTACAATGCAGGGAATCCGGAGTATTTCATATGGACGCAAATTGTGTGTTAATTCGTCAATGTGAGGGAGCGAGGGATGCAGTAAAATAGGAATAATGCATCGGAAAAGAGATACTCGGAACCCCAAAGAAAATCCTATCGTTTCCGTAGAAACGAATCCCGATTTAGAAGGACAATGCAGGGAACCCAGAGTATTTCATATGGACGCGATTTGTGTGTTAATTCGTCAATGTGAGGGAGCGAGGGATGCAGTAAAGGAGGAATAATGCATCGGAAAAGAGATACTCGGAACCCCAAAGAAAATCATATTGTTTCCATAGAAACGTATCTCGATTTAGAAGGACAATGCAGGGAATCCAGAGTATTTCATACGGACGCAAATTGTGTGTTAATTCGTCAATGTGAGGGAGCGAGGGATGCAGTAAAGGAGCAATAATGCATCGGAAAAGAGATACTCGGAACCCCAAAGAAAATCCTCTCGTTTCCGTAGAAACGTATCTCGATTTAGAAGGACAATGCAGCGAATCCAGAGTATTTCATATGGACGCAAATTGTGTGTTAATTCGTCAATGTGAGGGAGCGAGGGATGCAGTGAAGGAGGAATAATGCATCGGAAAAGAGATACTCGGAACCCCAAAGAAATTCCTATCGTTTCCGTAGAAACGTAACTCGATTTACAAGGACAATGAAGGGAATACAGAGTACTTCATATGGACGCAAATTGTGTGTTAATTCGTCAATGTGAGGGAGCGAGGGATGCAGTAAAGGAGGAATAATGCATCGGAAAAGAGATACTCGGAACCCCAAAGAAAATCCTATCGTTTCCATAGAAACGTATCTCGATTTAGAAGGACAATGCAGGGAATCCAGAGTATTTCATATGGACGCAAATTGTGTGTTAATTCGTCAATGTGAGGGAGCGAGGGATGCAGTAAAGGAGGAATAATGCATCGGAAAAGAGATACTCGGAACCCCAAAGAAAATCCTATCGTTTCCGTAGAAACGAATCCCGATTTAGAAGGACAATGCAGGGAATCCAGAGAATTTCATATGGACGCAAATTGTGTGTTAATTTGTCTATGTGAGGGAGCGAGGTATGCAGTAAAGGAGGAATAATGCATCAGAAAAGAGATACTCGGAACCCCAAAGAAAATCCTATCGTTTCCGTTGAAACATATCTCCATTTAGAAGGACAATGCAGTGAATCCAGAGTATTTCATATGGGCGCAAATTGTGTGTTAATTGATCAATGTGAGGGAGCGAGGGATGCAGTAAAGGAGGAATAATGTATCGGAAAAGAGATACTTGGAACCCCAAAGAAAATCCTATTGTTTCCGTAGAAACGTATCTCGATTTAGAAGGACAATGCAGGGAATCCAGAGTATTTCATATGGACGCAAATTGTGTGTTAATTCGTCAATGTGAGGGAGCGAGGGATGCAGTAAAGGAGGAATAATGCATCGAAAAAGAGATACTCGGAACCCCAAAGAAAATCATAACGTTTCTGTAGAAACGTATCTCGATTTAGAAGGACAATGCAGGGAATCCTGAGTATTTCATATGGACGCAAATTGTGTGTTAATTCATCAATGTGAGGGAGCGAGGGATGCAGTGAAGGAGGAATAATGCATCGGAAAAGAGATACTCGGAACCCCAAAGAAAATACTATCGTTTCCGTAGAAACGAATCCCGATTTAGAAGGCCAATGCAGGGAACCCAGAGTATTTCATATGGACGCAATTTGTGTGTTAATTCTTCAATGTGAGGGAGCGAGGGATGCAGTAAAGGAGGAATAATTCATCGGAAAGGAGATACTCGGAACCCCAAAGATAATCCTCTCGTTTCCGTAGAAACGTATCTCGATTTAGAAGGACAATGCAGGGAATCCAGAGTATTTCATATGGACGCAAATTGTGTGTTAATTCGTCAATGTGAGGGAGCGAGGGATGCAGTGAAGGAGGAATAATGCATCGGAAAAGAGATACTCGAAACCCCAACGAAAATCCTATCGTTTCCGTAGAAACGTATCTCGAATTAGAAGGACAATGCAGGGAATCCAGAGTATTTCATATGGACGCAAATTGTGTGTTAATTCGTCAATGTGAGGGAGCGAGGGATGCAGTAAAGGAGGAATAATGCATCGGAAAAGAGATACTCGGAACCCCAAAGAAAATCCTATCGTTTCCGTAGAAACGTATCTCGATTTAGAAGGACAATGCAGGGAATCCAGAGTATTTCATATGGACGCAAATTGTGTGTTAATTCGTCAATCTGAGGGAGCGAGGGATGCAGTAAAGGAGCAATAATGCATCGGAAAAGAGATACTCGGAACCATAAAGAAAATCCTATCGTTTCCGTAGAAACGTATCTCGATTTAGAAGGACAATGCAGGGAATCCAGAGTATTTAATATGGACGCAAATTGTGTGTTAATTCGTCAATGTGAGGGAGCGAGGGATGCAGTAAAGGAGGAATAATGCACCGGAAAAGAGATACTCGGAACCCCAAAGAAAATCCCCTCGTTTCCGTAGAAACGTATCTCGATTTAGAAGGACAATGCAGGGAATCCGGAGTATTTCATATGGACGCAAATTGTGTGTTAATTCGTCAATGTGAGGGAGCGAGGGATGCAGTAAAAAAGGAATAATGCTTCGGAAAAGAGATACTCGGAACCCCAAAGAAAATCCTATCGTTTCCATAGAAACGTATCTCGATTTAGAAGGACAATGCAGGGAATCCAGAGTATTTCATATGGACGCAAATTGTGTGTTAATTCGTCAATGTGAGGGAGCGAGGGATGCAGTAAAGGAGGAATAATGCATCGGAAAAGAGATACTCGGAACCCCAAAGAAAATCCTATCGTTTCCGTAGAAACGAATCCCGATTTAGAAGGACAATGCAGGGAATCCAGAGAATTTCATATGGACGCAAATTGTGTGTTAATTTGTCAATGTGAGGGAGCGAGGTATGCAGTAAAGGAGGAATAATGCATCAGAAAAGAGATACTCGGAACCCCAAAGAAAATCCTATCGTTTCCGTTGAAACATATCTCCATTTAGAAGGACAATGCAGTGAATCCAGAGTATTTCATATGGGCGCAAATTGTGTGTTAATTGATCAATGTGAGGGAGCGAGGGATGCAGTAAAGGAGGAATAATGTATCGGAAAAGAGATACTTGGAACCCCAAAGAAAATCCTATTGTTTCCGTAGAAACGTATCTCGATTTAGAAGGACAATGCAGGGAATCCAGAGTATTTCATATGGACGCAAATTGTGTGTTAATTCGTCAATGTGAGGGAGCGAGGGATGCAGTAAAGGAGGAATAATGCATCGAAAAAGAGATACTCGGAACCCCAAAGAAAATCATAACGTTTCTGTAGAAACGTATCTCGATTTAGAAGGACAATGCAGGGAATCCTGAGTATTTCATATGGACGCAAATTGTGTGTTAATTCATCAATGTGAGGGAGCGAGGGATGCAGTGAAGGAGGAATAATGCATCGGAAAAGAGATACTCGGAACCCCAAAGAAAATACTATCGTTTCCGTAGAAACGAATCCCGATTTAGAAGGCCAATGCAGGGAACCCAGAGTATTTCATATGGACGCAATTTGTGTGTTAATTCTTCAATGTGAGGGAGCGAGGGATGCAGTAAAGGAGGAATAATTCATCGGAAAGGAGATACTCGGAACCCCAAAGATAATCCTCTCGTTTCCGTAGAAACGTATCTCGATTTAGAAGGACAATGCAGGGAATCCAGAGTATTTCATATGGACGCAAATTGTGTGTTAATTCGTCAATGTGAGGGAGCGAGGGATGCAGTGAAGGAGGAATAATGCATCGGAAAAGAGATACTCGAAACCCCAACGAAAATCCTATCGTTTCCGTAGAAACGTATCTCGATTTAGAAGGACAATGCAGGGAATCCAGAGTATTTCATATGGACGCAAATTGTGTGTTAATTCGTCAATGTGAGGGAGCGAGGGATGCAGTAAAGGAGGAATAATGCATCGGAAAAGAGATACTCGGAACCCCAAAGAAAATCCTATCGTTTCCGTAGAAACGTATCTCGATTTAGAAGGACAATGCAGGGAATCCAGAGTATTTCATATGGACGCAAATTGTGTGTTAATTCGTCAATCTGAGGGAGCGAGGGATGCAGTAAAGGAGCAATAATGCATCGGAAAAGAGATACTCGGAACCATAAAGAAAATCCTATCGTTTCCGTAGAAACGTATCTCGATTTAGAAGGACAATGCAGGGAATCCAGAGTATTTAATATGGACGCAAATTGTGTGTTAATTCGTCAATGTGAGGGAGCGAGGGATGCAGTAAAGGAGGAATAATGCACCGGAAAAGAGATACTCGGAACCCCAAAGAAAATCCCCTCGTTTCCGTAGAAACGTATCTCGATTTAGAAGGACAATGCAGGGAATCCGGAGTATTTCATATGGACGCAAATTGTGTGTTAATTCGTCAATGTGAGGGAGCGAGGGATGCAGTAAAGGAGGAATAATGCATCGTAAAGAGATACTCGGAACCCCAAAGAAAATCCTAACGTTTCCGTAGAAACGTATCTCGATTTAGAAGGACAATGCAGGGAATCCTGAGTATTTCATATGGACGCAAATTGTGTGTTAATTCATCAATGTGAGGGAGCGAGGGATGCAGTAAAGGAGGAATAATGCATCGGAAAAGAGATACTCGGAACCCCAAAGAAAATCCTATCGTTTCCGTAGAAACGAATCCCGATTTAAAAGGCCAATGCAGGTAACCCAGAGTATTTCATATGGACGCAATTTGTGTGTTAATTCGTCAATGTGAGGGAGCGAGGGATGCAGTAAAGGAGCAATAATGCATCGGAAAAGAGATACTCGGAACCCCAAAGAAAATCATATTGTTTCCATAGAAACGTATCTCGATTTAGAAGGACAATGAAGGGAATCCAGAGTATTTCATATGGACGCAAATTGTGTGTTAATTCGTCAATGTGAGGGAGCGAGGGATGCAGTAAAGGAGGAATAATGCATCGGAAGAGAGATACTCGGAACCCCAAAGAAAATCCTATCGTTTCCGTAGAAACGTATCTTGATTTAGAAGGACAATGCAGGGAATCCTGAGTATTTCACATGGACGCAAATTGTGTGTTAATTCGTCAATGTGAGGGAGCGAGGGATGCAGTAAAGGAGGAATAATGCATCGGAAAAGAGATACTCGGAACCCCAAAGAAAATCCTATCGTTTCCGTAGAAACGTATCTCGATTTAGAAGGACAATGCAGGGAATCCAGAGTATTTCATATGGACGCAAATTGTGTGTTAATTCGTCAATGTGAGGGAGCGACGGATGCAGTAAAGGAGGAATAATGCATCGGAAAAGAGATACTCGTCTCCCAAAAGAAAATCCTATCGTTTCCGTAGAAACGTATCTCGATTTAGAAAGATAATGCAGGGAACCCAGAGTATTTCATGTGGACGCAATTTGTGTGTTAATTCGGCAATGTGAGGGAGCGTGGGATGCAGTAAAGGAGGAATAATGCATCGGAAAAGAGATACTCGGAACCCCAAAGAAAATCCTGTCGTTTCCGTAGAAACGAATCCCGATTTAGAAGGACAATGCAGGGAATCCAGAGTATTTCATATGGACGCAAATTGTGTGTTAATTCGTCAATGTGAGGGAGCGAGGGATGCAGTAAAGGAGGAATAATGCATCGGAAAAGAGATACTCGGAACCCCAAAGAAAATCCAATCGTTTCCGTACAAACGTATCTCGATCTAGAAGGACAATCCCGGGAATCCTGAGTATTTCATATGGACGCAAATTGTGTGTTAATTCGTCAATGTGAGGGAGCGAGGGATGCAGTAAAGGAGGAATAATGCATCGGAAAAGAGATACTCGGAAATCCAAAGAAAATCCTATCGTTTCCGTAGAAACGTATCTCGATTTAGGAGGACAATGCAGGGAATCCAGAGTATTTCATATGGACGCAAATTGTGTGTTAATTCGTCAATGTGAGGGAGCGAGGAATGCAGTAAAGGGGGAATAATGCATCGGAAAAGAGATACTCTTAACCCCAAAGAAAATCCTAACGTTTCCGTAGAAACGTATCTCGATTTAGAAGGACAATGCAGGGAATCCTGAGTATTTCATATGGACGCAAATTGTGTGTTAATTCATCAATGTGAGGGAGCGAGGGATGCAGTAAAGGAGGAATAATGCATCGGAAAAGAGATACTCGGAACCCCAAAGAAAATCCTATCGTTTCCGTAGAAACGAATCCCGATTTAAAAGGCCAATGCAGGTAACCCAGAGTATTTCATATGGACGCAATTTGTGTGTTAATTCGTCAATGTGAGGGAGCGAGGGATGCAGTAAAGGAGCAATAATGCATCGGAAAAGAGATACTCGGAACCCCAAAGAAAATCATATTGTTTCCATAGAAACGTATCTCGATTTAGAAGGACAATGAAGGGAATCCAGAGTATTTCATATGGACGCAAATTGTGTGTTAATTCGTCAATGTGAGGGAGCGAGGGATGCAGTAAAGGAGGAATAATGCATCGGAAGAGAGATACTCGGAACCCCAAAGAAAATCCTATCGTTTCCGTAGAAACGTATCTTGATTTAGAAGGACAATGCAGGGAATCCTGAGTATTTCACATGGACGCAAATTGTGTGTTAATTCGTCAATGTGAGGGAGCGAGGGATGCAGTAAAGGAGGAATAATGCATCGGAAAAGAGATACTCGGAACCCCAAAGAAAATCCTATCGTTTCCGTAGAAACGTATCTCGATTTAGAAGGACAATGCAGGGAATCCAGAGTATTTCATATGGACGCAAATTGTGTGTTAATTCGTCAATGTGAGGGAGCGACGGATGCAGTAAAGGAGGAATAATGCATCGGAAAAGAGATACTCGTCTCCCAAAAGAAAATCCTATCGTTTCCGTAGAAACGTATCTCGATTTAGAAAGATAATGCAGGGAACCCAGAGTATTTCATGTGGACGCAATTTGTGTGTTAATTCGGCAATGTGAGGGAGCGTGGGATGCAGTAAAGGAGGAATAATGCATCGGAAAAGAGATACTCGGAACCCCAAAGAAAATCCTGTCGTTTCCGTAGAAACGAATCCCGATTTAGAAGGACAATGCAGGGAATCCAGAGTATTTCATATGGACGCAAATTGTGTGTTAATTCGTCAATGTGAGGGAGCGAGGGATGCAGTAAAGGAGGAATAATGCATCGGAAAAGAGATACTCGGAACCCCAAAGAAAATCCAATCGTTTCCGTACAAACGTATCTCGATCTAGAAGGACAATCCCGGGAATCCTGAGTATTTCATATGGACGCAAATTGTGTGTTAATTCGTCAATGTGAGGGAGCGAGGGATGCAGTAAAGGAGGAATAATGCATCGGAAAAGAGATACTCGGAAATCCAAAGAAAATCCTATCGTTTCCGTAGAAACGTATCTCGATTTAGGAGGACAATGCAGGGAATCCAGAGTATTTCATATGGACGCAAATTGTGTGTTAATTCGTCAATGTGAGGGAGCGAGGAATGCAGTAAAGGGGGAATAATGCATCGGAAAAGAGATACTCTTAACCCCAAAGAAAATCCTATCTTATCCGTAGAAACGTATCTCGATTTAGAAGGACAATTCAGGGAATCCAGAGTATTTCATATGGACGCAAATTGTGTGTTAATTCGTCAATGTGAGGGAGCGAGGGATGCAGTAAAGGAGGAATAATGTATCGGAAAAGAGATACTTGGAACCACAAAGAAAATCCTATGGTTTCCATAGAAACGTATCTCGATTTAGAAGGAGAATGCAGGGAATCCAGAGTATTTCATATGGACGCAAATTGTGTGTTAATTCGTCAATGTGAGGGAGCGAGGGATGCAGTAAAGGAGGAATAATGCATCGGAAAAGAGATACTCGGAACCCCAAAGAAAATCCTATCATTACCGTAGAAACGTATCTCGATTTAGAAGTACAATGCAGGGAATCCGGAGTATTTCATATGGACGCAAATTGTGTGTTAATTCGTCAATGTGAGGGAGCGAGGGATGCAGTAAAATAGGAATAATGCATCGGAAAAGAGATACTCGGAACCCCAAAGAAAATCCTATCGTTTCCGTAGAAACGAATCCCGATTTAGAAGGACAATGCAGGGAACCCAGAGTATTTCATATGGACGCGATTTGTGTGTTAATTCGTCAATGTGAGGGAGCGAGGGATGCAGTAAAGGAGGAATAATGCATCGGAAAAGAGATACTCGGAACCCCAAAGAAAATCATATTGTTTCCATAGAAACGTATCTCGATTTAGAAGGACAATGCAGGGAATCCAGAGTATTTCATACGGACGCAAATTGTGTGTTAATTCGTCAATGTGAGGGAGCGAGGGATGCAGTAAAGGAGCAATAATGCATCGGAAAAGAGATACTCGGAACCCCAAAGAAAATCCTCTCGTTTCCGTAGAAACGTATCTCGATTTAGAAGGACAATGCAGCGAATCCAGAGTATTTCATATGGACGCAAATTGTGTGTTAATTCGTCAATGTGAGGGAGCGAGGGATGCAGTGAAGGAGGAATAATGCATCGGAAAAGAGATACTCGGAACCCCAAAGAAATTCCTATCGTTTCCGTAGAAACGTAACTCGATTTACAAGGACAATGAAGGGAATACAGAGTACTTCATATGGACGCAAATTGTGTGTTAATTCGTCAATGTGAGGGAGCGAGGGATGCAGTAAAGGAGGAATAATGCATCGGAAAAGAGATACTCGGAACCCCAAAGAAAATCCTATCGTTTCCATAGAAACGTATCTCGATTTAGAAGGACAATGCAGGGAATCCAGAGTATTTCATATGGACGCAAATTGTGTGTTAATTCGTCAATGTGAGGGAGCGAGGGATGCAGTAAAGGAGGAATAATGCATCGGAAAAGAGATACTCGGAACCCCAAAGAAAATCCTATCGTTTCCGTAGAAACGAATCCCGATTTAGAAGGACAATGCAGGGAATCCAGAGAATTTCATATGGACGCAAATTGTGTGTTAATTTGTCAATGTGAGGGAGCGAGGTATGCAGTAAAGGAGGAATAATGCATCAGAAAAGAGATACTCGGAACCCCAAAGAAAATCCTATCGTTTCCGTTGAAACATATCTCCATTTAGAAGGACAATGCAGTGAATCCAGAGTATTTCATATGGGCGCAAATTGTGTGTTAATTGATCAATGTGAGGGAGCGAGGGATGCAGTAAAGGAGGAATAATGTATCGGAAAAGAGATACTTGGAACCCCAAAGAAAATCCTATTGTTTCCGTAGAAACGTATCTCGATTTAGAAGGACAATGCAGGGAATCCAGAGTATTTCATATGGACGCAAATTGTGTGTTAATTCGTCAATGTGAGGGAGCGAGGGATGCAGTAAAGGAGGAATAATGCATCGAAAAAGAGATACTCGGAACCCCAAAGAAAATCATAACGTTTCTGTAGAAACGTATCTCGATTTAGAAGGACAATGCAGGGAATCCTGAGTATTTCATATGGACGCAAATTGTGTGTTAATTCATCAATGTGAGGGAGCGAGGGATGCAGTGAAGGAGGAATAATGCATCGGAAAAGAGATACTCGGAACCCCAAAGAAAATACTATCGTTTCCGTAGAAACGAATCCCGATTTAGAAGGCCAATGCAGGGAACCCAGAGTATTTCATATGGACGCAATTTGTGTGTTAATTCTTCAATGTGAGGGAGCGAGGGATGCAGTAAAGGAGGAATAATTCATCGGAAAGGAGATACTCGGAACCCCAAAGATAATCCTCTCGTTTCCGTAGAAACGTATCTCGATTTAGAAGGACAATGCAGGGAATCCAGAGTATTTCATATGGACGCAAATTGTGTGTTAATTCGTCAATGTGAGGGAGCGAGGGATGCAGTGAAGGAGGAATAATGCATCGGAAAAGAGATACTCGAAACCCCAACGAAAATCCTATCGTTTCCGTAGAAACGTATCTCGAATTAGAAGGACAATGCAGGGAATCCAGAGTATTTCATATGGACGCAAATTGTGTGTTAATTCGTCAATGTGAGGGAGCGAGGGATGCAGTAAAGGAGGAATAATGCATCGGAAAAGAGATACTCGGAACCCCAAAGAAAATCCTATCGTTTCCGTAGAAACGTATCTCGATTTAGAAGGACAATGCAGGGAATCCAGAGTATTTCATATGGACGCAAATTGTGTGTTAATTCGTCAATCTGAGGGAGCGAGGGATGCAGTAAAGGAGCAATAATGCATCGGAAAAGAGATACTCGGAACCATAAAGAAAATCCTATCGTTTCCGTAGAAACGTATCTCGATTTAGAAGGACAATGCAGGGAATCCAGAGTATTTAATATGGACGCAAATTGTGTGTTAATTCGTCAATGTGAGGGAGCGAGGGATGCAGTAAAGGAGGAATAATGCACCGGAAAAGAGATACTCGGAACCCCAAAGAAAATCCCCTCGTTTCCGTAGAAACGTATCTCGATTTAGAAGGACAATGCAGGGAATCCGGAGTATTTCATATGGACGCAAATTGTGTGTTAATTCGTCAATGTGAGGGAGCGAGGGATGCAGTAAAAAAGGAATAATGCTTCGGAAAAGAGATACTCGGAACCCCAAAGAAAATCCTATCGTTTCCATAGAAACGTATCTCGATTTAGAAGGACAATGCAGGGAATCCAGAGTATTTCATATGGACGCAAATTGTGTGTTAATTCGTCAATGTGAGGGAGCGAGGGATGCAGTAAAGGAGGAATAATGCATCGGAAAAGAGATACTCGGAACCCCAAAGAAAATCCTATCGTTTCCGTAGAAACGAATCCCGATTTAGAAGGACAATGCAGGGAATCCAGAGAATTTCATATGGACGCAAATTGTGTGTTAATTTGTCAATGTGAGGGAGCGAGGTATGCAGTAAAGGAGGAATAATGCATCAGAAAAGAGATACTCGGAACCCCAAAGAAAATCCTATCGTTTCCGTTGAAACATATCTCCATTTAGAAGGACAATGCAGTGAATCCAGAGTATTTCATATGGGCGCAAATTGTGTGTTAATTGATCAATGTGAGGGAGCGAGGGATGCAGTAAAGGAGGAATAATGTATCGGAAAAGAGATACTTGGAACCCCAAAGAAAATCCTATTGTTTCCGTAGAAACGTATCTCGATTTAGAAGGACAATGCAGGGAATCCAGAGTATTTCATATGGACGCAAATTGTGTGTTAATTCGTCAATGTGAGGGAGCGAGGGATGCAGTAAAGGAGGAATAATGCATCGAAAAAGAGATACTCGGAACCCCAAAGAAAATCATAACGTTTCTGTAGAAACGTATCTCGATTTAGAAGGACAATGCAGGGAATCCTGAGTATTTCATATGGACGCAAATTGTGTGTTAATTCATCAATGTGAGGGAGCGAGGGATGCAGTGAAGGAGGAATAATGCATCGGAAAAGAGATACTCGGAACCCCAAAGAAAATACTATCGTTTCCGTAGAAACGAATCCCGATTTAGAAGGCCAATGCAGGGAACCCAGAGTATTTCATATGGACGCAATTTGTGTGTTAATTCTTCAATGTGAGGGAGCGAGGGATGCAGTAAAGGAGGAATAATTCATCGGAAAGGAGATACTCGGAACCCCAAAGATAATCCTCTCGTTTCCGTAGAAACGTATCTCGATTTAGAAGGACAATGCAGGGAATCCAGAGTATTTCATATGGACGCAAATTGTGTGTTAATTCGTCAATGTGAGGGAGCGAGGGATGCAGTGAAGGAGGAATAATGCATCGGAAAAGAGATACTCGAAACCCCAACGAAAATCCTATCGTTTCCGTAGAAACGTATCTCGATTTAGAAGGACAATGCAGGGAATCCAGAGTATTTCATATGGACGCAAATTGTGTGTTAATTCGTCAATGTGAGGGAGCGAGGGATGCAGTAAAGGAGGAATAATGCATCGGAAAAGAGATACTCGGAACCCCCAAGGAAATCCTATCGTTTCCGTAGAAACGTATCTCGATTTAGAAGGACAATGCAGGGAATCCAGAGTATTTCATATGGACGCAAATTGTGTGTTAATTCGTCAATCTGAGGGAGCGAGGGATGCAGTAAAGGAGCAATAATGCATCGGAAAAGAGATACTCGGAACCATAAAGAAAATCCTATCGTTTCCGTAGAAACGTATCTCGATTTAGAAGGACAATGCAGGGAATCCAGAGTATTTAATATGGACGCAAATTGTGTGTTAATTCGTCAATGTGAGGGAGCGAGGGATGCAGTAAAGGAGGAATAATGCACCGGAAAAGAGATACTCGGAACCCCAAAGAAAATCCCCTCGTTTCCGTAGAAACGTATCTCGATTTAGAAGGACAATGCAGGGAATCCGGAGTATTTCATATGGACGCAAATTGTGTGTTAATTCGTCAATGTGAGGGAGCGAGGGATGCAGTAAAAAAGGAATAATGCTTCGGAAAAGAGATACTCGGAACCCCAAAGAAAATCCTATCGTTTCCGTAGAAACGAATCCCGATTTAGAAGGACAATGCAGGGAACCCAGAGTATTTCATATGGACGCAATTTGTGTGTTAATTCGTCAATGTGAGGGAGCGAGGGATGCAGTAAAGGAGGAATAATGCATCGGAAAAGAGATACTCGGAACCCCAAAGAAAATCATATCGTTTCCATAGAAACGTA
The DNA here is from genome assembly GCF_023898315.1 of Schistocerca nitens. Lineage (NCBI taxonomy): Eukaryota > Metazoa > Arthropoda > Insecta > Orthoptera > Acrididae > Schistocerca > Schistocerca nitens. The sequence goes on along the minus strand of NC_064615.1, from coordinate 1,132,578,693 downwards.
TCTCGATTTAGAAGGACAATGCAGGGAATCCAGAGTATTTCATGTGGACGCAAATTGTGTGTTAATTCGTCAATGTGAGGGAGCGAGGGATGCAGTGAAGGAGGAATAATGCATCGGAAAAGAGATACTCGGAACCCCAAAGAAATTCCTATCGTTTCCGTAGAAACGTAACTCGATTTACAAGGACAATGAAGGGAATACAGAGTACTTCATATGGACGCAAATTGTGTGTTAATTCGTCAATGTGAGGGAGCGAGGGATGCAGTAAAGGAGGAATAATGCATCGGAAAAGAGATACTCGGAACATCAAAGAAAATCCTATCGTTTCCATAGAAACGTATCTCGATTTAGAAGGACAATGCAGGGAATCCAGAGTATTTCATATGGACGCAAATTGTGTGTTAATTCGTCAATGTGAGGGAGCGAGGGATGCAGTAAAGGAGGAATAATGCATCGGAAAAGAGATACTCGGAACCCCAAAGAAAATCCTATCGTTTCCGTAGAAACGTATCTCGATTTAGAAGGACAATGCAGGGAATCCAGAGTATTTCATATGGACGCAAATTGTGTGTTAATTCGTCAATGTGAGGGAGCGAGGGATGCAGTAAAGGAGGAATAATGCATCGGAAAAGAGATACTCGGAACCCCAAAGAAAATCCTATCATTACCGTAGAAACGTATCTCGATTTAGAAGTACAATGCAGGGAATCCGGAGTATTTCATGTGGACGCAAATTGTGTGTTAATTCGTCAATGTGAGGGAGCGAGGGATGCAGTAAAATAGGAATAATGCATCGGAAAAGAGATACTCGGAACCCCAAAGAAAATCCTATCGTTTCCGTAGAAACGAATCCCGATTTAGAAGGACAATGCAGGGAACCCAGAGTATTTCATATGGACGCGATTTGTGTGTTAATTCGTCAATGTGAGGGAGCGAGGGATGCAGTAAAGGAGGAATAATGCATCGGAAAAGAGATACTCGGAACCCCAAAGAAAATCATATCGTTTCCATAGAAACGTATCTCGATTTAGAAGGACAATGCAGGGAATCCAGAGTATTTCATACGGACGCAAATTGTGTGTTAATTCGTCAATGTGAGGGAGCGAGGGATGCAGTAAAGGAGCAATAATGCATCGGAAAAGAGATACTCGGACCCCCAAAGAAAATCCTCTCGTTTCCGTAGAAACGTATCTCGATTTAGAAGGACAATGCAGGGAATCCAGAGTATTTCATATGGACGCAAATTGTGTGTTAATTCGTCAATGTGAGGGAGCGAGGGATGCAGTGAAGGAGGAATAATGCATCGGAAAAGAGATACTCGGAACCCCAAAGAAATTCCTATCGTTTCCGTAGAAACGTAACTCGATTTACAAGGACAATGAAGGGAATACAGAGTACTTCATATGGACGCAAATTGTGTGTTAATTCGTCAATGTGAGGGAGCGAGGGATGCAGTAAAGGAGGAATAATGCATCGGAAAAGAGATACTCGGAACCCCAAAGAAAATCCTATCGTTTCCATAGAAACGTATCTCGATTTAGAAGGACAATGCAGGGAATCCAGAGTATTTCATATGGACGCAAATTGTGTGTTAATTCGTCAATGTGAGGGAGCGAGGGATGCAGTAAAGGAGGAATAATGCATCGGAAAAGAGATACTCGGAACCCCAAAGAAAATCCTATCGTTTCCGTAGAAACGAATCCCGATTTAGAAGGACAATGCAGGGAATCCAGAGAATTTCATATGGACGCAAATTGTGTGTTAATTTGTCAATGTGAGGGAGCGAGGTATGCAGTAAAGGAGGAATAATGCATCAGAAAAGAGATACTCGGAACCCCAAAGAAAATCCTATCGTTTCCGTTGAAACATATCTCGATTTAGAAGGACAATGCAGTGAATCCAGAGTATTTCATATGGGCGCAAATTGTGTGTTAATTGATCAATGTGAGGGAGCGAGGGATGCAGTAAAGGAGGAATAATGTATCGGAAAAGAGATACTTGGAACCCCAAAGAAAATCCTATTGTTTCCGTAGAAACGTATCTCGATTTAGAAGGACAATGCAGGGAATCCAGAGTATTTCATATGGACGCAAATTGTGTGTTAATTCGTCTATGTGAGGGAGCGAGGGATGCAGTAAAGGAGGAATAATGCATCGAAAAAGAGATACTCGGAACCCCAAAGAAAATCCTAACGTTTCCGTAGAAACGTATCTCGATTTAGAAGGACAATGCAGGGAATCCTGAGTATTTCATATGGACGCAAATTGTGTGTTAATTCATCAATGTGAGGGAGCGAGGGATGCAGTAAAGGAGGAATAATGCATCGGAAAAGAAATACTCGGAACCCCAAAGAAAATACTATCGTTTCCGTAGAAACGAATCCCGATTTAGAAGGCCAATGCAGGGAACCCAGAGTATTTCATATGGACGCAATTTGTGTGTTAATTCTTCAATGTGAGGGAGCGAGGGATGCAGTAAAGGAGGAATAATTCATCGGAAAGGAGATACTCGGAACCCCAAAGAAAATCCTCTCGTTTCCGTAGAAACGTATCTCGATTTAGAAGGACAATGCAGGGAATCCAGAGTATTTCATATGGACGCAAATTGTGTGTTAATTCGTCAATGTGAGGGAGCGAGGGATGCAGTAAAGGAGGAATAATGCATCGGAAAAGAGATACTCGGAACCCCAAAGAAAATCCTATCGTTTCCGTAGAAACGTATCTCGATTTAGAAGGACAATGCAGGGAATCCAGAGTATTTCATATGGACGCAAATTGTGTGTTAATTCGTCAATGTGAGGGAGCGAGGGATGCAGTAAAGGAGGAATAATGCATCGGAAAAGAGATACTCGGAACCCCAAAGAAAATCCTATCGTTTCCGTAGAAACGTATCTCGATTTAGAAGGACAATGCAGGGAATCCAGAGTATTTCATATGGACGCAAATTGTGTGTTAATTCGTCAATGTGAGGGAGCGAGGGATGCAGTAAAGGAGGAATAATGCATCGGAAAAGAGATACTCGGAACCCCAAAGAAAATCCTATCGTTTCCGTAGAAACGTATCTCGATTTAGAAGGACAATGCAGGGAATCCAGAGTATTTCATATGGACGCAAATTGTGTGTTAATTCGTCAATGTGAGGGAGCGAGGGATGCAGTAAAGGAGCAATAATGCATCGGAAAAGAGATACTCGGAACCATAAAGAAAATCCTATCGTTTCCGTAGAAACGTATCTCGATTTAGAAGGACAATGCAGGGAATCCAGAGTATTTAAAATGGACGCAAATTGTGTGTTAATTCGTCAATGTGAGGGAGCGAGGGATGCAGTAAAGGAGGAATAATGCACCGGAAAAGAGATACTCGGAACCCCAAAGAAAATCCCCTCGTTTCCGTAGAAACGTATCTCGATTTAGAAGTACAATGCAGGGAATCCGGAGTATTTCATATGGACGCAAATTGTGTGTTAATTCGTCAATGTGAGGGAGCGAGGGATGCAGTAAAAAAGGAATAATGCTTCGGAAAAGAGATACTCGGAACCCCAAAGAAAATCCTATCGTTTCCGTAGAAACGAATCCCGATTTAGAAGGACAATGCAGGGAACCCAGAGTATTTCATATGGACGCAATTTGTGTGTTAATTCGTCAATGTGAGGGAGCGAGGGATGCAGTAAAGGAGGAATAATGCATCGGAAAAGAGATACTCGGAACCCCAAAGAAAATCATATCGTTTCCATAGAAACGTATCTCGATTTAGAAGGACAATGCAGGGAATCCAGAGTATTTCATATGGACGCAAATTGTGTGTTAATTCGTCAATGTGAGGGAGCGAGGGATGCAGTAAAGGAGCAATAATGCATCGGAAAAGAGATACTCGGAACCCCAAAGAAAATCATATTGTTTCCATAGAAACGTATCTCGATTTAGAAGGACAATGCAGGGAATCCAGAGTATTTCATATGGACGCAAATTGTGTGTTAATTCGTCAATGTGAGGGAGCGAGGGATGCAGTAAAGGAGGAATAATGCATCGGAAGAGAGATACTCGGAACCCCAAAGAAAATCCTGTCGTTTCCGTAGAAACGAATCCCGATTTAGAAGGACAATGCAGGGAATCCAGAGTATTTCATATGGACGCAAATTGTGTGTTAATTCGTCAATGTGAGGGAGCGAGGGATGCAGTAAAGGAGGAATAATGCATCGGAAAAGAGATACTCGGAACCCCAAAGAAAATCCAATCGTTTCCGTAGAAACGTATCTCGATCTAGAAGGACAATCCCGGGAATCCAGAGTATTTCATATGGACGCAAATTGTGTGTTAATTCGTCAATGTGAGGGAGCGAGGGATGCAGTAAAGGAGGAATAATGCATCGGAAAAGAGATACTCGGAACTCCAAAGAAAATCCTATCGTTTCCGTAGAAACGTATCTCGATTTAGGAGGACATTGCAGGGAATCCAGAGTATTTCATATGGACGCAAATTGTGTGTTAATTCGTCAATGTGAGGGAGCGAGGAATGCAGTAAAGGCGGAATAATGCATCGGAAAAGAGATACTCTTAACCCCAAAGAAAATCCTATCTTATCCGTAGAAACGTATCTCGATTTAGAAGGACAATTCAGGGAATCCAGAGTATTTCATATGGACGCAAATTGTGTGTTAATTCGTCAATGTGAGGGAGCGAGGGATGCAGTAAAGGAGGAATAATGTATCGGAAAAGAGATACTTGGAACCCCAAAGAAAATCCTATGGTTTCCGTAGAAACGTATCTCGATTTAGAAGGACAATGCAGGGAATCCAGAGTATTTCATATGGACGCAAATTGTGTGTTAATTCGTCAATGTGAGGGAGCGAGGGATGCAGTAAAGGAGGAATAATGCATCGGAAAAGAGATACTCGGAACCCCAAAGAAAGTCCTATCATTACCGTAGAAACGTATCTCGATTTAGAAGTACAATGCAGGGAATCCGGAGTATTTCATATGGACGCAAATTGTGTGTTAATTCGTCAATGTGAGGGAGCGAGGGATGCAGTAAAGGAGGAATAATGCATCGGAAAAGAGATACTCGGAACCCCAAAGAAAATCCTCTCGTTTCCGTAGAAACGAATCCCGATTTAGAAGGACAATGCAGGGAACCCAGAGTATTTCATATGGACGCGATTTGTGTGTTAATTCGTCAATGTGAGGGAGCGAGGGATGCAGTAAAGGAGGAATAATGCATCGGAAAAGAGATACTCGGAACCCCAAAGAAAATCATATCGTTTCCATAGAAACGTATCTCGATTTAGAAGGACAATGCAAGGAATCCAGAGTATTTCATACGGACGCAAATTGTGTGTTAATTCGTCAATGTGAGGGAGCGAGTGATGCAGTAAAGGAGCAATAATGCATCGGAAAAGAGATTCTCGGAACCCCAAAGAAAATCATATTGTTTCCATAGAAACGTATCTCGATTTAGAAGGACAATGCAGGGAATCCAGAGTATTTCATATGGACGCAAATTGTGTGTTAATTCGTCAATGTGAGGGAGCGAGGGATGCAGTAAAGGAGGAATAATGCATCGGAAGAGAGATACTCGGAACCCCAAAGAAAATCCTATCGTTTCCATAGAAACGTATCTCGATTTAGAAGGACAATGCAGGGAATCCAGAGTATTTCATATGGACGCAAATTGTGTGTTAATTCGTCAATGTGAGGGAGCGAGGGATGCAGTAAAGGAGGAATAATGCATCGGAAAAGAGATACTCGGAACCCCAAAGAAAATCCTCTCGTTTCCGTAGAGACGTATCTCGATTTACAAGGACAATGCAGGGAATCCAGAGTATTTCATATGGACGCAAATTGTGTGTTAATTCGTCAATGTGAGGGAGCGAGGGATGCAGTGAAGGAGGAATAATGCATCGGAAAAGAGATACTCGGAACCCCAAAGAAATTCCTATCGTTTCCGTAGAAACGTATCTCGATTTAGAAGGACAATGCAGGGAATCCAGAGTATTTCATATGGACGCAAATTGTGTGTTAATTCGTCAATGTGAGGGAGCGAGGGATGCAGTAAAGGAGCAATAATGCATCGGAAAAGAGATACTCGGAACCATAAAGAAAATCCTATCGTTTCCGTAGAAACGTATCTCGATTTAGAAGGACAATGCAGGGAATCCAGAGTATTTAAAATGGACGCAAATTGTGTGTTAATTCGTCAATGTGAGGGAGCGAGGGATGCAGTAAAGGAGGAATAATGCACCGGAAAAGAGATACTCGGAACCCCAAAGAAAATCCCCTCGTTTCCGTAGAAACGTATCTCGATTTAGAAGTACAATGCAGGGAATCCGGAGTATTTCATATGGACGCAAATTGTGTGTTAATTCGTCAATGTGAGGGAGCGAGGGATGCAGTAAAAAAGGAATAATGCTTCGGAAAAGAGATACTCGGAACCCCAAAGAAAATCCTATCGTTTCCGTAGAAACGAATCCCGATTTAGAAGGACAATGCAGGGAACCCAGAGTATTTCATATGGACGCAATTTGTGTGTTAATTCGTCAATGTGAGGGAGCGAGGGATGCAGTAAAGGAGGAATAATGCATCGGAAAAGAGATACTCGGAACCCCAAAGAAAATCATATCGTTTCCATAGAAACGTATCTCGATTTAGAAGGACAATGCAGGGAATCCAGAGTATTTCATATGGACGCAAATTGTGTGTTAATTCGTCAATGTGAGGGAGCGAGGGATGCAGTAAAGGAGCAATAATGCATCGGAAAAGAGATACTCGGAACCCCAAAGAAAATCATATTGTTTCCATAGAAACGTATCTCGATTTAGAAGGACAATGCAGGGAATCCAGAGTATTTCATATGGACGCAAATTGTGTGTTAATTCGTCAATGTGAGGGAGCGAGGGATGCAGTAAAGGAGGAATAATGCATCGGAAGAGAGATACTCGGAACCCCAAAGAAAATCCTGTCGTTTCCGTAGAAACGAATCCCGATTTAGAAGGACAATGCAGGGAATCCAGAGTATTTCATATGGACGCAAATTGTGTGTTAATTCGTCAATGTGAGGGAGCGAGGGATGCAGTAAAGGAGGAATAATGCATCGGAAAAGAGATACTCGGAACCCCAAAGAAAATCCAATCGTTTCCGTAGAAACGTATCTCGATCTAGAAGGACAATCCCGGGAATCCAGAGTATTTCATATGGACGCAAATTGTGTGTTAATTCGTCAATGTGAGGGAGCGAGGGATGCAGTAAAGGAGGAATAATGCATCGGAAAAGAGATACTCGGAACTCCAAAGAAAATCCTATCGTTTCCGTAGAAACGTATCTCGATTTAGAAGGACATTGCAGGGAATCCAGAGTATTTCATATGGACGCAAATTGTGTGTTAATTCGTCAATGTGAGGGAGCGAGGAATGCAGTAAAGGCGGAATAATGCATCGGAAAAGAGATACTCTTAACCCCAAAGAAAATCCTATCTTATCCGTAGAAACGTATCTCGATTTAGAAGGACAATTCAGGGAATCCAGAGTATTTCATATGGACGCAAATTGTGTGTTAATTCGTCAATGTGAGGGAGCGAGGGATGCAGTAAAGGAGGAATAATGTATCGGAAAAGAGATACTTGGAACCCCAAAGAAAATCCTATGGTTTCCGTAGAAACGTATCTCGATTTAGAAGGACAATGCAGGGAATCCAGAGTATTTCATATGGACGCAAATTGTGTGTTAATTCGTCAATGTGAGGGAGCGAGGGATGCAGTAAAGGAGGAATAATGCATCGGAAAAGAGATACTCGGAACCCCAAAGAAAGTCCTATCATTACCGTAGAAACGTATCTCGATTTAGAAGTACAATGCAGGGAATCCGGAGTATTTCATATGGACGCAAATTGTGTGTTAATTCGTCAATGTGAGGGAGCGAGGGATGCAGTAAAGGAGGAATAATGCATCGGAAAAGAGATACTCGGAACCCCAAAGAAAATCCTCTCGTTTCCGTAGAAACGAATCCCGATTTAGAAGGACAATGCAGGGAACCCAGAGTATTTCATATGGACGCGATTTGTGTGTTAATTCGTCAATGTGAGGGAGCGAGGGATGCAGTAAAGGAGGAATAATGCATCGGAAAAGAGATACTCGGAACCCCAAAGAAAATCATATCGTTTCCATAGAAACGTATCTCGATTTAGAAGGACAATGCAAGGAATCCAGAGTATTTCATACGGACGCAAATTGTGTGTTAATTCGTCAATGTGAGGGAGCGAGTGATGCAGTAAAGGAGCAATAATGCATCGGAAAAGAGATTCTCGGAACCCCAAAGAAAATCATATTGTTTCCATAGAAACGTATCTCGATTTAGAAGGACAATGCAGGGAATCCAGAGTATTTCATATGGACGCAAATTGTGTGTTAATTCGTCAATGTGAGGGAGCGAGGGATGCAGTAAAGGAGGAATAATGCATCGGAAGAGAGATACTCGGAACCCCAAAGAAAATCCTATCGTTTCCATAGAAACGTATCTCGATTTAGAAGGACAATGCAGGGAATCCAGAGTATTTCATATGGACGCAAATTGTGTGTTAATTCGTCAATGTGAGGGAGCGAGGGATGCAGTAAAGGAGGAATAATGCATCGGAAAAGAGATACTCGGAACCCCAAAGAAAATCCTCTCGTTTCCGTAGAGACGTATCTCGATTTACAAGGACAATGCAGGGAATCCAGAGTATTTCATATGGACGCAAATTGTGTGTTAATTCGTCAATGTGAGGGAGCGAGGGATGCAGTGAAGGAGGAATAATGCATCGGAAAAGAGATACTCGGAACCCCAAAGAAATTCCTATCGTTTCCGTAGAAACGTAACTCGATTTACAAGGACAATGAAGGGAATACAGAGTACTTCATATGGACGCAAATTGTGTGTTAATTCGTCAATGTGAGGGAGCGAGGGATGCAGTAAAGGAGGAATAATGCATCGGAAAATTGATACTCGGAACCCCAAAGAAAATCCTATCGTTTCTATAGAAACGTATCTCGATTTAGAAGGACAATGCAGGGAATCCAGAGTATTTCATATGGACGCAAATTGTGTGTTAATTCGTCAATGTGAGGGAGCGAGGGATGCAGTAAAGGAGGAATAATGCATCGGAAAAGAGATACTCGGAACCCCAAAGAAAATCCTATCGTTTCCGTAGAAACGAATCCCGATTTAGAAGGACAATGCAGGGAATCCAGAGAATTTCATATGGACGCAAATTGTGTGTCAATTTGTCAATGTGAGGGAGCGAGGTATGCAGTAAAGGAGGAATAATGCATCAGAAAAGAGATACTCGGAACCCCAAAGAAAATCCTATCGTTTCCGTTGAAACATATCTCGATTTAGAAGGACAATGCAGTGAATCCAGAGTATTTCATATGGGCGCAAATTGTGTGTTAATTCGTCAATGTGAGGGAGCGAGGGATGCAGTAAAGGAGGAATAATGTATCGGAAAAGAGATACTTGGAACCCCAAAGAAAATCCTATTGTTTCCGTAGAAACGTATCTCGATTTAGAAGGACAATGCAGGGAATCCAGAGTATTTCATATGGACGCAAATTGTGTGTTAATTCGTCAATGTGAGGGAGCGAGGGATGCAGTAAAGGAGGAATAATGCATCGAAAAAGAGATACTCGGAACCCCAAAGAAAATCCTAACGTTTCCGTAGAAACGTATCTCGATTTAGAAGGACAATGCAGGGAATCCTGAGTATTTCATATGGACGCAAATTGTGTGTTAATTCATCAATGTGAGGGAGCGAGGGATGCAGTAAAGGAGGAATAATGCATCGGAAAAGAGATACTCGGAACCCCAAAGAAAATACTATCGTTTCCGTAGAAACGAATCCCGATTTAGAAGGCCAATGCAGGGAACCCAGAGTATTTCATATGGACGCAATTTGTGTGTTAATTCTTCAATGTGAGGGAGCGAGGGATGCAGTAAAGGAGGAATAATTCATCGGAAAGGAGATACTCGGAACCCCAAAGAAAATCCTCTCGTTTCCGTACAAACGTATCTCGATTTAGAAGGACAATGCAGGGAATCCAGAGTATTTCATATGGACGCAAATTGTGTGTTAATTCGTCAATGTGAGGGAGCGAGGGATGCAGTGAAGGAGGAATAATGCATCGGAAAAGAGATACTCGGAACCCCAAAGAAAATCCTATTGTTTCCGTAGAAACGTATCTCGATTTAGAAGGACAATGCAGGGAATCCAGAGTATTTCATATGGACGCAAATTGTGTGTTAATTCGTCAATGTGAGGGAGCGAGGGATGCAGTAAAGGAGGAATAATGCATCGGAAAAGAGATACTCGGAACCCCAAAGAAAATCCTATCGTTTCCGTAGAAACGTATCTCGATTTAGAAGGACAATGCAGGGAATCCAGAGTATTTCATATGGACGCAAATTGTGTGTTAATTCGTCAATGTGAGGGAGCGAGGGATGCAGTAAAGGAGCAATAATGCATCGGAAAAGAGATACTCGGAACCATAAAGAAAATCCTATCGTTTCCGTAGAAACGTATCTCGATTTAGAAGGACAATGCAGGGAATCCAGAGTATTTAATATGGACGCAAATTGTGTGTTAATTCGTCAATGTGAGGGAGCGAGGGATGCAGTAAAGGAGGAATAATGCATCGGAAAAGAGATACTCGGAACCCCAAAGAAAATCCCCTCGTTTCCGTAGAAACGTATCTCGATTTAGAAGTACAATGCAGGGAATCCGGAGTATTTCATATGGACGCAAATTGTGTGTTAATTCGTCAATGTGAGGGAGCGAGGGATGCAGTAAAAAAGGAATAATGCTTCGGAAAAGAGATACTCGGAACCCCAAAGAAAATCCTATCGTTTCCGTAGAAACGAATCCCGATTTAGAAGGACAATGCAGGGAACCCAGAGTATTTCATATGGACGCAATTTGTGTGTTAATTCGTCAATGTGAGGGAGCGAGGGATGCAGTAAAGGAGGAATAATGCATCGGAAAAGAGATACTCGGAACCCCAAAGAAAATCATATCGTTTCCATAGAAACGTATCTCGATTTAGAAGGACAATGCAGGGAATCCAGAGTATTTCATATGGACGCAAATTGTGTGTTAATTCGTCAATGTGAGGGAGCGAGGGATGCAGTAAAGGAGCAATAATGCATCGGAAAAGAGATACTCGGAACCCCAAAGAAAATCATATTGTTTCCATAGAAACGTATCTCGATTTAGAAGGACAATGCAGGGAATCCAGAGTATTTCATATGGACGCAAATTGTGTGTTAATTCGTCAATGTGAGGGAGCGAGGGATGCAGTAAAGGAGGAATAATGCATCGGAAGAGAGATACTCGGAACCCCAAAGAAAATCCTGTCGTTTCCGTAGAAACGAATCCCGATTTAGAAGGACAATGCAGGGAATCCAGAGTATTTCATATGGACGCAAATTGTGTGTTAATTCGTCAATGTGAGGGAGCGAGGGATGCAGTAAAGGAGCAATAATGCATCGGAAAAGAGATACTCGGAACCCCAAAGAAAATCCAATCGTTTCCGTAGAAACGTATCTCGATCTAGAAGGACAATCCCGGGAATCCTGAGTATTTCATATGGACGCAAATTGTGTGTTAATTCGTCAATGTGAGGGAGCGAGGGATGCAGTAAAGGAGGAATAATGCATCGGAAAAGAGATACTCGGAACTCCAAAGAAAATCCTATCGTTTCCGTAGAAACGTATCTCGATTTAGGAGGACAATGCAGGGAATCCAGAGTATTTCATATGGACGCAAATTGTGTGTTAATTCGTCAATGTGAGGGAGCGAGGAATGCAGTAAAGGCGGAATAATGCATCGGAAAAGAGATACTCTTAACCCCAAAGAAAATCCTATCTTATCCGTAGAAACGTATCTCGATTTAGAAGGACAATTCAGGGAATCCAGAGTATTTCATATGGACGCAAATTGTGTGTTAATTCGTCAATGTGAGGGAGCGAGGGATGCAGTAAAGGAGGAATAATGTATCGGAAAAGAGATACTTGGAACCCCAAAGAAAATCCTATGGTTTCCGTAGAAACGTATCTCGATTTAGAAGGACAATGCAGGGAATCCAGAGTATTTCATATGGACGCAAATTGTGTGTTAATTCGTCAATGTGAGGGAGCGAGGGATGCAGTAAAGGAGGAATAATGCATCGGAAAAGAGATACTCGGAACCCCAAAGAAAATCCTATCATTACCGTAGAAACGTATCTCGATTTAGAAGTACAATGCAGGGAATCCGGAGTATTTCATATGGACGCAAATTGTGTGTTAATTCGTCAATGTGAGGGAGCGAGGGATGCAGTAAAGGAGGAATAATGCATCGGAAAAGAGATACTCGGAACCCCAAAGAAAATCCTATCGTTTCCATAGAAACGTATCTCGATTTAGAAGGACAATGCAGGGAATCCAGAGTATTTCATATGGACGCAAATTGTGTGTTAATTCGTCAATGTGAGGGAGCGAGGGATGCAGTAAAGGAGGAATAATGCATCGGAAAAGAGATACTCGGAACCCCAAAGAAAATCCTATCGTTTCCGTAGAAACGAATCCCGATTTAGAAGGACAATGCAGGGAATCCAGAGAATTTCATATGGACGCAAATTGTGTGTCAATTTGTCAATGTGAGGGAGCGAGGTATGCAGTAAAGGAGGAATAATGCATCAGAAAAGAGATACTCGGAACCCCAAAGAAAATCCTATCGTTTCCGTTGAAACATATCTCGATTTAGAAAGACAATGCAGTGAATCCAGAGTATTTCATATGGGCGCAAATTGTGTGTTAATTGATCAATGTGAGGGAGCGAGGGATGCAGTAAAGGAGGAATAATGTATCGGAAAAGAGATACTTGGAACCCCAAAGAAAATCCTATTGTTTCCGTAGAAACGTATCTCGATTTAGAAGGACAATGCAGGGAATCCAGAGTATTTCATATGGACGCAAATTGTGTGTTAATTCGTCAATGTGAGGGAGCGAGGGATGCAGTAAAGGAGGAATAATGCATCGAAAAAGAGATACTCGGAACCCCAAAGAAAATCCTAACGTTTCCGTAGAAACGTATCTCGATTTAGAAGGACAATGCAGGGAATCCTGAGTATTTCATATGGACGCAAATTGTGTGTTAATTCATCAATGTGAGGGAGCGAGGGATGCAGTAAAGGAGGAATAATGCATCGGAAAAGAGATACTCGGAACCCCAAAGAAAATACTATCGTTTCCGTAGAAACGAATCCCGATTTAGAAGGCCAATGCAGGGAACCCAGAGTATTTCATATGGACGCAATTTGTGTGTTAATTCTTCAATGTGAGGGAGCGAGGGATGCAGTAAAGGAGGAATAATTCATCGGAAAGGAGATACTCGGAACCCCAAAGAAAATCCTCTCGTTTCCGTAGAAACGTATCTCGATTTAGAAGGACAATGCAGGGAATCCAGAGTATTTCATATGGACGCAAATTGTGTGTTAATTCGTCAATGTGAGGGAGCGAGGGATGCAGTGAAGGAGGAATAATGCATCGGAAAAGAGATACTCGGAACCCCAAAGAAAATCCTATCGTTTCCGTAGAAACGTATCTCGATTTAGAAGGACAATGCAGGGAATCCAGAGTATTTCATATGGACGCAAATTGTGTGTTAATTCGTCAATGTGAGGGAGCGAGGGATGCAGTAAAGGAGGAATAATGCATCGGAAAAGAGATACTCGGAACCCCAAAGAAAATCCTATCGTTTCCGTAGAAACGTATCTCGATTTAGAAGGACAATGCAGGGAATCCAGAGTATTTCATATGGACGCAAATTGTGTGTTAATTCGTCAATCTGAGGGAGCGAGGGATGCAGTAAAGGAGCAATAATGCATCGGAAAAGAGATACTCGGAACCATAAAGAAAATCCTATCGTTTCCGTAGAAACGTATCTCGATTTAGAAGGACAATGCAGGGAATCCAGAGTATTTAATATGGACGCAAATTGTGTGTTAATTCGTCAATGTGAGGGAGCGAGGGATGCAGTAAAGGAGGAATAATGCATCGGAAAAGAGATACTCGGAACCCCAAAGAAAATCCCCTCGTTTCCGTAGAAACGTATCTCGATTTAGAAGTACAATGCAGGGAATCCGGAGTATTTCATATGGACGCAAATTGTGTGTTAATTCGTCAATGTGAGGGAGCGAGGGATGCAGTAAAAAAGGAATAATGCTTCGGAAAAGAGATACTCGGAACCCCAAAGAAAATCCTATCGTTTCCGTAGAAACGAATCCCGATTTAGAAGGACAATGCAGGGAACCGAGAGTATTTCATATGGACGCAATTTGTGTGTTAATTCGTCAATGTGAGGGAGCGAGGGATGCAGTAAAGGAGGAATAATGCATCGGAAAAGAGATACTCGGAACCCCAAAGAAAATCATATCGTTTCCATAGAAACGTATCTCGATTTAGAAGGACAATGCAGGGAATCCAGAGTATTTCATATGGACGCAAATTGTGTGTTAATTCGTCAATGTGAGGGAGCGAGGGATGCAGTAAAGGAGCAATAATGCATCGGAAAAGAGATACTCGGAACCCCAAAGAAAATCATATTGTTTCCATAGAAACGTATCTCGATTTAGAAGGACAATGCAGGGAATCCAGAGTATTTCATATGGACGCAAATTGTGTGTTAATTCGTCAATGTGAGGGAGCGAGGGATGCAGTAAAGGAGGAATAATGCATCGGAAGAGAGATACTCGGAACCACAAAGAAAATCCTGTCGTTTCCGTAGAAACGAATCCCGATTTAGAAGGACAATGCAGGGAATCCAGAGTATTTCATATGGACGCAAATTGTGTGTTAATTCGTCAATGTGAGGGAGCGAGGGATGCAGTAAAGGAGGAATAATGCATCGGAAAAGAGATACTCGGAACCCCAAAGAAAATCCAATCGTTTCCGTAGAAACGTATCTCGATCTAGAAGGACAATCCCGGGAATCCTGAGTATTTCATATGGACGCAAATTGTGTGTTAATTCGTCAATGTGAGGGAGCGAGGGATGCAGTAAAGGAGGAATAATGCATCGGAAAAGAGATACTCGGAACTCCAAAGAAAATCCTATCGTTTCCGTAGAAACGTATCTCGATTTAGGAGGACAATGCAGGGAATCCAGAGTATTTCATATGGACGCAAATTGTGTGTTAATTCGTCAATGTGAGGGAGCGAGGAATGCAGTAAAGGCGGAATAATGCATCGGAAAAGAGATACTCTTAACCCCAAAGAAAATCCTATCTTATCCGTAGAAACGTATCTCGATTTAGAAGGACATTTCAGGGAATCCAGAGTATTTCATATGGACGCAAATTGTGTGTTAATTCGTCAATGTGAGGGAGCGAGGGATGCAGTAAAGGAGGAATAATGTATCGGAAAAGAGATACTTGGAACCCCAAAGAAAATCCTATGGTTTCCGTAGAAACGTATCTCGATTTAGAAGGACAATGCAGGGAATCCAGAGTATTTCATATGGACGCAAATTGTGTGTTAATTCTTCAATGTGAGGGAGCGAGGGATGCAGTAAAGGAGGAATAATGCATCGGAAAAGAGATACTCGGAACCCCAAAGAAAATCCTATCATTACCGTAGAAACGTATCTCGATTTAGAAGTACAATGCAGGGAATCCGGAGTATTTCATATGGACGCAAATTGTGTGTTAATTCGTCAATGTGAGGGAGCGAGGGATGCAGTAAAGGAGGAATAATGCATCGGAAAAGAGATACTCGGAACCCCAAAGAAAATCCTCTCGTTTCCGTAGAAACGAATCCCGATTTAGAAGGACAATGCAGGGAACCCAGAGTATTTCATATGGACGCGATTTGTGTGTTAATTCGTCAATGTGAGGGAGCGAGGGATGCAGTAAAGGAGGAATAATGCATCGGAAAAGAGATACTCGGAACCCCAAAGAAAATCATATCGTTTCCATAGAAACGTATCTCGATTTAGACGGACAATGCAAGGAATCCAGAGTATTTCATACGGACGCAAATTGTGTGTTAATTCGTCAATGTGAGGGAGCGAGTGATGCAGTAAAGGAGCAATAATGCATCGGAAAAGAGATTCTCGGAACCCCAAAGAAAATCATATTGTTTCCATAGAAACGTATCTCGATTTAGAAGGACAATGCAGGGAATCCAGAGTATTTCATATGGACGCAAATTGTGTGTTAATTCGTCAATGTGAGGGAGCGAGGGATGCAGTAAAGGAGGAATAATGCATCGGAAGAGAGATACTCGGAACCCCAAAGAAAATCCTATCGTTTCCATAGAAACGTATCTCGATTTAGAAGGACAATGCAGGGAATCCAGAGTATTTCATATGGACGCAAATTGTGTGTTAATTCGTCAATGTGAGGGAGCGAGGGATGCAGTAAAGGAGGAATAATGCATCGGAAAAGAGATACTCGGAACCCCAAAGAAAATCCTCTCGTTTCCGTAGAAACGTATCTCGATTTACAAGGACAATGCAGGGAATCCAGAGTATTTCATATGGACGCAAATTGTGTGTTAATTCGTCAATGTGAGGGAGCGAGGGATGCAGTGAAGGAGGAATAATGCATCGGAAAAGAGATACTCGGAACCCCAAAGAAATTCCTATCGTTTCCGTAGAAACGTAACTCGATTTACAAGGACAATGAAGGGAATACAGAGTACTTCATATGGACGCAAATTGTGTGTTAATTCGTCAATGTGAGGGAGCGAGGGATGCAGTAAAGGAGGAATAATGCATCGGAAAATTGATACTCGGAACCCCAAAGAAAATCCTATCGTTTCCGTAGAAACGTATCTCGATTTAGAAGGACAATGCAGGGAATCCAGAGTATTTCATATGGACGCAAATTGTGTGTTAATTCGTCAATGTGAGGGAGCGAGGGATGCAGTAAAGGAGGAATAATGCATCGGAAAAGAGATACTCGGAACCCCAAAGAAAATCCTATCGTTTCCGTAGAAACGAATCCCGATTTAGAAGGACAATGCAGGGAATCCAGAGAATTTCATATGGACGCAAATTGTGTGTTAATTTGTCAATGTGAGGGAGCGAGGTATGCAGTAAAGGAGGAATAATGCATCAGAAAAGAGATACTCGGAACCCCAAAGAAAATCCTATCGTTTCCGTTGAAACATATCTCGATTTAGAAGGACAATGCAGTGAATCAAGAGTATTTCATATGGGCGCAAATTGTGTGTTAATTGATCAATGTGAGGGAGCGAGGGATGCAGTAAAGGAGGAATAATGTATCGGAAAAGAGATACTTGGAACCCCAAAGAAAATCCTATTGTTTCCGTAGAAACGTATCTCGATTTAGAAGGACAATGCAGGGAATCCAGAGTATTTCATATGGACGCAAATTGTGTGTTAATTCGTCAATGTGAGGGAGCGAGGGATGCAGTAAAGGAGGAATAATGCATCGAAAAAGAGATACTCGGAACCCCAAAGAAAATCCTCTCGTTTCCGTAGAAACGTATCTCGATTTAGAAGGACAATGCAGGGAATCCAGAGTATTTCATATGGACGCAAATTGTGTGTTAATTCGTCAATGTGAGGGAGCGAGGGATGCAGTGAAGGAGGAATAATGCATCGGAAAAGAGATACTCGGAACCCCAAAGAAAATCCTATCGTTTCCGTAGAAACGTATCTCGATTTAGAAGGACAATGCAGGGAATCCAGAGTATTTCATATGGACGCAAATTGTGTGTTAATTCGTCAATGTGAGGGAGCGAGGGATGCAGTAAAGGAGGAATAATGCATCGGAAAAGAGATACTCGGAACCCCAAAGAAAATCTTATCGTTTCCGTAGAAACGTATCTCGATTTAGAAGGACAATGCAGGGAATCCAGAGTGTTTCATATGGACGCAAATTGTGTGTTAATTCGTCAATGTGAGGGAGCGAGGGATGCAGTAAAGGAGCAATAATGCATCGGAAAAGAGATACTCGGAACCATAAAGAAAATCCTATCGTTTCCGTAGAAACGTATCTCGATTTAGAAGGACAATGCAGGGAATCCAGAGTATTTAATATGGACGCAAATTGTGTGTTAATTCGTCAATGTGAGGGAGCGAGGGATGCAGTAAAGGAGGAATAATGCATCGGAAAAGAGATACTCGGAACCCCAAAGAAAATCCCCTCGTTTCCGTAGAAACGTATCTCGATTTAGAAGTACAATGCAGGGAATCCGGAGTATTTCATATGGACGCAAATTGTGTGTTAATTCGTCAATGTGAGGGAGCGAGGGATGCAGTAAAAAAGGAATAATGCATCGGAAAAGAGATACTCGGAACCCCAAAGAAAATCCTATCGTTTCCGTAGAAACGAATCCCGATTTAGAAGGACAATGCAGGGAACCCAGAGTATTTCATATGGACGCAATTTGTGTGTTAATTCGTCAATGTGAGGGAGCGAGGGATGCAGTAAAGGAGGAATAATGCATCGGAAAAGAGATACTCGGAACCCCAAAGAAAATCATATCGTTTCCATAGAAACGTATCTCGATTTAGAAGGACAATGCAGGGAATCCAGAGTATTTCATATGGACGCAAATTGTGTGTTAATTCGTCAATGTGAGGGAGCGAGGGATGCAGTAAAGGAGGAATAATGCATCGGAAGAGAGATACTCGGAACCCCAAAGAAAATCCTATCGTTTCCATAGAAACGTATCTCGATTTAGAAGGACAATGCAGGGAATCCAGAGTATTTCATATGGACGCAAATTGTGTGTTAATTCGTCAATGTGAGGGAGCGAGGGATGCAGTAAAGGAGGAATAATGCATCGGAAAAGAGATACTCGGAACCCCAAAGAAAATCCTCTCGTTTCCGTAGAAACGTATCTCGATTTACAAGGACAATGCAGGGAATCCAGAGTATTTCATATGGACGCAAATTGTGTGTTAATTCGTCAATGTGAGGGAGCGAGGGATGCAGTGAAGGAGGAATAATGCATCGGAAAAGAGATACTCGGAACCCCAAAGAAATTCCTATCGTTTCCGTAGAAACGTAACTCGATTTACAAGGACAATGAAGGGAATACAGAGTACTTCATATGGACGCAAATTGTGTGTTAATTCGTCAATGTGAGGGAGCGAGGGATGCAGTAAAGGAGGAATAATGCATCGGAAAATTGATACTCGGAACCCCAAAGAAAATCCTATCGTTTCCATAGAAACGTATCTCGATTTAGAAGGACAATGCAGGGAATCCAGAGTATTTCATATGGACGCAAATTGTGTGTTAATTCGTCAATGTGAGGGAGCGAGGGATGCAGTAAAGGAGGAATAATGCATCGGAAAAGAGATACTCGGAACCCCAAAGAAAATCCTATCGTTTCCGTAGAAACGAATCCCGATTTAGAAGGACAATGCAGGGAATCCAGAGAATTTCATATGGACGCAAATTGTGTGTTAATTTGTCAATGTGAGGGAGCGAGGTATGCAGTAAAGGAGGAATAATGCATCAGAAAAGAGATACTCGGAACCCCAAAGAAAATCCTATCGTTTCCGTTGAAACATATCTCGATTTAGAAGGACAATGCAGTGAATCAAGAGTATTTCATATGGGCGCAAATTGTGTGTTAATTGATCAATGTGAGGGAGCGAGGGATGCAGTAAAGGAGGAATAATGTATCGGAAAAGAGATACTTGGAACCCCAAAGAAAATCCTATTGTTTCCGTAGAAACGTATCTCGATTTAGAAGGACAATGCAGGGAATCCAGAGTATTTCATATGGACGCAAATTGTGTGTTAATTCGTCAATGTGAGGGAGCGAGGGATGCAGTAAAGGAGGAATAATGCATCGAAAAAGAGATACTCGGAACCCCAAAGAAAATCCTCTCGTTTCCGTAGAAACGTATCTCGATTTAGAAGGACAATGCAGGGAATCCAGAGTATTTCATATGGACGCAAATTGTGTGTTAATTCGTCAATGTGAGGGAGCGAGGGATGCAGTGAAGGAGGAATAATGCATCGGAAAAGAGATACTCGGAACCCCAAAGAAAATCCTATCGTTTCCGTAGAAACGTATCTCGATTTAGAAGGACAATGCAGGGAATCCAGAGTATTTCATATGGACGCAAATTGTGTGTTAATTCGTCAATGTGAGGGAGCGAGGGATGCAGTAAAGGAGGAATAATGCATCGGAAAAGAGATACTCGGAACCCCAAAGAAAATCTTATCGTTTCCGTAGAAACGTATCTCGATTTAGAAGGACAATGCAGGGAATCCAGAGTGTTTCATATGGACGCAAATTGTGTGTTAATTCGTCAATGTGAGGGAGCGAGGGATGCAGTAAAGGAGCAATAATGCATCGGAAAAGAGATACTCGGAACCATAAAGAAAATCCTATCGTTTCCGTAGAAACGTATCTCGATTTAGAAGGACAATGCAGGGAATCCAGAGTATTTAATATGGACGCAAATTGTGTGTTAATTCGTCAATGTGAGGGAGCGAGGGATGCAGTAAAGGAGGAATAATGCATCGGAAAAGAGATACTCGGAACCCCAAAGAAAATCCCCTCGTTTCCGTAGAAACGTATCTCGATTTAGAAGTACAATGCAGGGAATCCGGAGTATTTCATATGGACGCAAATTGTGTGTTAATTCGTCAATGTGAGGGAGCGAGGGATGCAGTAAAAAAGGAATAATGCATCGGAAAAGAGATACTCGGAACCCCAAAGAAAATCCTATCGTTTCCGTAGAAACGAATCCCGATTTAGAAGGACAATGCAGGGAACCCAGAGTATTTCATATGGACGCAATTTGTGTGTTAATTCGTCAATGTGAGGGAGCGAGGGATGCAGTAAAGGAGGAATAATGCATCGGAAAAGAGATACTCGGAACCCCAAAGAAAATCATATCGTTTCCATAGAAACGTATCTCGATTTAGAAGGACAATGCAGGGAATCCAGAGTATTTCATATGGACGCAAATTGTGTGTTAATTCGTCAATGTGAGGGAGCGAGGGATGCAGTAAAGGAGCAATAATGCATCGGAAAAGAGATACTCGGAACCCCAAAGAAAATCATATTGTTTCCATAGAAACGTATCTCGATTTAGAAGGACAATGCAGGGAATCCAGAGTATTTCATATGGACGCAAATTGTGTGTTAATTCGTCAATGTGAGGGAGCGAGGGATGCAGTAAAGGAGGAATAATGCATCGGAAGAGAGATACTCGGAACCCCAAAGAAAATCCTATCGTTTCCGTAGAAACGTATCTCGATTTAGAAGGACAATGCAGGGAATCCAGAGTATTTCATATGGACGCAAATTGTGTGTTAATTCGTCAATGTGAGGGAGCGAGGGATGCAGTAAAGGAGGAATAATGCATCGGAAAAGAGATACTCGGAACCCCAAAGAAAATCCTCTCGTTTCCGTAGAAACGTATCTCGATTTAGAAGGACAATGCAGGGAATCCAGAGTATTTCATATGGACGCAAATTGTGTGTTAATTCGTCAATGTGAGGGAATGAGGGATGCAGTGAAGGAGGAATAATGCATCGGAAAAGAGATACTCGGAACCCCAAAGAAATTCCTATCGTTTCCGTAGAAACGTAACTCGATTTACAAGGACAATGAAGGGAATACAGAGTACTTCATATGGACGCAAATTGTGTGTTAATTCGTCAATGTGAGGGAGCGAGGGATGCAGTAAAGGAGGAATAATGCATCGGAAAAGAGATACTCGGAACCCCAAAGAAAATCCTATCGTTTCCGTAGAAACGAATCCCGATTTAGAAGGACAATGCAGGGAATCCAGAGAATTTCATATGGACGCAAATTGTGTGTTAATTTGTCATTGTGAGGGAGCGAGGTATGCAGTAAAGGAGGAATAATGCATCAGAAAAGAGATACTCGGAACCCCAAAGAAAATCCTATCGTTTCCGTTGAAACATATCTCGATTTAGAAGGACAATGCAGTGAATCCAGAGTATCTCATATGGGCGCCAATTGTGTGTTAATTGATCAATGTGAGGGAGCGAGGGATGCAGTAAAGGAGGAATAATTCATCGGAAAGGAGATACTCGGAACCCCAAAGAAAATCCTCTCGTTTCCGTAGAAACGTATCTCGATTTAGAAGGACAATGCAGGGAATCCAGAGTGTTTCATATGGACGCAAATTGTGTGTTAATTCGTCAATGTGAGGGAGCGAGGGATGCAGTGAAGGAGGAATAATGCATCGGAAAAGAGATACTCGGAAACCCAAAGAAAATCCTATCGTTTCCGTAGAAACGTATCTCGATTTAGAAGGACAATGCAGGGAATCCAGAGTATTTCATATGGACGCAAATTGTGTGTTAATTCGTCAATCTGAGGGAGCGAGGGATGCAGTAAAGGAGCAATAATGCATCGGAAAAGAGATACTCGGAACCCCAAAGAAAATACTATCGTTTCCGTAGAAACGAATCCCGATTTAGAAGGCCAATGCAGGGAACCCAGAGTATTTCATATGGACGCAATTTGTGTGTTAATTCTTCAATGTGAGGGAGCGAGGGATGCAGTAAAGGAGGAATAATTCATCGGAAAGGAGATACTCGGAACCCCAAAGAAAATCCTCTCGTTTCCGTAGAAACGTATCTCGATTTAGAAGGACAATGCAGGGAATCCAGAGTATTTCATATGGACGCAAATTGTGTGTTAATTCGTCAATGTGAGGGAGCGAGGGATGCAGTGAAGGAGGAATAATGCATCGGAAAAGAGATACTCGGAACCCCAAAGAAAATCCTATCGTTTCCGTAGAAACGTATCTCGATTTAGAAGGACAATGCAGGGAATCCAGAGTATTTCATATGGACGCAAATTGTGTGTTAATTCGTCAATGTGAGGGAGCGAGGGATGCAGTAAAGGAGGAATAATGCATCGGAAAAGACATACTCGGAACCCCAAAGAAAATCCTATCGTTTCCGTAGAAACGTATCTCGATTTAGAAGGACAATGCAGGGAATCCAGAGTATTTCATATGGACGCAAATTGTGTGTTAATTCGTCAATCTGAGGGAGCGAGGGATGCAGTAAAGGAGCAATAATGCA
Source organism: Schistocerca nitens (assembly GCF_023898315.1). NCBI lineage: Eukaryota > Metazoa > Arthropoda > Insecta > Orthoptera > Acrididae > Schistocerca > Schistocerca nitens. The sequence continues at coordinate 1,132,555,630 of NC_064615.1, read as the reverse complement.
TCGGAAAAGAGATACTCGGAACCATAAAGAAAATCCTATCGTTTCCGTAGAAACGTATCTCGATTTAGAAGGACAATGCAGGGAATCCAGAGTATTTAATATGGACGCAAATTGTGTGTTAATTCGTCAATGTGAGGGAGCGAGGGATGCAGTAAAGGAGGAATAATGCACCGGAAAAGAGATACTCGGAACCCCAAAGAAAATCCCCTCGTTTCCGTAGAAACGTATCTCGATTTAGAAGTACAATGCAGGGAATCCGGAGTATTTCATATGGACGCAAATTGTGTGTTAATTCGTCAATGTGAGGGAGCGAGGGATGCAGTAAAAAAGGAATAATGCTTCGGAAAAGAGATACTCGGAACCCCAAAGAAAATCCTATCGTTTCCGTAGAAACGAATCCCGATTTAGAAGGACAATGCAGGGAACCCAGAGTATTTCATATGGACGCAATTTGTGTGTTAATTCGTCAATGTGAGGGAGCGAGGGATGCAGTAAAGGAGGAATAATGCATCGGAAAAGAGATACTCGGAACCCCAAAGAAAATCATATCGTTTCCATAGAAACGTATCTCGATTTAGAAGGACAATGCAGGGAATCCAGAGTATTTCATATGGACGCAAATTGTGTGTTAATTCGTCAATGTGAGGGAGCGAGGGATGCAGTAAAGGAGCAATAATGCATCGGAAAAGAGATACTCGGAACCCCAAAGAAAATCATATTGTTTCCATAGAAACGTATCTCGATTTAGAAGGACAATGCAGGGAATCCAGAGTATTTCATATGGACGCAAATTGTGTGTTAATTCGTCAATGTGAGGGAGCGAGGGATGCAGTAAAGGAGGAATAATGCATCGGAAGAGAGATACTCGGAACCCTAAAGAAAATCCTGTCGTTTCCGTAGAAACGAATCCCGATTTAGAAGGACAATGCAGGGAATCCAGAGTATTTCATATGGACGCAAATTGTGTGTTAATTCGTCAATGTGAGGGAGCGAGGGATGCAGTAAAGGAGGAATAATGCATCGGAAAAGAGATACTCGGAACCCCAAAGAAAATCCAATCGTTTCCGTAGAAACGTATCTCGATCTAGAAGGACAATCCCGGGAATCCTGAGTATTTCATATGGACGCAAATTGTGTGTTAATTCGTCAGAGGGAGCGAGGGATGCAGTAAAGGAGGAATAATGCATCGGAAAAGAGATACTCGGAACTCCAAAGAAAATCCTATCGTTTCCGTAGAAACGTATCTCGATTTAGGAGGACAATGCAGGGAATCCAGAGTATTTCATATGGACGCAAATTGTGTGTTAATTCGTCAATGTGAGGGAGCGAGGAATGCAGTAAAGGCGGAATAATGCATCGGAAAAGAGATACTCTTAACCCCAAAGAAAATCCTATCTTATCCGTAGAAACGTATCTCGATTTAGAAGGACAATTCAGGGAATCCAGAGTATTTCATATGGACGCAAATTGTGTGTTAATTCGTCAATGTGAGGGAGCGAGGGATGCAGTAAAGGAGGAATAATGTATCGGAAAAGAGATACTTGGAACCCCAAAGAAAATCCTATGGTTTCCGTATAACGTATCTCGATTTAGAAGGACAATGCAGGGAATCCAGAGTATTTCATATGGACGCAAATTGTGTGTTAATTCGTCAATGTGAGGGAGCGAGGGATGCAGTAAAGGAGGAATAATGCATCGGAAGAGAGATACTCGGAACCCCAAAGAAAATCCTATCGTTTCCGTAGAAACGTATCTCGATTTAGAAGGACAATGCAGGGAATCCAGAGTATTTCATATGGACGCAAATTGTGTGTTAATTCGTCAATGTGAGGGAGCGAGGGATGCAGTAAAGGAGGAATAATGCATCGGAAAAGAGATACTCGGAACCCCAAAGAAAATCCTCTCGTTTCCGTAGAAACGTATCTCGATTTAGAAGGACAATGCAGGGAATCCAGAGTATTTCATATGGACGCAAATTGTGTGTTAATTCGTCAATGTGAGGGAATGAGGGATGCAGTGAAGGAGGAAAAATGCATCGGAAAAGAGATACTCGGAACCCCAAAGAAATTCCTATCGTTTCCGTAGAAACGTAACTCGATTTACAAGGACAATGAAGGGAATACAGAGTACTTCATATGGACGCAAATTGTGTGTTAATTCGTCAATGTGAGGGAGCGAGGGATGCAGTAAAGGAGGAATAATGCATCGGAAAAGAGATACTCGGAACCCCAAAGAAAATCCTATCGTTTCCGTAGAAACGAATCCCGATTTAGAAGGACAATGCAGGGAATCCAGAGAATTTCATATGGACGCAAATTGTGTGTTAATTTGTCATTGTGAGGGAGCGAGGTATGCAGTAAAGGAGGAATAATGCATCAGAAAAGAGATACTCGGAACCCCAAAGAAAATCCTATCGTTTCCGTTGAAACATATCTCGATTTAGAAGGACAATGCAGTGAATCCAGAGTATCTCATATGGGCGCCAATTGTGTGTTAATTGATCAATGTGAGGGAGCGAGGGATGCAGTAAAGGAGGAATAATTCATCGGAAAGGAGATACTCGGAACCCCAAAGAAAATCCTCTCGTTTCCGTAGAAACGTATCTCGATTTAGAAGGACAATGCAGGGAATCCAGAGTGTTTCATATGGACGCAAATTGTGTGTTAATTCGTCAATGTGAGGGAGCGAGGGATGCAGTGAAGGAGGAATAATGCATCGGAAAAGAGATACTCGGAAACCCAAAGAAAATCCTATCGTTTCCGTAGAAACGTATCTCGATTTAGAAGGACAATGCAGGGAATCCAGAGTATTTCATATGGACGCAAATTGTGTGTTAATTCGTCAATCTGAGGGAGCGAGGGATGCAGTAAAGGAGCAATAATGCATCGGAAAAGAGATACTCGGAACCCCAAAGAAAATACTATCGTTTCCGTAGAAACGAATCCCGATTTAGAAGGCCAATGCAGGGAACCCAGAGTATTTCATATGGACGCAATTTGTGTGTTAATTCTTCAATGTGAGGGAGCGAGGGATGCAGTAAAGGAGGAATAATTCATCGGAAAGGAGATACTCGGAACCCCAAAGAAAATCCTCTCGTTTCCGTAGAAACGTATCTCGATTTAGAAGGACAATGCAGGGAATCCAGAGTATTTCATATGGACGCAAATTGTGTGTTAATTCGTCAATGTGAGGGAGCGAGGGATGCAGTGAAGGAGGAATAATGCATCGGAAAGGAGATACTCGGAACCCCAAAGAAAATCCTATCGTTTCCGTAGAAACGTATCTCGATTTAGAAGGACAATGCAGGGAATCCAGAGTATTTCATATGGACGCAAATTGTGTGTTAATTCGTCAATGTGAGGGAGCGAGGGATGCAGTAAAGGAGGAATAATGCATCGGAAAAGACATACTCGGAACCCCAAAGAAAATCCTATCGTTTCCGTAGAAACGTATCTCGATTTAGAAGGACAATGCAGGGAATCCAGAGTATTTCATATGGACGCAAATTGTGTGTTAATTCGTCAATCTGAGGGAGCGAGGGATGCAGTAAAGGAGCAATAATGCATCGGAAAAGAGATACTCGGAACCATAAAGAAAATCCTATCGTTTCCGTAGAAACGTATCTCGATTTAGAAGGACAATGCAGGGAATCCAGAGTATTTAATATGGACGCAAATTGTGTGTTAATTCGTCAATGTGAGGGAGCGAGGGATGCAGTAAAGGAGGAATAATGCACCGGAAAAGAGATACTCGGAACCCCAAAGAAAATCCCCTCGTTTCCGTAGAAACGTATCTCGATTTAGAAGTACAATGCAGGGAATCTGGAGTATTTCATATGGACGCAAATTGTGTGTTAATTCGTCAATGTGAGGGAGCGAGGGATGCAGTAAAAAAGGAATAATGCTTCGGAAAAGAGATACTCGGAACCCCAAAGAAAATCCTATCGTTTCCGTAGAAACGAATCCCGATTTAGAAGGACAATGCAGGGAACCCAGAGTATTTCATATGGACGCAATTTGTGTGTTAATTCGTCAATGTGAGGGAGCGAGGGATGCAGTAAAGGAGGAATAATGCATCGGAAGAGAGATACTCGGAACCCTAAAGAAAATCCTGTCGTTTCCGTAGAAACGAATCCCGATTTAGAAGGACAATGCAGGGAATCCAGAGTATTTCATATGGACGCAAATTGTGTGTTAATTCGTCAATGTGAGGGAGCGAGGGATGCAGTAAAGGAGGAATAATGCATCGGAAAAGAGATACTCGGAACCCCAAAGAAAATCCAATCGTTTCCGTAGAAACGTATCTCGATCTAGAAGGACAATCCCGGGAATCCTGAGTATTTCATATGGACGCAAATTGTGTGTTAATTCGTCAATGTGAGGGAGCGAGGGATGCAGTAAAGGAGGAATAATGCATCGGAAAAGAGATACTCGGAACTCCAAAGAAAATCCTATCGTTTCCGTAGAAACGTATCTCGATTTAGGAGGACAATGCAGGGAATCCAGAGTATTTCATATGGACGCAAATTGTGTGTTAATTCGTCAATGTGAGGGAGCGAGGAATGCAGTAAAGGCGGAATAATGCATCGGAAAAGAGATACTCTTAACCCCAAAGAAAATCCTATCTTATCCGTAGAAACGTATCTCGATTTAGAAGGACAATTCAGGGAATCCAGAGCATTTCATATGGACGCAAATTGTGTGTTAATTCGTCAATGTGAGGGAGCGAGGGATGCAGTAAAGGAGGAATAATGTATCGGAAAAGAGATACTTGGAACCCCAAAGAAAATCCTATGGTTTCCGTAGAAACGTATCTCGATTTAGAAGGACAATGCAGGGAATCCAGAGTATTTCATATGGACGCAAATTGTGTGTTAATTCGTCAATGTGAGGGAGCGAGGGATGCAGTAAAGGAGGAATAATGCATCGGAAAAGAGATACTCGGAACCCCAAAGAAAATCCTATCATTACCGTAGAAACGTATCTCGATTTAGAAGTACAATGCAGGGAATCCGGAGTATTTCATATGGACGCAAATTGTGTGTTAATTCGTCAATGTGAGGGAGCGAGGGATGCAGTAAAGGAGGAATAATGCATCGGAAAAGAGATACTCGGAACCCCAAAGAAAATCCTCTCGTTTCCGTAGAAACGAATCCCGATTTAGAAGGACAATGCAGGGAACCCAGAGTATTTCATATGGACGCGATTTGTGTGTTAATTCGTCAATGTGAGGGAGCGAGGGATGCAGTAAAGGAGGAATAATGCATCGGAAAAGAGATACTCGGAACCCCAAAGAAAATCATATCGTTTCCATAGAAACGTATCTCGATTTAGAAGGACAATGCAAGGAATCCAGAGTATTTCATACGGACGCAAATTGTGTGTTAATTCGTCAATGTGAGGGAGCGAGTGATGCAGTAAAGGAGCAATAATGCATCGGAAAAGAGATTCTCGGAACCCCAAAGAAAATCATATTGTTTCCATAGAAACGTATCTCGATTTAGAAGGACAATGCAGGGAATCCAGAGTATTTCATATGGACGCAAATTGTGTGTTAATTCGTCAATGTGAGGGAGCGAGGGATGCAGTAAAGGAGGAATAATGCATCGGAAGAGAGATACTCGGAACCCCAAAGAAAATCCTATCGTTTCCATAGAAACGTATCTCGATTTAGAAGGACAATGCAGGGAATCCAGAGTATTTCATATGGACGCAAATTGTGTGTTAATTCGTCAATGTGAGGGAGCGAGGGATGCAGTAAAGGAGGAATAATGCATCGGAAAAGAGATACTCGGAACCCCAAAGAAAATCCTCTCGTTTCCGTAGAAACGTATCTCGATTTACAAGGACAATGCAGGGAATCCAGAGTATTTCATATGGACGCAAATTGTGTGTTAATTCGTCAATGTGAGGGAGCGAGGGATGCAGTGAAGGAGGAATAATGCATCGGAAAAGAGATACTCGGAACCCCAAAGAAAATCCTATCGTTTCCATAGAAACGTATCTCGATTTAGGAGGACAATGCAGGGAATCCAGAGTATTTCATATGGACGCAAATTGTGTGTTAATTCGTCAATGTGAGGGAGCGAGGGATGCAGTAAAGGAGGAATAATGCATCGGAAAAGAGATACTCGGAACCCCAAAGAAAATCCTATCGTTTCCGTAGAAACGAATCCCGATTTAGAAGGACAATGCAGGGAATCCAGAGAATTTCATATGGACGCAAATTGTGTGTCAATTTGTCAATGTGAGGGAGCGAGGTATGCAGTAAAGGAGGAATAATGCATCAGAAAAGAGATACTCGGAACCCCAAAGAAAATCCTATCGTTTCCGTTGAAACATATCTCGATTTAGAAGGACAATGCAGTGAATCCAGAGTATTTCATATGGGCGCAAATTGTGTGTTAATTGATCAATGTGAGGGAGCGAGGGATGCAGTAAAGGAGGAATAATGTATCGGAAAAGAGATACTTGGAACCCCAAAGAAAATCCTATTGTTTCCGTAGAAACGTATCTCGATTTAGAAGGACAATGCAGGGAATCCAGAGTATTTCATATGGACGCAAATTGTGTGTTAATTCGTCAATGTGAGGGAGCGAGGGATGCAGTAAAGGAGGAATAATGCATCGGAAAAGACATACTCGGAACCCCAAAGAAAATCCTATCGTTTCCGTAGAAACGTATCTCGATTTAGAAGGACAATGCAGGGAATCCAGAGTATTTCATATGGACGCAAATTGTGTGTTAATTCGTCAATCTGAGGGAGCGAGGGATGCAGTAAAGGAGCAATAATGCATCGGAAAAGAGATACTCGGAACCATAAAGAAAATCCTATCGTTTCCGTAGAAACGTATCTCGATTTAGAAGGACAATGCAGGGAATCCAGAGTATTTAATATGGACGCAAATTGTGTGTTAATTCGTCAATGTGAGGGAGCGAGGGATGCAGTAAAGGAGGAATAATGCACCGGAAAAGAGATACTCGGAACCCCAAAGAAAATCCCCTCGTTTCCGTAGAAACGTATCTCGATTTAGAAGTACAATGCAGGGAATCCGGAGTATTTCATATGGACGCAAATTGTGTGTTAATTCGTCAATGTGAGGGAGCGAGGGATGCAGTAAAAAAGGAATAATGCTTCGGAAAAGAGATACTCGGAACCCCAAAGAAAATCCTATCGTTTCCGTAGAAACGAATCCCGATTTAGAAGGACAATGCAGGGAACCCAGAGTATTTCATATGGACGCAATTTGTGTGTTAATTCGTCAATGTGAGGGAGCGAGGGATGCAGTAAAGGAGGAATAATGCATCGGAAAAGAGATACTCGGAACCCCAAAGAAAATCATATCGTTTCCATAGAAACGTATCTCGATTTAGAAGGACAATGCAGGGAATCCAGAGTATTTCATATGGACGCAAATTGTGTGTTAATTCGTCAATGTGAGGGAGCGAGGGATGCAGTAAAGGAGCAATAATGCATCGGAAAAGAGATACTCGGAACCCCAAAGAAAATCATATTGTTTCCATAGAAACGTATCTCGATTTAGAAGGACAATGCAGGGAATCCAGAGTATTTCATATGGACGCAAATTGTGTGTTAATTCGTCAATGTGAGGGAGCGAGGGATGCAGTAAAGGAGGAATAATGCATCGGAAGAGAGATACTCGGAACCCTAAAGAAAATCCTGTCGTTTCTGTAGAAACGAATCCCGATTTAGAAGGACAATGCAGGGAATCCAGAGTATTTCATATGGACGCAAATTGTGTGTTAATTCGTCAATGTGAGGGAGCGAGGGATGCAGTAAAGGAGGAATAATGCATCGGAAAAGAGATACTCGGAACCCCAAAGAAAATCCAATCGTTTCCGTAGAAACGTATCTCGATCTAGAAGGACAATCCCGGGAATCCTGAGTATTTCATATGGACGCAAATTGTGTGTTAATTCGTCAATGTGAGGGAGCGAGGGATGCAGTAAAGGAGGAATAATGCATCGGAAAAGAGATACTCGGAACTCCAAAGAAAATCCTATCGTTTCCGTAGAAACGTATCTCGATTTAGGAGGACAATGCAGGGAATCCAGAGTATTTCATATGGACGCAAATTGTGTGTTAATTCGTCAATGTGAGGGAGCGAGGAATGCAGTAAAGGCGGAATAATGCATCGGAAAAGAGATACTCTTAACCCCAAAGAAAATCCTATCTTATCCGTAGAAACGTATCTCGATTTAGAAGGACAATTCAGGGAATCCAGAGTATTTCATATGGACGCAAATTGTGTGTTAATTCGTCAATGTGAGGGAGCGAGGGATGCAGTAAAGGAGGAATAATGTATCGGAAAAGAGATACTTGGAACCCCAAAGAAAATCCTATGGTTTCCGTAGAAACGTATCTCGATTTAGAAGGACAATGCAGGGAATCCAGAGTATTTCATATGGACGCAAATTGTGTGTTAATTCGTCAATGTGAGGGAGCGAGGGATGCAGTAAAGGAGGAATAATGCATCGGAAGAGAGATACTCGGAACCCCAAAGAAAATCCTATCGTTTCCGTAGAAACGTATCTCGATTTAGAAGGACAATGCAGGGAATCCAGAGTATTTCATATGGACGCAAATTGTGTGTTAATTCGTCAATGTGAGGGAGCGAGGGATGCAGTAAAGGAGGAATAATGCATCGGAAAAGAGATACTCGGAACCCCAAAGAAAATCCTCTCGTTTCCGTAGAAACGTATCTCGATTTAGAAGGACAATGCAGGGAATCCAGAGTATTTCATATGGACGCAAATTGTGTGTTAATTCGTCAATGTGAGGGAATGAGGGATGCAGTGAAGGAGGAATAATGCATCGGAAAAGAGATACTCGGAACCCCAAAGAAATTCCTATCGTTTCCGTAGAAACGTAACTCGATTTACAAGGACAATGAAGGGAATACAGAGTACTTCATATGGACGCAAATTGTGTGTTAATTCGTCAATGTGAGGGAGCGAGGGATGCAGTAAAGGAGGAATAATGCATCGGAAAAGAGATACTCGGAACCCCAAAGAAAATCCTATCGTTTCCGTAGAAACGAATCCCGATTTAGAAGGACAATGCAGGGAATCCAGAGAATTTCATATGGACGCAAATTGTGTGTTAATTTGTCATTGTGAGGGAGCGAGGTATGCAGTAAAGGAGGAATAATGCATCAGAAAAGAGATACTCGGAACCCCAAAGAAAATCCTATCGTTTCCGTTGAAACATATCTCGATTTAGAAGGACAATGCAGTGAATCCAGAGTATCTCATATGGGCGCCAATTGTGTGTTAATTGATCAATGTGAGGGAGCGAGGGATGCAGTAAAGGAGGAATAATTCATCGGAAAGGAGATACTCGGAACCCCAAAGAAAATCCTCTCGTTTCCGTAGAAACGTATCTCGATTTAGAAGGACAATGCAGGGAATCCAGAGTGTTTCATATGGACGCAAATTGTGTGTTAATTCGTCAATGTGAGGGAGCGAGGGATGCAGTGAAGGAGGAATAATGCATCGGAAAAGAGATACTCGGAAACCCAAAGAAAATCCTATCGTTTCCGTAGAAAAGTATCTCGATTTAGAAGGACAATGCAGGGAATCCAGAGTATTTCATATGGACGCAAATTGTGTGTTAATTCGTCAATCTGAGGGAGCGAGGGATGCAGTAAAGGAGCAATAATGCATCGGAAAAGAGATACTCGGAACCCCAAAGAAAATACTATCGTTTCCGTAGAAACGAATCCCGATTTAGAAGGCCAATGCAGGGAACCCAGAGTATTTCATATGGACGCAATTTGTGTGTTAATTCTTCAATGTGAGGGAGCGAGGGATGCAGTAAAGGAGGAATAATTCATCGGAAAGGAGATACTCGGAACCCCAAAGAAAATCCTCTCGTTTCCGTAGAAACGTATCTCGATTTAGAAGGACAATGCAGGGAATCCAGAGTATTTCATATGGACGCAAATTGTGTGTTAATTCGTCAATGTGAGGGAGCGAGGGATGCAGTGAAGGAGGAATAATGCATCGGAAAAGAGATACTCGGAACCCCAAAGAAAATCCTATCGTTTCCGTAGAAACGTATCTCGATTTAGAAGGACAATGCAGGGAATCCAGAGTATTTCATATGGACGCAAATTGTGTGTTAATTCGTCAATGTGAGGGAGCGAGGGATGCAGTAAAGGAGGAATAATGCATCGGAAAAGACATACTCGGAACCCCAAAGAAAATCCTATCGTTTCCGTAGAAACGTATCTCGATTTAGAAGGACAATGCAGGGAATCCAGAGTATTTCATATGGACGCAAATTGTGTGTTAATTCGTCAATCTGAGGGAGCGAGGGATGCAGTAAAGGAGCAATAATGCATCGGAAAAGAGATACTCGGAACCATAAAGAAAATCCTATCGTTTCCGTAGAAACGTATCTCGATTTAGAAGGACAATGCAGGGAATCCAGAGTATTTAATATGGACGCAAATTGTGTGTTAATTCGTCAATGTGAGGGAGCGAGGGATGCAGTAAAAAAGGAATAATGCTTCGGAAAAGAGATACTCGGAACCCCAAAGAAAATCCTATCGTTTCCGTAGAAACGAATCCCGATTTAGAAGGACAATGCAGGGAACCCAGAGTATTTCATATGGACGCAATTTGTGTGTTAATTCGTCAATGTGAGGGAGCGAGGGATGCAGTAAAGGAGGAATAATGCATCGGAAGAGAGATACTCGGAACCCTAAAGAAAATCCTGTCGTTTCCGTAGAAACGAATCCCGATTTAGAAGGACAATGCAGGGAATCCAGAGTATTTCATATGGACGCAAATTGTGTGTTAATTCGTCAATGTGAGGGAGCGAGGGATGCAGTAAAGGAGGAATAATGCATCGGAAAAGAGATACTCGGAACCCCAAAGAAAATCCAATCGTTTCCGTAGAAACGTATCTCGATCTAGAAGGACAATCCCGGGAATCCTGAGTATTTCATATGGACGCAAATTGTGTGTTAATTCGTCAATGTGATGGAGCGAGGGATGCAGTAAAGGAGGAATAATGCATCGGAAAAGAGATACTCGGAACTCCAAAGAAAATCCTATCGTTTCCGTAGAAACGTATCTCGATTTAGGAGGACAATGCAGGGAATCCAGAGTATTTCATGTGGACGCAAATTGTGTGTTAATTCGTCAATGTGAGGGAGCGAGGAATGCAGTAAAGGCGGAATAATGCATCGGAAAAGAGATACTCTTAACCCCAAAGAAAATCCTATCTTATCCGTAGAAACGTATCTCGATTTAGAAGGACAATTCAGGGAATCCAGAGTATTTCATATGGACGCAAATTGTGTGTTAATTCGTCAATGTGAGGGAGCGAGGGATGCAGTAAAGGAGGAATAATGTATCGGAAAAGAGATACTTGGAACCCCAAAGAAAATCCCATGGTTTCCGTAGAAACGTATCTCGATTTAGAAGGACAATGCAGGGAATCCAGAGTATTTCATATGGACGCAAATTGTGTGTTAATTCGTCAATGTGAGGGAGCGAGGGATGCAGTAAAGGAGGAATAATGCATCGGAAAAGAGATACTCGGAACCCCAAAGAAAATCCTATCATTACCGTAGAAACGTATCTCGATTTAGAAGTACAATGCAGGGAATCCGGAGTATTTCATATGGACGCAAATTGTGTGTTAATTCGTCAATGTGAGGGAGCGAGGGATGCAGTAAAGGAGGAATAATGCATCGGAAAAGAGATACTCGGAACCCCAAAGAAAATCCTCTCGTTTCCGTAGAAACGAATCCCGATTTAGAAGGACAATGCAGGGAACCCAGAGTATTTCATATGGACGCGATTTGTGTGTTAATTCGTCAATGTGAGGGAGCGAGGGATGCAGTAAAGGAGGAATAATGCATCGGAAAAGAGATACTCGGAACCCCAAAGAAAATCATATCGTTTCCATAGAAACGTATCTCGATTTAGAAGGACAATGCAAGGAATCCAGAGTATTTCATACGGACGCAAATTGTGTGTTAATTCGTCAATGTGAGGGAGCGAGTGATGCAGTAAAGGAGCAATAATGCATCGGAAAAGAGATTCTCGGAACCCCAAAGAAAATCATATTGTTTCCATAGAAACGTATCTCGATTTAGAAGGACAATGCAGGGAATCCAGAGTATTTCATATGGACGCAAATTGTGTGTTAATTCGTCAATGTGAGGGAGCGAGGGATGCAGTAAAGGAGGAATAATGCATCGGAAGAGAGATACTCGGAACCCCAAAGAAAATCCTATCGTTTCCATAGAAACGTATCTCGATTTAGAAGGACAATGCAGGGAATCCAGAGTATTTCATATGGACGCAAATTGTGTGTTAATTCGTCAATGTGAGGGAGCGAGGGATGCAGTAAAGGAGGAATAATGCATCGGAAAAGAGATACTCGGAACCCCAAAGAAAATCCTCTCGTTTCCGTAGAAACGTATCTCGATTTACAAGGACAATGCAGGGAATCCAGAGTATTTCATATGGACGCAAATTGTGTGTTAATTCGTCAATGTGAGGGAGCGAGGGATGCAGTGAAGGAGGAATAATGCATCGGAAAAGAGATACTCGGAACCCCAAAGAAAATCCTATCGTTTCCATAGAAACGTATCTCGATTTAGGAGGACAATGCAGGGAATCCAGAGTATTTCATATGGACGCAAATTGTGTGTTAATTCGTCAATGTGAGGGAGCGAGGGATGCAGTAAAGGAGGAATAATGCATCGGAAAAGAGATACTCGGAACCCCAAAGAAAATCCTATCGTTTCCGTAGAAACGAATCCCGATTTAGAAGGACAATGCAGGGAATCCAGAGAATTTCATATGGACGCAAATTGTGTGTCAATTTGTCAATGTGAGGGAGCGAGGTATGCAGTAAAGGAGGAATAATGCATCAGAAAAGAGATACTCGGAACCCCAAAGAAAATCCTATCGTTTCCGTTGAAACATATCTCGATTTAGAAGGACAATGCAGTGAATCCAGAGTATTTCATATGGGCGCAAATTGTGTGTTAATTGATCAATGTGAGGGAGCGAGGGATGCAGTAAAGGAGGAATAATGTATCGGAAAAGAGATACTTGGAACCCCAAAGAAAATCCTATTGTTTCCGTAGAAACGTATCTCGATTTAGAAGGACAATGCAGGGAATCCAGAGTATTTCATATGGACGCAAATTGTGTGTTAATTCGTCAATGTGAGGGAGCGAGGGATGCAGTAAAGGAGGAATAATGCATCGAAAAAGAGATACTCGGAACCCCAAAGAAAATCCTAACGTTTCCGTAGAAACGTATCTCGATTTAGAAGGACAATGCAGGGAATCCTGAGTATTTCATATGGACGCAAATTGTGTGTTAATTCATCAATGTGAGGGAGCGAGGGATGCAGTAAAGGAGGAATAATGCATCGGAAAAGAGATACTCGGAACCCCAAAGAAAATACTATCGTTTCCGTAGAAACGAATCCCGATTTAGAAGGCCAATGCAGGGAACCCAGAGTATTTCATATGGACGCAATTTGTGTGTTAATTCTTCAATGTGAGGGAGCGAGGGATGCAGTAAAGGGGGAATAATTCATCGGAAAGGAGATACTCGGAACCCCAAAGAAAATCCTCTCGTTTCCGTAGAAACGTATCTCGATTTAGAAGGACAATGCAGGGAATCCAGAGTATTTCATATGGACGCAAATTGTGTGTTAATTCGTCAATGTGAGGCAGCGAGGGATGCAGTGAAGGAGGAATAATGCATCGGAAAAGAGATACTCGGAACCCCAAAGAAAATCCTTTCGTTTCCGTAGAAACGTATCTCGATTTAGAAGGACAATGCAGGGAATCCAGAGTATTTCATATGGACGCAAATTGTGTGTTAATTCGTCAATGTGAGGGAGCGAGGGATGCAGTAAAGGAGGAATAATGCATCGGAAAAGAGATACTCGGAACCCCAAAGAAAATCCTATCGTTTCCGTAGAAACGTATCTCGATTTAGATGGACAATGCAGGGAATCCAGAGTATTTCATATGGACGCAAATTGTGTGTTAATTCGTCAATCTGAGGGAGCGAGGGATGCAGTAAAGGAGCAATAATGCATCGGAAAAGAGATACTCGGAACCATAAAGAAAATCCTATCGTTTCCGTAGAAACGTATCTCGATTTAGAAGGACAATGCAGGGAATCCAGAGTATTTAATATGGACGCAAATTGTGTGTTAATTCGTCAATGTGAGGGAGCGAGGGATGCAGTAAAGGAGGAATAATGCATCGGAAAAGAGATACTCGGAACCCCAAAGAAAATCCCCTCGTTTCCGTAGAAACGTATCTCGATTTAGAAGTACAATGCAGGGAATACGGAGTATTTCATATGGACGCAAATTGTGTGTTAATTCGTCAATGTGAGGGAGCGAGGGATGCAGTAAAAAAGGAATAATGCTTCGGAAAAGAGATACTCGGAACCCCAAAGAAAATCCTATCGTTTCCGTAGAAACGAATCCCGATTTAGAAGGACAATGCAGGGAACCCAGAGTATTTCATATGGACGCAATTTGTGTGTTAATTCGTCAATGTGAGGGAGCGAGGGATGCAGTAAAGGAGGAATAATGCATCGGAAAAGAGATACTCGGAACCCCAAAGAAAATCATATCGTTTCCATAGAAACGTATCTCGATTTAGAAGGACAATGCAGGGAATCCAGAGTATTTCATATGGACGCAAATTGTGTGTTAATTCGTCAATGTGAGGGAGCGAGGGATGCAGTAAAGGAGCAATAATGCATCGGAAAAGAGATACTCGGAACCCCAAAGAAAATCATATTGTTTCCATAGAAACGTATCTCGATTTAGAAGGACAATGCAGGGAATCCAGAGTATTTCATATGGACGCAAATTGTGTGTTAATTCGTCAATGTGAGGGAGCGAGGGATGCAGTAAAGGAGGAATAATGCATCGGAAGAGAGATACTCGGAACCCCAAAGAAAATCCTGTCGTTTCCGTAGAAACGAATCCCGATTTAGAAGGACAATGCAGGGAATCCAGAGTATTTCATATGGACGCAAATTGTGTGTTAATTCGTCAATGTGAGGGAGCGAGGGATGCAGTAAAGGAGGAATAATGCATCGGAAAAGAGATACTCGGAACCCCAAAGAAAATCCAATCGTTTCCGTAGAAACGTATCTCGATCTAGAAGGACAATCCCGGGAATCCTGAGTATTTCATATGGACGCAAATTGTGTGTTAATTCGTCAATGTGAGGGAGCGAGGGATGCAGTAAAGGAGGAATAATGCATCGGAAAAGAGATACTCGGAACTCCAAAGAAAATCCTATCGTTTCCGTAGAAACGTATCTCGATTTAGGAGGACAATGCAGGGAATCCAGAGTATTTCATATGGACGCAAATTGTGTGTTAATTCGTCAATGTGAGGGAGCGAGGAATGCAGTAAAGGCGGAATAATGCATCGGAAAAGAGATACTCTTAACCCCAAAGAAAATCCTATCTTATCCGTAGAAACGTATCTCGATTTAGAAGGACAATTCAGGGAATCCAGAGTATTTCATATGGACGCAAATTGTGTGTTAATTCGTCAATGTGAGGGAGCGAGGGATGCAGTAAAGGAGGAATAATGTATCGGAAAAGAGATACTTGGAACCCCAAAGAAAATCCTATGGTTTCCGTAGAAACGTATCTCGATTTAGAAGGACAATGCAGGGAATCCAGAGTATTTCATATGGACGCAAATTGTGTGTTAATTCGTCAATGTGAGGGAGCGAGGGATGCAGTAAAGGAGGAATAATGCATCGGAAAAGAGATACTCGGAACCCCAAAGAAAATCCTATCATTACCGTAGAAACGTATCTCGATTTAGAAGTACAATGCAGGGAATCCGGAGTATTTCATATGGACGCAAATTGTGTGTTAATTCGTCAATGTGAGGGAGCGAGGGATGCAGTAAAGGAGGAATAATGCATCGGAAAAGAGATACTCGGAACCCCAAAGAAAATCCTCTCGTTTCCGTAGAAACGAATCCCGATTTAGAAGGACAATGCAGGGAACCCAGAGTATTTCATATGGACGCGATTTGTGTGTTAATTCGTCAATGTGAGGGAGCGAGGGATGCAGTAAAGGAGGAATAATGCATCGGAAAAGAGATACTCGGAACCCCAAAGAAAATCATATCGTTTCCATAGAAACGTATCTCGATTTAGAAGGACAATGCAAGGAATCCAGAGTATTTCATACGGACGCAAATTGTGTGTTAATTCGTCAATGTGAGGGAGCGAGTGATGCAGTAAAGGAGCAATAATGCATGGGAAAAGAGATTCTCGGAACCCCAAAGAAAATCATATTGTTTCCATAGAAACGTATCTCGATTTAGAAGGACAATGCAGGGAATCCAGAGTATTTCATATGGACGCAAATTGTGTGTTAATTCGTCAATGTGAGGGAGCGAGGGATGCAGTAAAGGAGGAATAATGTATCGGAAAAGAGATACTTGGAACCCCAAAGAAAATCCTATGGTTTCCGTAGAAACGTATCTCGATTTAGAAGGACAATGCAGGGAATCCAGAGTATTTCATATGGACGCAAATTGTGTGTTAATTCGTCAATGTGAGGGAGCGAGGGATGCAGTAAAGGCGGAATAATGCATCGGAAAAGAGATACTCTTAACCCCAAAGAAAATCCTATCTTATCCGTAGAAACGTATCTCGATTTAGAAGGACAATTCAGGGAATCCAGAGTATTTCATATGGACGCAAATTGTGTGTTAATTCGTCAATGTGAGGGAGCGAGGGATGCAGTAAAGGAGGAATAATGCATCGAAAAAGAGATACTCGGAACCCCAAAGAAAATCCTAACGTTTCCGTAGAAACGTATCTCGATTTAGAAGGACAATGCAGGGAATCCTGAGTATTTCATATGGACGCAAATTGTGTGTTAATTCATCAATGTGAGGGAGCGAGGGATGCAGTAAAGGAGGAATAATGCATCGGAAAAGAGATACTCGGAACCCCAAAGAAAATACTATCGTTTCCGTAGAAACGAATCCCGATTTAGAAGGCCAATGCAGGGAACCCAGAGTATTTCATATGGACGCAATTTGTGTGTTAATTCTTCAATGTGAGGGAGCGAGGGATGCAGTAAAGGGGGAATAATTCATCGGAAAGGAGATACTCGGAACCCCAAAGAAAATCCTCTCGTTTCCGTAGAAACGTATCTCGATTTAGAAGGACAATGCAGGGAATCCAGAGTATTTCATATGGACGCAAATTGTGTGTTAATTCGTCAATGTGAGGCAGCGAGGGATGCAGTGAAGGAGGAATAATGCATCGGAAAAGAGATACTCGGAACCCCAAAGAAAATCCTTTCGTTTCCGTAGAAACGTATCTCGATTTAGAAGGACAATGCAGGGAATCCAGAGTATTTCATATGGACGCAAATTGTGTGTTAATTCGTCAATGTGAGGGAGCGAGGGATGCAGTAAAGGAGGAATAATGCATCGGAAAAGAGATACTCGGAACCCCAAAGAAAATCCTATCGTTTCCGTAGAAACGTATCTCGATTTAGATGGACAATGCAGGGAATCCAGAGTATTTCATATGGACGCAAATTGTGTGTTAATTCGTCAATCTGAGGGAGCGAGGGATGCAGTAAAGGAGCAATAATGCATCGGAAAAGAGATACTCGGAACCATAAAGAAAATCCTATCGTTTCCGTAGAAACGTATCTCGATTTAGAAGGACAATGCAGGGAATCCAGAGTATTTAATATGGACGCAAATTGTGTGTTAATTCGTCAATGTGAGGGAGCGAGGGATGCAGTAAAGGAGGAATAATGCATCGGAAAAGAGATACTCGGAACCCCAAAGAAAATCCCCTCGTTTCCGTAGAAACGTATCTCGATTTAGAAGTACAATGCAGGGAATACGGAGTATTTCATATGGACGCAAATTGTGTGTTAATTCGTCAATGTGAGGGAGCGAGGGATGCAGTAAAAAAGGAATAATGCTTCGGAAAAGAGATACTCGGAACCCCAAAGAAAATCCTATCGTTTCCGTAGAAACGAATCCCGATTTAGAAGGACAATGCAGGGAACCCAGAGTATTTCATATGGACGCAATTTGTGTGTTAATTCGTCAATGTGAGGGAGCGAGGGATGCAGTAAAGGAGGAATAATGCATCGGAAAAGAGATACTCGGAACCCCAAAGAAAATCATATCGTTTCCATAGAAACGTATCTCGATTTAGAAGGACAATGCAGGGAATCCAGAGTATTTCATATGGACGCAAATTGTGTGTTAATTCGTCAATGTGAGGGAGCGAGGGATGCAGTAAAGGAGCAATAATGCATCGGAAAAGAGATACTCGGAACCCCAAAGAAAATCATATTGTTTCCATAGAAACGTATCTCGATTTAGAAGGACAATGCAGGGAATCCAGAGTATTTCATATGGACGCAAATTGTGTGTTAATTCGTCAATGTGAGGGAGCGAGGGATGCAGTAAAGGAGGAATAATGCATCGGAAGAGAGATACTCGGAACCCCAAAGAAAATCCTGTCGTTTCCGTAGAAACGAATCCCGATTTAGAAGGACAATGCAGGGAATCCAGAGTATTTCATATGGACGCAAATTGTGTGTTAATTCGTCAATGTGAGGGAGCGAGGGATGCAGTAAAGGAGGAATAATGCATCGGAAAAGAGATACTCGGAACCCCAAAGAAAATCCAATCGTTTCCGTAGAAACGTATCTCGATCTAGAAGGACAATCCCGGGAATCCTGAGTATTTCATATGGACGCAAATTGTGTGTTAATTCGTCAATGTGAGGGAGCGAGGGATGCAGTAAAGGAGGAATAATGCATCGGAAAAGAGATACTCGGAACTCCAAAGAAAATCCTATCGTTTCCGTAGAAACGTATCTCGATTTAGGAGGACAATGCAGGGAATCCAGAGTATTTCATATGGACGCAAATTGTGTGTTAATTCGTCAATGTGAGGGAGCGAGGAATGCAGTAAAGGCGGAATAATGCATCGGAAAAGAGATACTCTTAACCCCAAAGAAAATCCTATCTTATCCGTAGAAACGTATCTCGATTTAGAAGGACAATTCAGGGAATCCAGAGTATTTCATATGGACGCAAATTGTGTGTTAATTCGTCAATGTGAGGGAGCGAGGGATGCAGTAAAGGAGGAATAATGTATCGGAAAAGAGATACTTGGAACCCCAAAGAAAATCCTATGGTTTCCGTAGAAACGTATCTCGATTTAGAAGGACAATGCAGGGAATCCAGAGTATTTCATATGGACGCAAATTGTGTGTTAATTCGTCAATGTGAGGGAGCGAGGGATGCAGTAAAGGAGGAATAATGCATCGGAAAAGAGATACTCGGAACCCCAAAGAAAATCCTATCATTACCGTAGAAACGTATCTCGATTTAGAAGTACAATGCAGGGAATCCGGAGTATTTCATATGGACGCAAATTGTGTGTTAATTCGTCAATGTGAGGGAGCGAGGGATGCAGTAAAGGAGGAATAATGCATCGGAAAAGAGATACTCGGAACCCCAAAGAAAATCCTCTCGTTTCCGTAGAAACGAATCCCGATTTAGAAGGACAATGCAGGGAACCCAGAGTATTTCATATGGACGCGATTTGTGTGTTAATTCGTCAATGTGAGGGAGCGAGGGATGCAGTAAAGGAGGAATAATGCATCGGAAAAGAGATACTCGGAACCCCAAAGAAAATCATATCGTTTCCATAGAAACGTATCTCGATTTAGAAGGACAATGCAAGGAATCCAGAGTATTTCATACGGACGCAAATTGTGTGTTAATTCGTCAATGTGAGGGAGCGAGTGATGCAGTAAAGGAGCAATAATGCATGGGAAAAGAGATTCTCGGAACCCCAAAGAAAATCATATTGTTTCCATAGAAACGTATCTCGATTTAGAAGGACAATGCAGGGAATCCAGAGTATTTCATATGGACGCAAATTGTGTGTTAATTCGTCAATGTGAGGGAGCGAGGGATGCAGTAAAGGAGGAATAATGTATCGGAAAAGAGATACTTGGAACCCCAAAGAAAATCCTATGGTTTCCGTAGAAACGTATCTCGATTTAGAAGGACAATGCAGGGAATCCAGAGTATTTCATATGGACGCAAATTGTGTGTTAATTCGTCAATGTGAGGGAGCGAGGGATGCAGTAAAGGCGGAATAATGCATCGGAAAAGAGATACTCTTAACCCCAAAGAAAATCCTATCTTATCCGTAGAAACGTATCTCGATTTAGAAGGACAATTCAGGGAATCCAGAGTATTTCATATGGACGCAAATTGTGTGTTAATTCGTCAATGTGAGGGAGCGAGGGATGCAGTAAATGAAGAATAATGTATCGGAAAAGAGATACTTGGAACCCCAAAGAAAATCCTATGGTTTCCGTAGAAACGTATCTCGATTTAGAAGGACAATGCAGGGAATCCAGAGTATTTCATATGGACGCAAATTGTGTGTTAATTCGTCAATGTGAGGGAGCGAGGGATGCAGTAAAGGAGGAATAATGCATCGGAAAAGAGATACTCGGAACCCCAAAGAAAATCCTCTCGTTTCCGTAGAAACGAATCCCGATTTAGAAGGACAATGCAGGGAATCCAGAGAATTTCATATGGACGCAAATTGTGTGTCAATTTGTCAATGTGAGGGAGCGAGGTATGCAGTAAAGGAGGAATAATGCATCAGAAAAGAGATACTCGGAACCCCAAAGAAAATCCTATCGTTTCCGTTGAAACATATCTCGATTTAGAAGGACAATGCAGTGAATCCAGAGTATTTCATATGGGCGCAAATTGTGTGTTAATTGATCAATGTGAGGGAGCGAGGGATGCAGTAAAGGAGGAATAATGATTCGGAAAAGAGATACTTGGAACCCCAAAGAAAATCCTATTGTTTCCGTAGAAACGTATCTCGATTTAGAAGGACAATGCAGGGAATCCAGAGTATTTCATATGGACGCAAATTGTGTGTTATTTCGTCAATGTGAGGGAGCGAGGGATGCAGTAAAGGAGGAATAATGCATCGAAAAAGAGATACTCGGAACCCCAAAGAAAATCCTAACGTTTCCGTAGAAACGTATCTCGATTTAGAAGGACAATGCAGGGAATCCTGAGTATTTCATATGGACGCAAATTGTGTGTTAATTCATCAATGTGAGGGAGCGAGGGATGCAGTAAAGGAGGAATAATGCATCGGAAAAGAGATACTCGGAACCCCAAAGAAAATACTATCGTTTCCGTAGAAACGAATCCCGATTTTGAAGGCCAATGCAGGGAACCCAGAGTATTTCATATGGACGCAATTTGTGTGTTAATTCTTCAATGTGAGGGAGCGAGGGATGCAGTAAAGGAGGAATAATTCATCGGAAAGGAGATACTCGGAACCCCAAAGAAAATCCTCTCGTTTCCGTAGAAACGTATCTCGATTTAGAAGGACAATGCAGGGAATCCAGAGTATTTCGTATGGACGCAAATTGTGTGTTAATTCGTCAATGTGAGGCAGCGAGGGATGCAGTGAAGGAGGAATAATGCATCGGAAAAGAGATACTCGGAACCCCAAAGAAAATCCTATCGTTTCCGTAGAAACGTATCTCGATTTAGAAGGACAATGCAGGGAATCCAGAGTATTTCATATGGACGCAAATTGTGTCTTAATTCGTCAATGTGAGGGAGCGAGGGATGCAGTAAAGGAGGAATAATGCATCGGAAAAGAGATACTCGGAACCCCAAAGAAAATCCTATCGTTTCCGTAGAAACGTATCTCGATTTAGATGGACAATGCAGGGAATCCAGAGTATTTCATATGGACGCAAATTGTGTGTTAATTCGTCAATCTGAGGGAGCGAGGGATGCAGTAAAGGAGCAATAATGCATCGGAAAAGAGATACTCGGAACCATAAAGAAAATCCTATCGTTTCCGTAGAAACGTATCTCGATTTAGAAGGACAATGCAGGGAATCCAGAGTATTTAATATGGACGCAAATTGTGTGTTAATTCGTCAATGTGAGGGAGCGAGGGATGCAGTAAAGGAGGAATAATGCATCGGAAAAGAGATACTCGGAACCCCAAAGAAAATCCCCTCGTTTCCGTAGAAACGTATCTCGATTTAGAAGTACAATGCAGGGAATCCGGAGTATTTCATATGGACGCAAATTGTGTGTTAATTCGTCAATGTGAGGGAGCGAGGGATGCAGTAAAAAAGGAATAATGCTTCGGAAAACAGATACTCGGAACCCCAAAGAAAATCCTATCGTTTCCGTAGAAACGAATCCCGATTTAGAAGGACAATGCAGGGAACCCAGAGTATTTCATATGGACGCAATTTGTGTGTTAATTCGTCAATGTGAGGGAGCGAGGGATGCAGTAAAGGAGGAATAATGCATCGGAAAAGAGATACTCGGAACCCCAAAGAAAATCATATCGTTTCCATAGAAACGTATCTCGATTTAGAAGGACAATGCAGGGAATCCAGAGTATTTCATATGGACGCAAATTGTGTGTTAATTCGTCAATGTGAGGGAGCGAGGGATGCAGTAAAGGAGCAATAATGCATCGGAAAAGAGATACTCGGAACCCCAAAGAAAATCATATTGTTTCCATAGAAACGTATCTCGATTTAGAAGGACAATGCAGGGAATCCAGAGTATTTCATATGCGCGCAAATTGTGTGTTAATTCGTCAATGTGAGGGAGCGAGGGATGCAGTAAAGGAGGAATAATGCATCGGAAGAGAGATACTCGGAACCCCAAAGAAAATCCTGTCGTTTCCGTAGAAACGAATCCCGATTTAGAAGGACAATGCAGGGAATCCAGAGTATTTCATATGGACGCAAATTGTGTGTTAATTCGTCAATGTGAGGGAGCGAGGGATGCAGTAAAGGAGGAATAATGCATCGGAAAAGAGATACTCGGAACCCCAAAGAAAATCCAATCGTTTCCGTAGAAACGTATCTCGATCTAGAAGGACAATCCCGGGAATCCTGAGTATTTCATATGGACGCAAATTGTGTGTTAATTCGTCAATGTGAGGGAGCGAGGGATGCAGTAAAGGAGGAATAATGCATCGGAAAAGAGATACTCGGAACTCCAAAGAAAATCCTATCGTTTCCGTAGAAACGTATCTCGATTTAGGAGGACAATGCAGGGAATCCAGAGTATTTCATATGGACGCAAATTGTGTGTTAATTCGTCAATGTGAGGGAGCGAGGAATGCAGTAAAGGCGGAATAATGCATCGGAAAAGAGATACTCTTAACCCCAAAGAAAATCCTATCTTATCCGTAGAAACGTATCTCGATTTAGAAGGACAATTCAGGGAATCCAGAGTATTTCATACGGACGCAAATTGTGTGTTAATTCGTCAATGTGAGGGAGCGAGGGATGCAGTAAAGGAGGAATAATGTATCGGAAAAGAGATACTTGGAACCCCAAAGAAAATCCTATGGTTTCCGTAGAAACGTATCTCGATTTAGAAGGACAATGCAGGGAATCCAGAGTATTTCATATGGACGCAAATTGTGTGTTAATTCGTCAATGTGAGGGAGCGAGGGATGCAGTAAAGGAGGAATAATGCATCGGAAAAGAGATACTCGGAACCCCAAAGAAAATCCTATCATTACCGTAGAAACGTATCTCGATTTAGAAGTACAATGCAGGGAATCCGGAGTATTTCATATGGACGCAAATTGTGTGTTAATTCGTCAATGTGAGGGAGCGAGGGATGCAGTAAAGGAGGAATAATGCATCGGAAAAGAGATACTCGGAACCCCAAAGAAAATCCTCTCGTTTCCGTAGAAACGAATCCCGATTTAGAAGGACAATGCAGGGAACCCAGAGTATTTCATATGGACGCGATTTGTGTGTTAATTCGTCAATGTGAGGGAGCGAGGGATGCAGTAAAGGAGGAATAATGCATCGGAAAAGAGATACTCGGAACCCCAAAGAAAATCATATCGTTTCCATAGAAACGTATCTCGATTTAGAAGGACAATGCAGGGAATCCAGAGTATTTCATATGGACGCAAATTGTGTGTTAATTCGTCAATGTGAGGGAGCGAGGGATGCAGTAAAGGAGGAATAATGCATCGAAAAAGAGATACTCGGAACCCCAAAGAAAATCCTAACGTTTCCTTAGAAACGTATCTCGATTTAGAAGGACAATGCAGGGAATCCTGAGTATTTCATATGGACGCAAATTGTGTGTTAATTCATCAATGTGAGGGAGCGAGGGATGCAGTAAAGGAGGAATAATGCATCGGAAAAGAGATACTCGGAACCCCAAAGAAAATACTATCGTTTCCGTAGAAACGAATCCCGATTTAGAAGGCCAATGCAGGGAACCCAGAGTATTTCATATGGACGCAATTTGTGTGTTAATTCTTCAATGTGAGGGAGCGAGGGATGCAGTAAAGGAGGAATAATTCATCGGAAAGGAGATACTCGGAACCCCAAAGAAAATCCTCTCGTTTCCGTAGAAACGTATCTCGATTTAGAAGGACAATGCAGGGAATCCAGAGTATTTCATATGGACGCAAATTGTGTGTTAATTCGCCAATGTGAGGGAGCGAGGGATGCAGTGAAGGAGGAATAATGCATCGGAAAAGAGATACTCGGAACCCCAAAGAAAATCCTATCGTTTCTGTAGAAACGTATCTCGATTTAGAAGGACATTGCAGGGAATCCAGAGTATTTCATATGGACGCAAATTGTGTGTTAATTCGTCAATGTGAGGGAGCGAGGGATGCAGTAAAGGAGGAATAATGCATCGGAAAAGAGATACTCGGAACCCCAAAGAAAATCTTATCGTTTCCGTAGAAACGTATCTCGATTTAGAAGGACAATGCAGGGAATCCAGAGTGTTTCATATGGACGCAAATTGTGTGTTAATTCGCCAATCTGAGGGAGCGAGGGATGCAGTAAAGGAGCAATAATGCATCGGAAAAGAGATACTCGGAACCATAAAGAAAATCCTATCGTTTCCGTAGAAACGTATCTCGATTTAGAAGGACAATGCAGGGAATCCAGAGTATTTAATATGGACGCAAATTGTGTGTTAATTCGTCAATGTGAGGGAGCGAGGGATGCAGTAAAGGAGGAATAATGCATCGGAAAAGAGATACTCGGAACCCCAAAGAAAATCCCCTCGTTTCCGTAGAAACGTATCTCGATTTAGAAGTACAATGCAGGGAATCCGGAGTATTTCATATGGACGCAAATTGTGTGTTAATTCGTCAATGTGAGGGAGCGAGGGATGCAGTAAAAAAGGGATAATGCATCGGAAAAGAGATACTCGGAACCCCAAAGAAAATCCTATCGTTTCCATGGAAACGAATCCCGATTTAGAAGGACAATGCAGGGAACCCAGAGTATTTCATATGGACGCAATTTGTGTGTTAATTCGTCAATGTGAGGGAGCGAGGGATGCAGTAAAGGAGGAATAATGCATCGGAAAAGAGATACTCGGAACCCCAAAGAAAATCATATCGTTTCCATAGAAACGTATCTCGATTTAGAAGGACAATGCAGGGAATCCAGAGTATTTCATATGGACGCAAATTGTGTGTTAATTCGTCAATGTGAGGGAGCGAGGGATGCAGTAAAGGAGCAATAATGCATCGGAAAAGAGATACTCGGAACCCCAAAGAAAATCATGTTGTTTCCATAGAAACGTATCTCGATTTAGAAGGACAATGCAGGGAATCCAGAGTATTTCATATGGACGCAAATTGTGTGTTAATTCGTCAATGTGAGGGAGCGAGGGATGCAGTAAAGGAGGAATAATGCATCGGAAGATAGATACTCGGAACCCCAAAGAAAATCCTATCGTTTCCGTAGAAACGTATCTCGATTTAGAAGGACAATGCAGGGAATCCAGAGTATTTCATATGGAAGCAAATTGTGTGTTAATTCGTCAATGTGAGGGAGCGAGGGATGCAGTAAAGGAGGAATAATGCATCGGAAAAGAGATACTCGGAACCCCAAAGAAAATCCTCTCGTTTCCGTAGAAACGTATCTCGATTTAGAAGGACAATGCAGGGAATCCAGAGTATTTCATATGGACGCAAATTGTGTGTTAATTCGTCAATGTGAGAGAATGAGGGATGCAGTGAAGGAGGAATAATGCATCGGAAAAGAGATACTCGGAACCCCAAAGAAATTCCTATCGTTTCCGTAGAAACGTAACTCGATTTACAAGGACAATGAAGGGAATACAGAGTACTTCATATGGACGCAAATTGTGTGTTAATTCGTCAATGTGAGGGAGCGAGGGATGCAGTAAAGGAGGAATAATGCATCGGAAAAGAGATACTCGGAACCCCAAAGAAAATCCTATCGTTTCCGTAGAAACGAATCCCGATTTAGAAGGACAATGCAGGAAATCCAGAGAATTTCATATGGACGCAAATTGTGTGTTAATTTGTCATTGTGAGGGAGCGAGGTATGCAGTAAAGGAGGAATAATGCATCAGAAAAGAGATACTCGGAACCCCAAAGAAAATCCTATCGTTTCCGTTGAAACATATCTCGATTTAGAAGGACAATGCAGTGAATCCAGAGTATCTCATATGGGCGCCAATTGTGTGTTAATTGATCAATGTGAGGGAGCGAGGGATGCAGTAAAGGAGGAATAATTCATCGGAAAGGAGATACTCGGAACCCCAAAGAAAATCCTCTCGTTTCCGTAGAAACGTATCTCGATTTAGAAGGACAATGCAGGGAATCCAGAGTGTTTCATATGGACGCAAATTGTGTGTTAATTCGTCAATGTGAGGGAGCGAGGGATGCAGTGAAGGAGGAATAATGCATCGGAAAAGAGATACTCGGAACCCCAAAGAAAATCCTATCGTTTCCGTAGAAACGTATCTCGATTTAGAAGGACAATGCAGGGAATCCAGAGTATTTCATATGGACGCAAATTGTGTGTTAATTCGTCAATCTGAGGGAGCGAGGGATGCAGTAAAGGAGCAATAATGCATCGGAAAAGAGATACTCGGAACCATAAAGAAAATCCTATCGTTTCCGTAGAAACGTATCTCGATTTAGAAGGACAATGCAGGGAATCCAGAGTATTTAATATGGACGCAAATTGTGTGTTAATTCGTCAATGTGAGGGAGCGAGGAATGCAGTAAAGTGGGAATAATGCATCGGAAAAGAGATACTCGGAACCCCAAAGAAAATCCTTTCGTGTCCGTAGAAACGTATCTCGATTTAGAAGGACAATGCCAGGAATCCAGAGTATTCCATATGGACGCAAATTGTGTGTTAATTCGTCAATGTGAGGGAGCGAGGGATGCAGTAAAGGAGGAATAATGCATCGGATAAGCGATACACGGAACCCCAAAGAAAATTCTATCGTTTCCGTAGAAACGTATCTCGATTTAGAAGGACAATGCAGGGAATCCAGAGTATTTCATATGGACGCAAATTGTGTGTTAATTCGTCAATGTGAGGGAGCGAGAAATGCAGTAAAGGAGGAATAATGCATTGGAAAAGAGATACTCGGAACCCCAAAGAAAATCCTATCGTTTCCGTAGAAACGTATCTCGATTTAGAAGGACAATGCAAGGAGTCCAGAGTATTTCATATGGACGCAAATTCTGTGTTAATTCGTCAGTGTGAGGGAGCGAGGGATGCAGTAAAGGAGGAATAATGCATCGGAAAAGAGATACTCGGAACCCCAAAGAAAATCCTATCGTTTTTGTAGAAACGTATCTCGATTTAGAAGGACAATGCAGGGAATCCAGAGTATTTCATATGGATGCAAATCGTGTGTTAACTCGGCAATGTGAGGGAGCGAGGGATGCAGTAAAGGAGGAATAATACATCGGAAAAGAGATACTCGGAACCCCAAAGAAAATCCTATCGTTCCCGTAGAAACGTATCTCGATTTAGAAGGACAATGCAAGGAGTCCAGAGTATTTCATATGGACGCAAATTCTGTGTTAATTCGTCAGTGTGAGGGAGCGAGGGATGCAGTAAAGGAGGAATAATGCATCGGAAAAGAGATACTCGGAACCCAAAAGAAAATCCTATCGTTTCTGTAGAAACGTATCTCGATTTAGAAGGACAATGCAGGGAATCCAGAGTATTTCATATGGACGCAAATTGTGTGTTAATTCGTCAATGTGAGGGAGCGAGGGATGCAGTAAAGGAAGGACAATGCAGGGAATCCAGAGTATTTCATATGGACGCAAATTGTGTGTTAATTCGTCAATGTGAGGGAGCGAGGGATGCAGTACAGGAGGAATAATGCATCGGAAAAGAGATACTCGGAACCCCAAAGAAAATCCTATCGTTTCTGTAGAAACGTATCTCGATTTAGAAGGACAATACAGGGAATCCAGTGTATTTCATATGGACGCAAATTGTGTGTTAATTCGTCAATGTGAGGGAGCGAGGGATGCAGTAAAGGAGGAATAATGCATCGGAAAAGAGATACTCGGAACCCCAAAGAAAATCCTATAGTTTCCGTAGAAACGTATCTCGATTTAGAAGGACAATGCAGGGAATCCGGAGTATTTCATATGGACGCAAATTGTGTGTTAATTCGTCAATGTGAGGGAGCGAGGGATGCAGTAAAAAAGGAATAATGCATCGGAAAAGAGATACTCGGAACCCCAAAGAAAATCCTATCGTTTCCGTAGAAACGAATCCCGATTTAGAAGGACAATGCAGGGAACCCAGAGTATTTCATATGGACGCAATTTGTGTGTTAATTCGTCAATGTGAGGGAGCGAGGGATGCAGTAAAGGAGGAATAATGCATCGGAAAAGAGATACTCGACTCCCAAACGAAAATACTATCGTTTCCGTAGAAACGTATCTCGTTTTAGAAAGATAATGCAGGGAACCCAGAGTATTTCATATGGACGCAAATCGTGTGTTAACTCGGCAATGTGAGGGAGCCAGGGATGCAGTAAAGGAGGAATAATACATCGGAAAAGAGATACTCGGAACCCCAAAAAAATCCCATCGTTTCCGTAGAAACGTATCTCGATTTAGAAGGACAATGCAAGGGGTACAGTGTATTTCATATGGACGCAAATTCTGTCTTAATTCGTCAGTGTGAGGGAGCGAGGGATGCAGTAAAGGAGGAATAATGCATCGGAAAAGAGATACTCGGAACCCCAAAGAAAATTCTATCGTTTCTGTAGAAACGTATCTCGATTTAGAAGGACAATACAGGGAATCCAGTGTATTTCATATGGACGCAAATTGTGTGTTAATTCGTCAATGTGAGGGAGCGAGGGATGCAGTAAAGGAGGAATAATGCATCGGAAAAGAGATACTCGGAACCCCAAAGAAAATCCTATAGTTTCCGTAGAAACGTATCTCGATTTAGAAGGACAATGCAGGGAATCCAGAGTATTTCATATGGACGCAAATTGTTTGTTAATTCATCAATGTGAGGGAGCGAGGGATGCAGTAAAGGAGGAATAATGCATCGGAAAAGAGATACTCGGAACCCCAAAGAAAATCCTATAGTTTCCGTAGAAACGTATCTCGATTTAGAAGTACAATGCAGGGAATCCGGAGTATTTCATATGGACGCAAATTGTGTGTTAATTCGTCAATGTGAGGGAGCGAGGGATGCAGTAAAAAAGGAATAATGCATCGGAAAAGAGATACTCGGAACCCCAAAGAAAATCCTATCGTTTCCGTAGAAACGAATCCCGATTTAGAAGGACAATGCAGGGAACCCAGAGTATTTCATATGGACGCAATTTGTGTGTTAATTCGTCAATGTGAGGGAGCGAGGGATGCAGTAAAGGAGGAATAATGCATCGGAAAAGAGATACTCGGAACCCCAAAGAAAATCATATCGTTTCCATAGAAACGTATCTCGATTTAGAAGGACAATGCAGGGAATCCAGAGTATATCATATGGACGCAAATTGTGTGTTAATTCGTCAATGTGAGGGAGCGAGGGATGCAGTAAAGGAGCAATAATGCATCGGAAAAGAGATACTCGGAACCCCAAAGAAAATCATATTGTTTCCATAGAAACGTATCTCGATTTAGAAGGACAATGCAGGGAATCCAGAGTATTTCATATGGACGCAAATTGTGTGTTAATTCGTCAATGTGAGGGAGCGAGGGATGCAGTAAAGGAGGAATAATGCATCGGAAGAGAGATACTCGGAACCCCAAAGAAAATCCTATCGTTACCGTAGAAACGTATCTCGATTTAGAAGGACAATGCAGGGAATCCAGAGTATTTCATATGGACGCAAATTGTGTGTTAATTCGTCAATGTGAGGGAGCGAGGGATGCAGTAAAGGATGAATAATGCATCGGAAAAGAGATACTCGGAACCCCAAAGAAAATCCTCTCGTTTCCGTAGAAACGTATCTCGATTTAGAAGGGCAATGCAGGGAATCCAGAGTATTTCATATGGACGCAAATTGTGTGTTAATTCGTCAATGTGAGGGAATGAGGGATGCAGTGAAGGAGGAATAATGCATCGGAAAAGAGATACTCGGAACCCCAAAGAAATTCCTATCGTTTCCGTAGAAACGTAACTCGATTTACAAGGACAATGAAGGGAATACAGAGTACTTCATATGGACGCAAATTGTGTGTTAATTCGTCAATGTGAGGGAGCGAGGGATGCAGTAAAGGAGGAATAATGCATCGGAAAAGAGATACTCGGAACCCCAAAGAAAATCCTATCGTTTCCGTAGAAACGAATCCCGATTTAGAAGGACAATGCAGGGAATCCAGAGAATTTCATATGGACGCAAATTGTGTGTTAATTTGTCAATGTGAGGGAGCGAGGTATGCAGTAAAGGAGGAATAATGCATCAGAAAAGAGATACTCGGAACCCCAAAGAAAATCCTATCGTTTCCGTTGAAACATATCTCGGTTTAGAAGGACAATGCAGTGAATCCAGAGTATTTCATATGGGCGCAAATTGTGTGTTAATTGATCAATGTGAGGGAGCGAGGGATGCAGTAAAGGAGGAATAATTCATCGGAAAGGAGATACTCGGAACCCCAAAGAAAATCCTCTCGTTTCCATAGAAACGTATCTCGATTTAGAAGGACAATGCAGGGAATCCAGAGTATTTCATATGGACGCAAATTGTGTGTTAATTCGTCAATGTGAGGGAGCGAAGGATGCAGTGAAGGAGGAATAATGCATCGGAAAAGAGATACTCGGAACCCCAAAGAAAATCCTATCGTTTCCGTAGAAACGTATCTCGATTTAGAAGGACAATGCAGGGAATCCAGAGTATTTCATATGGACGCAAATTGTGTGTTAATTCGTCAATCTGAGGGAGCGAGGGATGCAGTAAAGGAGCAATAATGCATCGGAAAAGAGATACTCGGAACCCCAAAGAAAATCCTATCGTTTCCGTAGAAACGTATCTCGATTTAGAAGGACAATGCAGGGAATCCAGAGTATTTAATATGGACGCAAATTGTGTGTTAATTCGTCAATGTGAGGGAGCGAGGAATGCAGTAAAGTGGGAATAATGCATCGGAAAAGAGATACTCGGAACCCCAAAGAAAATCCTATCGTGTCCGTAGAAACGTATCTCGATTTAGAAGGACAATGCCAGGAATCCAGAGTATTCCATATGGACGCAAATTGTGTGTTAATTCGTCAATGTGAGGGAGCGAGGGATGCAGTAAAGGAGGAATAATGCATCGGATAAGCGATACACGGAACCCCAAAGAAAATCCTATCGTTTCCGTAGAAACGTATCTCGATTTAGAAGGACAATGCAGGGAATCCAGAGTATTTCATATGGACGCAAATTGTGTGTTAATTCGTCAATGTGAGGGAGCGAGAAATGCAGTAAAGGAGGAATAATGCATTGGAAAAGAGATACTTTGAACCCCAAAGAAAATCCTATCGTTTCCGTAGAAACGTATCTCGATTTAGAAGGACAATGCAAGGAGTCCAGAGTATTTCATATGGACGCAAATTCTGTGTTAATTCGTCAGTGTGAGGGAGCGAGGGATGCAGTAAAGGAGGAATAATGCATCGGAAATGAGATACTCGGAACCCCAAAGAAAATCCTATCGTTTCTGTAGAAACGTATCTCGATTTAGAAGGACAATGCAGGGAATCCAGAGTATTTCATATGGACGCAAATCGTGTGTTAACTCGGCAATGTGAGGGAGCGAGGGATGCAGTAAAGGAGGAATAATACATCGGAAAAGAGATACTCGGAACCCCATAGAAAATCCTATCGTTCCCGTAGAAACGTATCTCGATTTAGAAGGACAATGCAAGGAGTCCAGAGTATTTCATATGGACGCAAATTCTGTGTTAATTCGTCAGTGTGAGGGAGCGAGGGATGCAGTAAAGGAGGAATAATGCATCGGAAAAGAGATACTCGGAACCCCAAAGAAAATCCTATCGTTTCTGTAGAAACGTATCTCGATTTAGAAGGACAATGCAGGGAATCCAGAGTATTTCATATGGACGCAAATTGTGTGTTAATTCGTCAATGTGAGGGAGCGAGGGATGCAGTAAAGGAGGAATAATGCATCGGAAAAGAGATACTCGACTCCCAAACGAAAATACTATCGTTTCCGTAGAAACGTATCTCGTTTTAGAAAGATAATGCAGGGAACCCAGAGTATTTCATATGGACGCAAATCGTGTGTTAACTCGGCAATGTGAGGGAGCGAGGGATGCAGTAAAGGAGGAATAATACATCGGAAAAGAGATACTCGGAACCCCAAAAAAATCCTATCGTTTCCGTAGAAACGTATCTCGATTTAGAAGGACAATGCTAGGGGTCCAGTGTATTTCATATGGACGCAAATTCTGTGTTAATTCGTCAGTGTGAGGGAGCGAGGGATGCAGTAAAGGAGGAATAATGCATCGGAAAAGAGATACTCGGAACCCCAAAGAAAATCCTATCGTTTCTGTAGAAACGTATTTCGATTTAGAAGGACAATGCAGGGAATCCAGTGTATTTCATATGGACGCAAATTGTGTGTTGATTCGTCAATGTGAGGGAGCGAGGGATGCAGTAAAGGAGGAATAATGCATCGGAAAAGAGATACTCGGAACCCCAAAGAAAATCCTATAGTTTCCGTAGAAACGTATCTCGATTTAGAAGGACAATGCAGGGAATCCAGAGTATTTCATATGGACGCAAATTGTGTGTTAATTCATCAATGTGAGGGAGCGAGGGATGCAGTAAAGGAGGAATAATGCATCGGAAAAGAGATACGCGGAACCCCAAAGAAAATCCTATCGTTTCCGTAGAAACGTATCTCGATTTAGAAGGACAATGCAGGGAATCCAGAGTATTTCATATGGACGCAAATTGTGTGTTAATTCGTCAATGTGAGGGAGCGAGGGATGCAGTAAAGGAGGAATAATGCATCGGAAAAGAGATACTCGACTCCCAAAAGAAAATCTATCGATTCCGTAGAAACGTATCTCGTTTTAGAAAGGGAATGCAGGGAACCCAGAGTATTTCATATGGACGCAAATCGTGTGTTATTTCGGCAATGTGAGGGAGCGAGGGATGCAGTAAAGGAGGAATAATACATCGGAAAAGAGATACTCGGAACCCCAAAGAAAATCCTATAGTTTCCGTAGAAACGTATCTCGATTTAGAAGGACAATGCAGGTAATCCAGAGTATTTAATATGGACGCAAATTGTGTGTTAATTCGTCAATGTGAGGGAGCGAGGAATGCAGAAAAGTGGGAATAATGCATCGGAAAAGAGATACTCGGAACCCCAAAAAAATCCTATCGTGTCCGTAGAAACGTATCTCGATTTAGAAGGACAATGCCAGGAATCCAGAGTATTCCATATAGACGCAAATTGTGTGTTAATTCGTCAATGTGAGGGAGCGAGGGATGCAGTAAAGGAGGAATAATGCATCGGATAAGCGATACACGGAACCCCAAAGAAAATCCTATCGTTTCCATAGAAACGTATCTCGATTTAGAAGGACAATGCAGGGAATCCAGAGTATTTCATATGGACGCAAATTGTGTGTTAATTCGTCAATGTGAGGGAGCGAGAAATGAAGTAAAGAAGGAATAATGCATTGCAAAAGAGATACTCGGAACCCCAAAGAAAATCCTATCGTTTCCGTAGAAACGTATCTCGATTTAGGACAATGCAGGGAATCCAGAGTATATCATATGGACGCAAATTGTGTGTTAATTCGTCAATGTGAGGGAGCGAGGGATGCAGTAAAGGAGGAATAATGCATCGGAAAAGAGATACTCGACTCCCAAACGAAAATACTATCGTTTCCGTAGAAACGTATCTCGTTTTAGAAAGATAATGCAGGGAACCCAGAGTATTTCATATGGACGCAAATCGTGTGTTAACTCGGCAATGTGAGGGAGCGAGGGATGCAGTAAAGGAGGAATAATACATCGGAAAAGAGATACTCGGTACCCCAAAGAAAATCCTATCGTTTCCGTAGAAACGTATCTCGATTTAGAAGGACAATGCAAGGAGTCCAGAGTATTTCATATGGACGCAAATTCTGTGTTAATTCGTCAGTGTGAGGGAGCGAGGGATGCAGTAAAGGAGGAATAATGCATCGGAAAAGAGATACTCGGAACCCCAAAGAAAATCCTATCGTTTCTGTAGAAACGTATCTCGATTTAGAAGGACAATGCAGGGAATTCAGAGTAATTCATATGGACGCAAATTGTGTGTTAATTCGTCAATGTGAGGGAGCGAGGGATGCAGTAAAGGAGGAATAATGCATCGGATAAGAGATACTCGGAACCCCAAAGAAAATCCTATAGTTTCCGTAGAAACGTATCTCGATTTAGAAGGACAATGCAGGGAATCCAGAGTATTTCATATGGACGCAAAATGTGTGTTAATTCATCAATGTGAGGGAGCGAGGGATGCAGTAAAGGAGGAATAATGCATCGGAAAAGAGATACGCGGAACCCCAAAGAAAATCCTATCGTTTCTGTAGAAACGTATCTCGATTTAGAAGGACAATGCAGGGAATTTAGAGTCTTTCATATGGACGCAAATTGTGTGTTAATTCGTCAATGTGAGGGAGCGAGGGATGCAGTAAAGGAGGAATAATGCATCGGAAAAGAGATACTCGGAACCATAAAGAAAATCCTATCGTTTCCGTAGAAACGTATCTTGATTTAGAAGGACAATCCAGGGAATCCAGAGTATTTCATATGGACGCAAATTGTGTGTTCATTCGTCAATGTGAGGGAGCGAGGGATGCAGTAAAGGAGGAATAATGCATCGGAAAAGAGATACTCGGAACCCCAAAGAAAATCCTATCGTTTCCGTAGAAACGTATCTCGATTTAGAAGGACAATGCAGGGAATCCAGAGTATTTCATATGGACGCAAATTGTGTGTTAATTGGTCAATGTGAGGGAGCGAGGGATGCAGTAAAGGAGGAATAATGCATCGGAAAAGAGATACTCGACTCCCAAAAGAAAATACTATCGTTTCCGTAGAAACGTATCTCGTTTTAGAAAGATAATGCAGGGAACCCAGAGTATTTCATATGGACGCAAATCGTGTGTTATTTCGGCAATGTGAGGGAGCGAGGGATGCAGTAAAGGAGGAATAATGCATCGGAAAAGAGATACGCGGAACCCCAAAGAAAATCCTATCGTTTCTGTAGAAACGTATCTCGATTTAGAAGGACAATGCAGGGAATTTAGAGTATTTCATATGGACGCAAATTGTGTGTTAATTCGTCAATGTGAGGGAGCGAGGGATGCAGTAAAGGAGGAATAATGCATCGGAAAAGAGATACTCGGAACCATAAAGAAAATCCTATCGTTTCCGTAGAAACGTATCTTGATTTAGAAGGACAATGCAGGGAATCCAGAGTATTTCATATGGACGCAAATTGTGTGTTCTTTCGTCAATGTGAGGGAGCGAGGGATGCAGTAAAGGAGGAATAATGCATCGGAAAAGAGATACTCGGAACCCCAAAGAAAATCCTATCGTTTCCGTAGAAACGTATCTCGATTTAGAAGGACAATGCAGGGAATCCAGAGTATTTCATATGGACGCAAATTGTGTGTTAATTGGTCAATTTGAGGGAGCGAGGGATGCAGTAAAGGAGGAATAATGCATCGGAAAAGAGATACTCGACTCCCAAAAGAAAATACTATCGTTTCCGTAGAAACGTATCTCGTTTTAGAAAGATAATGCAGGGAACCCAGAGTATTTCATATGGATGCAAATCGTGTGTTATTTCGGCAATGTGAGGGAGCGAGGGATGCAGTAAAGGAGGAATAATACATCGGAAAAGAGATACTCGGAACCCCAAAGAAAATCCTATCGTTTCCGTAGAAACGTATCTCGATTTAGAAGGACAATGCAAGGAATCCAGGGTATTTCATATGGACGCAAATTGTGTGTTAATTCGTCAATGTGAGGGAGCGAGGGATGCAGTAAAGGAGGAATAATACATCGGAAATGAGATACTCGGAACCCCAAAGAAAATCCTATCGTTTCCGTAGAAACGTATCTCGATTTAGAAGGACATTGCAGGGAATCCAGAGTATTTCATATGGACGCAAATTGTGTGTTAATTCGTCAATGTGAGGGAGCGAGGGATGCAGTAAAGGAGGAATAATACATCGGAAATGAGATACTCGGAACCCCAAAGAAAATCCTATCGTTTCCGTAGAAACGTATCTCGATTTAGAAGGACATTGCAGGGAATCCAGAGTATTTCATATGGACGCAAATTGTGTGTTAATTCGTCAATGTGAGGGAGTGAGGGATGCAGTAAAGGAGGAATAATGCATCGGAAAAGAGATACTCGACTCCCAAAAGAAAATCCTATCATTTCCGTAGAAACGTATCTCGTTTTAGAAAGATAATGCAGGGAACCCAGAGTATTTCATATGGACGCAAATTGTGTGTTAATTCGTCAATGTGATGAAGCGAGGGATGCAGTAAAGGAGGAATAATGCATCGGAAAAGAGATACTCGGAACCCCAAAGAAAATCCTATCGTTTCCGTAGAAACGAATCCCGATTTAGAAGGCCAATGCAGGGAACCCAGAGTATTTCATATGGACGCTAATTGTGTGTTAATTCATCAATGTGAGGGAGCGAGGGATGCAGTAAAGGAGGAATAATGCATCGGAAAAGAGATACTCGGAACCCCAAAGAAAATACTATCGTTTCCGTAGAAACGAATCCCGATTTAGAAGGCCAATGCAGGGAACCCAGAGTATTTCATATGGACGAAATTTGTGTGTTAATTCTTCAATGTGAGGGAGCGAGGGATGCAGTAAAGGAGGAATAATGCATCGGAAAAGAGATACTCGGAACCCCAAAGAAAAACCTTTCGTTTCCATAGAAACGTATCTCGATTTAGAAGGACAATGCAGGGAATCCAGAGTATTTCATATGGACGTAATTTGTGTGTTAATTCGTCAATGTGAGGGAGCGAGGGATGCAGTAAAGGAGGAATAATGCATCGGAAAAGAGATACTCGGAACCCCAAAGAAAATCCTATCGTTTCCGTAGAAACGTATCTCGATTTAGAAGGACAATGCAGGGAATCCAGAGTATTTCATATGGACGCAAATTGTGTGTTAATTCGTCAATGTGAGGGAGCGAGGGATGCAGTAAAGGAGGAATAATTCATCGGAAAGGAGATACTCGGAACCCCAAAGAAAATCCTCTCGTTTCCGTAGAAACGTATCTCGATTTAGAAGGACAATGCAGGGAATCCAGAGTATTTCATATGGACGCAAATTGTGTGTTAATTCGTCAATGTGAGGGAGCGAGGGATGCAGTGAAGGAGGAATAATGCATCGGAATGGAGATACTCTTAACCCCAAAGAAAATCCTATCGTTACCGTAGAAACGTATCTCGATTTAGAAGGACAATGCAGGGAATCCAGAGTATTTCATATGGACGCAAATTGTGTGTTAATTCGTCAATGTGAGGGAGCGAGGGATGCAGTAAAGGAGGAATAATGCATCGGAAAAGAGATACTCGGAACCCCAAAGAAAATCCTATCGTTTCCGTAGAAACGTATCTCGATTTAGAAGGACAATGCAGGGAATCCAGAGTATTTCATATGGACGCAAATTGTGTGTTAATTCGTCAATGTGAGGGAGCGAGGGATGCAGTAAAGGAGCAATAATGCATCGGAAAAGAGATACTCGGAACCATAAAGAAAATCCTATCGTTTCCGTAGAAACGTACCTCGATTTAGAAGGACAATGCCGGGAATCCAGAGTATTTAATATGGACGCAAATTGTGTGTTAATTCGTCAATGTGAGGGAGCGAGGAATGCAGTAAAGGGCGAATAATGCATCGGAAAAGAGATACTCGGAACCCCAAAGAAAATCCTATCGTGTCCGTAGAAACGTATCTCGATTTAGAAGGACAATGACGGGAATCTAGAGTATTCCATATGGACGCAAATTGTGTGTTAATTCGTCAATGTGAGGGAGCGAGGGATGCAGTAAAGGAGGAATAATGCATCGGATAAGCGATACACGGAACCCCAAAGAAAATCCTATCGTTTCCGTAGAAATGTATCTCGATTTAGATGGACAATGCAGTGAATCCAGAGTATTTCATATGGACGCAAATTGTGTGTTAATTCGTCAATGTGAGGGAGCGAGAAATGCAGTAAAGGAGGAATAATGCATTGGAAAAGAGGTACTCGGAACCCCAAAGAAAATCCTATCGTTTCCGTAGAAACGTATCTCGATTTAGGACAATGCAGGGAATCCAGAGTATATCATATGGACGCAAATTGTGTGTTAATTCGTCAATGTGAGGGAGCGAGGGATGCAGTAAAGGAGGAATAATGCATCGGAAAAGAGATACTCGACTCCCAAACGAAAATACTATCGTTTCCGTAGAAACGTATCTCGTTTTAGAATGATAATGCAGGGAACCCAGAGTATTTCATATGGACGCAAATCGTGTGTTAATTCGGCAATGTGAGGGAGCGAGGGATTCAGTAAAGGAGGAATAATACATCGGAAAAGAGATACTCGGAACCCCAAAGAAAATCCTATCGTTTTTGTAGAAACGTATCTCGATTTAGAAGGACAATGCAAGGAGTCCAGAGCATTTCATATGAACGCAAATTCTGTGTTAATTCGTCAATGTGAGGGAGCGAGGGATGCAGTAAAGGAGGAATAATGCATCGGAAAAGAGATACTCGGAACCCCAAAGGAAATCCTATCGTTTCCGTAGAAACGTATCTCGATTTAGAAGGACAATGCAGGGAATCCAGAGTATTTCATATGGACGCAAATTGTGTGTTAATTCATCAATGTGAGGGAGCGAGGGATGCAGTAAAGGTGGAATAATGCATCGGAAAAAAGATACGCGGAACCCCAAAGAAAATCCTATCGTTTCCGTAGAAACGTATCTCGATTTAGAAGGACAATGCAGGGAATTTAGAGTATTTCATATGGACGCAAATTGTGTATTAATTCGTCAATGTGAGGGAGCGAGGTATGCAGTAAAGGAGGAATAATGCATCGGAAAAGAGATACTCGGAACCATAAAGAAAATCCTATCGTTTCCGTAGAAACGTATCTCGATTTAGAAGGACAATGCAGGGAATCCAGAGTATTTCATATGGACGCAAATTGTGTGTTCATTCGTCAATGTGAGGGAGCGAGGGATGCAGTAAAGGAGGAATAATGCATCGGAAAAGAGATACTCGGAACCCCAAAGAAAATCCTATAGTTTCCGTAGAAACGTATCTCGATTTAGAAGGACAATGCAGGTAATCCAGAGTATTTAATATGGACGCAAATTGTGTGTTAATTCGTCAATGTGAGGGAGCGAGGAATGCAGTAAAGTGGGAATAATGCATCGGAAAAGAGATACTCGGAACCCCAAAGAAAATCCTATCGTGTCCGTAGAAACGTATCTCGATTTAGAAGGACAATGCCAGGAATCCAGAGTATTCCATATGGACGCAAATTGTGTGTTAATTCGTCAATGTGAGGGAGCGAGGGATGCAGTAAAGGAGGAATAATGCATCGGATAAGCGATACACGGAACCCCAAAGAAAATCCTATCGTTTCCGTAGAAACGTATCTCGATTTAGAAGGACAATGCAGGGAATCCAGAGTATTTCATATGGACGCAAATTGTGTGTTAATTCGTCAATGTGAGGAAGCGAGAAATGAAGTAAAGAAGGAATAATGCATTGGAAAAGAGATACTCGGAACCCCAAAGAAAATCCTATCGTTTCCGTAGAAACGTATCTCGAATTAGGACAATGCAGGGAATCCAGAGTATATCATATGGACGCAAATTGTGTGTTAATTCGTCAATGTGAGGGAGCGAGGGATGCAGTAAAGGAGGAATAATGCATCGGAAAAGAGATACTCGACTCCCAAACGAAAATACTATCGTTTCCGTAGAAACGTATCTCGTTTTAGAAAGATAATGCAGGGAACCCAGAGTATTTCATATGGACGCAAATCGTGTGTTAACTCGGCAATGTGAGGGAGCGAGGGATGCAGTAAAGGAGGAATAATACATCGGAAAAGAGATACTCGGTACCCCAAAGAAAATCCTATCGTTTCCGTAGAAACGTATCTCGATTTAGAAGGACAATGCAGGGAATCCAGAGTATTTCATATGGACGCAAATTGTGTGTTCATTCGTCAATGTGAGGGAGCGAGGGATGCAGTAAAGGAGGAATAATGCATCGGAAAAGAGATACTCGGAACCCCAAAGAAAATCCTATCGTTTCCGTAGAAACGTATCTCGATTTAGAAGGACAATGCAGGGAATCCAGAGTATTTCATATGGACGCAAATTGTGTGTTAATTGGTCAATGTGAGGGAGCGAGGGATGCAGTAAAGGAGGAATAATGCATCGGAAAAGAGATACCCGACTCCCAAAAGAAAATACTATCGTTTCCGTAGAAACGTATCTCGTTTTAGAAAGATAATGCAGGGAACACAGAGTATTTCATATGGACGCAAATCGTGTGTTATTTCGGCAATGTGAGGGAGCGAGGGATGCAGTAAAGGAGGATTAATACATCGGAAAAGAGATACTCGGAACCCCAAAGAAAATCCTATCGTTTCCGTAGAAACGTATCTCGATTTAGAAGGACAATGCAAGGAATCCAGGGTATTTCATATGGACGCAAATTGTGTGTTAATTCGTCAATGTGAGGGAGCGAGGGATGCAGTAAAGGAGGAATAATACATCGGAAATGAGATACTCGGAACCCCAAAGAAAATCCTATCGTTTCCGTAGAAACGTATCTCGATTTAGAAGGACAATGCAGGGAACACAGAGTATTTCATATATACGAAATTTGTGTGTTAATTCATCAATGTGAGGGAGCGAGGGATGCAGTAAAGGAGGAATAATGCATCGGAAAAGAGATACTCGGAACCCCAAAGAAAATTCTTTCGTTTCCATAGAAACGTATCTCGATTTAGAAGGACAATGCAGGGAATCCAGAGTATTTCATATGGACGTAAATTGTGTGTTAATTCGTCAATGTGAGGGAGCGAGGGATGCAGTAAAGGAGGAATAATGCATCGGAAAAGAGATACTCGGAACCCCAAAGAAAATCCTTTCGTTTCCGTAGAAACGTATCTCGATTTAGAAGGACAATGCAGGGAATCCAGAGTATTTCATATGGACGCAAATTGTGTGTTAATTCGTCAATGTGAGGGAGCGAGGGATGCAGTAAAGGAGGAATAATTCATCGGAAAGGAGATACTCGGAACCCCAAAGAAAATCCTCTCGTTTCCGTAGAAACGTATCTCGATTTAGAAGGACAATGCAGGGAATCCAGAGTATTTCATATGGACGCAAATTGTGTGTTAATTCGTCAATGTGAGGGAGCGAGGGATGCAGTGAAGGAGGAATAATGCATCGGAAAGGAGATACTCGGAACCCCAAAGAAAATCCTATCGTTACCGTAGAAACGTATCTCGATTTAGAAGGACAATGCAGGGAATCCAGAGTATTTCATATGGACGCAAATTGTGTGTTAATTCGTCAATGTGAGGGAGCGAGGGATGCAGTAAAGGAGGAATAATGCATCGGAAAAGAGATACTCGGAACCCCAAAGAAAATCCTATCGTTTCCGTAGAAACGTATCTCGATTTAGAAAGACAATGCAGGGAATCCAGAGTATTTCATATGGACGCAAATTGTGTGTTAATTCGTCAATGTGAGGGAGCTAGGGATGCAGTAAAGGAGCAATAATGCATCGGAAAAGAGATACTCGGAACCATAAAGAAAATCCTATCGTTTCCGTAGAAACGTACCTCGATTTAGAAGGACAATGCCGGGAATCCAGAGTATTTAATATGGACGCAAATTGTGTGTTAATTCGTCAATGTGAGGGAGCGAGGAATGCAGTAAAGGGCGAATAATGCATCGGAAAAGAGATACTCGGAACCCCAAAGAAAATCCTATCGTGTCCGTAGAAACGTATCTCGATTTAGAAGGACAATGACGGGAATCTAGAGTATTCCATTTGGACGCAAATTGTGTGTTAATTCGTCAATGTGAGGGAGCGAGGGATGCAGTAAAGGAGGAATAATGCATCGGATAAGCGATACACGGAACCCCAAAGAAAATCCTATCGTTTCCGTAGAAATGTATCTCGATTTAGAAGGACAATGCAGGGAATCCAGAGTATTTCATATGGACGCAAATTGTGTGTTAATTCGTCAATGTGAGGGAGCGAGAAATGCAGTAAAGGAGGAATAATGCATTGGAAAAGAGGTACTCGGAACCCCAAAGAAAATCCTATCGTTTCCGTAGAAACGTATCTCGATTTAGGACAATGCAGGGAATCCAGAGTATATCATATGGACGCAAATTGTGTGTTAATTCGTCAATGTGAGGGAGCGAGGGATGCAGTAAAGGAGGAATAATGCATCGGAAAAGAGATACTCGACTCCCAAACGAAAATACTATCTTTTCCGTAGAAACGTATCTCGTTTTAGAATGATAATGCAGGGAACCCAGAGTATTTCATATGGACGCAAATCGTGTGTTAATTCGGCAATGTGAGGGAGCGAGGGATGCAGTAAAGGAGGAATAATACATCGGAAAAGAGATACTCGGAACCCCAAAGAAAATCCTATCGTTTCCGTAGAAACGTATCTCGATTTAGAAGGACAATGCAAGGAGTCCAGAGCATTTCATATGGACGCAAATTCTGTGTTAATTCGTCAATGTGAGGGAGCGAGGGATGCAGTAAGGGAGGAATAATGCATCGGAAAAGAGATACTCGGAACCCCAAAGGAAATCCTATCATTTCCGTAGAAACGTATCTCGATTTAGAAGGACAATGCAGGGAATCCAGAGTATTTCATATGGACGCAAATTGTGTGTTAATTCATCAATGTGAGGGAGCGAGGGATGCAGTAAAGGAGGAATAATGCATCGGAAAAGAGATACGCGGAACCCCAAAGAAAATCCTATCGTTTCCATAGAAACGTATCTCGATTTAGAAGGACAATGCAAGGAATCCAGAGTATTTCATATGGACGCAAATTGTGTGTTAATTCGTCAATGTGAGGGAGCGAGGGATGCAGTAAAGGAGGAATAATACATCGGAAAAGAGATACTCGGAACCCCAAAGAAAATCCTATCGTTTCCGTAGAAACGTATCTCGATTTAGAAGGACAATGC
This sequence comes from Schistocerca nitens, assembly GCF_023898315.1. Classification (NCBI taxonomy): domain Eukaryota; kingdom Metazoa; phylum Arthropoda; class Insecta; order Orthoptera; family Acrididae; genus Schistocerca; species Schistocerca nitens. The sequence continues at coordinate 1,132,511,962 of NC_064615.1, read as the reverse complement.
AGGGAATCCAGAGTATTTCATATGGACGCAAATTGTGTGTTAATTCGTCAATGTGAGGGAGCGAGGGATGCAGTAAAGGAGGAATAATGCATCGGAAAAGAGATACTCGGAACCCCAAAGAAAATCCTATCGTTACCGTAGAAACGTATCTCGATTTAGAAGGACAATGCAGGGAATCCAGAGTATTTCATATGGACGCAAATTGTGTGTTAATTCGTCAATGTGAGGGAGCGAGGGATGCAGTAAAGGAGGAATAATGCATCGGAAAAGAGATACTCGACTCCCAAAAGAAAATCCTATCATTTCCGTAGAAACGTATCTCGTTTTAGAAAGATAATGCAGGGAACCCAGAGTATTTCATATGGACGCAAATTGTGTGTTAATTCGTCAATGTGATGGAGCGAGGGATGCAGTAAAGGAGGAATAATGCATCGGAAAAGAGATAGTCGGAACCCCAAAGAAAATACTATCGTTTCCGTAGAAACGAATCCCGATTTAGAAGGCCAATGCAGGGAACCCAGAGTATTTCATATGGGCGCAAATTGTGTGTTAATTCATCAATGTGAGGGAGCGAGGGATGCAGTAAAGGAGGAATAATGCATCGGAAAAGAGATACACGGAACCCCAAAGAAAATACTATCGTTTCCGTAGAAACGAATCCCGATTTAGAAGGCCAATGCAGGGAACCCAGAGTATTTCATATGGACGAAATTTGTGTGTTAATTCTTCAATGTGAGGGAGCGAGGGATGCAGTAAAGGACGAATAATGCATCGGAAAAGAGATACTCGGAACCCCAAAGAAAATCCTATCGTTTCCGTAGAAACGTATCTCGATTTAGAAGGACAATGCAGGGAATCCAGAGTATTTCATATGGACGCAAATTGTGTGTTAATTCGTCAATGTGAGGGAGCGAGGGATGCAGTAAAGGAGGAATAATTCATCGGAAAGGAGATACTCGGAACCCCAAAGAAAATCCTCTCGTTTCCATAGAAACGTATCTCGATTTAGAAGGACAATGCAGGGAATCCAGAGTATTTCATATGGACGCAAATTGTGTGTTAATTCGTCAATGTGAGGGAGCGAGGGATGCAGTGAAGGAGGAATAATGCATCGGAAAAGAAATACTCGGAACCCCAAAGAAAATCCTATCATTACCGTAGAAACGTATCTCGATTTAGAAGGACAATGCAGGGAATCCAGAGTATTTCATATGGACGCAAATTGTGTGTTAATTCGTCAATGTGAGGGAGCGAGGAATGCAGTAAAGGAGGAATAATGCATCGGAAAAGAGATACTCGGAACCCCAAAGAAAATCCTATCGTTTCCGTAGAAACGTATCTCGATTTAGAAGGACAATGCAGGGAATCCAGAGTATTTCATATGGACGCAAATTGTGTGTTAATTCGTCAATGTGATGGAGCGAGGGATGCAGTAAAGGAGCAATAATGCATCGGAAAAGAGATACTCGGAACCATAAAGAAAATCCTATCGTTTCCGTAGAAACGTACCTCGATTTAGAAGGACAATGCAGGGAATCCAGAGTATTTAATATGGACGCAAATTGTGTGTTAATTCGTCAATGTGAGGGAGCGAGGAATGCAGTAAAGTGCGAATAATGCATCGGAAAAGAGATACTCGGAACCCTAAAGAAAATCCTATCGTTTCCGTAGAAACGTATCTCGATTTAGAAGGACAATGACGGGAATCTAGAGTATTCCATATGGACGCAAATTGTGTGTTAATTCGTCAATGTGAGGGAGCGAGGGATGCAGTAAAGGAGGAATAATGCATCGGAAAAGAGATACTCGGAACCATAAAGAAAATCCTATCGTTTCTGTAGAAACGTATCTTGATTTAGAAGGACAATGCAGGGAATCCAGAGTATTTCATATGACCGCAAATTGTGTGTTCATTCGTCAATGTGAGGGAGCGAGGGATGCAGTAAAGGAGGAATAATGCATCGGAAATGAGGTACTCGGAACCCCAAAGAAAATCCTATCGTTTCCGTAGAAACGTATCTCGATTTAGAAGGACAGTGCAGGGAATCCAGAGTATTTCATATGGACGCAAATTGTGTGTTAATTCGTCAATGTGAGGGAGCGAGGGATGCAGTAAAGGAGTAATAATGCATCGGAAAAGAGATACTCGACTCCCAAAGGAAAATACTATCGTTTCCGTAGAAACGTATCTCGTTTTAGAAAGATAATGCAGGGAACCCAGAGTATTTCATATGGACGCAAATCGTGTGTTAATTCGGCAATGTGAGGGAGCGAGGGATGCAGTAAAGGAGGAATAATACATCGGAAAAGAGATACTCGGAACCCCAAAGAAAATCCTATCGTTTCCGTAGAAACGTATCTCGATTTAGAAGGACAATGCAGGGAATCCAGAGTATTTCATATGGACGCAAATTGTGTGTTAATTCGTCAATGTGATGGAGCGAGGGATGCAGTAAAGGAGCAATAATGCATCGGAAAAGAGATACTCGGAATCATAAAGAAAATCCTATCGTTTCCGTAGAAACGTACCTCGATTTAGAAGGACAATGCAGGGAATCCAGAGTATTTAATATGGACGCAAATTGTGTGTTAATTCGTCAATGTGAGGGAGCGAGGAATGCAGTAAAGTGCGAATAATGCATCGGAAAAGAGATACTCGGAACCCCAAAGAAAATCCTATCGTGTCCGTAGAAACGTATCTCGATTTAGAAGGACAATGACGGGAATCTAGAGTATTCCATATGGACGCAAATTGTGTGTTAATTCGTCAATGTGAGGGAGCGAGGGATGCAGTAACGGAGGAATAATGCATCGGATAAGCGATACACGGAACCCCAAAGAAAATCCTATCGTTTCCGTAGAAACGTATCTCGATTTAGAAGGACAATGCAGGGAATCCAGAGTATTTCATATGGACGCAAATTGTGTGTTAATTCGTCAATGTGAGGGAGCGAGAAATGCAGTAAAGGAGGAATAATGCATCGGAAAAGAGATACTCGGAACCCCAAAGAAAATCCTATCGTTTCCGTAGAAACGTATCTCGATTTAGAAGGACAATGCAGGGAATCCAGAGTATTTCATATGGACGCAAATTGTGTGTTAATTCGTCAATGTGAGGGAGCGAGGGATGCAGTAAAGGAGGAATAATGCATCGGAAAAGAGATACTCGACTCCCAAACGAAAATACTATCGTTTCCGTAGAGACGTATCTCGTTTTAGAAAGATAATGCAGGGAACCCAGAGTATTTCATATGGACGCAAATTGTGTGTTCATTCGTCAATGTGAGGGAGCGAGGGATGCAGTAAAGGAGGAATAATGCATCGGAAAAGAGATACTCGGAACCCCAAAGAAAATCCTATCGTTTCCGTAGAAACGTATCTCGATTTAGAAGGACAATGCAGGGAATCCAGAGTATTTCATATGGACGCAAATTGTGTGTTAATTCGTCAATGTGAGGGAGCGAGGGATGCAGTAAAGGAGCAATAATGCATCGGAAAAGAGATACTCGGAACCATAAAGAAAATCCTATCGTTTCCGTAGAAACGTACCTCGATTTAGAAGGACAATGCAGGGAATCCAGAGTATTTCATATGGACGCAAATTGTGTGTTAATTCGTCAATGTGAGGGAGCGAGGGATGCAGTAAAGGAGGAATAATGCATCGGAAAAGAGATACTCGACTCCCAAAAGAAAATCCTATCATTTCCGTAGAAACGTATCTCGTTTTAGAAAGATAATGCAGGGAACCCAGAGTATTTCATATGGACGCAAATTGTGTGTTAATTCGTCAATGTGAGGGAGCGAGGGATGCAGTAAAGGAGGAATAATGCATCGGAAAAGAGATAGTCGGAACCCCAAAGAAAATACTATCGTTTCCGTAGAAACGAATCCCGATTTAGAAGGCCAATGCAGGGAACCCAGAGTATTTCATATGGGCGCAAATTGTGTGTTAATTCATCAATGTGAGGGAGCGAGGGATGCAGTAAAGGAGGAATAATGCATCGGAAAAGAGATACACGGAACCCCAAAGAAAATACTATCGTTTCCGTAGAAACGAATCCCGATTTAGAAGGCCAATGCAGGGAACCCAGAGTATTTCATATGGACGAAATTTGTGTGTTAATTCTTCAATGTGAGGGAGCGAGGGATGCAGTAATGGACGAATAATGCATCGGAAAAGAGATACTCGGAACCCCAAAGAAAATCCTATCGTTTCCGTAGAAACGTATCTCGATTTAGAAGGACAATGCAGGGAATCCAGAGTATTTCATATGGACGCAAATTGTGTGTTAATTCGTCAATGTGAGGGAGCGAGGGATGCAGTAAAGGAGGAATAATTCATCGGAAAGGAGATACTCGGAACCCCAAAGAAAATCCTCTCGTTTCCATAGAAACGTATCTCGATTTAGAAGGACAATGCAGGGAATCCAGAGTATTTCATATGGACGCAAATTGTGTGTTAATTCGTCAATGTGAGGGAGCGAGGGATGCAGTGAAGGAGGAATAATGCATCGGAAAAGAAATACTCGGAACCCCAAAGAAAATCCTATCATTACCGTAGAAACGTATCTCGATTTAGAAGGACAATGCAGGGAATCCAGAGTATTTCATATGGACGCAAATTGTGTGTTAATTCGTCAATGTGAGGGAGCGAGGAATGCAGTAAAGGAGGAATAATGCATCGGAAAAGAGATACTCGGAACCCCAAAGAAAATCCTATCGTTTCCGTAGAAACGTATCTCGATTTAGAAGGACAATGCAGGGAATCCAGAGTATTTCATATGGATGCAAATTGTGTGTTAATTCGTCAATGTGATGGAGCGAGGGATGCAGTAAAGGAGCAATAATGCATCGGAAAAGAGATACTCGGAACCATAAAGAAAATCCTATCGTTTCCGTAGAAACGTACCTCGATTTAGAAGGACAATGCAGGGAATCCAGAGTATTTAATATGGACGCAAATTGTGTGTTAATTCGTCAATGTGAGGGAGCGAGGAATGCAGTAAAGTGCGAATAATGCATCGGAAAAGAGATACTCGGAACCCTAAAGAAAATCCTATCGTTTCCGTAGAAACGTATCTCGATTTAGAAGGACAATGACGGGAATCTAGAGTATTCCATATGGACGCAAATTGTGTGTTAATTCGTCAATGTGAGGGAGCGAGGGATGCAGTAAAGGAGGAATAATGCATCGGAAAAGAGATACTCGGAACCATAAAGAAAATACTATCGTTTCCGTAGAAACGAATCCCGATTTAGAAGGCCAATGCAGGGAACCCAGAGTATTTCATATGGGCGCAAATTGTGTGTTAATTCATCAATGTGAGGGAGCGAGGGATGCAGTAAAGGAGGAATAATGCATCGGAAAAGAGATACACGGAACCCCAAAGAAAATACTATCGTTTCCGTAGAAACGAATCCCGATTTAGAAGGCCAATGCAGGGAACCCAGAGTATTTCATATGGGCGCAAATTGTGTGTTAATTCATCAATGTGAGGGAGCGAGGGATGCAGTAAAGGAGGAATAATGCATCGGAAAAGAGATACACGGAACCCCAAAGAAAATACTATCGTTTCCGTAGAAACGAATCCCGATTTAGAAGGCCAATGCAGGGAACCCAGAGTATTTCATATGGACGAAATTTGTGTGTTAATTCTTCAATGTGAGGGAGCGAGGGATGCAGTAAAGGACGAATAATGCATCGGAAAAGAGATACTCGGAACCCCAAAGAAAATCCTATCGTTTCCGTAGAAACGTATCTCGATTTAGAAGGACAATGCAGGGAATCCAGAGTATTTCATATGGACGCAAATTGTGTGTTAATTCGTCAATGTGAGGGAGCGAGGGATGCAGTAAAGGAGGAATAATTCATCGGAAAGGAGATACTCGGAACCCCAAAGAAAATCCTCTCGTTTCCATAGAAACGTATCTCGATTTAGAAGGACAATGCAGGGAATCCAGAGTATTTCATATGGACGCAAATTGTGTGTTAATTCGTCAATGTGAGGGAGCGAGGGATGCAGTGAAGGAGGAATAATGCATCGGAAAAGAAATACTCGGAACCCCAAAGAAAATCCTATCATTACCGTAGAAACGTATCTCGATTTAGAAGGACAATGCAGGGAATCCAGAGTATTTCATATGGACGCAAATTGTGTGTTAATTCGTCAATGTGAGGGAGCGAGGAATGCAGTAAAGGAGGAATAATGCATCGGAAAAGAGATACTCGGAACCCCAAAGAAAATCCTATCGTTTCCGTAGAAACGTATCTCGATTTAGAAGGACAGTGCAGGGAATCCAGAGTATTTCATATGGACGCAAATTGTGTGTTAATTCGTCAATGTGAGGGAGCGAGGGATGCAGTAAAGGAGTAATAATGCATCGGAAAAGAGATACTCGACTCCCAAAGGAAAATACTATCGTTTCCGTAGAAACGTATCTCGTTTTAGAAAGATAATGCAGGGAACCCAGAGTATTTCATATGGACGCAAATCGTGTGTTAATTCGGCAATGTGAGGGAGCGAGGGATGCAGTAAAGGAGGAATAATACATCGGAAAAGAGATACTCGGAACCCCAAAGAAAATCCTATCGTTTCCGTAGAAACGTATCTCGATTTAGAAGGACAATGCAGGGAATCCAGAGTATTTCATATGGACGCAAATTGTGTGTTAATTCGTCAATGTGATGGAGCGAGGGATGCAGTAAAGGAGCAATAATGCATCGGAAAAGAGATACTCGGAATCATAAAGAAAATCCTATCGTTTCCGTAGAAACGTACCTCGATTTAGAAGGACAATGCAGGGAATCCAGAGTATTTAATATGGACGCAAATTGTGTGTTAATTCGTCAATGTGAGGGAGCGAGGAATGCAGTAAAGTGCGAATAATGCATCGGAAAAGAGATACTCGGAACCCCAAAGAAAATCCTATCGTGTCCGTAGAAACGTATCTCGATTTAGAAGGACAATGACGGGAATCTAGAGTATTCCATATGGACGCAAATTGTGTGTTAATTCGTCAATGTGAGGGAGCGAGGGATGCAGTAAAGGAGGAATAATGCATCGGATAAGCGATACACGGAACCCCAAAGAAAATCCTATCGTTTCCGTAGAAACGTATCTCGATTTAGAAGGACAATGCAGGGAATCCAGAGTATTTCATATGGACGCAAATTGTGTGTTAATTCGTCAATGTGAGGGAGCGAGAAATGCAGTAAAGGAGGAATAATGCATTGGAAAAGAGATACTCGGAACCCCAAAGAAAATCCTATCGTTTCCGTAGAAACGTATCTCGATATAGGACAATGCAGGGAATCCAGAGTATATCATATGGACGCAAATTGTGTGTTAATTCGTCAATGTGAGGGAGCGAGGGATGCAGTAAAGGAGGAATAATGCATCGGAAAAGAGATACTCGACTCCCAAACGAAAATACTATCGTTTCCGTAGAGACGTATCTCGTTTTAGAAAGATAATGCAGGGAACCCAGAGTATTTCATATGGACGCAAATTGTGTGTTCATTCGTCAATGTGAGGGAGCGAGGGATGCAGTAAAGGAGGAATAATGCATCGGAAAAGAGATACTCGGAACCCCAAAGAAAATCCTATCGTTTCCGTAGAAACGTATCTCGATTTAGAAGGACAATGCAGGGAATCCAGAGTATTTCATATGGACGCAAATTGTGTGTTATTTCGTCAATGTGAGGGAGCGAGGGATGCAGTAAAGGAGCAATAATGCATCGGAAAAGAGATACTCGGAACCATAAAGAAAATCCTATCGTTTCCGTAGAAACGTACCTCGATTTAGAAGGACAATGCAGGGAATCCAGAGTATTTAATATGGACGCAAATTGTGTGTTAATTCGTCAATGTGAGGGAGCGAGGAATGCAGTAAAGTGCGAATAATGCATCGGAAAAGAGATACTCGGAACCCTAAAGAAAATCCTATCGTTTCCGTAGAAACGTATCTCGATTTAGAAGGACAATGACGGGAATCTAGAGTATTCCATATGGACGCAAATTGTGTGTTAATTCGTCAATGTGAGGGAGCGAGGGATGCAGTAAAGGAGGAATAATGCATCGGAAAAGAGATACTCGGAACCATAAAGAAAATCCTATCGTTTCCGTAGAAACGTATCTTGATTTAGAAGGACAATGCAGGGAATCCAGAGTATTTCATATGACCGCAAATTGTGTGTTCATTCGTCAATGTGAGGGAGCGGGGGATGCAGTAAAGGAGGAATAATGCATCGGAAATGAGATACTCGGAACCCCAAAGAAAATCCTATCGTTTCCGTAGAAACGTATCTCGATTTAGAAGGACAGTGCAGGGAATCCAGAGTATTTCATATGGACGCAAATTGTGTGTTAATTCGTCAATGTGAGGGAGCGAGGGATGCAGTAAAGGAGTAATAATGCATCGGAAAAGAGATACTCGACTCCCAAAGGAAAATACTATCGTTTCCGTAGAAACGTATCTCGTTTTAGAAAGATAATGCAGGGAACCCAGAGTATTTCATATGGACGCAAATCGTGTGTTAATTCGGCAATGTGAGGGAGCGAGGGATGCAGTAAAGGAGGAATAATACATCGGAAAAGAGATACTCGGAACCCCAAAGAAAATCCTATCGTTTCCGTAGAAACGTATCTCGATTTAGAAGGACAATGCAGGGAATCCAGAGTATTTCATATGGACGCAAATTGTGTGTTAATTCGTCAATGTGATGGAGCGAGGGATGCAGTAAAGGAGCAATAATGCATCGGAAAAGAGATACTCGGAATCATAAAGAAAATCCTATCGTTTCCGTAGAAACGTACCTCGATTTAGAAGGACAATGCAGGGAATCCAGAGTATTTAATATGGACGCAAATTGTGTGTTAATTCGTCAATGTGAGGGAGCGAGGAATGCAGTAAAGTGCTAATAATGCATCGGAAAAGAGATACTCGGAACCCCAAAGAAAATCCTATCGTGTCCGTAGAAACGTATCTCGATTTAGAAGGACAACGACGGGAATCTAGAGTATTCCATATGGACGCAAATTGTGTGTTAATTCGTCAATGTGAGGGAGCGAGGGATGCAGTAAAGGAGGAATAATGCATCGGATAAGCGATACACGGAACCCCAAAGAAAATCCTATCGTTTCCGTAGAAACGTATCTCGATTTAGAAGGACAATGCAGGGAATCCAGAGTATTTCATATGGACGCAAATTGTGTGTTAATTCGTCAATGTGAGGGAGCGAGGGATGCAGTGAAGGAGGAATAATGCATCGGAAAAGAAATACTCGGAACCCCAAAGAAAATCCTATCATTACCGTAGAAACGTATCTCGATTTAGAAGGACAATGCAGGGAATCCAGAGTATTTCATATGGACGCAAATTGTGTGTTAATTCGTCAATGTGAGGGAGCGAGGAATGCAGTAAAGGAGGAATAATGCATCGGAAAAGAGATACTCGGAACCCCAAAGAAAATCCTATCGTTTCCGTAGAAACGTATCTCGATTTAGAAGGACAATGCAGGGAATCCAGAGTATTTCATATGGACGCAAATTGTGTGTTAATTCGTCAATGTGATGGAGCGAGGGATGCAGTAAAGGAGCAATAATGCATCGGAAAAGAGATACTCGGAACCATAAAGAAAATCCTATCGTTTCCGTAGAAACGTACCTCGATTTAGAAGGACAATGCAGGGAATCCAGAGTATTTAATATGGACGCAAATTGTGTGTTAATTCGTCAATGTGAGGGAGCGAGGAATGCAGTAAAGTGCGAATAATGCATCGGAAAAGAGATACTCGGAACCCTAAAGAAAATCCTATCGTTTCCGTAGAAACGTATCTCGATTTAGAAGGACAATGACGGGAATCTAGAGTATTCCATATGGACGCAAATTGTGTGTTAATTCGTCAATGTGAGGGAGCGAGGGATGCAGTAAAGGAGGAATAATGCATCGGAAAAGAGATACTCGGAACCATAAAGAAAATACTATCGTTTCCGTAGAAACGAATCCCGATTTAGAAGGCCAATGCAGGGAACCCAGAGTATTTCATATGGGCGCAAATTGTGTGTTAATTCATCAATGTGAGGGAGCGAGGGATGCAGTAAAGGAGGAATAATGCATCGGAAAAGAGATACACGGAACCCCAAAGAAAATACTATCGTTTCCGTAGAAACGAATCCCGATTTAGAAGGCCAATGCAGGGAACCCAGAGTATTTCATATGGGCGCAAATTGTGTGTTAATTCATCAATGTGAGGGAGCGAGGGATGCAGTAAAGGAGGAATAATGCATCGGAAAAGAGATACACGGAACCCCAAAGAAAATACTATCGTTTCCGTAGAAACGAATCCCGATTTAGAAGGCCAATGCAGGGAACCCAGAGTATTTCATATGGACGAAATTTGTGTGTTAATTCTTCAATGTGAGGGAGCGAGGGATGCAGTAAAGGACGAATAATGCATCGGAAAAGAGATACTCGGAACCCCAAAGAAAATCCTATCGTTTCCGTAGAAACGTATCTCGATTTAGAAGGACAATGCAGGGAATCCAGAGTATTTCATATGGACGCAAATTGTGTGTTAATTCGTCAATGTGAGGGAGCGAGGGATGCAGTAAAGGAGGAATAATTCATCGGAAAGGAGATACTCGGAACCCCAAAGAAAATCCTCTCGTTTCCATAGAAACGTATCTCGATTTAGAAGGACAATGCAGGGAATCCAGAGTATTTCATATGGACGCAAATTGTGTGTTAATTCGTCAATGTGAGGGAGCGAGGGATGCAGTGAAGGAGGAATAATGCATCGGAAAAGAAATACTCGGAACCCCAAAGAAAATCCTATCATTACCGTAGAAACGTATCTCGATTTAGAAGGACAATGCAGGGAATCCAGAGTATTTCATATGGACGCAAATTGTGTGTTAATTCGTCAATGTGAGGGAGCGAGGAATGCAGTAAAGGAGGAATAATGCATCGGAAAAGAGATACTCGGAACCCCAAAGAAAATCCTATCGTTTCCGTAGAAACGTATCTCGATTTAGAAGGACAGTGCAGGGAATCCAGAGTATTTCATATGGACGCAAATTGTGTGTTAATTCGTCAATGTGAGGGAGCGAGGGATGCAGTAAAGGAGTAATAATGCATCGGAAAAGAGATACTCGACTCCCAAAGGAAAATACTATCGTTTCCGTAGAAACGTATCTCGTTTTAGAAAGATAATGCAGGGAACCCAGAGTATTTCATATGGACGCAAATCGTGTGTTAATTCGGCAATGTGAGGGAGCGAGGGATGCAGTAAAGGAGGAATAATACATCGGAAAAGAGATACTCGGAACCCCAAAGAAAATCCTATCGTTTCCGTAGAAACGTATCTCGATTTAGAAGGACAATGCAGGGAATCCAGAGTATTTCATATGGACGCAAATTGTGTGTTAATTCGTCAATGTGATGGAGCGAGGGATGCAGTAAAGGAGCAATAATGCATCGGAAAAGAGATACTCGGAATCATAAAGAAAATCCTATCGTTTCCGTAGAAACGTACCTCGATTTAGAAGGACAATGCAGGGAATCCAGAGTATTTAATATGGACGCAAATTGTGTGTTAATTCGTCAATGTGAGGGAGCGAGGAATGCAGTAAAGTGCGAATAATGCATCGGAAAAGAGATACTCGGAACCCCAAAGAAAATCCTATCGTGTCCGTAGAAACGTATCTCGATTTAGAAGGACAATGACGGGAATCTAGAGTATTCCATATGGACGCAAATTGTGTGTTAATTCGTCAATGTGAGGGAGCGAGGGATGCAGTAAAGGAGGAATAATGCATCGGATAAGCGATACACGGAACCCCAAAGAAAATCCTATCGTTTCCGTAGAAACGTATCTCGATTTAGAAGGACAATGCAGGGAATCCAGAGTATTTCATATGGACGCAAATTGTGTGTTAATTCGTCAATGTGAGGGAGCGAGAAATGCAGTAAAGGAGGAATAATGCATTGGAAAAGAGATACTCGGAACCCCAAAGAAAATCCTATCGTTTCCGTAGAAACGTATCTCGATATAGGACAATGCAGGGAATCCAGAGTATATCATATGGACGCAAATTGTGTGTTAATTCGTCAATGTGAGGGAGCGAGGGATGCAGTAAAGGAGGAATAATGCATCGGAAAAGAGATACTCGACTCCCAAACGAAAATACTATCGTTTCCGTAGAGACGTATCTCGTTTTAGAAAGATAATGCAGGGAACCCAGAGTATTTCATATGGACGCAAATTGTGTGTTCATTCGTCAATGTGAGGGAGCGAGGGATGCAGTAAAGGAGGAATAATGCATCGGAAAAGAGATACTCGGAACCCCAAAGAAAATCCTATCGTTTCCGTAGAAACGTATCTCGATTTAGAAGGACAATGCAGGGAATCCAGAGTATTTCATATGGACGCAAATTGTGTGTTATTTCGTCAATGTGAGGGAGCGAGGGATGCAGTAAAGGAGCAATAATGCATCGGAAAAGAGATACTCGGAACCATAAAGAAAATCCTATCGTTTCCGTAGAAACGTACCTCGATTTAGAAGGACAATGCAGGGAATCCAGAGTATTTAATATGGACGCAAATTGTGTGTTAATTCGTCAATGTGAGGGAGCGAGGAATGCAGTAAAGTGCGAATAATGCATCGGAAAAGAGATACTCGGAACCCTAAAGAAAATCCTATCGTTTCCGTAGAAACGTATCTCGATTTAGAAGGACAATGACGGGAATCTAGAGTATTCCATATGGACGCAAATTGTGTGTTAATTCGTCAATGTGAGGGAGCGAGGGATGCAGTAAAGGAGGAATAATGCATCGGAAAAGAGATACTCGGAACCATAAAGAAAATCCTATCGTTTCCGTAGAAACGTATCTTGATTTAGAAGGACAATGCAGGGAATCCAGAGTATTTCATATGACCGCAAATTGTGTGTTCATTCGTCAATGTGAGGGAGCGGGGGATGCAGTAAAGGAGGAATAATGCATCGGAAATGAGATACTCGGAACCCCAAAGAAAATCCTATCGTTTCCGTAGAAACGTATCTCGATTTAGAAGGACAGTGCAGGGAATCCAGAGTATTTCATATGGACGCAAATTGTGTGTTAATTCGTCAATGTGAGGGAGCGAGGGATGCAGTAAAGGAGTAATAATGCATCGGAAAAGAGATACTCGACTCCCAAAGGAAAATACTATCGTTTCCGTAGAAACGTATCTCGTTTTAGAAAGATAATGCAGGGAACCCAGAGTATTTCATATGGACGCAAATCGTGTGTTAATTCGGCAATGTGAGGGAGCGAGGGATGCAGTAAAGGAGGAATAATACATCGGAAAAGAGATACTCGGAACCCCAAAGAAAATCCTATCGTTTCCGTAGAAACGTATCTCGATTTAGAAGGACAATGCAGGGAATCCAGAGTATTTCATATGGACGCAAATTGTGTGTTAATTCGTCAATGTGATGGAGCGAGGGATGCAGTAAAGGAGCAATAATGCATCGGAAAAGAGATACTCGGAATCATAAAGAAAATCCTATCGTTTCCGTAGAAACGTACCTCGATTTAGAAGGACAATGCAGGGAATCCAGAGTATTTAATATGGACGCAAATTGTGTGTTAATTCGTCAATGTGAGGGAGCGAGGAATGCAGTAAAGTGCTAATAATGCATCGGAAAAGAGATACTCGGAACCCCAAAGAAAATCCTATCGTGTCCGTAGAAACGTATCTCGATTTAGAAGGACAACGACGGGAATCTAGAGTATTCCATATGGACGCAAATTGTGTGTTAATTCGTCAATGTGAGGGAGCGAGGGATGCAGTAAAGGAGGAATAATGCATCGGATAAGCGATACACGGAACCCCAAAGAAAATCCTATCGTTTCCGTAGAAACGTATCTCGATTTAGAAGGACAATGCAGGGAATCCAGAGTATTTCATATGGACGCAAATTGTGTGTTAATTCGTCAATGTGAGGGAGCGAGAAATGCAGTAAAGGAGGAATAATGCATTGGAAAAGAGATACTCGGAACCCCAAAGAAAATCCTATCGTTTCCGTAGAAACGTATCTCGATTTAGGACAATGCAGGGAATCCAGAGTATATCATATGGACGCAAATTGTGTGTTAATTCGTCAATGTGAGGGAGCGAGGGATGCAGTAAAGGAGGAATAATGCATCGGAAAAGAGATACTCGACTCCCAAACGAAAATACTATCGTTTCCGTAGAGACGTATCTCGTTTTAGAAAGATAATGCAGGGAACCCAGAGTATTTCATATGGACGCAAATTGTGTGTTCATTCGTCAATGTGAGGGAGCGAGGGATGCAGTAAAGGAGGAATAATGCATCGGAAAAGAGATACTCGGAACCCCAAAGAAAATCCTATCGTTTCCGTAGAAACGTATCTCGATTTAGAAGGACAATGCAGGGAATCCAGAGTATTTCATATGGACGCAAATTGTGTGTTAATTCGTCAATGTGAGGGAGCGAGGGATGCAGTAAAGGAGGAATAATGCATCGGAAAAGAGATACTCGACTCCCAAAAGAAAATACTATCGTTTCCGTAGAAACGTATCTCGTTTTAGAAAGATAATGCAGGGAACCCAGAGTTTTTCATATGGACGCAAATCGTGTGTTAATTCGGCAATGTGAGGGAGCGATGGATGCAGTAAAGGAGGAATAATACATCGGAAAAGAGATACTCGGAACCCCAAAGAAAATCCTATCGTTTCCGTAGAAACGTATCTCGATTTAGAAGGACAATGCAAGGAATCCAGAGTATTTCATATGGACGCAAATTGTGTGTTAATTCGTCAATGTGAGGGAGCGAGGGATGCAGTAAAGGAGGAATAATACATCGGAAAAGAGATACTCGGAACCCCAAAGAAAATCCTATCGTTTCCGTAGAAACGTATCTCGATTTAGAAGGACAATGCAGGGAATCCAGAGTATTTCATATGGACGCAAATTGTGTGTTAATTCGTCAATGTGAGGGAGCGAGGGATGCAGTAAAGGAGGAATAATGCATCGGAAAAGAGATACTCGGAACCCCAAAGAAAATCCTATCGTTACCGTAGAAACGTATCTCGATTTAGAAGGACAATGCAGGGAATCCAGAGTATTTCATATGGACGCAAATTGTGTGTTAATTCGTCAATGTGAGGGAGCGAGGGATGCAGTAAAGGAGGAATAATGCATCGGAAAAGAGATACTCGACTCCCAAAAGAAAATCCTATCATTTCCGTAGAAACGTATCTCGTTTTAGAAAGATAATGCAGGGAACCCAGAGTATTTCATATGGACGCAAATTGTGTGTTAATTCGTCAATGTGATGGAGAGAGGGATGCAGTAAAGGAGGAATAATGCATCGGAAAAGAGATAGTCGGAACCCCAAAGAAAATACTATCGTTTCCGTAGAAACGAATCCCGATTTAGAAGGCCAATGCAGGGAACCCAGAGTATTTCATATGGACGCAAATTGTGTGTTAATTCATCAATGTGAGGGAGCGAGGGATGCAGTAAAGGAGGAATAATGCATCGGAAAAGAGATACACGGAACCCCAAAGAAAATACTATCGTTTCCGTAGAAACGAATCCCGATTTAGAAGGCCAATGCAGGGAACCCAGAGTATTTCATATGGACGAAATTTGTGTGTTAATTCTTCAATGTGAGGGAGCGAGGGATGCAGTAAAGGACGAATAATGCATCGGAAAAGAGATACTCGGAACCCCAAAGAAAATCCTATCGTTTCCGTAGAAACGTATCTCGATTTAGAAGGACAATGCAGGGAATCCAGAGTATTTCATATGGACGCAAATTGTGTGTTACTTCGTCAATGTGAGGGAGCGAGGGATGCAGTAAAGGAGGAATAATTCATCGGAAAGGAGATACTCGGAACCCCAAAGAAAATCCTCTCGTTTCCATAGAAACGTATCTCGATTTAGAAGGACAATGCAGGGAATCCAGAGTATTTCATATGGACGCAAATTGTGTGTTAATTCGTCAATGTGAGGGAGCGAGGGATGCAGTGAAGGAGGAATAATGCATCGGAAAGGAAATACTTGGAACCCCAAAGAAAATCCTATCATTACCGTAGAAACGTATCTCGATTTAGAAGGACAATGCAGGGAATCCAGAGTATTTCATATGGACGCAAATTGTGTGTTAATTCGTCAATGTGAGGGAGCGAGGAATGCAGTAAAGGAGGAATAATGCATCGGAAAAGAGATACTCGGAACCCCAAAGAAAATCCT
Organism: Schistocerca nitens; assembly: GCF_023898315.1. NCBI lineage: Eukaryota > Metazoa > Arthropoda > Insecta > Orthoptera > Acrididae > Schistocerca > Schistocerca nitens. The sequence continues at coordinate 1,132,495,693 of NC_064615.1, read as the reverse complement.
ATCGTTTCCGTAGAAACGTATCTCGATTTAGAAGGACAATGCAGGGAATCCAGAGTATTTCATATGGACGCAAATTGTGTGTTAATTCGTCAATGTGATGGAGCGAGGGATGCAGTAAAGGAGCAATAATGCATCGGAAAAGAGATACTCGGAACCATAAAGAAAATCCTATCGTTTCCGTAGAAACGTACCTCGATTTAGAAGGACAATGCAGGGAATCCAGAGTATTTAATATGGACGCAAATTGTGTGTTAATTCGTCAATGTGAGGGAGCGAGGAATGCAGTAAAGTGCGAATAATGCATCGGAAAAGAGATACTCGGAACCCTAAAGAAAATCCTATCGTTTCCGTAGAAACGTATCTCGATTTAGAAGGACAATGACGGGAATCTAGAGTATTCCATATGGACGCAAGTTGTGTGTTAATTCGTCAATGTGAGGGAGCGAGGGATGCAGTAAAGGAGGAATAATGCATCGGAAAAGAGATACTCGGAACCATAAAGAAAATCCTATCGTTTCCGTAGAAACGTATCTTGATTTAGAAGGACAATGCAGGGAATCCAGAGTATTTCATATGACCGCAAATTGTGTGTTCATTCGTCAATGTGAGGGAGCGAGGGATGCAGTAAAGGAGGAATAATGCATCGGAAATGAGATACTCGGAACCCCAAAGAAAATCCTATCGTTTCCGTAGAAACGTATCTCGATTTAGAAGGACAGTGCAGGGAATCCAGAGTATTTCATATGGACGCAAATTGTGTGTTAATTCGTCAATGTGAGGGAGCGAGGGATGCAGTAAAGGAGTAATAATGCATCGGAAAAGAGATACTCGACTCCCAAAAGAAAATACTATCGTTTCCGTAGAAACGTATCTCGTTTTAGAAAGATAATGCAGGGAACCCAGAGTATTTCATATGGACGCAAATCGTGTGTTAATTCGGCAATGTGAGGGAGCGAGGGATGCAGTAAAGGAGGAATAATACATCGGAAAAGAGATACTCGGAACCCCAAAGAAAATCCTATCGTTTCCGTAGAATCGTATCTCGATTTAGAAGGACAATGCAGGGAATCCAGAGTATTTCATATGGACGCAAATTGTGTGTTAATTCGTCAATGTGATGGAGCCAGGGATGCAGTAAAGGAGCAATAATGCATCGGAAAAGAGATACTCGGAATCATAAAGAAAATCCTATCGTTTCCGTAGAAACGTACCTCGATTTAGAAGGACAATGCAGGGAATCCAGAGTATTTAATATGGACGCAAATTGTGTGTTAATTCGTCAATGTGAGGGAGCGAGGAATGCAGTAAAGTGCGAATAATGCATCGGAAAAGAGATACTCGGAACCCCAAAGAAAATCCTATCGTGTCCGTAGAAACGTATCTCGATTTAGAAGGACAATGACGGGAATCTAGAGTATTCCATATGGACGCAAATTGTGTGTTAATTCGTCAATGTGAGGGAGCGAGGGATGCAGTAAAGGAGGAATAATGCATCGGATAAGCGATACACGGAACCCCAAAGAAAATCCTATCGTTTCCGTAGAAACGTATCTCGATTTAGAAGGACAATGCAGGGAATCCAGAGTATTTCATATGGACGCAAATTGTGTGTTAATTCGTCAATGTGAGGGAGCGAGAAATGCAGTAAAGGAGGAATAATGCATTGGAAAAGAGATACTCGGAACCCCAAAGAAAATCCTATCGTTTCCGTAGAAACGTATCTCGATTTAGGACAATGCAGGGAATCCAGAGTATATCATATGGACGCAAATTGTGTGTTAATTCGTCAATGTGAGGGAGCGAGGGATGCAGTAAAGGAGGAATAATGCATCGGAAAAGAGATACTCGACTCCCAAACGAAAATACTATCGTTTCCGTAGAGACGTATCTCGTTTTAGAAAGATAATGCAGGGAACCCAGAGTATTTCATATGGACGCAAATCGTGTGTTAATTCGGCAATGTGAGGGAGCGAGGGATGCAGTAAAGGAGGAATAATACATCGGAAAAGAGATACTCGGAACCCCAAAGAAAATCCTATCGTTTCCGTAGAAACGTATCTCGATTTAGAAGGACAATGCAGGGAATCCAGAGTATTTCATATGGACGCAAATTGTGTGTTAATTCGTCAATGTGATGGAGCGAGGGATGCAGTAAAGGAGCAATAATGCATCGGAAAAGAGATACTCGGAATCATAAAGAAAATCCTATCGTTTCCGTAGAAACGTACCTCGATTTAGAAGGACAATGCAGGGAATCCAGAGTATTTAATATGGACGCAAATTGTGTGTTAATTCGTCAATGTGAGGGAGCGAGGAATGCAGTAAAGTGCGAATAATGCATCGGAAAAGAGATACTCGGAACCCCAAAGAAAATCCTATCGTGTCCGTAGAAACGTATCTCGATTTAGAAGGACAATGACGGGAATCTAGAGTATTCCATATGGACGCAAATTGTGTGTTAATTCGTCAATGTGAGGGAGCGAGGGATGCAGTAAAGGAGGAATAATGCATCGGATAATCGATACACGGAACCCCAAAGAAAATCCTATCGTTTCCGTAGAAACGTATCTCGATTTAGAAGGACAATGCAGGGAATCCAGAGTATTTCATATGGACGCAAATTGTGTGTTAATTCGTCAATGTGAGGGAGCGAGGGATGCAGTAAAGGAGGAATAATGCATCGGAAAAGAGATACTCGACTCCCAAACGAAAATACTATCGTTTCCGTAGAAACGTATCTCGTTTTAGAAAGATAATGCAGGGAACCCAGAGTATTTCATATGGACGCAAATCGTGTGTTAATTCGGCAATGTGAGGGAGCGAGGGATGCAGTAAAGGAGGAATAATACATCGGAAAAGAGATGCTCGGAACCCCAAAGAAAATCCTTTCGTTTCCGTAGAAACGTATCTCGATTTAAAAGGACAATGCAAGGAGTCCAGAGCATTTCATATGGACGCAAATTCTGTGTTAATTCGTCAATGTGAGGGAGCGAGGGATGCAGTAAAGGAGGAATAATGCATCGGAAAAGAGATACTCGGAACCCCAAAGAAAATCCTATCGTTTCTGTAGAAACGTATCTCGATTTAGAAGGACAATGCAGGGAATCCAGAGTATTTCATATGGACGCAAATTGTGTGTTAATTCGTCAATGTGAGGGAGCGAGGGATGCAGTAAAGGAGGAATAATGCATCGGAAAAGAGATACTCGGAACCCCAAAGAAAATCCTATAGTTTCCGTAGAAACGTATCTCGATTTAGAAGGACAATGCAGGGAATCCAGAGTATTTCATATGGACGCAAATTGTGTGTTAATTCATCAATGTGAGGGAGCGAGGGATGCAGTAAAGGAGGAATAATGCATCGGAAAAGAGATACGCGGAACCCCAAAGGAAATCCTATCGTTTCCGTAGAAACGTATGTCGATTTAGAAGGACAAGGCAGGGAATTTAGAGTATTTCATATGGACGCAAATTGTGTGTTAATTCGTCAATGTGAGGGAGCGAGGGATGCAGTAAAGGAGGAATAATGCATCGGAAAAGAGATACTCGGAACCATAAAGAAAATCCTATCGTTTCCGTAGAAACGTATCTTGATTTAGAAGGACAATGCAGGGAATCCAGAGTATTTCATATGACCGCAAATTGTGTGTTCATTCGTCAATGTGAGGGAGCGAGGGATGCAGTAAGGGAGGAATAATGCATCGGAAATGAGATACTCGGAACCCCTCAGAAAATCCTATCGTTTCCGTAGAAACGTATCTCGATTTAGAAGGACAATGCAGGGAATCCAGAGTATTTCATATGGACTCAGATTGTGTGTTAATTCGTCAATGTGAGGGAGCGAGGGATGCAGTAAAGGAGTAATAATGCATCGGAAAAGAGATACTCGACTCCCAAAAGAAAATACTATCGTTTCCGTAGAAACGTATCTCGTTTTAGAAAGATAATGCAGGGAACCCAGAGTATTTCATATGGACGCTAATCGTGTGTTAATTCGGCAATGTGAGGGAGCGAGGGATACAGTAAAGGAGGAATAATACATCGGAAAAGAGATACTCGGAACCCCAAAGAAAATCCTATCGTTTCCGTAGAAACGTATCTCGATTTAGAAGGACAATGCAAGGAATCCAGAGTATTTCATATGGACGCAAATTGTGTGTTAATTCGTCAATGTGAGGGAGCGAGGGATGCAGTAAAGGAGGAATAATACATCGGAAAAGAGATACTCAGAACCCCAAAGAAAATCCTATCGTTTCCGTAGAAACGTATCTCGATGTAGAAGGACAATGCAGGGAATCCAGAGTATTTCATATGGACGCAAATTGTGTGTTAATTCGTCAATGTGAGGGAGCGAGGGATGCAGTAAAGGAGGAATAATGCATCGGAAAAGAGATACTCGGAACCCCAAAGAAAATCCTATAGTTTCCGTAGAAACGTATCTCGAGTTAGAAGGACAATGCAGGGAATCCAGAGTATTTCATATGGACGCAAATTGTGTGTTAATTCATCAATGTGAGGGAGAGGGATGCAGTAAAGGAGGAATAATGCACGGAAAAGAGATACTCGGAACCCAAAAGAAAATCCTATCGTTTCCGTAGAAACGTATCTTGATTTAGAAGGACAATGCAGGAAATCCAGAGTATTTCATATCTACGCAAATTGTGTGTTAATTCGTCAATGTGAGGGAGCGAGGGATGCAGTAAAGGAGGAATAATGCATTGGAAAAGAGATACTCGGAACCCCAAAGGAAATCCTATCGTTTCCGTAGAAACGTATCTCGATTTAGAAGGACAATGCAGGGAATCCAGAGTATTTCATATGGACGCAAATTGTGTGTTAATTCGTCAATGTGAGGGAGCGAGGGATGCAGTAAAGGAGCAATAATGCATCGGAAAAGAGATAATCGGAACCCCAAAGAAAATCCTATCGTTTCCGTAGAAACGTATCTCGATTTAGAAGGACAATGCAGGGAATCCAGAGTATTTCATATGGACGCAAATAGTGTGTTAATTCGTCACTGTGAGGGAGCGAGAAATGCAGTAAAGGAGGAATAATGCATTGGAAAAGAGATACTCGGAACCCCAAAGAAAATCCTATCGTTTCCGTAGAAACGTATATTGATTTAGGACATTGCAGGGAATCCAGAGTATATCATATGGACGCAAATTGTGTGTTAATTCGTCAATGTGAGGGTGCGAGGGATGCAGTAAAGGAGGAATAATGCATCGGAAAAGAGATACTCGACTCCCAAACGAAAATACTATCGTTTCCGTAGAAACGTATCTCGTTTTAGAAAGATAATGCAGGGAACCCAGAGTATTTCATATGGACGCAAATCGTGTGTTAATTCGGCAATGTGAGGGAGCGAGGGATGCAGTAAAGGAGGAATAATACATCGGAAAAGAGATACTCGGAACGCCAAAGAAAATCCTATCGTTTCCGTAGAAACGTATCTCGATTTAGAAGGACAATGCAAGGAGTCCAGAGTATTTCATATGGACGCAAATTCTGTGTTAATTCGTCAATGTGAGGGAGCGAGGGATGCAGTAAAGGAGGAATAATGCATCGGAAAAGAGATACTCGGAACCCCAAAGAAAATCCTATCGTTTCTGTAGAAACGTATCTCGATTTAGAAGGACAATGCAGGTAATCCAGAGTATTTAATATGGACGCAAATTGTGTGTTAATTCGTCAATGTGAGGGAGCGAGGGATGCAGTAAAGGAGGAATAATGCATCGGAAAAGAGATACTCGGAACCCCAAAGAAGATCCTATAGTTTCCGTAGAAACGTATCTCGATTTAGAAGGACAATGCTGGGAATCCAGAGTATTTCATATGGACGCAAATTGTGTGTTAATTCGTCAATGTGAGGGAGCGAGGGATGCAGTAAAGGAGGAATAATGCATCGGAAAAGAGATACTCGGAGCCCCAAAGAAAATCCTATCGTTTCCGTAGAAACGTATCTCGATTTAGAAGGACAATGCAGGGAATCCAGAGTATTTCATATGGACGCAAATTGTGTGTTAATTCGTCAATGTGAGGGAGCGAGGGATGCAGTAAAGGAAGAATAATGCATCGGAAAAGAGATACTCGACTCCCAAAAGAAAATACTATCGTATCTGTAGAAACGTATCTCGCTTTAGAAAGATAATGCAGGGAACCCAGAGTATTTCATATGGAAGCAAATCGTGTGTTAATTCGGCAATGTGAGGGAGCGAGGGATGCAGTAAAGGAGGAATAATACATCGGAAAAGAGATACTCGGAACCCCAAAGAAAATACTATCGTTTCCGTAGAAACGTATCTCGATTTAGAAGGACAATGCAAGGAATCCAGAGTATTTCATATGGACGCAAATTGTGTGTTAATTCGTCAATGTGAGGGAGCGAGGGAAGCAGTAAAGGAGGAATAATACATCGGAAAAGAGATACTCGGAACCCCAAAGAAAATCCTATCGTTTCCGTAGAAACGTATCTCGATTTAGAAGGACAATGCAGGGAATCCAGAGTATTTCATATGGACGCAAATTGTGTGTTAATTCGTCAATGTGAGGGAGCGAGGGATGCAGTAAAGGAGGAATAATGCATCGGAAAAGAGATACTCGGAACCCCAAAGAATATCCTATAGTTTCCGTAGAAACGTATCTCGATTTACAAGGACAATGCAGGGAATCCAGAGTATTTCATATGGACGCAAATTGTGTGTTAATTCATCAATGTGAGGGAGCGAGGGATGCAGTAAAGGAGGAATAATGCATCGGAAAAGAGATACTCGACTCCCAAAAGAAAATCCTATCGTTTCCGTAGAAACGTATCTCGTTTTAGAAAGATAATGCAGGGAACCCAGAGTATTTCATATGGACGCAAATTGTGTGTTAATTCGTCAATGTGATGGAGCGAGGGATGCAGTAAATGAGGAATAATGCATCGGAAAAGAGATACTAGGAACCCCAAAGAAAATCCTCTCGTTTCCGTAGAAACGTATCTCGATTTAGAAGGACAATGCAGGGAATCCAGAGTATTTCATATGGACGCAAATTGTGTGTTAATTCGTCAATGTGAGTGAGCGAGGGATGCAGTAAAGGAGCAATAATGCATCGGAAAAGAGATACTCGGAACCCCAAAGAAAATCCTATCGTTTCCGTAGAAACGTATCTCGATTTAGAACGACAATGCAGGGAATCCAGAGTATTTAATATGGACGAAAATTGTGTGTTAATTCGTCAATGTGAGAGAGCGAGGGATGCAGTAAAGGGGGAATAATGCATCGGAAATGAGATACTCGGAACCCCAAAGAAAATCCTATCGTGTCCGTAGAAACGTATCTCGATTTAGAAGGACAACGCCGCGAATCCAGAGTATTCCATATGGACGCAAATTGTGTGTTAATTCGTCAATGTGAGGGAGCGAGGGATGCAGTAAAGGAGGAATAATGCATCGGATAAGCGATACACGAAACCCCAAAGAAAATCCTATCGTTTCCGTAGAAACGTATCTCGATTTAGAAGGACAATGCAGGGAATCCAGAGTATTTCATATGGACGCAAATTGTGTGTTAATTCGTCAATGTGAGGGAGCGAGAAATGCAGTAAAGGAGGAATAATGCATTGGAAAAGAGATACTCGGAACCCCAAAGAAAATCCTATCGTTTCCGTAGAAACGTATCTCGATTTAGAAGGACAATGCAGGGAATTCAGAGTATATCATATGGACGCAAATTTTGTGTTAATTCGTCAATGTGAGGGAGCGAGGGATGCAGTAAAGGAGGAATAATGCATCGGAAAAGAGATACTCGACTCCCAAAAGAAAATACTATCGTTTCCGTAGAAACGTATCTCGTTTTAGAAAGATAATGCAGGGAACCCAGAGTATTTCATATGGACGCAAATCGTGTGTTAATTGGGCAATGTGAGGGAGCGAGGGATGCAGTAAAGGAGGAATAATACATCGGAAAAGGGATACTCGGAACCCCAAAGAAAATCCTATGGTTTCCGTAGAAACGTATCTCGATTTAGAAGAACAATGCAAGGAATCCAGAGTATTTCATATGGACGCAAATTGTGTGTTAATTCGTCAATGTGAGGGAGCGAGGGATGCAGTAAAGGAGGAATAATGCATCGGAAAAGAGATACTCGTAACCCCCAAGAAAATCCTATCGTTTCCGTAGAAACATATCTCGATTTAGAAGGACAATGCAGGGAATCCAGAGTATTTCATATGGACGCAAATTGTGTGTTAATTCGTCTATGTGAGGGAGCGAGGGATGCAGTAAAGGAGGAATAATGCATCGGAAAAGAGATACTCGGAACCCCAAGAAAATCCTATAGTTTCCGTAGAAACGTATCTCGATTTAGAAGGACAATGCAGGGAATCCAGAGTATTTCATATGGACGCAAATTGTGTGTTAATTAATCAATGTGAGGGAGCGAGGGATGCAGTAAAGGAGGAATAATGCATCGGAAAAGAGATACGCGGAACCCCAAAGAAGATCCTATAGTTTCCGTAGAAACGTATCTCGATTTAGAAGGACAATGCTGGGAATCCAGAGTATTTCATATGGACGCAAATTGTGTGTTAATTCGTCAATGTGAGGGAGCGAGGGATGCAGTAAAGGAGGAATAATGCATCGGAAAAGAGATACTCGGAACCATAAAGAAAATCCTATCGTTTCCATAGAAACGTATCTTGATTTATAAGGACAATGCAGGGAATCCAGAGTATTTCATATGGACGCAAATTGTGTGTTAATTCGTCAATGTGAGGGAGCGAGGGATGCAGTAAAGGAGGAATAATGCATCGGAAAAGAGATACTCGGAACCCCAAAGAAAATCCTATCGTTTCCGTAGAAACGTATCTCGATTTAGAAGGACAATGCAGGGAATCCAGAGTATTTCATATGGACGCAAATTGTGTGTTAATTCGTCAATGTGAGGGAGCGAGGGATGCAGTAAAGGAAGAATAATGCATCGGAAAAGAGATACTCGACTCCCAAAAGAAAATACTATCGTTTCTGTAGAAACGTATCTCGCTTTAGAAAGATAATGCAGGGAACCCAGAGTATTTCATATGGAAGCAAATCGTGTGTTAATTCGGCAATGTGAGGGAGCGAGGGATGCAGTAAAGGAGGAATAATACATCGGAAAAGAGATACTCGGAACCCCAAAGAAAATACTATCGTTTCCGTAGAAACGTATCTCGATTTTGAAGGACAATGCAAGGAATCCTGAGTATTTCATATGGACGCAAATTGTGTGTTAATTCGTCAATGTGAGGGAGCGAGGGAAGCAGTAAAGGAGGAATAATACATCGGAAAAGAGATACTCGGAACCCCAAAGAAAATCCTATCGTTTCCGTAGAAACGTATCTCGATTTAGAAGGACAATGCAGGGAATCCAGAGTATTTCATATGGACGCAAATTGTGTGTTAATTCGTCAATGTGAGGGAGCGAGGGATGCAGTAAAGGAGGAATAATGCATCGGAAAAGAGATACTCGGAACCCCAAAGAATATCCTATAGTTTCCGTAGAAACGTATCTCGATTTACAAGGACAATGCAGGGAATCCAGAGTATTTCATATGGACGCAAATTGTGTGTTAATTCATCAATGTGAGGGAGCGAGGGATGCAGTAAAGGAGGAATAATGCATCGGAAAAGAGATACTCGACTAACAAAAGAAAATCCTATCGTTTCCGTAGAAACGTATCTCGTTTTAGAAAGATAATGCAGGGAACCCAGAGTATTTCATATGGACGCAAATTGTGTGTTAATGCGTCAATGTGATGGAGCGAGGGATGCAGTAAATGAGGAATAATGCATCGGAAAAGAGATACTCGGAACCCCAAAGGAAATCCTATCGTTTCCGTAGAAACGTATCTTGATTTAGAAGGACAATGCAGGGAATCCAGAGTATTTCATATGGACGCAAATTGTGTGTTAATTCGTCAATGTGAGTGAGCGAGGGATGCAGTAAAGGAGCAATAATGCATCGGAAAAGAGATACTCGGAACCCCAAAGAAAATCCTATCGTTTCCGTAGAAACGTATCTCGATTTAGAAGGACAATGCAGGGAATCCAGAGTATTTAATATGGACGCAAATTGTGTGTTAATTCGTCAATGTGAGAGAGCGAGGGATGCAGTAAAGGGGGAATAATGCATCGGAAATGCGATACTCGGAACCCCAAAGAAAATCCTATCGTGTCCGTAGAAACGTATCTCGATTTAGAAGGACAACGCCGCGAATCCAGAGTATTCCATATGGACGCAAATTGTGTGTTAATTCGTCAATGTGAGGGAGCGAGGGATGCAGTAAAGGAGGAATAATGCATCGGATAAGCGATACACGAAACCCCAAAGAAAATCCTATCGTTTCCGTAGAAACGTATCTCGATTTAGAAGGACAATGCAGGGAATCCAGAGTATTTCATATGGACGCAAATTGTGTGTTAATTCGTCAATGTGAGGGAGCGAGAAATGCAGTAAAGGAGGAATAATGCATTGGAAAAGAGATACTCGGAACCCCAAAGAAAATCCTATCGTTTCCGTAGAAACGTATCTCGATTTAGAAGGACAATGCAGGGAATTCAGAGTATATCATATGGACGCAAATTTTGTGTTAATTCGTCAATGTGAGGGAGCGAGGGATGCAGTAAAGGAGGAATAATGCATCGGAAAAGAGATACTCGACTCCCAAAAGAAAATACTATCGTTTCCGTAGAAACGTATCTCGTTTTAGAAAGATAATGCAGGGAACCCAGAGTATTTCATATGGACGCAAATCGTGTGTTAATTCGGCAATGTGAGGGAGCGAGGGATGCAGTAAAGGAGGAATAATACATCGGAAAAGGGATACTCGGAACCCCAAAGAAAATCCTATGGTTTCCGTAGAAACGTATCTCGATTTAGAAGAACAATGCAAGGAATCCAGAGTATTTCATATGGACGCAAATTGTGTGTTAATTCGTCAATGTGAGGGAGCGAGGGATGCAGTAAAGGAGGAATAATGCATCGGAAAAGAGATACTCGGAACCCCTAAGAAAATCCTATCGTTTCCGTAGAAACGAATCCCGATTTAGAAGGACAATGCAGGGTAACCAGAGTATTTCATATGGACGCAAATTGTGTGTTAATTCGTCAATGTGAGGGAGAGGGATGCAGTAAAGGAGGAATAATGCATCGGAAAAGAGATACTCGGAACCCCAAAGAAAATCCTATCTTTTCCGTAGAAACATATCTCGATTTAGAAGGACAATGCAGGGAATCCAGAGTAATTCATATGGACGCAAATTGTGTGTTAATTCGTCAATGTGAGTTAGCGAGGGATGCAGTATAGGAGGATTAATGCATCGGAAAAGAGTTACTCGGAACACCAAAGAAAATCGTGTCGTTTCCCAAGAAACGTATCTCGGTTTAGAAGGACAATGCAGGGAATCCAGAGTATTTCATATGGATGCAAATTGTGTGTTAATTCGTCAATGTGAGGGAGCGAGGGATGCAGTAAAGGAGGAATAATGCATCGGAAAAGAGATACTCGGAACCCCAAAGAAAATCCTATCGTTTCCGTAGAAACGTATCTCGATTTAGAAGGACAATGCAGGGAATCCAGAGTATTTCATATGGACGCAAATTGTGTGTTAATTCGTCAATGTGAGGGAGCGAGGGATGCAGTAAAGGATGAATAATGCATCGGAAAAGAGATACTCGGAACCACAAAGAAAATCCTATCGTTTCCGTAGAAACGTATCTCGATATAGAAGGACAATGCAGGGAATCCGGAGTATATCTTATGGACGCAAATTGTGTGTTAATTCGTCAATGTGAGGGAGCGAGGGATGCAGTAAAGTAGGAATAGATGCAGTAAAGGAGGAATAATGCATCGGAAAAGAGATACTCGACTCCCAAAAGAAAATCCTATCGTTTCCGTATAAACGTATCTCGTTTTAGAAAGATAATGCAGGGAACCCAGAGTATTTCATATGGACGCAACTTGTGTGTTAATTCGGCAATGTGGGGGGCGGGGGATGCAGTAAAGGAGGAATAATGCATCGGAAAATAGATACTCGGAACCCCAAAGAAAATCCTATCGTTTCCGAAGAAACGTATCTCGATTTAGAGGGACAATGCAAGGATTCCAGAGTATTTCATATGGACGCAAATTGTGTGTTAATTCGTCAATGTGAGGGAGCGAGGGATGCAGTAAAGGAGGAATAATGCATCGGAAAAGAGAAACTCGGAACCCCAAAGAAAATCCTATCGTTTCCGTAGAAACGTATCTCGATTTAGAAGGACAATGCAGGGAATCCAGAGTATTTCATATGGACGCAAATTGTGTGTTAATTCGTCAATGTGAGGAGGCGAGGGATGCAGTAAAGGAGGAATAATGCATCGGAAAAGAGATACTCGGAACCCCGAAGAAAATCCTATCGTTTCTGTAGAAACGTATCTCGATTTAGAAGGACAATGCAGGGAATCCAGAGTATTTCATATGGACGCAAATTGTGTGTTAACTCTTCAATGTGAGGGAGCGAGGGATGCAGTAAAGGAGGAATAATGCATCGGAAAAGAGATACTCGGAACCCCAAAGAAAATCCTATAGTTTCCGTAGAAACGTATCTCGATTTAGAAGGACAATGCAGGGATTCCAGAGTATTTCATATGGACGCAAATTGTGTGTTAATTCATCAATGTGAGGGAGCCAGGGATGCAGTAAAGGAGGAATAATGCATCGGAAAAGATATACGCGGAACCCCAAAGAAAATCCTATCGTTTCCGTAGAAATGTATCTCGATTTAGAAGGACAATGCAGGGAATCCAGAGTATTTCATATGGACGCAACTTGTGTGTTAATTCGTCAATGTGAGCGAGCGAGAAATGCAGTAAAGGAGGAATAATGCATCGGAAAAGAGATACTCGGAACCCCAAAGAAAATCCTATCGTTTCCGTAGAAACGTATCTTGATTTAGAAGGACAATGCAGGGAATCCAGAGTATTACATATGGACGCAAATTGTGTGTTAATTCGTCAATGTGAGGGAGCGAGGGATGCAGTAAAGGAGGAATAATGCACCGGAAAAGAGATACTCGGAACCCCAAAGAAAATCCTATCGTTTCCGTAGAAACGTATCTCGATTTACAAAGACAATGCAGGGAATCCAGAGTATTTCATATGGACGCAAATTGTGTGTTAATTCGTCAATGTCAGGGAGCGAGGGATGCAGTAAAGGAGGAATAATGCATCGGAAAAGAGATCCTCGACTCCCAAAAGAAAATACTAGCGTTTCCGTAGAAACGTATCTCGTTTTAGAAAGATAATGCAGGGAACCCAGAGTATTTCATATGGACGCAAATCGTGTGTTAATTCGTCAATGTGAGGGAGCGAGGGATGCAGTAAAGGAGGAATAATACATCGGAAAAGGGATACTCGGAACCCCAAAGAAAATCCTATGGTTTCCGTAGAAACGTATGTCGATTTAGAAGAACAATTAAAGGAATCCAGAGTATTTCATATGGACGCAAATTGTGTGTTAATTCGTCAATGTGAGGGAGCGAGGGATGCAGTAAAGGAGGAATAATGCATCGGAAAAGAGATACTCGGAACCCCAAAGAAAATCCTATCGTTTCTGTAGAAACGTATTTCGATTTAGAAGGACTATGCAGGGAATCCAGAGTATTTCATATGGACGCAAATTGTGTGTTAATTAGTCAATGTGAGGGAGCGAGGGATGCAGTAAAGGAGGAATAATGCATCGGAAAAGAGATACTCGGAACCCCAAAGAAAATCCTATAGTTTCCGTAGAAACGTATCTCGATTTAGAAGGACAATGCAGGGAATCCAGAGTATTTCATATGGACGCAAGTTGTGTGTTAATTAATCAATGTGAGGGAGCGAGGCATGCAGTAAAGCAGGAATAATGCACCGGAAAAGAGATACGCGGAACCCCAAAGAAAATCCTATAGTTTCCGTAGAAACGTATCTCGTTTTAGAAAGATAATGCAGGGAACCCAGAGTATTTCATATGGACGCAAATCGTGTGTTAATTCGGCAATGTGAGGGAGCGAGGGATGCAGTAAAGGAGGAATAATGCATCGGAAAAGAGATACTCGGAACCCCAAAGAAAATCATATTGTTTCCATAGAAACGTATCTCGATTTAGAAGGACAATGCAGGGAATCCAGAGTATTTCATATGGACGCAAATTGTGTGTTAATTCATCAATGTGAGGGAGCCAGGGATGCAGTAAAGGAGGAATAATTCATCGAAAAGATATACGCGGAACCCCAAAGAAAATCCTATCGTTTCCGTAGAAACGTATCTCGAGTTAGAAGGACAATGCAGGGAATCCAGAGTATTTCATATGGACGCAACTTGTGTGTTAATTCGTCAATGTGAGGGAGCGAGAAATAAAGTAAAAGAGGAATAATGCATCGGAAAAGAGATACTCGGAACCCCAAAGAAAATCCTATCGTTTCCGTAGAAACGTATCTTGATTTAGAAGGACAATGCAGGGAATCCAGAGTATTACATATGGACGCAAATTGTGTGTTAATTCGTCAATGTGAGGGAGCGAGGGATGCAGTAAAGGAGGAATAATGCATCGGAAAAGAGATACACGGAACCCCAAAGAAAATCCTATCGTTTCCGTAGAAACGTATCTCGATTTACAAGGACAATGCAGGATATCCAGAGTATATCATATGGACGCAAATTGTGTGTTAATTCGTCAATGTGAGGGAGCGAGGGATGCAGTAAAGGAGGAATAATGCATCGGAAAAGAGATACTCGACTACCAAAAGAAAATACTATCGTTTCCGTAGAAACGTATCTCGTTTTACAAAGATAATGCAGGGAACCCAGAGTATTTCATATGAACGCAAATCGTGTGTTACTTCGGCAATATGAGGGAGCGAGGGATGCAGTAAAGGAGGAATAATACATCGGAAAAGAGATACTCGGAACCCCAAAGAAAATCCTATCGTTTCCGTAGAAACGTATCTCGATTTAGAAGGACAATGCAAGGAATCCAGAGTATTTCATATGGACGCAAATTGTGTGTCAATTCGTCAATGTGAGGGAGCGAGGGATGCAGTAAAGGAGGAATAATGCATCGGAAAAGAGATACTCGGAACCCCAAAGAAAATCCTATCGTTTCCGTAGAAACGTATCTCGATTTAGAAGGACAATGCAGGGAATCCAGAGTATTTCATATGGACGCAAATTGTGTGTTAATTCGTCAATGTGAGGGAGCGAGGGATGCAGTAAAGGAGGAGTAATGCATCGGAAAAGAGATACTCGGAACCCCAAAGAAAATCCTATCGTTTCCGTAGAAACGTATCTCGATATAGAAGGACAATGCAGGGAATCCGGAGTATATCATATGGACGCAAATTGTGTGTTAATTCGTCAATGTGAGGGAGCGAGGGATGCAGTAAAGGAGGAGTAGATGCAGTAAAGGAGGAATAATGCATCGGAAAAGAGATACTCGACTCCCAAAAGAAAATCCTATTGTTTCCGTATAAACGTATCTCGTTTTAGAAAGATAATGCAGGGAACCCAGAGTATTTCATATGGACGCAAATTGTGTGTTAATTCGGCAATGTGGGGGGCGAGGGATGCAGTAAAGGAGGAATAATGCATCGGAAAAGAGATACTCGGAACCCCAAAGAAAATCCTATCGTTTCCGAAGAAACGTATCTCGATTTAGAAGGACAATGCAAGGATTGCAGAGTATTTCATATGGACGCAAATTGTGTGTTATTTCGTCAATGTGAGGGAGCGAGGGATGCAGTAAAGGAGGAATAATGCATCGGAAAAGAGAAACTCGGAACCCCAAAGAAAATCCTATAGTTTCCGTAGAAACGTACCTCGATTTAGAAGGACAATGCAGGGAATCCAGAGTATTTCATATGGACGCAAATTGTGTGTTAATTCATCAATGTGAGGGAGCCAGGGATGCAGTAAAGGAGGAATAATACATCGGAAAAGATACACGCGGAACCCCAAAGAAAATCCTATCGTTTCCGTAGAAACGTATCTCGAGTTAGAAGGACAATGCAGGGAATCCAGAGTATTTCATATGGACGCAACTTGTGTGTTAATTCGTCAATGTGAGGGAGCGAGAAATGCAGTAAAGGAGGAATAATGCATCGGAAAAGAGATACTCGGAACCCCAAAGAAAATCCTATGGTTTCCGTAGAAACGTATCTTGATTTAGAGGGACAATGCAGGGAATCCAGAGTATTACATATGGACGCAAATTGTGTGTTAATTCGTCAATGTGAGGGAGCGAGGGATGCAGTAAAGGAGGAATAATGCATCGGAAAAGAGATACTCGGAACCCCAAAGAAAATCCTATCGTTTCCGTAGGAACGTATCTCGATTTACAAGGACAATGCAGGGAATCCAGAGTATATCATATGGACGCAAATTGTGTGTTAATTCGTCAATGTGAGGGAGCGAGGGATGCAGTAAAGGAGGAATAATGCATCGGAAAAGAGATACTCGACTCCCAAAAGAAAATACTATCGTTTCCGTAGAAACGTATCTCGTTTTACAAAGATAATGCAGGGAACACAGAGTATTTCATATGGACGCAAATCGTGTGTTAATTCGGCAATGTGAGGGAGCGAGCGATGCAGTAAAGGAGGAATAATACATCGGAAAAGAGATACTCGGAACCCCAAAGAAAATCCTATCGTTTCCGCAGAAACGTATCTCGATTTAGAAGGACAATGCAAGGAATCCAGAGTATTTCATATGGACGCAAATTGTGTTTTAATTCGTCAATGTGAGGGAGCGAGGGATGCAGTAAAGGAGGAATAATGCATCGGAAAAGAGATACTCGGAACCCCACAGAAAATCCTATCGTTTCCATAGAAACGTTCTCGATTTAGAAGGACAATGCAGGGAATCCAGAGTATTTCATATGGACGCAAATTGTGTGTTAATTCGGCAATGTGAGGGAGCGAGGGATGCATTAAAGGAGGAATAATGCATCGGAAAAGAGATACTCGGAACCTTTAAGAAAATCCTATCGTTTCCGTAGAAACGAATCCTGATTTAGAAGGACAATGCAGGGAATCCAGAGTATTTCATATGGACGCAAATTGTGTGTTAATTCGTCAATGTGAGGGAACGACGGATGCAGTAAAGGAGGAATAATGCATCGGAAAAGAGATACTCGGAAACCCAAAGAAAATCATATCGTTTCCGTAGAAACGTATCTCGATTTAGAAGGACAATGCAGGGAATCCAGAGTAATTCATATGGACGCATATTGTGTGTTAATTCGTCAATTGAGTTAGCGAGGGATGCAGTATAGGAGGATTAATGCATCGGAAAAGAGATACTCGGAACCCCAAAGAAAATCCCGTCGTTTCCCAAGAAACGTATCTCGATTTAGAAGGACAATGTAGGGAATCCAGAGTATTTCATATGGACGCAAATTGTGTGTTAATTCGTCAATGTGAGGGAGCGAGGGATGCAGTAAAAGAGGAATAATGCATCGGAAAAGAGATACTCGGAACCCCAAAGAAAATCCTATCTTTTCCGTAGAAACGTATCTCGATATAGAAGGACAATGCAGGGAATCCGGAGTATATCATATGGACGCAAATTGTGTGTTAATTCGTCAATGTGAGGGAGCGAGGGATGCAGTAAAGGAGGAATAGATGCAGTAAAGGAGGAATAATGCATCGGAAAAGAGATACTCGACTCCCAAAAGAAAATCCTATCGTTTCCGTATAAACGTATCTCGTTTTAGAAAGATAATGCAGGGAACCCAGAGTATTTCATATGGACGCAAATTGTGTGTTAATTCGGCAATGTGGGGGGCGAGGGATGCAGTAAAGGAGGAAGAATGCATCGGAAAAGAGATACTCGGAACCCCAAAGAAAATCCTATCGTTTCCAAAGAAACGTATCTCGATTTAGAAGGACAATGCAAGGATTCCAGAGGATTTCATATGGACGCAAATTGTGTGTTAACTCGTCAATGTGAGGGAGCGAGGGATGCAGTAAAGGAGGAAAAATGCATCGGAAAAGAGAAACTCGGAACCCCAAAGAAAATCCTTTCGTTTCCGTAGAAACGTATCTCGATTTAGAAGGACAATGCAGGGAATCCAGAGTATTTCATATGGACGCAAATTGCGTGTTAATTCGTCAATGTGAGGAGGCGAGGGCTGCAGTAAAGGAGGAATAATGCATCGGAAAAGAGATACTCGGAACCCCGAAGAAAATCCTATCGTTCCCGTAGAAACATATCTCGATTTAGAAGGACAATGCAGGGAATCCAGAGTATTTCATATGGACGCAAATTGTGTGTTAATTCGTCAATGTGAGGGAGCGAGGGATGCAGTAAAGGAGGAATAATGCATCGGAAAAGAGATACTCGGAACCCCAAAGAAAATCCTGTAGTTTCCGTAGAAACGTATCTCGATTTAGAAGGACAATGCAGGGAATCCAGAGTATTTCATATGGACGCAAATTGTGTGTTAATTCATCAATAAGAGGGAGCCAGGGATGCAGTAAAGGAGGAATAATGCATCGGAAAAGATATACGCGGAACCCCAAAGAAAATCCTATCGTTTCCGCAGAAACGTATCTCGATTTAGAAGGACAATGCAGGGAATCCAGAGTATTTCATATGGACGCAACTTGTGTGTTAATTCGTCAATGTGAGGGAGCGAGAAATGCAGTAAAGGAGGAATAATGCATCGGAAAAGAGATACTCGGAACCCCAAAGAAAATCCTATCGTTTCCGTAGAAACATATCTTGATTTATAAGGACAATGCAGGGAATCCATAGTATTACATATGGACGCAAATTGTGTGTTAATTCGTCAATGTGAGGGAGCGAGGGATGCAGTAAAGGAGGAATAATGCATCGGAAAAGAGATACTCGACTCCCAAAAGAAAATCCTATCATTTCCGTAGAAACGTATCTCGTTTTAGAAAGATAATGCAGGGAACCCAGAGTATTTCATATGGACGCAAATTGAGTGTTAATTCGTCAATGTGATGGAGCGAGGGATGCAGTAAATGAGGAATAATGCATCGGAAAAGAGATACTCGGAACCCCAAAGGAAATCCTATCGTTTCCGTAGAAACGTATCTCGATTTACAAGGACAATACAGGGAATCCAGAGTATTTCATATGGACGCAAATTGTGTGTTAATTCGTCAATGTGAGGGAGCGAGGGATGCAGTAAAGGAGCAATAACGCATCGGAAAAGAGAATATCGGAACCCCAAAGAAAATCCTATCGTTTCCGTAGAAACGTATCTCGATTTAGAAGGACAATGCAGGGAATCCACAGTATTTCATATGGACGCAAATTGTGTGTTAATTCGTCAATGTGAGGGAGCGAGGGATGCAGTAAAGGAGGAATAATGCATCGGAAAAGAGATACTCGGAACCACAAAGAAAATCCTATAGTTTCCGTAGAAACGTATCTCGATTTAGAAGGACAATGCAGGGAATCGAGAGTATTTCATATGGACGCAAATTGTGTGTTAATTCGTCAATGTGAGGGAGCGAGGGATGCAGTAAAGGAGGAATAATGCATCGGAAAAGAGATACTCGGAACCCCAAAGAAAATCCTATCGTTTCCGTAGAAACGTATCTCGATTTAGAAGGACAATGCAGGGAATCCAGAGTATTTCATATGGACGCAAATTGTGTGTTAATTCGTCAATGTGAGGGAGCGAGGGATGCAGTAAAGGAGGAATAATGCATCGGAAAGAGATACTCGACTCCCAAAAGAATATACTATCGTTTCCGTAGAAACGTATCTCGTTTTAGAAAGATAATGCAGGGAACCCAGAGTATTTCATATGGACTCAAATTGTGTGTTAATTCGTCAATGTGATGGAGCGAGGGATGCAGTAAATGAGGAATAATGCATCGGAAAAGAGATACTCGGAACCCCAAAGAAAATCCTATAGTTTCCGTAGAAACGTATCTCGATTTAGAAGGACAATGCAGGGAATCCAGAGTATTTCATATGGACGCAAATTGTGTGTTAATTCGTCAATGTGAGGGAGCGAGGGATGCAGTAAAGGAGCAATAACGCATCGGAAAAGAGATAATCGGAACCCCAAAGAAAATCCTATCGTTTCCGTAGAAACGTATCTCGATTTAGAAGGACAATGCAGGGAATCCAGAGTATTTAATATTGACGCAAATTGTGTATTAATTCGTCAATGTGAGGGAGCGAGGGATGCAGTAAAGGAGGAATAATGCATCGGAAAAGAGATACTCGGAACCATAAAGAAAATCCTATCGTTTCCGTAGAAACGTATCTTGATTTAGAAGGACAATGCAGGGAATCCAGAGTATTTCATATGGACGCAAATTGTGTGTTAATTCGTCAATGTGAGGGAGCGAGGGATGCAGTAAAGGAGGAGTAATGCATCGGAAAAGAGATACTCGGAACCCCAAAGAAAATCCTATCGTTTCCGTAGAAACGTATCTCGATATAGAAGGACAATGCAGGGAATCCGGAGTATATCATATGGACGCAAATTGTGTGTTAATTCGTCAATGTGAGGGAGCGAGGGATGCAGTAAAGGAGGAGTAGATGCAGTAAAGGAGGAATAATGCATCGGAAAAGAGATACTCGACTCCCAAAAGAAAATCCTATTGTTTCCGTATAAACGTATCTCGTTTTAGAAAGATAATGCAGGGAACCCAGAGTATTTCATATGGACGCAAATTGTGTGTTAATTCGGCAATGTGGGGGGCGAGGGATGCAGAAAAGGAGGAATAATGCATCGGAAAAGAGATACTCGGAACCCCAAAGAAAATCCTATCGTTTCCGAAGAAACGTATCTCGATTTAGAAGGACAATGCAAGGATTGCAGAGTATTTCATATGGACGCAAATTGTGTGTTATTTCGTCAATGTGAGGGAGCGAGGGATGCAGTAAAGGAGGAATAATGCATCGGAAAAGAGAAACTCGGAACCCCAAAGAAAATCCTATAGTTTCCGTAGAAACGTACCTCGATTTAGAAGGACAATGCAGGGAATCCAGAGTATTTCATATGGACGCAAATTGTGTGTTAATTCATCAATGTGAGGGAGCCAGGGATGCAGTAAAGGAGGAATAATACATCGGAAAAGATACACGCGGAACCCCAAAGAAAATCCTATCGTTTCCGTAGAAACGTATCTCGAGTTAGAAGGACAATGCAGGGAATCCAGAGTATTTCATATGGACGCAACTTGTGTGTTAATTCGTCAATGTGAGGGAGCGAGAAATGCAGTAAAGGAGGAATAATGCATCGGAAAAGAGATACTCGGAACCCCAAAGAAAATCCTATGGTTTCCGTAGAAACGTATCTTGATTTAGAGGGACAATGCAGGGAATCCAGAGTATTACATATGGACGCAAATTGTGTGTTAATTCGTCAATGTGAGGGAGCGAGGGATGCAGTAAAGGAGGAATAATGCATCGGAAAAGAGATACTCGGAACCCCAAAGAAAATCCTATCGTTTCCGTAGGAACGTATCTCGATTTACAAGGACAATGCAGGGAATCCCGAGTATATCATATGGACGCAAATTGTGTGTTAATTCGTCAATGTGAGGGAGCGAGGGATGCAGTAAAGGAGGAATAATGCATCGGAAAAGAGATACTCGACTCCCAAAAGAAAATACTATCGTTTCCGTAGAAACGTATCTCGTTTTACAAAGATAATGCAGGGAACCCAGAGTATTTCATATGGACGCAAATCGTGTGTTAATTCGGCAATGTGAGGGAGCGAGGGATGCAGTAAAGGAGGAATAATACATCGGAAAAGAGATACTCGGAACCCCAAAGAAAATCCTATCGTGTCCGCAGAAACGCATCTCGATTTAGAAGGACAATGCAAGGAATCCAGAGTATTTCATATGGACGCAAATTGTGTTTTAATTCGTCAATGTGAGGGAGCGAGGGATGCAGTAAAGGAGGAATAATGCATCGGAAAAGAGATACTCGGAACCCCACAGAAAATCCTATCGTTTCCATAGAAACGTTCTCGATTTAGAAGGACAATGCAGGGAATCCAGAGTATTTCATATGGACGCAAATTGTGTGTTAATTCGGCAATGTGAGGGAGCGAGGGATGCATTAAAGGAGGAATAATGCATCGGAAAAGAGATACTCGGAACCTTTAAGAAAATCCTATCGTTTCCGTAGAAACGAATCCTGATTTAGAAGGACAATGCAGGGAATCCAGAGTATTTCATATGGACGCAAATTGTGTGTTAATTCGTCAATGTGAGGGAACGACGGATGCAGTAAAGGAGGAATAATGCATCGGAAAAGAGATACTCGGAAACCCAAAGAAAATCATATCGTTTCCGTAGAAACGTATCTCGATTTAGAAGGACAATGCAGGGAATCCAGAGTAATTCATATGGACGCAAATTGTGTGTTAATTCGTCAATTGAGTTAGCGAGGGATGCAGTATAGGAGGATTAATGCATCGGAAAAGAGATACTCGGAACCCCAAAGAAAATCCCGTCGTTTCCCAAGAAACGTATCTCGATTTAGAAGGACAATGTACGGAATCCAGAGTATTTCATATGGACGCAAATTGTGTGTTAATTCGTCAATGTGAGGGAGCGAGGGATGCAGTAAAAGAGGAATAATGCATCGGAAAAGAGATACTCGGAACCCCAAAGAAAATCCTATCTTTTCCGTAGAAACGTATCTCGATATAGAAGGACAATGCAGGGAATCCGGAGTATATCATATGGACGCAAATTGTGTGTTAATTCGTCAATGTGAGGGAGCGAGGGATGCAGTAAAGGAGGAATAGATGCAGTAAAGGAGGAATAATGCATCGGAAAAGAGATACTCGACTCCCAAAAGAAAATCCTATCGTTTCCGTATAAACGTATCTCGTTTTAGAAAGATAATGCAGGGAACCCAGAGTATTTCATATGGACGCAAATTGTGTGTTAATTCGGCAATGTGGGGGGCGAGGGATGCAGTAAAGGAGGAAGAATGCATCGGAAAAGAGATACTCGGAACCCCAAAGAAAATCCTATCGTTTCCAAAGAAACGTATCTCGATTTAGAAGGACAATGCAAGGATTCCAGAGTATTTCATATGGACGCAAATTGTGTGTTAACTCGTCAATGTGAGGGAGCGAGGGATGCAGTAAAGGAGGAAAAATGCATCGGAAAAGAGAAACTCGGAACCCCAAAGAAAATCCTTTCGTTTCCGTAGAAACGTATCTCGATTTAGAAGGACAATGCAGGGAATCCAGAGTATTTCATATGGACGCAAATTGCGTGTTAATTCGTCAATGTGAGGAGGCGAGGGCTGCAGTAAAGGAGGAATAATGCATCGGAAAAGAGATACTCGGAACCCCGAAGAAAATCCTATCGTTCCCGTAGAAACATATCTCGATTTAGAAGGACAATGCAGGGAATCCAGAGTATTTCATATGGACGCAAATTGTGTGTTAATTCGTCAATGTGAGGGAGCGAGGGATGCAGTAAAGGAGGAATAATGCATCGGAAAAGAGATACTCGGAACCCCAAAGAAAATCCTGTAGTTTCCGTAGAAACGTATCTCGATTTAGAAGGACAATGCAGAGAATCCAGAGTATTTCATATGGACGCAAATTGTGTGTTAATTCATCAATAAGAGGGAGCCAGGGATGCAGTAAAGGAGGAATAATGCATCGGAAAAGATATACGCGGAACCCCAAAGAAAATCCTATCGTTTCCGCAGAAACGTATCTCGATTTAGAAGGACAATGCAGGGAATCCAGAGTATTTCATATGGACGCAACTTGTGTGTTAATTCGTCAATGTGAGGGAGCGAGAAATGCAGTAAAGGAGGAATAATGCATCGGAAAAGAGATACTCGGAACCCCAAAGAAAATCCTATCGTTTCCGTAGAAACATATCTTGATTTATAAGGACAATGCAGGGAATCCATAGTATTACATATGGACGCAAATTGTGTGTTAATTCTTCAATGTGAGGGAGCGAGGGATGCAGTAAAGGAGGAATAATGCATCGGAAAAGAGATACTCGGAACCCCAAAGAAAATCCTATCGTTTCCGTAGAAACGTATCTCGATTTACAAGGACAATGCAGGGAATCCAGAGTATTTCATATGGACGCAAATTGTGTGTTAATTCGTCAATGTCAGGGAGCGAGGGATGCAGTAAAGGAGGAATAATGCATCGGAAAAGAGATACTCGACTCCCAAAAGTAAATCCTATCATTTCCGTAGAAACGTATCTCGTTTTAGAAAGATAATGCAGGGAACCCAGAGTATTTCATATGGACGCAAATTGAGTGTTAATTCGTCAATGTGATGGAGCGAGGGATGCAGTAAATGAGGAATAATGCATCGGAAAAGAGATACTCGGAACCCCAAAGGAAATCCTATCGTTTCCGTAGAAACGTATCTCGATTTACAAGGACAATACAGGGAATCCAGAGTATTTCATATGGACGCAAATTGTGTGTTAATTCGTCAATGTGAGGGAGCGAGGGATGCAGTAAAGGAGCAATAACGCATCGGAAAAGAGAATATCGGAACCCCAAAGAAAATCCTATCGTTTCCGTAGAAACGTATCTCGATTTAGAAGGACAATGCAGGGAATCCACAGTATTTCATATGGACGCAAATTGTGTGTTAATTCGTCAATGTGAGGGAGCGAGGGATGCAGTAAAGGAGGAATAATGCATCGGAAAAGAGATACTCGGAACCACAAAGAAAATCCTATAGTTTCCGTAGAAACGTATCTTGATTTAGAAGGACAATGCAGGGAATCCAGAGTATTTCATATGGACGCAAATTGTGTGTTAATTCGTCAATGTGAGGGAGCGAGGGATGCAGTAAAGGAGGAATAATGCATCGGAAAAGAGATACTCGGAACCCCAAAGAAAATCCTATCGTTTCCGTAGAAACGTATCTCGATTTAGAAGGACAATGCAGGGAATCCAGAGTATTTCATATGGACGCAAATTGTGTGTTAATTCGTCAATGTGAGGGAGCGAGGGATGCAGTAAAGGAGGAATAATGCATCGGAAAGAGATACTCGACTCCCAAAAGAATATACTATCGTTTCCGTAGAAACGTATCTCGTTTTAGAAAGATAATGCAGGGAACCCAGAGTATTTCATATGGACTCAAATTGTGTGTTAATTCGTCAATATGATGGAGCGAGGGATGCAGTAAATGAGGAATAATGCATCGGAAAAGAGATACTCGGAACCCCATAGAAAATCCTATAGTTTCCGTAGAAACGTATCTCGATTTAGATGGACAATGCAGGGAATCCAGAGTATTTCATATGGACGCAAATTGTGTGTTAATTCGTCAATGTGAGGGAGCGAGGGATGCAGTAAAGGAGCAATAACGCATCGGAAAAGAGATAATCGGAACCCCAAAGAAAATCCTATCGTTTCCGTAGAAACGTATCTCGATTTAGAAGGACAATGCAGGGAATCCAGAGTATTTAATATTGACGCAAATTGTGTGTTAATTCGTCAATGTGAGGGAGCGAGGGATGCAGTAAAGGAGGAATAATGCATCGGAAAAGAGATACTCGGAACCCCAAAGAAAATCCTATCGTTTCCGAAGAAACGTATCTCGATTTAGAAGGACAATGCAAGGATTGCAGAGTATTTCATATGGACGCAAATTGTGTGTTAATTCGTCAATGTGAGGGAGCGAGGGATGCAGTAAAGGAGGAGTAATGCATCGGAAAAGAGATACTCGGAACCCCAAAGAAAATCCTATCGTTTCCGTAGAAACGTATCTCGATATAGAAGGACAATGCAGGGAATCCGGAGTATATCATATGGACGCAAATTGTGTGTTAATTCGTCAATGTGAGGGAGCGAGGGATGCAGTAAAGGAGGAATAGATGCAGTAAAGGAGGAATAATGCATCGGAAAAGAGATACTCGACTCCCAAAAGAAAATCCTATCGTTTCCGTATAAACGTATCTCCTTTTAGAAAGATAATGCAGGGAACCCAGAGTATTTCATATGGACGCAAATTGTGTGTTAATTCGGCAATGTGGGGGGCGAGGGATGCAGTAAAGGAGGAATAATGCATCGGAAAAGAGATACTCGGAACCCCAAAGAAAATCCTATCGTTTCCGAAGAAACGTATCTCGATTTAGAAGGACAATGCAAGGATTGCAGAGTATTTCATATGGACGCAAATTGTGTGTTAATTCGTCAATGTGAGGGAGCGAGGGATGCAGTAAAGGAGGAATAATGCATCGAAAAAGAGAAACTCGGAACCCCAAAGAAAATCCTATAGTTTCCGTAGAAACGTACCTCGATTTAGAAGGACAATGCAGGGAATCCAGAGTATTTCATATGGACGCAAATTGTGTGTTAATTCGTCAATGTGAGGGAGCGAGGGATGCAGTAAAGGAGGAATAATGCATCGGATAAGAGATACTCGGAACCCCAAAGAAAATCCTATAGTTTCCGTAGAAACGTATCTCGATTTAGAAGGACATTGCAGGGAATCCAGAGTATTTCATATGGACGCAAATTGTGTGTTAATTCATCAATGTGAGGGAGCCAGGGATGCAGTAAAGGAGGAATAATACATCGGAAAAGATATACGCGGAACCCCAAAGAAAATCCTATCGTTTCCGTAGAAACGTATCTCGAGTTAGAAGGACAATGCGGGGAATCCAGAGTATTTCATATGGAAGCAAGTTGTGTGTTAATTCGTCAATGTGAGGGAGCGAGAAATGCAGTAAAGGAGGAATAATGCATCGGAAAAGAGATACTCGGAACCCCAAAGAAAATCCTATCGTTTCCGTAGAAACGTATCTTGATTTAGAAGGACAATGCAGGGAATCCAGAGTATTACATATGGACGCAAATTGTGTGTTAATTCGTCAATGTGAGGGAGCGAGGGATGCAGTAAAGGAGGAATAATGCATCGGAAAAGAGATACTCGGTACCCCAAAGAAAATCCTATCGTTTCCGTAGAAACGTATCTCGATTTACAAGGACAATGCAGGGAATCCAGAGTATATCATATGGACGCAAATTGTGTGTTAATTCGTCAATGTGAGGGAGCGAGGGATGCAGTAAAGGAGGAATAATGCATCGGAAAAGAGATACTCGACTCCCAAAAGAAAATACTATCGTTTCCGTAGAAACGTATCTCGTTTTAGAAAGATAATGCAGGGAACCCAGAGTATTTCATATGGACTCAAATCGTGTGTTAATTCGGCAATGTGAGGGAGCAAGGGATGCAGTAAAGGAGGAATAATACATCGGAAAAGAGATACTCGGAACCCCAAAGAAAATCCTATCGTTTCCGTAGAAACGTATCTCGATTTAGAAGGACAATGCAAGGAATCCAGAGTAATTCATATGGACGCAAATTGTGTGTTAATTCGTCAATGTGAGGGAGCGAGGGATGCAGTAAAGGAGGAATAATGCATCGGAAAAGAGATACTCGGAACCCCAAAGAAAATCCTATCGTTTCCGTAGAAACGTATCTCGATTTAGAAGGACAATGCAGGGAATCCAGAGTATTTCATATGGACGCAAATTGTGTGTTAATTCGTCAATGTGAGGGAGCGAGGGATGCAGTAAAGGAGGAATAATGCACCGGAAAAGAGATACTCACTCCCAAAAGTAAATCCTATCGTTTCCGTAGAAACGTATCTCGTTTTAGAAAGATAATGCAGGGAACCCAGAGTATTTCATATGGACGCAATTTGTGTGTTAATTCGGCAATGTGAGGGAGCGAGGGATGCATTAAAGGAGGAATAATGCATCGGAAAAGAGATACTCGGAACCCCTAAGAAAATCCTATCGTTTCCGTAGAAACGAATCCCGATTTAGAAGGACAATGCAGGGAATCCAGAGTATTTCATATGGACGCAAATTGTGTGTTAATTCGTCAATTGAGTTAGCGAGGGATGCAGTATAGGAGGATTAATGCATCGGAAAAGAGATACTCGGAACCCCAAAGAAAATCCCGTCGTTTCCCAAGAAACGTATCTCGATTTAGAAGGACAATGTAGGGAATCCAGAGTATTTCATATGGACGCAAATTGTGTGTTAATTCGTCAATGTGAGGGAGCGAGGGATGCAGTAAAGGAGGAATAATGCATCGGAAAAGAGATACTCGGAACCCCAAAGAAAATCCTATCGTTTCCGTAGAAACGTATCTCGATATAGAAGGACAATGCAGGGAATCCGGAGTATATCATATGGACGCAAATTGTGTGTTAATTCGTCAATGTGAGGGAGCGAGGGATGCAGTAAAGGAGGAATAGATGCAGTAAAGGAGGAATAATGCATCGGAAAAGAGATACTCGACTCCCAAAAGAAAATCCTATCGTTTCCGTATAAACGTATCTCGTTTTAGAAAGATAATGCAGGGAACCCAGAGTATTTCATATGGACGCAAATTGTGTGTTAATTCGGCAATGTGGGGGGCGAGGGATGCAGTAAAGGAGGAAGAATGCATCGGAAAAGAGATACTCGGAACCCCAAAGAAAATCCTATCGTTTCCAAAGAAACGTATCTCGATTTAGAAGGACAATGCAAGGATTCCAGAGTATTTCATATGGACGCAAATTGTGTGTTAACTCGTCAATGTGAGGGAGCGAGGGATGCAGTAAAGGAGGAAAAATGCATCGGAAAAGAGAAACTCGGAACCCCAAAGAAAATCCTGTAGTTTCCGTAGAAACGTATCTCGATTTAGAAGGACAATGCAGGGAATCCAGAGTATTTCATATGGACGCAAATTGTGTGTTAATTCATCAATGTGAGGGAGCCAGGGATGCAGTAAAGGAGGAATAATGCATCGGAAAAGATATACGCGGAACCCCAAAGAAAATCCTATCGTTTCCGCAGAAACGTATCTCGATTTAGAAGGACAAAGCAGGGAATCCAGAGTATTTCATATGGACGCAACTTGTGTGTTAATTCGTCAATGTGAGGGAGCGAGAAATGCAGTAAAGGAGGAATAATGCATCGGAAAAGAGATACTCGGAACCCCAAAGAAAATCCTATCGTTTCCGTAGAAACGTATCTTGATTTATAAGGACAATGCAGGGAATCCATAGTATTACATATGGACGCAAATTGTGTGTTAATTCGTCAATGTGAGGGAGCGAGGGATGCAGTAAAGGAGGAATAATGCATCGGAAAAGAGATACTCGGAACCCCAAAGAAAATCCTATCGTTTCCGTAGAAACGTATCTCGATTTACA
This sequence comes from Schistocerca nitens, assembly GCF_023898315.1. Taxonomy (NCBI): domain Eukaryota; kingdom Metazoa; phylum Arthropoda; class Insecta; order Orthoptera; family Acrididae; genus Schistocerca; species Schistocerca nitens. The sequence goes on along the minus strand of NC_064615.1, from coordinate 1,132,466,479 downwards.
AGGACAATGCAGGGAATCCAGAGTATTTCATATGGACGCAAATTGTGTGTTAATTCGTCAATGTCAGGGAGCGAGGGATGCAGTAAAGGAGGAATAATGCATCGGAAAAGAGATACTCGACTCCCAAAAGAAAATCCTATCATTTCCGTAGAAACGTATCTCGTTTTAGAAAGATAATGCAGGGAACCCAGAGTATTTCATATGGACGCAAATTGAGTGTTAATTCGTCAATGTGATGGAGCGAGGGATGCAGTAAATGAGGAATAATGCATCGGAAAAGAGATACTCGGAACCCCAAAGGAAATCCTATCGTTTCCGTAGAAACGTATCTCGATTTACAAGGACAATACAGGGAATCCAGAGTATTTCATATAGACGCAAATTGTGTGTTAATTCGTCAATGTGAGGGAGCGAGGGATGCAGTAAAGGAGCAATAACGCATCGAAAAAGAGATAATCGGAACCCCAAAGAAAATCCTATCGTTTCCGTAGAAACGTATCTCGATTTAGAAGGACAATGGAGGGAATCCAGAGTATTTCATATGGACGCAAATTGTGTGTTAATTCGTCAATGTGAGGGAGCGAGGGATGCAGTAAAGGAGGAATAATGCATCGGAAAAGAGATACTCGGAACCCCAAAGAAAATCCTATAGTTTCCGTAGAAACGTATCTCGATTTAGAAGGACAATGCAGGGAATCCAGAGTATTTCATATGGACGCAAATTGTGTGTTAATTCATCAATGTGAGGGAGCGAGGGATGCAGTAATGGAGGAATAATGCATCGGAAAAGAGATCCGCGGAACCCCAAAGAAAATCCTATCGTTTCCGTAGAAACGTATCTCGATTTAGAAGGACAATGCAGGGAATTTAGAGTATTTCATATGGACGCAAATTGTGTGTTAATTTGTCAATGTGAGGGAGCGAGGGATGCAGTAAAGGAGGAATAATGCATCCGAAAAGAGATACTCGGAACCATAAAGAAAATCCTATCATTTCCGTAGAAACGTATCTTGATTTAGAAGGACAATGCAGGGAATCCAGAGTATTTCATATGGACGCAAATTGTGTGTTAATTCGTCAATGTGAGGGAGCGAGGGATGCAGTAATGGAGGAATAATGCATCGGAAAAGAGATACTCGGAACCCCAAAGAAAATCCTATCGTTTCCGTAGAAACGTATCTCGATTTAGAAGGACACTGCAGGGAATCCAGAGTATTTCATATGGACGCAAATTGTGTGTTAATTCGTCAATGTGAGGGAGCGAGGGATGCAGTAAAGGAGGAATAATGCATCGGAAAAGAGATACTCGACTCCCAAAAGAATATACTATCGTTTCCGTAGAAACGTATCTCGTTTTAGAAAGATAATGCAGGGAACCCAGAGTATTTCATATGGACGCAAATTGTGTGTTAATTCGTCAATGTGAGGGAGCGAGGGATGCAGTAAAGGAGCAATAACGCATCGGAAAAGAGAATATCGGAACCCCAAAGAAAATCCTATCGTTTCCGTAGAAACGTATCTCGATTTAGAAGGACAATGCAGGGAATCCACAGTATTTCATATGGACGCAAATTGTGTGTTAATTCGTCAATGTGAGGGAGCGAGGGATGCAGTAAAGGAGGAATAATGCATCGGAAAAGAGATACTCGGAACCACAAAGAAAATCCTATAGTTTCCGTAGAAACGTATCTCGATTTAGAAGGACAATGCAGGGAATCCAGAGTATTTCATATGGACGCAAATTGTGTGTTAATTCGTCAATGTGAGGGAGCGAGGGATGCAGTAAAGGAGGAATAATGCATCGGAAAAGAGATACTCGGAACCCCAAAGAAAATCCTATCGTTTCCGTAGAAACGTATCTCGATTTAGAAGGACAATGCAGGGAATCCAGAGTATTTCATATGGACGCAAATTGTGTGTTAATTCGTCAATGTGAGGGAGCGAGGGATGCAGTAAAGGAGGAATAATGCATCGGAAAGAGATACTCGACTCCCAAAAGAATATACTATCGTTTCCGTAGAAACGTATCTCGTTTTAGAAAGATAATGCAGGGAACCCAGAGTATTTCATATGGACTCAAATTGTGTGTTAATTCGTCAATGTGATGGAGCGAGGGATGCAGTAAATGAGGAATAATGCATCGGAAAAGAGATACTCGGAACCCCAAAGAAAATCCTATAGTTTCCGTAGAAACGTATCTCGATTTAGAAGGACAATGCAGGGAATCCAGAGTATTTCATATGGACGCAAATTGTGTGTTAATTCGTCAATGTGAGGGAGCGAGGGATGCAGTAAAGGAGCAATAACGCATCGGAAAAGAGATAATCGGAACCCCAAAGAAAATCCTATCGTTTCCGTAGAAACGTATCTCGATTTAGAAGGACAATGCAGGGAATCCAGAGTATTTAATATTGACGCAAATTGTGTGTTAATTCGTCAATGTGAGGGAGCGAGGGATGCAGTAAAGGAGGAATAATGCATCGGAAAAGAGATACTCGGAACCATAAAGAAAATCCTATCGTTTCCGTGGAAACGTATCTTGATTTAGAAGGACAATGCAGGGAATCCAGAGTATTTCATATGGACGCAAATTGTGTGTTAATTCGTCAATGTGAGGGAGCGAGGGATGCAGTAAAGGAGGAGTAATGCATCGGAAAAGAGATACTCGGAACCCCAAAGAAAATCCTATCGTTTCCGTAGAAACGTATCTCGATATAGAAGGACAATGCAGGGAATCCGGAGTATATCATATGGACGCAAATTGTGTGTTAATTCGTCAATGTGAGGGAGCGAGGGATGCAGTAAAGGAGGAATAGATGCAGTAAAGGAGGAATAATGCATCGGAAAAGAGATACTCGACTCCCAAAAGAAAATCCTATCGTTTCCGTATAAACGTATCTCCTTTTAGAAAGATAATGCAGGGAACCCAGAGTATTTCATATGGACGCAAATTGTGTGTTAATTCGTCAATGTGAGGGAGCGAGGGATGCAGTAAAGGAGCAATAACGCATCGGAAAAGAGAATATCGGAACCCCAAAGAAAATCCTATCGTTTCCGTAGAAACGTATCTCGATTTAGAAGGACAATGCAGGGAATCCACAGTATTTCATATGGACGCAAATTGTGTGTTAATTCGTCAATGTGAGGGAGCGAGGGATGCAGTAAAGGAGGAATAATGCATCGGAAAAGAGATACTCGGAACCACAAAGAAAATCCTATAGTTTCCGTAGAAACGTATCTCGATTTAGAAGGACAATGCAGGGAATCCAGAGTATTTCATATGGACGCAAATTGTGTGTTAATTCGTCAATGTGAGGGAGCGAGGGATGCAGTAAAGGAGGAATAATGCATCGGAAAAGAGATACTCGGAACCCCAAAGAAAATCCTATCGTTTCCGTAGAAACGTATCTCGATTTAGAAGGACAATGCAGGGAATCCAGAGTATTTCATATGGACGCAAATTGTGTGTTAATTCGTCAATGTGAGGGAGCGAGGGATGCAGTAAAGGAGGAATAATGCATCGGAAAGAGATACTCGACTCCCAAAAGAATATACTATCGTTTCCGTAGAAACGTATCTCGTTTTAGAAAGATAATGCAGGGAACCCAGAGTATTTCATATGGACTCAAATTGTGTGTTAATTCGTCAATGTGATGGAGCGAGGGATGCAGTAAATGAGGAATAATGCATCGGAAAAGAGATACTCGGAACCCCAAAGAAAATCCTATAGTTTCCGTAGAAACGTATCTCGATTTAGAAGGACAATGCAGGGAATCCAGAGTATTTCATATGGACGCAAATTGTGTGTTAATTCGTCAATGTGAGGGAGCGAGGGATGCAGTAAAGGAGCAATAACGCATCGGAAAAGAGATAATCGGAACCCCAAAGAAAATCCTATCGTTTCCGTAGAAACGTATCTCGATTTAGAAGGACAATGCAGGGAATCCAGAGTATTTAATATTGACGCAAATTGTGTGTTAATTCGTCAATGTGAGGGAGCGAGGGATGCAGTAAAGGAGGAATAATGCATCGGAAAAGAGATACTCGGAACCATAAAGAAAATCCTATCGTTTCCGTGGAAACGTATCTTGATTTAGAAGGACAATGCAGGGAATCCAGAGTATTTCATATGGACGCAAATTGTGTGTTAATTCGTCAATGTGAGGGAGCGAGGGATGCAGTAAAGGAGGAGTAATGCATCGGAAAAGAGATACTCGGAACCCCAAAGAAAATCCTATCGTTTCCGTAGAAACGTATCTCGATATAGAAGGACAATGCAGGGAATCCGGAGTATATCATATGGACGCAAATTGTGTGTTAATTCGTCAATGTGAGGGAGCGAGGGATGCAGTAAAGGAGGAATAGATGCAGTAAAGGAGGAATAATGCATCGGAAAAGAGATACTCGACTCCCAAAAGAAAATCCTATCGTTTCCGTATAAACGTATCTCCTTTTAGAAAGATAATGCAGGGAACCCAGAGTATTTCATATGGACGCAAATTGAGTGTTAATTCGTCAATGTGATGGAGCGAGGGATGCAGTAAATGAGGAATAATGCATCGGAAAAGAGATACTCGGAACCCCAAAGGAAATCCTATCGTTTCCGTAGAAACGTATCTCGATTTACAAGGACAATACAGGGAATCCAGAGTATTTCATATGGACGCAAATTGTGTGTTAATTCGTCAATGTGAGGGAGCGAGGGATGCAGTAAAGGAGCAATAACGCATCGAAAAAGAGATAATCGGAACCCCAAAGAAAATCCTATCGTTTCCGTAGAAACGTATCTCGATTTAGAAGGACAATGGAGGGAATCCAGAGTATTTCATATGGACGCAAATTGTGTGTTAATTCGTCAATGTGAGGGAGCGAGGGATGCAGTAAAGGAGGAATAATGCATCGGAAAAGAGATACTCGGAACCCCAAAGAAAATCCTATAGTTTCCGTAGAAACGTATCTCGATTTAGAAGGACAATGCAGGGAATCCAGAGTATTTCATATGGACGCAAATTGTGTGTTAATTCATCAATGTGAGGGAGCGAGGGATGCAGTAATGGAGGAATAATGCATCGGAAAAGAGATCCGCGGAACCCCAAAGAAAATCCTATCGTTTCCGTAGAAACGTATCTCGATTTAGAAGGACAATGCAGGGAATTTAGAGTATTTCATATGGACGCAAATTGTGTGTTAATTTGTCAATGTGAGGGAGCGAGGGATGCAGTAAAGGAGGAATAATGCATCCGAAAAGAGATACTCGGAACCATAAAGAAAATCCTATCGTTTCCGTAGAAACGTATCTTGATTTAGAAGGACAATGCAGGGAATCCAGAGTATTTCATATGGACGCAAATTGTGTGTTAATTCGTCAATGTGAGGGAGCGAGGGATGCAGTAATGGAGGAATAATGCATCGGAAAAGAGATACTCGGAACCCCAAAGAAAATCCTATCGTTTCCGTAGAAACGTATCTCGATTTAGAAGGACACTGCAGGGAATCCAGAGTATTTCATATGGACGCAAATTGTGTGTTAATTCGTCAATGTGAGGGAGCGAGGGATGCAGTAAAGGAGGAATAATGCATCGGAAAAGAGATACTCGACTCCCAAAAGAATATACTATCGTTTCCGTAGAAACGTATCTCGTTTTAGAAAGATAATGCAGGGAACCCAGAGTATTTCATATGGACGCAAATTGTGTGTTAATTCGTCAATGTGAGGGAGCGAGGGATGCAGTAAAGGAGCAATAACGCATCGGAAAAGAGAATATCGGAACCCCAAAGAAAATCCTATCGTTTCCGTAGAAACGTATCTCGATTTAGAAGGACAATGCAGGGAATCCACAGTATTTCATATGGACGCAAATTGTGTGTTAATTCGTCAATGTGAGGGAGCGAGGGATGCAGTAAAAGAGAAATAATGCATCGGAAAAGAGATACTCGGAACCACAAAGAAAATCCTATAGTTTCCGTAGAAACGTATCTCGATTTAGAAGGACAATGCAGGGAATCCAGAGTATTTCATATGGACGCAAATTGTGTGTTAATTCGTCAATGTGAGGGAGCGAGGGATGCAGTAAAGGAGGAATAATGCATCGGAAAAGAGATACTCGGAACCCCAAAGAAAATCCTATCGTTTCCGTAGAAACGTATCTCGATTTAGAAGGACAATGCAGGGAATCCAGAGTATTTCATATGGACGCAAATTGTGTGTTAATTCGTCAATGTGAGGGAGCGAGGGATGCAGTAAAGGAGGAATAATGCATCGGAAAGAGATACTCGACTCCCAAAAGAATATACTATCGTTTCCGTAGAAACGTATCTCGTTTTAGAAAGATAATGCAGGGAACCCAGAGTATTTCATATGGACTCAAATTGTGTGTTAATTCGTCAATGTGATGGAGCGAGGGATGCAGTAAATGAGGAATAATGCATCGGAAAAGAGATACTCGGAACCCCAAAGAAAATCCTATAGTTTCCGTAGAAACGTATCTCGATTTAGAAGGACAATGCAGGGAATCCAGAGTATTTCATATGGACGCAAATTGTGTGTTAATTCGTCAATGTGAGGGAGCGAGGGATGCAGTAAAGGAGCAATAACGCATCGGAAAAGAGATAATCGGAACCCCAAAGAAAATCCTATCGTTTCCGTAGAAACGTATCTCGATTTAGAAGGACAATGCAGGGAATCCAGAGTATTTAATATTGACGCAAATTGTGTGTTAATTCGTCAATGTGAGGGAGCGAGGGATGCAGTAAAGGAGGAATAATGCATCGGAAAAGAGATACTCGGAACCATAAAGAAAATCCTATCGTTTCCGTGGAAACGTATCTTGATTTAGAAGGACAATGCAGGGAATCCAGAGTATTTCATATGGACGCAAATTGTGTGTTAATTCGTCAATGTGAGGGAGCGAGGGATGCAGTAAAGGAGGAGTAATGCATCGGAAAAGAGATACTCGGAACCCCAAAGAAAATCCTATCGTTTCCGTAGAAACGTATCTCGATATAGAAGGACAATGCAGGGAATCCGGAGTATATCATATGGACGCAAATTGTGTGTTAATTCGTCAATGTGAGGGAGCGAGGGATGCAGTAAAGGAGGAATAGATGCAGTAAAGGAGGAATAATGCATCGGAAAAGAGATACTCGACTCCCAAAAGAAAATCCTATAGTTTCCGTATAAACGTATCTCCTTTTAGAAAGATAATGCAGGGAACCCAGAGTATTTCATATGGACGCAAATTGTGTGTTAATTCGGCAATGTGGGGGGCGAGGGATGCAGTAAAGGAGGAATAATGCATCGGAAAAGAGATACTCGGAACCCCAAAGAAAATCCTATCGTTTCCGAAGAAACGTATCTCGATTTAGAAGGACAATGCAAGGATTGCAGAGTATTTCATATGGACGCAAATTGTGTGTTAATTCGTCAATGTGAGGGAGCGAGGGATGCAGTAAAGGAGGAATAATGCATCGAAAAAGAGAAACTCGGAACCCCAAAGAAAATCCTATAGTTTCCGTAGAAACGTACCTCGATTTAGAAGGACAATAAAGGGAATCCAGAGTATTTCATATGGACGCAAATTGTGTGTTAATTCGTCAATGTGAGGGAGCGAGGGATGCAGTAAAGGAGGAATAATGCATCGGATAAGAGATACTCGGAACCCCAAAGAAAATCCTATACTTTCCGTAGAAACGTATCTCGATTTAGAAGGACAATGCAGGGAATCCAGAGTATTTCATATGGACGCAAATTGTGTGTTAATTCATCAATGTGAGGGAGCCAGGGATGCAGTAAAGGAGGAATAATACATCGGAAAAGATATACGCGGAACCCCAAAGAAAATCCTATCGTTTCCGTAGAAACGTATCTCGAGTTAGAAGGACAATGCGGGGAATCCAGAGTATTTCATATGGAAGCAAGTTGTGTGTTAATTCGTCAATGTGAGGGAGCGAGGGATGCAGTAAAGGAGGAATAATGCATCGGAAAAGAGATACTCGACTCCCAAAAGAAAATACTATCGTTTCCGTAGAAACGTATCTCGTTTTAGAAAGATAATGCAGGGAACCCAGAGTATTTCATATGGACGCAAATCGTGTGTTAATTCGGCAATGTGAGGGAGCAAGGGATGCAGTAAAGGAGGAATAATGCATCGGAAAAGATATACGCGGAACCCCAAAGAAAATCCTATCGTTTCCGTAGAAACGTATCTCGATTTAGAAGGACAATGCAGGGAATCCAGAGTATTTCATATGGACGCAAATTGTGTGTTAATTCGTCAATGTGAGGGAGCGAGGGATGCAGTAAAGGAGGAATAATGCACCGGAAAAGAGATACTCGCTCCCAAAAGTAAATCCTATCGTTCCCGTAGAAACGTATCTCGTTTTAGAAAGATAATGCAGGGAACCCAGAGTATTTCATATGGACGCAATTTGTGTGTTAATTCGGCAATGTGAGGGAGCGAGGGATGCATTAAAGGAGGAATAATGCATCGGAAAAGAGATACTCGGAACCCCTAAGAAAATCCTATCGTTTCCGTAGAAACGAATCCCGATTTAGAAGGACAATGCAGGGAATCCAGAGTATTTCATATGGACGCAAATTGTGTGTTAATTCGTCAATATGAGGGAACGACGGATGCAGTAAAGGAGGAATAATGCATCGGAAAAGAGATACTCGGAAACCCAAAGAAAATCCTATCGTTTCCGTAGAAACGTATCTCGAATTAGAAGGACAATGCAGGGAATCCAGAGTAATTCATATGGACGCAAATTGTGTGTTAATTCGTCAATTGAGTTAGCGAGGGATGCAGTATAGGAGGATTAATGCATCGGAAAAGAGATACTCGGAACCCCAAAGAAAATCCCGTCGTTTCCCAAGAAACGTATCTCGATTTAGAAGGACAATGTAGGGAATCCAGAGTATTTCATATGGACGCAAATTGTGTGTTAATTCGTCAATGTGAGGGAGCGAGGGATGCAGTAAAGGAGGAATAATGCATCGGAAAAGAGATACTCGGAACCCCAAAGAAAATCCTATCGTTTCCGTAGAAACGTATCTCGATATAGAAGGACAATGCAGGGAATCCGGAGTATATCATATGGACGCAAATTGTGTGTTAATTCGTCAATGTGAGGGAGCGAGGGATGCAGTAAAGGAGGAATAGATGCAGTAAAGGAGGAATAATGCATCGGAAAAGAGATACTCGACTCCCAAAAGAAAATCCTATCGTTTCCGTATAAACGTATCTCGTTTTAGAAAGATAATGCAGGGAACCCAGAGTATTTCATATGGACGCAAATTGTGTGTTAATTCGGCAATGTGGGGGGCGAGGGATGCAGTAAAGGAGGAAGAATGCATCGGAAAAGAGATACTCGGAACCCCAAAGAAAATCCTATCGTTTCCGAAGAAACGTATCTCGATTTAGAAGGACAATGCAAGGATTCCAGAGTATTTCATATGGACGCAAATTGTGTGTTAACTCGTCAATGTGAGGGAGCGAGGGATGCAGTAAAGGAGGAAAAATGCATCGGAAAAGAGAAACTCGGGACCCCAAAGAAAATCCTTTCGTTTCCGTAGAAACGTATCTCGATTTAGAAGGACAATGCAGGGAATCCAGAGTATTTCATATGGACGCAAATTGTGTGTTAATTCGTCAATGTGAGGAGGCGAGGGATGCAGTAAAGGAGGAATAATGCATCGGAAAAGAGATACTCGGAACCCCGAAGAAAATCCTATCGTTTCCGTAGAAACGTATCTCGATTTAGAAGGACAATGCAGGGAATCCAGAGTATTTCATATGGACGCAAATTGTGTGTTAATTCGTCAATGTGAGGGAGCGAGGGATGCAGTAAAGGAGGAATAATGCATCGGAAAAGAGATACTCGGAACCCCAAAGAAAATCCTGTAGTTTCCGTAGAAACGTATCTCGATTTAGAAGGACAATGCAGGGAATCCAGAGTATTTCATATGGACGCAAATTGTGTGTTAATTCATCAATGTGAGGGAGCCAGGGATGCAGTAAAGGAGGAATAATGCATCGGAAAAGATATACGCGGAACCCCAAATGAAATCCTATCGTTTCCGCAGAAACGTATCTCGATTTAGAAGGACAAACCAGGGAATCCAGAGTATTTCATATGGACGCAACTTGTGTGTTAATTCGTCAATGTGAGGGAGCGAGAAATGCAGTAAAGGAGGAATAATGCATCGGAAAAGAGATACTCGGAACCCCAAAGAAAATCCTATCGTTTCCGTAGAAACGTATCTTGATTTATAAGGACAATGCAGGGAATCCATAGTATTACATATGGACGCAAATTGTGTGTTAATTCGTCAATGTGAGGGAGCGAGGGATGCAGTAAAGGAGGAATAATGCATCGGAAAAGAGATACTCGGAACCCCAAAGAAAATCCTATCGTTTCCGTAGAAACGTATCTCGATTTACAAGGACAATGCAGGGAATCCAGAGTATTTCATATGGACGCAAATTGTGTGTTAATTCGTCAATGTCAGGGAGCGAGGGATGCAGTAAAGGAGGAATAATGCATCGGAAAAGAGATACTCGACTCCCAAAAGAAAATCCTATCATTTCCGTAGAAACGTATCTCGTTTTAGAAAGATAATGCAGGGAACCCAGAGTATTTCATATGGACGCAAATTGAGTGTTAATTCGTCAACTTGATGGAGCGAGGGATGCAGTAAATGAGGAATAATGCATCGGAAAAGAGATACTCGGAACCCCAAAGGAAATCCTATCGTTTCCGTAGAAACGTATCTCGATTTACAAGGACAATACAGGGAATCCAGAGTATTTCATATGGACGCAAATTGTGTGTTAATTCGTCAATATGAGGGAGCGAGGGATGCAGTAAAGGAGCAATAACGCATCGAAAAAGAGATAATCGGAACCCCAAAGAAAATCCTATCGTTTCCGTAGAAACGTATCTCGATTTAGAAGGACAATGGAGGGAATCCAGAGTATTTCATATGGACGCAAATTGTGTGTTAATTCGTCAATGTGAGGGAGCGAGGGATGCAGTAAAGGAGGAATAATGCATCGGAAAAGAGATACTCGGAACCCCAAAGAAAATCCTATAGTTTCCGTAGAAACGTATCTCGATTTAGAAGGACAATGCAGGGAATCCAGAGTATTTCATATGGACGCAAATTGTGTGTTAATTCATCAATGTGAGGGAGCGAGGGATGCAGTAATGGAGGAATAATGCATCGGAAAAGAGATCCGCGGAACCCCAAAGAAAATCCTATCGTTTCCGTAGAAACGTATCTCGATTTAGAAGGACAATGCAGGGAATTTAGAGTATTTCATATGGACGCAAATTGTGTGTTAATTCGTCAATGTGAGGGAGCGAGGGATGCAGTAAAGGAGGAATAATGCATCCGAAAAGAGATACTCGGAACCATAAAGAAAATCCTATCGTTTCCGTAGAAACGTATCTTGATTTAGAAGGACAATGCAGGGAATCCAGAGTATTTCATATGGACGCAAATTGTGTGTTAATTCGTCAATGTGAGGGAGCGAGGGATGCAGTAATGGAGGAATAATGCATCGGAAAAGAGATACTCGGAACCCCAAAGAAAATCCTATCGTTTCCGTAGAAACGTATCTCGATTTAGAAGGACAATGCAGGGAATCCAGAGTATTTCATATGGACGCAAATTGTGTGTTAATTCGTCAATGTGAGGGAGCGAGGGATGCAGTAAAGGAGGAATAATGCATCGGAAAAGAGATACTCGACTCCCAAAAGAATATACTATCGTTTCCGTAGAAACGTATCTCGTTTTAGAAAGATAATGCAGGGAACCCAGAGTATTTCATATGGACTCAAATTGTGTGTTAATTCGTCAATGTGATGGAGCGAGGGATGCAGTAAATGAGGAATAATGCATCGGAAAAGAGATACTCGGAACCCCAAAGGAAATCCTATCGTTTCCGTAGAAACGTATCTCGATTTAGAAGGACAATGCAGGGAATCCAGAGTATTTCATATGGACGCAAATTGTGTGTTAATTCGTCAATGTGAGGGAGCGAGGGATGCAGTAAAGGAGCAATAATGCATCGGAAAAGAGATACTCGGAACCCCAAAGAAAATCCTTTCGTTTCCGTAGAAACGTATCTCGATTTAGAAGGACAATGCAGGGAATCCAGAGTATTTAATATGGACGCAAATTGTGTGTTAATTCGTCAATGTGAGGGAGCGAGGGATGCAGTAAAGGGGGAATAATGCATCGGAAAAGAGATACTCGGAACCCCAAAGAATATCCTATCGTGTCCGTAGAAACGTATCTCGATTTAGAAGGACAATGCCGGGAATACAGAGTATTCCATATGGACGGAAATTGTGTGTTAATTCGTCAATGTGTGGGAGCGAGGGTTGCAGTAAAGGAGGAATAATGCATCGGATAAGCGATACACGGAACCCCAAAGAAAATCTTATCGTTTCCGTAGAAACGTATCTCGATTTAGAAGGACAATGCAGGGAAGCCAGAGTATTTCATATGGACGCAAATTGTGTGTTAATTCGTCTATGTGAGGGAGCGAGAAATGCAGTAAAGAAGGAATAATGCATTGGAAAAGAGATACTCGGAACCCCAAAGAAAATCCTATCGTTTCCGTAGAAACGTATCTCGATTTAGAAGGACAATGCAGGGAATCCAGAGTATATCATATGGACGCAAATTGTGTGTTAATTCGTCAATGTGAGGGAGCGAGGGACGCAGTAAAGGAGGAATAATGCATCGGAAAAGAGATACTCGACTCCCAAAAGAAAATACTATCGTTTCCGTAGAAACGTATCTCGTTTTAGAAAGATAATGCAGGGTGGTGGTGGTGGTGGTGGTTAGTGTTTAACGTCCCGTCGACAACGAGGTCATTAGAGACGGAGCGCAAGCTCGGGTTAGGGAAGGATTGGGAAGGAAATCGGCCGTGTCCTTTCAAAGAAACCATCCCGGCATTTGCCTGAAATGATTTGGGGAAATCACGGAAAACCTAAATCAGGATGGCCGGAGACGGGATTGAACCGTCGTCCTCCCGAATGCGAGTCCAGTGTGCTAACCACTGCGCCACCTCGCTCGGTGATAATGCAGGGAACCCAGAGTATTTCATATGGACGCAAATCGTGTGTTAATTCGGCAATGTGATGGAGCGAGGAATGCAGTAAAGGAGGAATAATACATCGGAAAAGGGATACTCGGAACCCCAAAGAAAATCCTATCGTTCCCCTAGAAACGTATCTCGATTTAGATGAACAATCCAAGGAATCCAGAGTATTTCATATGGACGCAAATTGTGTGATAATTCGTCAATGTGAGGGAGCGAGGGATGCAGTAAAGGAGGAATAATGCATCGGAAAAGAGATACTCGGAACCCCAAAGAAAATCCTATCGTTTCCGTAGAAACGTATCTCGATTTAGAAGGACAATGCAGGGAATCCAGAGTATTTCATATGGACGCAAATTGTGTGTTAATTCGTCAATGCGAGGGAGCGAGGGATGCAGTAAAGGAGGAATAATGCATCGGAAAAGAGATACTTGGAACCCCAAAGAAAATCCTATAGTTACCGTAGAAACGTATCTCGATTTAGAAGGACAATGCAGGGAATCCAGAGCATTTCATATAGACGCAAATTGTGTGTTAATTAATCAATGTGAGGGAGCGAGGGATGCAGTAAAGGAGGAATAATGCATCGGAAAGGAGATACGCGGAACCCCAAAGAAAATCCTATAGTTTCCGTATAAACGTATCTCGTTTTAGAAAGATAATGCAGGGAACCCAGAATATTTCATATGGACGCAAATCGTGTGTTAATTCGGCAATGTGAGGGAGCGAGGGATGCAGTAAAGGAGGAATAATACATCGGAAAAGAGATACTCAGAACCCCAAAGAAAATCCAATAGTTACCGTAGAAACGTATCTCGATTTAGAAGGACAATGCAGGGAATCCAGAGCATTTCATATAGACGCAAATTGTGTGTTAATTAATCAATGTGAGGGAGCGAGGGATGCAGTAAAGGAGGAATAATGCATCGGAAAGGAGATACGCGGAACCCCAAAGAAAATCCTATAGTTTCCGTATAAACGTATCTCGTTTTAGAAAGATAATGCAGGGAACCCAGAGTATTTCATATGGACGCAAATCGTGTGTTAATTCGGCAATGTGAGGGAGCGAGGGATGCAGTAAAGGAGGAATAATACATCGGAAAAGAGATACTCAGAACCCCAAAGAAAAACCTATCGTTTCCGTAGAAACGTATCTCGATTTAGAAGGACAATGCAGGGAATCCAGAGTATTTCATATGGACACAAATTGTGTGTTAATTCGTCAATGTGAGGGAGCGAGGGATGCAGTAAAGGAGGAATAATGCATCGGAAAAGAGATACTCGGAACCCCAAAGAAAATCCTATCGTTTCCGTAGAAACGTGTCTCGATTTAGAAGGACAATGCAGGGAAACCAGAGTATTTCATATGGATGCAAATTGTGTGTTAATTCGTCAATGTGAGGGAGCAAGGGATGCAGTAAAGGAGGAATAATGCATCGGAAAAGAGATACTCGGTCCCAAAATAAAATCCTATCGTTTCCGTAGAAACGTATCTCGTTTTAGAAAGATAATGCAGGGAACCCAGAGTATTTCATATGGACGCAACTTGTGTGTTAATTCGGCAATGTGAGGGAGCGAGGGATGCAGTAAAGGAGCAATAATGCATCGGAAAAGAGATACTCGGAACCCCTAAGAAAATCTTATCGTTTCCGTAGAAACGAATCCCGATTTAGAAGGACAATGCAGGGAATCCAGAGTATTTCATATGGACGCAAATTGTGTGTTAATTCGTCAAGGTGAGGGAACGAGGGATCCAGTAAAGGAGGAATAATGCATCGGAAAAGAGATACTCGGAACCCCAAAGAAAATCCTATCGTTTCCGTAGAAACATATCTCGATTTAGAAGGACAATGCAGGGAATCCAAAGTAATTCATATGGACGCAAATTGTGTGTTAATTCGTCAATGTGAGTTAGCGAGGGATGCAGTATAGGAGGATTAATGCATCGGAAAAGAGATACTCAGAACCCCAAAGAAAATCCTGTCGTTTCCGTAGAAACGTATCTCGATTTAGAAGGACAATGCAGGGAATCCAGAGTATTTCATATAGACGCAAATTGTGTGTTAATTAATCAATGTGAGGGAGCGAGGGATGCAGTAAAGGAGGAATAATGCATCGGAAAGGAGATACGCGGAACCCCAAAGAAAATCCTATAGTTTCCGTAGAAACGTATCTCGTTTTAGAAAGATAATGCAGGGAACCGAGAGTATTTCATATGGACGCAAATCGTGTGTTAATTCGGCAATGTGAGGGAGCGAGGGATGCAGTAAAGGAGGAATAATACATCGGAAAAGAGATACTCAGAACCCCAAAGAAAAACCTATCGTTTCCGTAGAAACGTATCTCGATTTAGAAGGACAATGCAGGGAATCCAGAGTATTTCATATGGACGCAAATTGTGTGTTAATTCGTCAATGTGAGGGAGCGAGGGATGCAGTAAAGGATGAATAATGCTTCGGAAAAGAGATACTCGGAACCCCAAAGAAAATCCTATCGTTTCCGTAGAAACGTATCTCGATATAGAAGGACAATGCAGGGAATCCGGAGTATATCATATGGACGCAAATTGTGTGTTAATTCGTCAATGTGAGGGAGCGAGGGATGCAGTAAAGGAGGAATAGATGCAGTAAAGGAGGAATAATGCATCGGAAAAGAGATACTCGACTCCGAAAAGAAAATCCTATCGTTTCCGTATAAACGTATCTCGTTTTAGAAAGATAATGCAGGGAACCCAGAGTATTTCATATGGACGCAAATTGTGTGTTAATTCGGCAATGTGGGGGGCCAACGATGCAGTAAAGGAGGAATAATGCATCGGAAAAGAGATACTCGGAACCCCAAAGAAAATCCTATCGTTTCCGAAGAAACGTATCTCGATTTAGAAGGACAATGCAAGGATTCCACAGTATTTCGTATGGACGCAAATTGTGTGTTAATTCGTCAATGTGAGGGAGCGAGGGATGCAGTAAAGGAGGAATAATGCATCGGAAAAGAGAAACTCGGAACCCCAAAGAAAATCCTATCGTTTCCGTAGAAACGTATCTCGATTTAGAAGGACAATGCAGGGAATTCAGAGTATTTCATATGGACGCAAATTGTGTGTAAATTCGTCAATGTGAGGAGGTGAGGGATGCAGTAAATTAGGAATAATGCATCGGAAAAGAGATACTCGGAACCCCAAAGAAAATCCCATAGTTTCCGTAGAAACGTATCTCGATTTAGAAGGACAATGCAGGGAATCCAGAGTATTTCATATGGACGCAAATTGTGTGTTAATTCATCAATGTGAGGGAGCGAGGGATGCAGTAATGGAGGAATAATGCATCGGAAAAGAGATACGCGGAACCCCAAAGAAAATCCTATCGTTTCCGTAGAAACGTATCTCGATTTAGAAGGACAATGTAGGGAATTTAGAGTATTTCATATGGACGCAAATTGTGTGTTAATTCGTCAATGTGAGGGAGCGAGGGATGCAGTAAAGGAGGAATAATGCATCGGAAAAGAGATACTCGGAACCATAGAGAAATTCCTATCGTTTCCGTAGAAACGTATCTTGATTTAGAAGGACAATGCAGGGAATCTAGAGTATTTCATATGGACGCAAATTGTGTGTTAATTCGTCAATGTGAGGGAGCGAGGGATGCAGTAAAGGAGGAATAATGCATCGGAAAAGAGATACTCGGAACCCCAAAGAAAATCCTATCGTTTCCGTAGGAACGTATCTCGATTTAGAAGGACAATGCAGGGAATCCAGAGTATTTCATATGGACGCAAATTGTGTGTTAATTCGTCAATGTGAGGGAGCGAGGGATGCAGTAAAGGAGGAATAATGCATCGGAAAAGAGATACTCGACTCCCAAAACAAAATACTATCGTTTCCGTAGAAACGTATCTCCTTTTAGAAAGATAATGCAGGGAACCCAGAGTATTTCATATGGACGCAAATTGTGTGTTAATTCGTCAATGTGATGGAGCGAGGGATGCAGTAAATGAGGAATAATGCATCGGAAAAGAGATACTCGGAACACCAAAGGAAATCCTATCGTTTCCGTAGAAACGTATCTCGATTTAGAAGGACAATGCAGGGAATCCAGAGTATTTCATATGGACGCAAATTGTGTGTTAATTCGTCAATGTGAGGGAGCGAGGGATGCAGTAAAGGAGCAATAATGCATCGGAAAAGAGATACTCGGAACCCCAAAGAAAATCCTATCGTTTCCGTAGAAACGTATCTCGATTTAGAAGGACAATGCAGGGAATCCAGAGTATTTAATATGGACGCAAATTGTGTGTTAATTCGTCAATGTGAGGGAGCGAGGGATGCAGTAAAGGGGGAATAATGCATCGGAAAAGAGATACTCGGAACCCCAAAGAAAATCCTATCGTGTCCGTAGAAACGTATCTCGATTTAGAAGGACAATGCCTGGAACACAGAGTATTCCATATGGACGCAAATTGTGTGTTAATTCGTCAATGTGAGGGAGCGAGGGATGCAGTAAAGGAGGAATAATGCATCGGATAAGCGATACACGGGACCCCAAAGAAAATCCTTTCGTTTCCGTAGAAACGTATCTCGATTTAGAAGGACAATGCAGGGAACCCAGAGTATTTCATATGGACGCAAATTGTGTGTTAATTCGTCAATGTGAGGGAGCGGTAAATGCAGTAAAGGAGGAATAATGCATTGGAAAAGAGATACTCGGAACCCCAAAGAAAATCCTATCGTTTCCGTAGAAACGTATCTCGATTTAGAAGGACAATGCAGGGAATCCAGAGTATATCATATGGACGCAAATTGTGTGTTAATTCGTCAATGTGAGGGAGCGAGGGATGCAGTAAAGGAGGAATAATGCATCGGAAAAGAGATACTCGACTCCCAAAAGAAAATACTATCGTTTCCGTAGAAACGTATCTCGTTTTAGAAAGATAATGCAGGGAACCCAGAGTATTTCATATGGACGCAAATCGTGTGTTAATTCGGCAATGTGATGGAGCGAGGGATGCAGTAAAGGAGGAATAATACATCGGAAAAGGGATACTCGGAACCCCAAAGAAAATCCTATCGTTTCCCTAGAAACGTATCTCGATTTAGAAGAACAATGCAAGGAATCCAGAGTATTTCATATGGACGCAAATTGTGTGATAATTCGTCAATGTGAGGGAGCGAGGGATGCAGTAAAGGAGGAATAATGCATCGGAAAAGAGATACTCGGAACCCCAAAAAAAATCCTATCGTTTCCGTAGAAACGTATCTCGATTTAGAAGGACAATGCAGGGAATCCAGAGTATTTCATTGGACGCAAATTGTGTGTTAATTCGTCAATGTGAGGGAGCGAGGGATGCAGTAAAGGAGGAATAATGCATCGGAAAAGAGATACTCGGAACCCCAAAGAAAATCCTATAGTTTCCGTAGAAACGTATCTCGATTTAGAAGGACAATGCAGGGAATCCAGAGTATTTCATATGGACACAAATTGTGTGTTAATTAATCAATGTGAGGGAGCGATGGATGCAGTAAAGGAGGAATAATGCATCGGAAAAGAGATACGCGGAACCCCAAAGAAAATCCTATAGTTTCCGTAGAAACGTATCTCGTTTTAGAAAGATAATGCAGGGAACCCCGGAGTATTTCATATGGACGCAAATCGTGTGTTAATTCGGCAATGTGAGGGAGCGAGGGATGCAGTAAAGGAGGAATAATACATCGGAAAAGAGATACTCGGAACCCCAAAGAAAATCCTATCGTTTCCGTAGAAACGTATCTCGATTTAGAAGGACAATGCAAGGAATCCAGAGTATTTCATATGGACACAAATTGTGTGTTAATTCGTCAATGTGAGGGAGCGAGGGATGCAGTAAAGGAGGAATAATGCATCGGAAAAGAGATACTCGGAACCGCAAAGAAAATCCTATCGTTTCCGTAGAAACGTATCTCGATTTAGAAGGACAATGCAGGGAAACCAGAGTATTTCATATGGACGCAAATTGTGTGTTAATTCGTCAATGTGAGGGAGCGAGGGATGCAGTAAAGGGGGAATAATGCATCGGAAAAGAGATACTCGCTCCCAAAATAAAATCCTATTGTTTCCGTAGAAACGTATCTCGTTTCAGAAAGATAATGCAGGGAACCCAGAGTATTTCATATGGACGCAATTTGTGTGTTAATTCGGCAATGTGAGGTAGCGAGGGATGCAGTTAAGGAGGAATAATGCATCGGAAAAGAGATACTCGAAACCGCAAAGAAAATCCTATCGTTTCCGTAGAAACGAATCCCGATGTAGAAGGACAATGCAGGGAATCCAGAGTATTTCATATGGACGCAAATTGTGTGTTAATTCGTCAATGAGTGGGAACGAGGGATGCAGTAAAGGATGAATAATGCAACGGAAAAGAGATACTCGGAACCCCAAAGAAAATCCTATCGTTTCCGTAGAAACGTATCTCGATTTAGAAGGACAATGCAGGGAATCCAGAGTAATTCATATGGACGCAAATTGTGTGTTAATTCGTCAATGTGAGTTAGCGAGGGATGCAGTATAGGAGGATTAATGCATCGGAAAAGAGATACTCGGAACCCCAAAGAAAATCCTGTCGTTTCCGTAGAAACGTATCTCGATTTAGAAGGACAATGCAGGGAATCCAGAGTATTTCATATGGACGCAAATTGTGTGTTAATTCGTCAATGTGAGGGAGCGAGGGATGCAGTAAAGGAGGAATAATGCATCGGAAAAGAGATACTCGGAACCCCAAAGAAAATCCTATCGTTTCCGTAGAAACGTATCTCGATTTAGAAGGACAATGCAGAGAATCCAGAGTATTTCATATGGACGCAAATTGTGTGTTAATTCGTCAATGTGAGGGAGCGAGGGATGCAGTAAAGGATGAATAATGCATCGGAAAAGAGATACTCGGAACCCCAAAAAAAATCCTATCGTTTCCGTAGAACGTATCTCGATATAGAAGGACAATGCAGGGAATCCGGAGTATATCATATACTCGACTCCCAAAAGAAAATCCTATCGTTTCCGTATAAACGTATCTCGTTTTAGAAAGATAATGCAGGGAACCCAGAGTATTTCATATGGACGCAAATTGTGTGTTAATTCGGCAATGTGGGGGGCGAGGGATGCAGTAAAGGAGGAATAATGCATCGGAAAAGAGATACTCGGAACCCCAAAGAAAATCCTATCGTTTCCGAAGAAACGTATCTCGATTTAGAAGGACAATGCAAGGATTCCAGAGTATTTCATATGGACGCAAATTGTGTGTTAATTCGTCAATGTGAGGGAGCGAGGGATGCAGTAAAGGAGGAATAATGCATCGGAAAAGAGATACTCGGAACCCCAAAGAAAATCCTATAGTTTCCGTAGAAACGTATCTCGATTTAGAAGGACAATGCAGGGAATCCAGAGTATTTCATATGGACGCAAATTGTGTGTTAATTCATCAATGTGAGGGAGCCAGGGATGCAGTAAAGGAGGAATAATGCATCGGAAAAGATATACGCGGAAACCCAAAGAAAATCCTATCGTTTCCGTAGAAACGAATCTCGATTTAGAAGGACAACGCAGGGAATCCAGAGTATTTCATATGGACGCAACTTGTGTGTTAATTCGTCAATGTGAGGGAGCGAGAGATGCAGTAAAGGAGGAATAATGCATCGGAAAAGAGATACTCGGAACCCCAAAGAAAATCCTATCGTTTCCGTAGAAACGTATCTTGATTTAGAAGGACAATGCAGGGAATCCAGAGTATTACATATGGACGCAAATTGTGTGTTAATTCCTCAATGTGAGGGAGCGAGGGATGCAGTAAAGGAGGAATAATGCATCGGAAAAGAGATACTCGGAACCCCAAAGAAAATCCTATCCTTTCCGTAGAAACGTATCTCGATTTACAAGGACAATGCAGGGAATCCAGAGTATTTCATATGGACGCTAATTGTGTGTTAATTCGTCAATGTCAGGGAGCGAGGGATGCAGTAAAGGAGGAATAATGCATCGGAAAAGAGATACTCGGAATCCCAAAGAAAATCCTATTGTTTCCGTAGAAACGTATCTAGATTTAGAGGGACAATGCAGGGAATCCAGAGTATTTCATATGGACGCAAATTGTGTGTTAATTCGTCAATGTGAGGGAGCGAGGGATGCAGTAAAGTGGGAGTAATGCATCGAAAAGAGATACTCGGAACCCCAAAGAAAATCCTATCGTGTCCGTAGAAACGTATCTCGATTTAGAAGGACATTGCCGGGAATCCAGAGTATTCCATATGGACGCAAATTGTGTGTTAATTCGTCAATGTGAGGGAGCGAGGGATGCAGTAAAGGAGGAATAATGCATCGGATAAGCGATACACGGAACCCCAAAGAAAATCCTATCGTTTCCGTAGAAACGTATCTCGATTTAGAAGGACAATGCAGGGAATCCAGAGTATTTCATATGGACGCAAATTGTGTGTTAATTCATCAATGTGAGGGAGCGAGAAATGCAGTAAAGGAGGAATAATGCATTGGAAAAGAGATACTCGGAACCCCAAAGAAAATCCTATCGTTTCCGTAGAAACGTATCTCGATTTAGAAGGACAATGCAGGGAATCCAGGGTATATCATATGGACGCAAATTGTGTGTTAATTCGTCAATGTGAGGGAGCGAGGGATGCAGTAAAGGAGGAATAAAGCATCGGAAAAGAGACACTCGACTCCCAAAAGAAAATACTATCGTTTCCGTAGAAACGTATCTCGTTTTAGAAAGATAATGCAGGGAACCCTGAGTATTTCATATGGACGCAAATCGTGTGTTAATTCGGCAATGTGATGGAGCGAGGGATGCCTTAAAGGAGGAATAATGCATCGGAAAAGAGATACTGGGAACCCCAAAGAATATGCTATCGTTTCCGTAGAAACGAATCCCGATTTAGAAGGACAATGCAGGGAATCCAGAGTATTTCATATGGACGCAAATTGTGTGTTAATTCGTCAATGTGAGGGAACGAGGGATGCAGTAAATTAGGAATAATGCATCGGAAAAGAGATAATCGGAACCCCAAAGAAAATCCTATCGTTTCCGTAGAAACGTATCTCGATTTAGAAGGACAATGCAGGGAATCCAGAGTAATTCATATGGACGCAAATTCTGTGTTAATTCGTCAATGTGAGGGAGCGAGGGATGCAGTAAAGGAGGAATAGTGCATCGGAAAAGAGATACTCGGGAACCCAAAGAAAATCCTATCGTTTCCGTAGAAACGTATCTCGATTTAGAAGGACAATGCAGGGGATCCAGAGTATTTCATATGGACGCAAATTGTGTGTTAATTCGTCAATGTGAGGGAGCGAGGGATGCAGTAAAGGAGGAATAGATGCAGTAAAGGAGGAATAATGCATCGGAAAAGAGATACTCGACTCCCAAAAGAAAATCCTATCGTTTCCGTAGAAACGTATCTAGATTTAGAGGGACAATGCAGGGAATCCAGAGTATTTCATATGGACGCAAATTGTGTGTTAATTCGTCAATGTGAGGGAGCGAGGGATGCAGTAAAGTGGGAGTAATGCATCGGAAAAGAGATACTCGGAACCCCAAAGAAAATCCTATCGTGTCCGTAGAAACGTATCTCGATTTAGAAGGACATTGCCAGGAATCCAGAGTATTCCATATGGACGCATATTGTGTGTTAATTCGTCAATGTGAGGGAGCGAGGGATGCAGTAAAGGAGGAATAATGCATCGGATAAGCGATACACGGAACCCCAAAGAAAATCCTATCGATTCCGTAGAAACGTATCTCGATTTAGAAGGACAATGCAGGGAATCCAGAGTATTTCATATGGACGCAAATTGTGTGTTAATTCATCAATGTGAGGGAGCGAGAAATGCAGTAAAGGAGGAATAATGCATTGGAAAAGAGATACTCGGAACCCCACAGAAAATCCTATCGTTTCCGTAGAAACGTATCTCGATTTAGAAGGACAATGCAGGGAATCCAGGGTATATCATATGGACGCAAATTGTGTGTTAATTCGTCAATGTGAGGGAGCGAGGGATGCAGTAAAGGAGGAATAATGCATCGGAAAAGAGATACTCGACTCCCAAAAGAAAATACTATCGTTTCCGTAGAAACGTATCTCGTTTTAGAAAGATAATGCAGGGAACCCAGAGTATTTCATATGGACGCAAATCGTGTGTTAATTCGGCAATGTGAGGGAGCGAGGGATGCAGTAAAGGAGGAATAATGCATCGGAAAAGAGATACTCGGAACCCCAAAGAAAATCCTATCGTTTCCGAAGAAACGTTTCTCGATTTAGGAGGACAATGCAAGGAATCCAGAGTATTTCATATGGACGCAAATTGTGTGTCAATTCGTCAGTGTGAGGGAGCGAGGGATGCAGTAAAGGATTAATAATGCATCGGAAAAGAGATACTCGGAACCCCAAAGAAAATCCTATCGTTCCCGTAGAAACATATCTCGATTTAGAAGGATAATGCAGGGAATCCAGAGTATTTCATATGGACGCAAATTGTGTGTTAATTCGTCAATGTGAGGGAGCGAGGGATGCAGTAAAGGAGGAATAATGCATCGGAAAAGAGATATACGGAACCAAGAAGAAAATCCTATCGTTTCCGTAGAAACGTATCTCGATTTAGAAGGACAATGCAGGGAATCCAGAGTATTTCATATGGACGCAAATTGTGTGTTAATTCGTCAATGTGAGGGAGCGAGGGATGCAGTAAAGGAGGAATAATGCATCGGAAAAGACATACTCGGAACCCCAAAGAAAATCCTATCGTTTCCGTAGAAACGTATCTCGATTTACAAGGACAATGCAGGGAATCCAGAGTATTTCATATGGACGCAAATTGTGTGTTAATTCGTCAATGTCAGGGAGCGAGGGATGCAGTAAAGGAGGAATAATGCATCGGAAAAGAGATACTCGACTCCCAAAAGAAAATCCTATCGTTTCCGTAGAAACGTATCTCGTTTTAGAAAGATAATGCAGGGAACCCAGAGTATTTCATATGGACGCAAATTGTGTGTTAATTCGGCAATGTGAGGGAGCGAGGGATGCAGTAAAGGAGGAATAATACATCGGAAAAGAGATACTCGGAACCCCAAAGAAAATCCTATCGTTTCCGAAGAAACGTATCTCGATTTAGAAGGACAATGCAGGGAATCCAGAGTATTTCATATGGACGCAAATTGTGTGTTAATTCGTCAATGTGGGGGAGCTAGGGATGCAGTAAAGGGGGAATAATGCATCGGAAAAGAGATACTCGGAACCCCAAAGAAAATCCTATCGTGTCCGTAGAAACGTATCTCGATTTAGAAGGACATTGCCGAGAATCCAGAGCATTCCATATCGACGCAAATTGTGTGTTAATTCGTCAATGTGAGGGAGCGAGGGATCCAGTAAAGGAGGAATAATGCATCGGATAAGCGATACACGGAACCTCAAAGGACATCCTATCGTTTCCAGAAACGTATCTCGATTTAGAAGGACAATGCAGGGAATCCAGAGTATTTCATATGGACGCAAATTGTGTGTTAATTCGTCAATGTGAGGGAGCGAGGGATGCAGTAAAGGAGGAATAATGCATCGGAAAACAGATACTCGGAACCCCAAAGAAAATCCTATAGTTTCCGTAGAAACGTATCTCGATTTAGAAGGACAATGCAGGGAATCCAGAGTATTTCATATGGACGCAAATTGTGTGTTAATTCATCTATGTGAGGGAGCGAGGGATGCAGTAAAGGAGGAATAATGCATCGGAAAAGAGATACTCGGAACCCCAAAGAAAATCATATCGTTTCCGTAGAAACGTATCTCGATTTAGAAGGACAATGCAGGGAATCCAGATTATTTCATATGGACGCAAATTGTGTGTTAATTCGTCAATGTGAGGGAGCGAGCGATGCAGTAAAGGAGGAATAATGCATCGGAAAAGAGATACTCGGAACCCCACAGAAAATCCTATCGTTTCCGTAGAAACGTATCTCGATTTAGAAGAGCAATGCAGGGAATCCAGAGTATATCATATGGACGCAAATTGTGTGTTAATTCGTCAATGTGAGGGAGCGAGGGATGCAGTAAAGGAGGAATAATGCATCGGAAAAGAGATACTCGACTCCCAAAAGAAAATACTATCGTTTCCGTAGAAACGTATCTCGTTTTAGAAAGATAATGCAGGGAACCCAGAGTATTTCATATGGACGCAAATCGTGTGTTAATTCGGCAATGTGAGGGAGCGAGGGATGCAGAAAAGGAGGAATAATGCATCGGAAAAGAGATACTCGGAACCCCAAAGAAAATCCTATCGTTTCCAAAGAAACGTATCTCGATTTAGAAGGACAATGCAAGGAATCCAGAGTATTTCATATGGACGCAAATTGTGTGTTAATTCGTCAATGTGAGGGAGCGAGGGATGCAGTAAAGGAGGAATAATGCATCGGAAAAGAGATAGTCGGAACCCCAAAGAAAATCCTATCGTTTCCGTAGAAACGTATCTCGATTTAGAAGGACAATGCAGGGAATCCAGAGTATTTCATATGGACGCAAATTGTGTGTTAATTCGTCAATGTGAGGAGGCGAGGGATGCAGTAAAGGAGGAATAATGCATCGGAAAAGAGATACTCGGAACCCCGAAGAAAATCCTATCGTTTCCGTAGAAACGTATCTCGATTTAGAAGGACAATGCAGGGAATCCTGAGTATTTCATATGGACGCAAATTGGGTGTTAATTCGTCGATGTGAGGGAGCGAGGGATGCAGTAAAGGAGGAATAATGCATCGGAAAAGAGATACTCGGAACCCCAAAGAAAATCCTATCGTTTCCGTAGAAACGTATCTCGATTTAGAAGGACAATGCAGGGAATCCAGAGTATTTCATATGGACGCAAATTGTGTGTTAATTTGTCAATGTCAGGGAGCAAGGGATGCAGTAAAGGAGGAATAATGCATCGGAAAAGAGATACTCGACTCCCAAAAGAAAATCCTGTCGTTTACGTAGAAACGTATCTCGTTTAAGAAAGATAATGCAGGGAACCCGGAGTATTTCATATGGACGCAATTTGTGTGTTAATTCGGCAATGTGATGCAGCGAGGGATGCAGTAAAGGAGGAATAATGCATCGGAAAAGAGATACTCGGAACCCCAAAGAAAATCCTATCGTTTCAGTAGAAACGAATCCCGATTTAGAAGGACAATGCAGGGAATCCAGAGTATTTCATATGGACGCAAATTGTGTGTTAATTCGTCAATGTGAGGGAACGAGGGATGCAGTAAAGGAGGAATAATGCATCGGAAAAGAGATAATCGGAACCCCAAAGAAAATCCTATCGTTTCCGTAGAAACGCATCTCGATTTAGAAGGACAATGCGGGGAATCCAGAGTAATTCATATGGACGCAAATTGTGTGTTAATTCGTCAATGTGAGTTAGCGATTGATGCAGTATAGGAGGAATAATGCATCGGAAAAGAGATACTCGGAACCCCAAATAAAATCCTGTCGTTTCCGTAGAAACGTATCTCGATTTAGAAGGACAATGCAGGGAATCCAGAGTATTTCATATGGACGCAAATTGTGTGTTAATTCGTCAATGTGAGGGAGCGAGGGATGCAGTAAAGGATGAATAATGCATCGGAAAAGAGATACTCGGAACCCCAAAGAAAATCCTATCGTTTCCGTAGAAACGTATCTCGATATAGAAGGACAATGCAGGGAATCCGGAGTATATCATATGGACGCAAATTGTGTGTTAATTCGTCAATGTGAGGGAGCGAGGGATGCAGTAAAGGAGGAATAATGCATCGGATAAGCGATACACGGAACCCCAAAGAAAATCCTATCGATTCCGTAGAAACGTATCTCGATTTAGAAGGACAATGCAGGGAATCCAGAGTATTTCATATGGACGCAAATTGTGTGTTAATTCATCAATGTGAGGGAGCGAGAAATGCAGTAAAGGAGGAATAATGCATTGGAAAAGAGATACTCGGAACCCCACAGAAAATCCTATCGTTTCCGTAGAAACGTATCTCGATTTAGAAGGACAATGCAGGGAATCCAGGGTATATCATATGGACGCAAATTGTGTGTTAATTAGTCAATGTGAGGGAGCGAGGGATGCAGTAAAGGAGGAATAATGCATCGGAAAAGAGATACTCGACTCCCAAAAGAAAATACTATCGTTTCCGTAGAAACGTATCTCGTTTTAGAAAGATAATGCAGGGAACCCAGAGTATTTCATATGGACGCAAATCGTGTGTTAATTCGGCAATGTGAGGGAGCGAGGGATGCAGTAAAGGAGGAATAATGCATCGGAAAAGAGATACTAGGAACCCCAAAGAAAATCCTATCGTTTCCGAAGAAACGTATCTCGATTTAGGAGGACAATGCAAGGAATCCAGAGTATTTCATATGGACGCAAATTGTGTGTCAATTCGTCAGTGTGAGGGAGCGAGGGATGCAGTAAAGGATTAATAATGCATCGGAAAAGAGATACTCGGAACCCCAAAGAAAATCCTATCGTTCCCGTAGAAACATATCTCGATTTAGAAGGATAATGCAGGGAATCCAGAGTATTTCATATGGACGCAAATTGTGTGTTAATTCGTCAATGTGAGGGAGCGAGGGATGCAGTAAAGGAGGAATAATGCATCGGAAAAGAGATATACGGAACCCCGAAGAAAATCCTATCGTTTCCGTAGAAACGTATCTCGATTTAGAAGGACAATGCAGGGAATCCAGAGTATTTTATATGGACGCAAATTGTGTGTTAATTCGTCAATGTGAGGGAGCGAGGGATGCAGTAAAGGAGGAATAATGCATCGGAAAAGACATACTCGGAACCCCAAAGAAAATCCTATCGTTTCCGTAGAAACGTATCTCAATTTACAAGGACAATGCAGGGAATCCAGAGTATTTCATATGGACGCAAATTGTGTGTTAATTCGTCAATGTCAGGGAGCGAGGGATGCAGTAAAGGAGGAATAATGCATCGGAAAAGAGATACTCGACTCCCAAAAGAAAATCCTATCGTTTCCGTAGAAACGTATCTCGTTTTAGAAAGATAATGCAGGGAACCCAGAGTATTTCATATGGACGCAAATTGTGTGTTAATTCGGCAATGTGAGGGAGCGAGGGATGCAGTAAAGGAGGAATAATGCATCGGAAAAGAGATACTCGGAACCCCAAAGAAAATCCTATCGTTTCCGAAGAAACGTATCTCGATTTAGAAGGACAATGCAGGGAATCCAGAGTATTTCATATGGACGCAAATTGTGTGTTAATTCGTCAATGTGGGGGAGCGAGGGATGCAGTAAAGGGGGAATAATGCATCGGAATAGAGATACTCGGAACCCCAAAGAAAATCCTATCGTGTCCGTAGAAACGTATCTCGATTTAGAAGGACATTGCCGAGAATCCAGAGCATTCCATATGGACGCAAATTGTGTGTTAATTCGTCAATGTGAGGGAGCGAGGGATCCAGTAAAGGAGGAATAATGCATCGGATAAGCGATACACGGAACCTCAAAGGAAATCCTATCGTTTCCAGAAACGTATCTCGATTTAGAAGGACAATGCAGGGAATCCAGAGTATTTCATATGGACGCAAATTGTGTGTTAATTCGTCAATGTGAGGGAGCGAGGGATGCAGTAAAGGAGGAATAATGCATCGGAAAAGAGATACTCGGAACCCCACAGAAAATCCTATCGTTTCCGTAGAAACGTATCTCGATTTAGAAGGGCAATGCAGGGAATCCAGAGTATATCATATGGACGCAAATTGTGTGTTAATTCGTCAATGTGAGGGAGCGAGGGATCCAGTAAAGGAGGAATAATGCATCGGATAAGCGATACACGGAACCTCAAAGGAAATCCTATCGTTTCCAGAAACGTATCTCGATTTAGAAGGACAATGCAGGGAATCCAGAGTATTTCATATGGACGCAAATTGTGTGTTAATTCGTCAATGTGAGGGAGCGAGGGATGCAGTAAAGGAGGAATAATGCATCGGAAAAGAGATACTCGGAACCCCACAGAAAATCCTATCGTTTCCGTAGAAACGTATCTCGATTTAGAAGGGCAATGCAGGGAATCCAGAGTATATCATATGGACGCAAATTGTGTGTTAATTCGTCAATGTGAGGGAGCGAGGGATGCAGTAAAGGAGGAATAATGCATCGGAAAAGAGATACTCGACTCCCAAAAGAAAATACTATCGTTTCCGTAGAAACGTATCTCGTTTTAGAAAGATAATGCAGGGAACCCAGAGTATTTCATATGGACGCAAATCGTGTGTTAAATCGGCAATGTGAGGGAGCGAGGGATGCAGAAAAGGAGGAATAATGCATCGGAAAAGAGATACTCGGAACCCCAAAGAAAATCCTATCGTTTCCAAAGAAACGTATCTCGATTTAGAAGGACAATGCAAGGAATCCAGAGTATTTCATATGGACGCAAATTGTGTGTTAATTCGTCAATGTGAGGGAGCGAGGGATGCAGTAAAGGAGGAATAATGCATCGGAAAAGAGATAGTCGGAACCCCAAAGAAAATCCTATCGTTTCCGTAGAAACGTATCTCGATTTAGAAGGACAATGCAGGGAATCCAGAGTATTTCATATGGACGCAAATTGTGTGTTAATTCGTCAATGCGAGGAGGCGAGGGATGCAGTAAAGGAGGAATAATGCATCGGAAAAGAGATACTCGGAACCCCGAAGAAAATCCTATCGTTTCCGTAGAAACGTATCTCGATTTAGAAGGACAATGCAGGGAATCCTGAGTATTTCATATGGACGCAAATTGGGTGTTAATTCGTCGATGTGAGGGAGCGAGGGATGCAGTAAAGGAGGAATAATGCATCGGAAAAGAGATACTCGGAACCCCAAAGAAAATCCTATCGTTTCCGTAGAAACGTATCTCGATTTAGAAGGACAATGCAGGGAATCCAGAGTATTTCATATGGACGCAAATTATGTGTTAATTTGTCAATGTCAGGGAGCGAGGGATGCAGTAAAGGAGGAATAATGCATCGGAAAAGAGATACTCGACTCCCAAAAGAAAATCCTGTCGTTTACGTAGAAACGTATCTCGTTTAAGAAAGATAATGCAGGGAACCCGGAGTATTTCATATGGACGCAATTTGTGTGTTAATTCGGCAATGTGATGCAGCGAGGGATGCAGTAAAGGAGGAATAATGCATCGGAAAAGAGATACTCGGAACCCCAAAGAAAATCCTATCGTTTCAGTAGAAACGAATCCCGATTTAGAAGGACAATGCAGGGAATCCAGATTATTTCATATGGACGCAAATTGTGTGTTAATTCGTCAATGTGAGGGAACGAGGGATGCAGTAAAGGAGGAATAATGCATCGGAAAAGAGATAATCGGAACCCCAAAGAAAATCCTATCGTTTCCGTAGAAACGCATCTCGATTTAGAAGGACAATGCGGGGAATCCAGAGTAATTCATATGGACGCAAATTGTGTGTTAATTCGTCAATGTGAGTTAGCGATTGATGCAGTATACGAGGAATAATGCATCGGAAAAGAGATACCCGGAACCCCAAATAAAATCCTGTCGTTTCCGTAGAAACGTATCTCGATTTAGAAGGACAATGCAGGGAATCCAGAGTATTTCATATGGACGCAAATTGTGTGTTAATTCGTCAATGTGAGGGAGCGAGGGATGCAGTAAAGGATGAATAATGCATCGGAAAAGAGATACTCGGAACCCCAAAGAAAATCCTATCGTTTCCGTAGAAACGTATCTCGATATAGAAGGACAATGCAGGGAATCTGGAGTATATCATATGGACGCAAATTGTGTGTTAATTCGTCAATGTGAGGGAGCGAGGGATGCAGTAAAGGAGGAATAATGCATCGGATAAGCGATACACGGAACCCCAAAGAAAATCCTATCGATTCCGTAGAAACGTATCTCGATTTAGAAGGACAATGTAGGGAATCCAGAGTATTTCATATGGACGCAAATTGTGTGTTAATTCATCAATGTGAGGGAGCGAGAAATGCAGTAAAGGAGGAATAATGCATTGGAAAAGAGATACTCGGAACCCCACAGAAAATCCTATCGTTTCCGTAGAAACGTATCTCGATTTAGAAGGACAATGCAGGGAATCCAGGGTATATCATATGGACGCAAATTGTGTGTTAATTCGTCAATGTGAGGGAGCGAGGGATGCAGTAAAGGAGGAATAATGCATCGGAAAAGAGATACTCGACTCCCAAAAGAAAATACTATCGTTTCCGTAGAAACGTATCTCGTTTTAGAAAGATAATGCAGGGAATCCAGAGTATTTCATATGGACGCAAATTGTGTGTTAATTCGTCAATGTGAGGGAGCGAGGGATGCAGTAAAGGAGGAATAATGCATCGGAAAAGAGATATACGGAACCCCGAAGAAAATCCTATCGTTTCCGTAGAAACGTATCTCGATTTAGAAGGACAATGCAGGGAATCCAGAGTATTTCATATGGACGCAAATTGTGTGTTATTTCGTCAATGTGAGGGAGCGAGGGATGCAGTAAAGGAGGAATAATGCATCGGAAAAGACATACTCGGAACCCCAAAGAAAATCCTATCGTTTCCTTAGAAACGTATCTCGATTTACAAGGACAATGCAGGGAATCCAGAGTATTTCATATGGACACAAATTAAGTGTTAATTCGTCAATGTCAGGGAGCGAGGGATGCAGTAAAGGAGGAATAATGCATCGGAAAAGAGATACTCGACTCCCAAAAGAAAATCCTATCGTTTCCGTAGAAACGTATCTCGTTTTAGAAAGATAATGCAGGGAACCCAGAGTATTTCATATGGACGCAAATTGTGTGTTAATTCGGCAATGTGAGGGAGCGAGGGATGCAGTAAAGGAGGAATAATGCATCGGAAAAGAGATACTCGGAACCCCAAAGAAAATCCTATCGTTTCCGAAGAAACGTATCTCGATTTAGAAGGACAATGCAGGGAATCCAGAGTATTTCATATGGACGCAAATTGTGTGTTAATTCGTCAATGTGGGGGAGCGAGGGATGCAGTAAAGGGGGAATAATGCATCGGAAAAGAGATACTCGGAACCCCAAAGAAAATCCTATCGTGTCCGTAGAAACGTATCTCGATTTAGAAGGACATTGCCGAGAATCCAGAGCATTCCATATGGACGCAAATTGTGTGTTAATTCGTCAATGTGAGGGAGCGAGGGATCCAGTAAAGGAGGAATAATGCATCGGATAAGCGATACACGGAACCTCAAAGGAAATCCTATCGTTTCCAGAAACGTATCTCGATTTAGAAGGACAATGCAGGGAATCCAGAGTATTTCATATGGACGCAAATTGTGTGTTAATTCGTCAATGTGAGGGAGCGAGGGATGCAGTAAAGGAGGAATAATGCATCGGAAAAGAGATACTCGGAACCCCAAAGAAAATCCTATAGTTTCCGTAGAAACGTATCTCGATTTAGAAGGACAATGCAGGGAATCCAGAGTATTTCATATGGACGCAAATTGTGTGTTAATTCATCTATGTGAGGGAGCGAGGGATGCAGTAAAGGCGGAATAATGCATCGGAAAAGAGATACTCGGAACCCCAAAGAAAATCCTATCGTTTCCGTAGAAACGTATCTCGATTTAGAAGGACAATGCAGGGAATCCAGAGTATTTCATATGGACGCAAATTGTGTGTTAATTCGTCAATGTGAGGGAACGAGGGATGCAGTAAAGGAGGAATAATGCATCGGAAAAGAGATACTCGGAACCCCACAGAAAATCCTATCGTTTCCGTAGAAACGTATCTCGATTTAGAAGGGCAATGCAGGGAATCCAGAGTATATCATATGGACGCAAATTGTGTGTTAATTCGTCAATGTGAGGGAGCGAGGGATGCAGTAAAGGAGGAATAATGCATCGGAAAAGAGATACTCGACTCCCAAAAGAAAATACTATCGTTTCCGTAGAAACGTATCTCGTTTTAGAAAGATAATGCAGGGAACCCAGAGTATTTCATATGGACGCAAATCGTGTGTTAATTCGGCAATGTGAGGGAGCGAGGGATGCAGAAAAGGAGGAATAATGCATCGGAAAAGAGATACTCGGAACCCCAAAGAAAATCCTATCGTTTCCAAAGAAACGTATCTCGATTTAGAAGGACAATGCAAGGAATCCAGAGTATTTCATATGGACGCAAATTGTGTGTTAATTCGTCAATGTGAGGGAGCGAGGGATGCAGTAAAGGAGGAATAATGCATCGGAAAAGAGATAGTCGGAACCCCAAAGAAAATCCTATCGTTTCCGTAGAAACGTATCTCGATTTAGAAGGACAATGCAGGGAATCCAGAGTATTTCATATGGACGCAAATTGTGTGTTAATTCGTCAATGTGAGGAGGCGAGGGATGCAGTAAAGGAGGAATAATGCATCGGAAAAGAGATACTCGGAACCCCGAAGAAAATCCTATCGTTTCCGTAGAAACGTATCTCGATTTAGAAGGACAATGCAGGGAATCCTGAGTATTTCATATGGACGCAAATTGGGTGTTAATTCGTCGATGTGAGGGAGCGAGGGATGCAGTAAAGGAGGAATAATGCATCGGAAAAGAGATACTCGGAACCCCAAAGAAAATCCTATCGTTTCCGTAGAAACGTATCTCGATTTAGAAGGACAATGCAGGGAATCCAGAGTATTTCATATGGACGCAAATTGTGTGTTAATTTGTCAATGTCAGGGAGCAAGGGATGCAGTAAAGGAGGAATAATGCATCGGAAAAGAGATACTCGACTCCCAAAAGAAAATCCTGTCGTTTACGTAGAAACGTATCTCGTTTAAGAAAGATAATGCAGGGAACCCGGAGTATTTCATATGGACGCAATTTGTGTGTTAATTCGGCAATGTGATGCAGCGAGGGATGCAGTAAAGGAGGAATAATGCATCGGAAAAGAGATACTCGGAACCCCAAAGAAAATCCTATCGTTTCAGTAGAAACGAATCCCGATTTAGAAGGACAATGCAGGGAATCCAGAGTATTTCATATGGACGCAAATTGTGTGTTAATTCGTCAATGTGAGGGAACGAGGGATGCAGTAAAGGAGGAATAATGCATCGGAAAAGAGATAATCGGAACCCCAAAGAAAATCCTATCGTTTCCGTAGAAACGTATCTCGATTTAGAAGGACAATGCGGGGAATCCAGAGTAATTCATATGGACGCAAATTGTGTGTTAATTCGTCAATGTGAGTTAGCGATTGATGCAGTATAGGAGGAATAATGCATCGGAAAAGAGATACTCGGAACCCCAAATAAAATCCTGTCGTTTCCGTAGAAACGTATCTCGATTTAGAAGGACAATGCAGGGAATCCAGAGTATTTCATATGGACGCAAATTGTGTGTTAATTCGTCAATGTGAGGGAACGAGGGATGCAGTAAAGGAGGAATAATGCATCGGAAAAGAGATACTCGGAACCCCACAGAAAATCCTATCGTTTCCGTAGAAACGTATCTCGATTTAGAAGGGCAATGCAGGGAATCCAGAGTATATCATATGGACGCAAATTGTGTGTTAATTCGTCAATGTGAGGGAGCGAGGGATGCAGTAAAGGAGGAATAATGCATCGGAAAAGAGATACTCGACTCCCAAAAGAAAATACTATCGTTTCCGTAGAAACGTATCTCGTTTTAGAAAGATAATGCAGGGAACCCAGAGTATTTCATATGGACGCAAATCGTGTGTTAATTCGGCAATGTGAGGGAGCGAGGGATGCAGAAAAGGAGGAATAATGCATCGGAAAAGAGATACTCGGAACCCCAAAGAAAATCCTATCGTTTCCAAAGAAACGTATCTCGATTTAGAAGGACAATGCAAGGAATCCAGAGTATTTCATATGGACGCAAATTGTGTGTTAATTCGTCAATGTGGGGGAGCGAGGGATGCAGTAAAGGGGGAATAATGCATCGGAAAAGAGATACTCGGAACCCCAAAGAAAATCCTATCGTGTCCGTAGAAACGTATCTCGATTTAGAAGGACATTGCCGAGAATCCAGAGCATTCCATATGGACGCAAATTGTGTGTTAATTCGTCAATGTGAGGGAGCGAGGGATCCAGTAAAGGAGGAATAATGCATCGGATAAGCGATACACGGAACCTCAAAGGAAATCCTATCGTTTCCAGAAACGTATCTCGATTTAGAAGGACAATGCAGGGAATCCAGAGTATTTCATATGGACTCAAATTGTGTGTTAATTCGTCAATGTGAGGGAGCGAGGGATGCAGTAAAGGAGGAATAATGCATCGGAAAAGAGATACTCGGAACCCCAAAGAAAATCCTATAGTTTCCGTAGAAACGTATCTCGATTTAGAAGGACAATGCAGGGAATCCAGAGTATTTCATATGGACGCAAATTGTGTGTTAATTCACCTATGTGAGGGAGCGAGGGATGCAGTAAAGGAGGAATAATGCATCGGAAAAGAGATACTCGGAACCCCAAAGAAAATCCTATCGTTTCCGTAGAAACGTATCTCGATTTAGAAGGACAATGCAGGGAATCCAGAGTATTTCATATGGACGCAAATTGTGTGTTAATTCGTCAATGTGAGGGAACGAGGGATGCAATAAAGGAGGAATAATGCATCGGAAAAGAGATACTCGGAACCCCACAGAAAATCCTATCGTTTCCGTAGAAACGTATCTCGATTTAGAAGGGCAATGCAGGGAATCCAGAGTATATCATATGGACGCAAATTGTGTGTTAATTCGTCAATGTGAGGGAGCGAGGGATGCAGTAAAGGAGGAATAATGCATCGGAAAAGAGATACTCGACTCCCAAAAGAAAATACTATCGTTTCCGTAGAAACGTATCTCGTTTTAGAAAGATAATGCAGGGAACCCAGAGTATTTCATATGGACGCAAATCGTGTGTTAATTCGGCAATGTGAGGGAGCGAGGGATGCAGAAAAGGAGGAATAATGCATCGGAAAAGAGATACTCGGAACCCCAAAGAAAATCCTATCGTTTCCAAAGAAACGTATCTCGATTTAGAAGGACAATGCAAGGAATCCAGAGTATTTCATATGGACGCAAATTGTGTGTTAATTCGTCAATGTGAGGGAGCGAGGGATGCAGTAAAGGAGGAATAATGCATCGGAAAAGAGATAGTCGGAACCCCAAAGAAAATCCTATCGTTTCCGTAGAAACGTATCTCGATTTAGAAGGACAATGCAGGGAATCCAGAGTATTTCATATGGACGCAAATTGTGTGTTAATTCGTCAATGTGAGGAGGCGAGGGATGCAGTAAAGGAGGAATAATGCATCGGAAAAGAGATACTCGGAACCCCGAAGAAAATCCTATCGTTTCCGTAGAAACGTATCTCGATTTAGAAGGACAATGCAGGGAATCCTGAGTATTTCATATGGACGCAAATTGGGTGTTAATTCGTCGATGTGAGGGAGCGAGGGATGCAGTAAAGGAGGAATAATGCATCGGAAAAGAGATACTCGGAACCCCAAAGAAAATCCTATCGTTTCCGTAGAAACGTATCTCGATTTAGAAGGACAATGCAGGGAATCCAGAGTATTTCATATGGACGCAAATTGTGTGTTAATTTGTCAATGTCAGGGAGCAAGGGATGCAGTAAAGGAGGAATAATGCATCGGAAAAGAGATACTCGACTCCCAAAAGAAAATCCTGTCGTTTACGTAGAAACGTATCTCGTTTAAGAAAGATAATGCAGGGAACCCGGAGTATTTCATATGGACGCAATTTGTGTGTTAATTCGGCAATGTGATGCAGCGAGGGATGCAGTAAAGGAGGAATAATGCATCGGAAAAGAGATACTCGGAACCCCAAAGAAAATCCTATCGTTTCAGTAGAAACGAATCCCGATTTAGAAGGACAATGCAGGGAATCCAGAGTATTTCATATGGACGCAAATTGTGTGTTAATTCGTCAATGTGAGGGAACGAGGGATGCAGTAAAGGAGGAATAATGCATCGGAAAAGAGATAATCGGAACCCCAAAGAAAATCCTATCGTTTCCGTAGAAACGCATCTCGATTTAGAAGGACAATGCGGGGAATCCAGAGTAATTCATATGGACGCAAATTGTGTGTTAATTCGTCAATGTGAGTTAGCGATTGATGCAGTATAGGAGGAATAATGCATCGGAAAAGAGATACTCGGAACCCCAAATAAAATCCTGTCGGTTCCGTGGAAACGTATCTCGATTTAGAAGGACAATGCAGGGAATCCAGAGTATTTCATATGGACGCAAATTGTGTGTTAATTCGTCAATGTGAGGGAGCGAGGGATGCAGTAAAGGATGAATAATGCATCGGAAAAGAGATACTCGGAACCCCAAAGAAAATCCTATCGTTTCCGTAGAAACGTATCTCGATATAGAAGGACAATGCAGGGAATCCGGAGTATATCATATGGACGCAAATTGTGTGTTAATTCGTCAATGTGAGGGAGCGAGGGATGCAGTGAAGGAGGAATAGATGCAGTAAAGGAGGAATAATGCATCGGAAAAGAGATACTCGACTCCCAAAAGAAAATCCTATCGTTTCCGTAGAAACGTATCTCTTTTAAGAAAGATAATGCAGGGAACCCAGAGTATTTCATATGGACGTAAATTGTGTGTTAATTCGGCAATGTGAGGGAGCGAGGGATGCAGTAAAGGAGGAATAATGCATCGGAAAAGAGATACTCGGAACCCCAAAGAAAATCCTATCGTTTCCGAAGAAACGTATCTCGATTTAGAAGGACAATGCAGGGAATCCAGAGTATTTCATATGGACGCAAATTGTGTGTTAATTCGTCAATGTGAGGGAGCGAGGGATGCAGTAAAGGAGGAATAATGCATCGGAAAAGAGATACTCGGAACCCCAAAGAAAATCCTATCGTTTCCGTAGAAACGTATCTCGATTTACAAGGACAATGCAGGGAATCCAGAGTATTTCATATGGACGCAAATTCTGTGTTAATTCGTCAATGTCAGGGAGCAAGGGATGCAGTAAAGGAGGAATAATGCATCGGAAAAGAGATACTCGACTCCCAAAAGAAAATCCTGTCGTTTCCGTAGAAACGTATCTCGTTTTAGAAAGATAATGCAGGGAACCCAGAGTATTTCATATGGACGCAATTTGTGTGTTAATTCGGCAATGTGATGGAGCGAGGGATGCAGTAAAGGAGGAATAATGCATCGGAAAAGAGATACTCGGAACCCCAAAGAAAATCCTATCGTTTCCGTAGAAACGAATCCCGATTTAGAAGGACAATGCAGGGAATCCAGAGTATTTCATATGGACGCAAATTGTGTGTTAATTCGTCAATGTGAGGGAACGAGGGATGCATTAAAGGAGGAATAATGCATCGGAAAAGAGATACTCGGAACCCCAAAGAAAATCCTATCGTTTCCGTAGAAACGTATCTCGATTTAGAAGGACAATGCGGGGAATCCAGAGTAATTCATATGGACGCAAATTGTGTGTTAATTCGTCAATGTGAGTTAGCGAGGGATGCAGTATAGGAGGAATAATGCATCGGAAAAGAGATACTCGGAACCCCAGATAAAATCCTGTCGTTTCCGTAGAAACGTATCTCGATTTAGAAGGACAATGCAGGGAATCCAGAGTATTTCATATGGACGCAAATTGTGAGTTAATTCGTCAATGTGAGGGAGCGAGGGATGCAGTAAAGGAGGAATAGTGCATCGGAAAAGAGATACTCAGAACCCCAAAGAAAATCCTATCGTTTCCGTAGAAACGTATCTCGATTTACAAGGACAATGCAGGGAATCCAGAGTATTTCATATGGACGCAAATTGTGTGTTAATTCGTCAATGTCAGGGAGCAAGGGATGCAGTAAAGGAGGAATAATGCATCGGAAAAGAGATACTCGACTCCCAAAAGAAAATCCTGTCGTTTCCGTAGAAACGTATCTCGTTTTAGAAAGATAATGCAGGGAAACCAGAGTATTTCATATGGACGCAATTTGTGTGTTAATTCGGCAATGTGAGGGAGCGAGGGATGCAGTAAAGGAGGAATAATGCATCGGAAAAGAGATACTCGGAACCCCAAAGAAAATCCTATCGTTTCCGAAGAAACGTATCTCGATTTAGAAGGACAATGCAGGGAATCCAGAGTATTTCATATGGATGCAAATTGTGTGTTAATTCGTCAATGTGAGGGAGCGAGGGATGCAGTAAAGGAGGAATAATGCATCGGAAAAGAGATACTCGAAACCCCAAAGAAAATCCTATCGTTTCCGTAGAAACGTATCTCGATTTACAAGGACAATGCAGGGAATCCAGAGTATTTCATATGGACGCAAATTGTGTGTTAATTCGTCAATGTCAGGGAGCAAGGGATGCAGTAAAGGAGGAATAATGCATCGGAAAAGAGATACTCGACTCCCAAAAGAAAATCCTATCGTTTCCGTGGAAACGTATCTCGTTTTAGAAAGATAATGCAGGGAACCCAGAGTATTTCATATGGACGCAATCTGTGTGTTAATTCGGCAATGTGATGGAGCGAGGGATGCAGTAAAGGAGGAATAATGCATCGGAAAAGAGATACTCGGAACCCCAAAGAAATTCCTATCGTTTCCGTAGAAACGAATCCCGATTTAGAAGGACAATGCAGGGAATCCAGAGTATTTCATATCGACGCAAATTGTGTGTTGATTCGTCAATGTGAGGGAGCGAGGGATACAGTAAAGGAGGAATAATGCATCGGAAAAGAGATATTCGGAACCCCAAAGAAAATCCTATCGTTTCCGTAGAAACGTATCTCGATTTAGAAGGACAATGCAGGGAATCCAGAGTATTTCATATGGACGCAAATTGTGTGTTAATTCGTCAATGTGAGGGAGCGAGGGAAGCAGTAAAGTAGGAATAATTCATCGGAAAAGAGATACTCGGAACCCCAAAGAAAATCCTATAGTTTCCGTAGAAACGTATCTCGATTTAGAAGGACAATGCAGGGAATCCAGAGTATTTCATATGGACGCAAATTGTGTGTTAATTCATCTATGTGAGGGAGCGAGGGATGCAGTAAAGGAGGAATAATGCATCGGAAAAGAGATACTCGGAACCCCAAAGAAAATCCTATCGTTTCCATAGAAACGTATCTCGATTTAGAAGGACAATGCAGGGAATCCAGATTATTTCATATGGACGCAAATTGTGTGTTAATTCGTCAATGTGAGGGAGCGAGGGATGCAGTAAAGGAGGAATAATGCATCGGAAAAGAGATACTCGGAACCCCACAGAAAATCCTATCGTTTCCGTAGAAACGTATCTCGATTTAGAAGGACAATGCAGGGAATCCAGAGTATATCATATGGACGCAAATTGTGTGTTAATTCGTCAATGTGAGGGAGCGAGGGATGCAGTAAAGGAGGAATAATGCATCGGAAAAGAAATACTCGGAACCCCAAAGAAAATCCTATCGTTTCCGTAGAAACGTATCTCGTTTTAGAAGGACAAAGCAGGGAATCCAGAGTATTTCATATGGACGCAAATTGTGTGTTAATTCGTCAATGTGAGGGAGCGAGGGATGCAGTGAAGGAGGAATAGATGCAGTTAAGGAGGAATAATGCATCGGAAAAGAGATACTCGACTCCCAAAAGAAAATCCTATCGTTTCCGTAGAAACGTATCTCGTTTAAGAAAGATAATGCAGGGAACCCAGAGTATTTCATATGGACGCAAATTGTGTGTTAATTCGTCAATGTGAGGGAACGAGGGATGCATTCAAGGAGGAATAATGCATAGGAAAAGAGATACTCGGAACCCCAAAGAAAATCCCATCGTTTCCGTAGAAACGTATCTCGATTTAGAAGGACAATGCGGGGAATCCAGAGTAATTCATATGGACGCAAATTGTGTGTTAATTCGTCAATGTGAGTTAGCGAGGGATGCAGTATAGGAGGAATAATGCATCGGAAAAGAGATACTCGGAACCCCAAATAAAATCCTGTCGTTTCCGTAGAAACGTATCTCGATTTAGAAGGACAATGCAGGGAATCCAGAGTATTTCATATGGACGCAAATTGTGTGTTAATTCGTCAATGTGAGGGAGCGAGGGATGCAGTAAAGGAGGAATAGTGCATCGGAAAAGAGATACTCGGAACCCCAAAGAAAATCCTATCGTATCCGTAGAAACGTATCTCGATTTTGAAGGACAATGCAGGGGATCCAGAGTATTTCATATGGACGCAAATTGTGTGTTAATTCGTCAATGTGAGGGAGCGAGGGATGCAGTAAAGGATGAATAATGCATCGGAAAAGAGATACTCGGAACCCCAAAGAAAATCCTATCGTTTCCGTAGAAACGTATCTCGATATAGATGGACAATGCAAGGAATCCGGAGTATATCATATGGACGCAAATTGTGTGTTAATTCGTCAATGTGAGGGAGCGAGGGATGCAGTGAAGGAGGAATAGATGCAGTAAAGGAGGAATAATGCATCGGAAAAGAGATACTCGACTCCCAAAAGAAAATCCGATCGTTTCCGTAGAAACGTATTTCGTTTTAGAAAGATAATGCAGGGAACCCAGAGTATTTCATATGGACGCAAATTGTGTGTTAATTCGGCAATGTGAGGGAGCGAGGGATGCAGTAAAGGAGGAATAATGCATCGGAAAAGAGATACTCGGAACCCCAAAGAAAATCCTATCGTTTCCGAAGAAACGTATCTCGATTTAGAAGGACAATGCAGGGAATCCAGAGTATTTCATATGGACGCAAAATGTGTGTTAATTCGTCAATGTGAGGGAGCGAAGGATGCAGTAAAGGGGGAATAATGCATCGGAAAGGAGATACTCGGAACCCCAAAGAAAATCCTATCGTGTCCGTAGAAACGTATCTCGATTTAGAAGGACATTGCCGGGAATCCAGAGTATTCCATATGGACGCAAATTGTGTGTTAATTCGTCAATGTGAGGGAGCGAGGGATGCAGTAAAGGAGGAATAATGCATCGGATAAGCGATACACGGAACCCCAAAGAAAATCCTATCGTTTCCGTAGAAACGTATCTCGATTTAGAAGGACAATGCAGGGGATCCAGAGTATTTCATATGGACGCAAATAGTGTGTTAATTCGTCAATGTGAGGGAGCGAGGGATGCAGTAAAGGATGAATAATGCATCGGAAAAGAGATACTCGGAACCCCAAAGAAAATCCTATCGTTTCCGTAGAAACGTATCTCGATATAGAAGGATAATGCAGGGAATCCGGAGTATATCATATGGACGCAAATTGTGTGCTAATTCGTCAATGTGAGGGAGCGAGGGATGCAGTGAAGGAGGAATTGATGCAGTAAAGGAGGAATAATGCATCGGAAAAGAGATACTCGACTCCCAAAAGAAAATCCTATCGTTTCCGTAGAAACGTATCTCGTTTAAGAACGATAATGCAGGGAACCCAGAGTATTTCATATGGACGCAAATTGTGTGTTAATTCGGCAATGTGAGGGAGCGAGGGATGCTGTAAAGGAGGAATAATGCATCGGAAAAGAGATACTTGGAACCCCAAAGAAAATCCTATCGTTTCCGAAGAAACGTATCTCGATTTAGA
Source organism: Schistocerca nitens (assembly GCF_023898315.1). Lineage (NCBI taxonomy): Eukaryota > Metazoa > Arthropoda > Insecta > Orthoptera > Acrididae > Schistocerca > Schistocerca nitens. Next base: position 1,132,423,786 of record NC_064615.1, on the reverse strand, counting down.
AGGACAATGCAGGGAATCAAGAGTATTTCATATGGACGCAAATTGTGTGTTAAGTCGTCAATGTGAGGGAGCGAGGGATGCAGTAAAGGAGGAATAATGCATCGGAAAAGAGATACTCGGAACCCCAATGAAAATCCTATCGTTTCCGTAGAAACGAATCCCGATTTAGAAGGACAATGCAGGGAATTCAGAGTATTTCATATGGACGCAAATTGTGTGTTAATTCGTCAATGTGAGGGAACGAGGGATGCAGTAAAGGAGGAATAATGCATCGGAAAAGAGATACTCGGAACCCCAAAGAAAATCCTATCGTTTCCGTAGAAACGTATCTCGATTTAGAAGGACAATGCGGGGAATCCAGAGTAATTCATATGGACGCAAATTGTGTGTTAATTCGTCAATGTGAGGGAACGATGGATGCAGTAAAGGAGGAATAATGCATCGGAAAAGAGATAATCGGAACCCCAAAGAAAATCCTATCGTTTCCGTAGAAACGCATCTCGATTTAGAAGGACAATGCGGGGAATGCAGAGTAATTCATATGGACGCAAATCGTGTGTTAATTCGTCAATGTGAGTTAGCAATTGATGCAGTATAGGAGGAATAATGCATCGGAAAAGATATACTCGGAACCCCAAATAAAATCCTGTCGTTTCCATAGAAACGTATCTCGATTTAGAAGGACAATGCAGGGAATCCAGAGTATTTCATATGGACGCAAATTGTGTGTTAATTCGTCAATGTGAGGGAGCGAGGGATGCAGTAAAGGATGAATAATGCATCGGAAAAGAGATACTCGGAACCCCAAAGAAAATCCTATCGTTTCCGTAGAAACGTATCTCGATATAGAAGGACAATGCAGGGAATCCGGAGTATATCATATGGACGCAAATTGTGTGTTAATTCGTCAATGTGAGGGAGCGAGGGATGCAGTGAAGGAGGAATAGATGCAGTTAAGGAGGAATAATGCATCGGAAAAGAGATACTCGACTCCCAAAAGAAAATCCTATCGTTTCCGTAGAAACGTATCTCGTTTAAGAAAGATAATGCAGGGAACCCAGAGTATTTCATATGGACGCAAATTGTGTGTTAATTCGGCAATGTGAGGGAGCGAGGGATGCAGTAAAGGAGGAATAATGCATCGGAAAAGAGATACTCGGAACCCCAAAGAAAATCCTATCGTTTCCGAAGAAACGTATCTCGATTTAGAAGGACAATGCAGGGAATCCAGAGTATTTCATATGGACGCAAATTGTGTGTTAATTCGTCAATGTGAGGGAGCGAGGGATGCAGTAAAGGAGGAATAATGCATCGGAAAAGAGATACTCGGAACCCCAAAGAAAATCCTATCGTTTCCGTAGAAACGTATCTCGATTTACAAGGACAATGCAGGGAATCCAGAGTATTTCATATGGACGCAAATTGTGTGTTAATTCGTCAATGTCTGGGAGCAAGGGATGCAGTAAAGGAGGAATAATGCATCGGAAAAGAGATACTCGACTCCCAAAAGAAAATCCTGTCGTTTCCGTAGAAACGTATCTCGTTTTAGAAAGATAATGCAGGGAACCCAGAGTATTTCATATGGACGCAATTTGTGTGTTAATTCGGCAATGTGATGGAGCGAGGGATGCAGTAAAGGAGGAATAATGCATCGGAAAAGAGATACTCGGAACCCCAAAGAAAATCCTATCGTTTCCGTAGAAACGAATCCCGATTTAGAAGGACAATGCAGGGAATCCAGAGTATTTCATATGGACGCAAATTGTGTGTTAATTCGTCAATGTGAGGGAACGAGGGATGCATTCAAGGAGGAATAATGCATCGGAAAATAGATACTCGGAACCCCAAAGAAAATCCTATCGTTTCCGTAGAAACGTATCTCGATTTAGAAGGACAATGCGGGGAATCCAGAGTAATTCATATGGACGCAAATTGTGTGTTAATTCGTCAATGTGAGTTAGCGAGGGATGCAGTATAGGAGGAATAATGCATCGGAAAAGAGATACTCGGAACCCCAAATAAAATCCTGTCGTTTCCGTAGAAACGTATCTCGATTTAGAAGGACAATGCAGGGAATCCAGAGTATTTCATATGGACGCAAATTGTGTGTTAATTCGTCAATGTGAGGGAGCGAGGGATGCAGTAAAGGAGGAATAGTGCATCGGAAAAGAGATACTCAGAACCCCAAAGAAAATCCTATCGTATCCGTAGAAACGTATCTCGATTTTGAAGGACAATGCAGGGGATCCAGAGTATTTCATATGGACGCAAATTGTGTGTTAATTCGTCAATGTGAGGGAGCGAGGGATGCAGTAAAGGGGGAATAATGCATCGGAAAGGAGATACTCGGAACCCCAAAGAAAATCCTATTGTGTCCGTAGAAACGTATCTCGATTTAGAAGGACATTGCCGGGAATCCAGAGTATTCCATATGGACGCAAATTGTGTGTTAATTCGTCAATGTGAGGGAGCGAGGGATGCAGTAAAGGAGGAATAATGCATCGGATAAGCGATACACGGAACCCCAAGGAAAATCCTATCGTTTCTGTAGAAACGTATCTCGATTTAGAAGGACAATGCAGGGGATCCAGAGTATTTCATATGGACGCAAATAGTGTGTTAATTCGTCAATGTGAGGGAGCGAGGGATGCAGTAAAGGATGAATAATGCATCGGAAAAGAGATACTCGGAACCCCAAAGAAAATCCTATCGTTTCCGTAGAAACGTATCTCGATATAGAAGGATAATGCAGGGAATCCGGAGTATATCATATGGACGCAAATTGTGTGCTAATTCGTCAATGTGAGGGAGCGAGGGATGCAGTGAAGGAGGAATTGATGCAGTAAAGGAGGAATAATGCATCGGAAAAGAGATACTCGACTCCCAAAAGAAAATCCTATCGTTTCCGTAGAAACGTATCTCGTTTAAGAAAGATAATGCAGGGAACCCAGAGTATTTCATATGGACGCAAATTGTGTGTTAATTCGGCAATGTGAGGGAGCGAGGGATGCTGTAAATGAGGAATAATGCATCGGAAAAGAGATACTCGGAACCCCAAAGAAAATCCTATCGTTTCCGAAGAAACGTATCTCGATTTAGAAGGACAATGCAGGGAATCAAGAGTATTTCATATGGACGCAAATTGTGTGTTAAGTCGTCAATGTGAGGGAGCGAGGGATGCAGTAAAGGAGGAATAATGCATCGGAAAAGAGATACTCGGAACCCCAATACAAATCCTATCGTTTCCGTAGAAACGAATCCCGATTTAGAAGGACAATGCAGGGAATTCAGAGTATTTCATATGGACGCAAATTGTGTGTTAATTCGTCAATGTGAGGGAACGAGGGATGCAGTAAAGGAGGAATAATGCATCGGAAAAGAGATACTCGGAACCCCAAAGAAAATCCTATCGTTTCCGTAGAAACGTATCTCGATTTAGAAGGACAATGCGGGGAATCCAGAGTAATTCATATGGACGCAAATTGTGTGTTAATTCGTCAATGTGAGGGATCGATGGATGCAGTAAAGGAGGAATAATGCATCGGAAAAGAGATAATCGGAACCCCAAAGAAAATCCAATCGTTTCCGTAGAAACGCATCTCGATTTAGAAGGACAATGCGGGGAATCCAGAGTAATTCATATGGACGCAAATCGTGTGTTAATTCGTCAATGTGAGTTAGCGATTGATGCAGTATAGGAGGAATAATGCATCGGAAAAGAGATACTCGGAACCCCAAATAAAATCCTGTCGTTTCCGTAGAAACGTATCTCGATTTAGAAGGACAATGCAGGGAATCCAGAGTATTTCATATGGACGCAAATTGTGTGTTAATTCGTCAATGTGAGGGAGCGAGGGATGCAGTAAAGGATGAATAATGCATCGGAAAAGAGATACTCGGAACCCCAAAGAAAATCCTATCGTTTCCGTAGAAACGTATCTCGATATAGAAGGACAATGCAGGGAATCCGGAGTATATCATATGGACGCAAATTGTGTGTTAATTCGTCAATGTGAGGGAGCGAGGGATGCAGTGAAGGAGGAATAGATGCAGTTACGGAGGAATAATGCATCGGAAAAGAGATACTCGACTCCCAAAAGAAAATCCTATCGTTTCCGTAGAAACGTATCTCGTTTAAGAAAGATAATGCAGGGAACCCAGAGTATTTCATATGGACGCAAATTGTGTGTTAATTCGGCAATGTGAGGGAGCGAGGGATGCAGTAAAGGAGGAATAATGCATCGGAAAAGTGATACTCGGAACCCCAAAGAAAATCCTATCGTTTCCGAAGAAACGTATCTCGATTTAGAAGGACAATGCAGGGAATCCAGAGTATTTCATATGGACGCAAATTGTGTGTTAATTCGTCAATGTGAGGGAGCGAGGGATGCAGTAAAGGAGGAATAATGCATCGGAAAAGAGATACTCGGAACCCCAAAGAAAATCCTATCGTTTCCGTAGAAACGTATCTCGATTTACAAGGACAATGCAGGGAATCCAGAGTATTTCATATGGACGCAAATTGTGTGTTAATTCGTCAATGTCTGGGAGCAAGGGATGCAGTAAAGGAGGAATAATGCATCGGAAAAGAGATACTCGACTCCCAAAAGAAAATCCTGTCGTTTCCGTAGAAACGTATCTCGTTTTAGAAAGATAATGCAGGGAACCCAGAGTATTTCATATGGACGCAATTTGTGTGTTAATTCGGCAATGTGATGGAGCGAGGGATGCAGTAAAGGAGGAATAATGCATCGGAAAAGAGATACTCGGAACCCCAAAGAAAATCCTATCGTTTCCGTAGAAACGAATCCCGATTTAGAAGGACAATGCAGGGAATCCAGAGTATTTCATATGGACGCAAATTGTGTGTTAATTCGTCAATGTGAGGGAACGAGGGATGCATTCAAGGAGGAATAATGCATCGGAAAAGAGATACTCGGAACCCCAAAGAAAATCCTATCGTTTCCGTAGAAACGTATCTCGATTTAGAAGGACAATGCGGGGAATCCAGAGTAATTCATATGGACGCAAATTGTGTGTTAATTCGTCAATGTGAGTTAGCGAGGGATGCAGTATAGGAGGAATAATGCATCGGAAAAGAGATACTCGGAACCCCAAATAAAATCCTGTCGTTTCCGTAGAAACGTATCTCGATTTAGAAGGACAATGCAGGGAATCCAGAGTATTTCATACGGACGCAAATTGTGTGTTAATTCGTCAATGTGAGGGAGCGAGGGATGCAGTAAAGGAGGAATAGTGCATCGGAAAAGAGATACTCAGAACCCCAAAGAAAATCCTATCGTATCCGTAGAAACGTATCTCGATTTTGAAGGACAATGCAGGGGATCCAGAGTATTTCATATGGACGCAAATTGTGTGTTAATTCGTCAATGTGAGGGAGCGAGGGATGCAGTAAAGGATGAATAATGCATCGGAAAAGAGATACTCGGAACCCCAAAGAAAATCCTATCGTTTCCGTAGAAACGTATCTCGATATAGATGGACAATGCAAGGAATCCGGAGTATATCATATGGACGCAAATTGTGTGTTAATTCGTCAATGTGAGGGAGCGAGGGATGCAGTGAAGGAGGAATAGATGCAGTAAAGGAGGAATAATGCATCGGAAAAGAGATACTCGACTCCCAAAAGAAAATCCGATCATTTCCGTAGAAACGTATCTCGTTTTAGAAAGATAATGCAGGGAACCCAGAGTATTTCATATGGACGCAAATTGTGTGTTAATTCGGCAATGTGAGGGAGCGAAGGATGCAGTAAAGGGGGAATAATGCATCGGAAAGGAGATACTCGGAACCCCAAAGAAAATCCTATCGTGTCCGTAGAAACGTATCTCGATTTAGAAGGACATTGCCGGGAATCCAGAGTATTCCATATGGACGCAAATTGTGTGTTAATTCGTCAATGTGAGGGAGCGAGGGATGCAGTAAAGGAGGAATAATGCATCGGATAAGCGATACACGGAACCCCAAAGAAAATCCTATCGTTTCCGTAGAAACGTATCTCGATTTTGAAGGACAATGCAGGGGATCCAGAGTATTTCATATGGACGCAAATAGTGTGTTAATTCGTCAATGTGAGGGAGCGAGGGATGCAGTAAAGGATGAATAATGCATCGGAAAAGAGATACTCGGAACCCCAAAGAAAATCCTATCGTTTCCGTAGAAACGTATCTCGATATAGAAGGATAATGCAGGGAATCCGGAGTATATCATATGGACGCAAATTGTGTGCTAATTCGTCAATGTGAGGGAGCGAGGGATGCAGTGAAGGAGGAATTGATGCAGTAAAGGAGGAATAATGCATCGGAAAAGAGATACTCGACTCCCAAAAGAAAATCCTATCGTTTCCGTAGAAACGTATCTCGTTTAAGAAAGATAATGCAGGGAACCCAGAGTATTTCATATGGACGCAAATTGTGTGTTAATTCGGCAATGTGAGGGAGCGAGGGATGCTGTAAAGGAGGAATAATGCATCGGAAAAGAGATACTCGGAACCCCAAAGAAAATCCTATCGTTTCCGAAGAAACGTATTTCGATTTAGAAGGACAATGCAGGGAATCAAGAGTATTTCATATGGACGCAAATTGTGTGTTAAGTCGTCAATGTGAGGGAGCGAGGGATGCAGTAAAGGAGGAATAATGCATCGGAAAAGAGATACTCGGAACCCCAATGAAAATCCTATCGTTTCCGTAGAAACGAATCCCGATTTAGAAGGACAATGCAGGGAATTCAGAGTATTTCATATGGACGCAAATTGTGTGTTAATTCGTCAATGTGAGGGAACGAGGGATGCAGTAAAGGAGGAATAATGCATCGGAAAAGAGATACTCGGAACCCCAAAGAAAATCCTATCGTTTCCGTAGAAACGTATCTCGATTTAGAAGGACAATGCGGGGAATCCAGAGTAATTCATATGGACGCAAATTGTGTGTTAATTCGTCAATGTGAGTTAGCGAGGGATGCAGTATAGGAGGAATAATGCATCGGAAAAGAGATACTCGGAACACCAAATAAAATCCTGTCGTTTCCGTAGAAACGTATCTCGATTTAGAAGGACAATGCAGGGAATCCAGAGTATTTCATATGGACGCAAATTGTGTGTTAATTCGTCAATGTGAGGGAGCGAGGGATGCAGTAAAGGATGAATAATGCATCGGAAAAGAGATACTCGGAACCCCAAAGAAAATCCTATCGTTTCCATAGAAACGTATTTCGATATAGAAGGACAATGCAGGGAATCCGGAGTATATCATATGGACGCAAATTGTGTGTTAATTCGTCAATGTGAGGGAGCGAGGGATGCTGTGAAGGAGGAATAGATTCAGTAAAGGAGGAATAATGCATCGGAAAAGAGATACTCGACGACCAAAAGAAAATCCTATCGTTTCCGTAGAAACGTATCTCGTTTTAGAAAGATAATGCAGGGAACCCAGAGTATTTCATATGGACGCAAATTGTGTGTTAATTCGGCAATGTGAGGGAGCGAGGGATGCAGTAAAGGAGGAATAATGCATCGGAAAAGAGATACTCGGAACCCCAAAGAAAATCCTATCGTTTCCGAAGAAACGTATCTCGATTTAGAAGGACAATGCAGGGAATCCGGAGTATATCATATGGACGCAAATTGTGTGTTAATTCGTCAATGTGAGGGAGCGAGGGATGCAGGGAAGGAGGAATAGATGCAGTAAAGAAGGAATAATGCATCGGAAAAGAGATACTCGACTCCCAAAAGAAAATCCTATCGTTTCCGTAGAAACGTATCTCGTTTAAGAAAGATAATGCAGGGAACCCAGAGTATTTCATATGGACGCAAATTGTGAGTTAATTCGGCAATGTGAGGGAGCGAGGAATGCAGTAAAGGAGGAATAATGCATCGGAAAAGAGATACTCGGAACCCCAAAGAAAATCCTATCGTTTCCGAAGAAACGTATCTCGATTTAGAAGGACAATGCAGGGAATCCAGAGTATTTCATATGGACGCAAATTGTGTGTTAATTCGTCAATGTGAGGGAGCGAGGGATGCAGTAAAGGAGGAATAATGCATCGGAAAAGAGATACTCGGAACCCCAAAGAAAATCCTATCGTTTCCGTAGAAACGTATCTCGATTTACAAGGACAATGCAGGGAATCCAGAGTATTTCATATGGACGCAAATTGTGTGTTAATTCGTCAATGTCTGGGAGCAAGGGATGCAGTAAAGGAGGAATAATGCATCGGAAAAGAGATACTCGACTCCCAAAAGAAAATCCTGTCGTTTCCGTAGAAACGTATCTCGTTTTAGAAAGATAATGCAGGGAACCCAGAGTATTTCATATGGACGCAAATTGTGTGTTAATTCATCAATGTGAGGGAGCGAGGGATGCAGTAAAGGAGGAATAATGCATCGGAAAAGAGATACGCGGAACCCCAAAGAAAATCCTATCGTTTCCGTAGATACGTATCTCGATTTAGAAGGACAATGCAGGGAATTTAGAGACTTTCATATGGACGCAAATTGTGTGTTAATTCGTCAATGTGAGGGAGCGAGGGACGCAGTAAAGGATGAATAATGCATCGGAAAAGAGATACTCGGAACCCCAAAGAAAATCCTATCGTTTCCGTAGAAACGTATCTCGATATAGAAGGACAATGCAGGGAATCCGGAGTATATCATATGGACGCAAATTGTGTGTTAATTCGTCAATGTGAGGGAGCGAGGGATGCAGTGAAGGAGGAATAGATGCAGTAAAGAAGGAATAATGCATCGGAAAAGAGATACTCGACTCCCAAAAGAAAATCCTATCGTTTCCGTAGAAACGTATCTCGTTTAAGAAAGATAATGCAGGGAACCCAGAGTATTTCATATGGACGCAAATTGTGAGTTAATTCGGCAATGTGAGGGAGCGAGGGATGCAGTAAAGGAGGAATAATGCATCGGAAAAGAGATACTCGGAACCCCAAAGAAAATCCTATCGTTTCCGAAGAAACGTATCTCGATTTAGAAGGACAATGCAGGGAATCCAGAGTATTTCATATGGACGCTAATTGTGTGTTAATTCGTCAATGTGAGGGAGCGAGGGATGCAGTAAAGGAGGAATAATGCATCGGAAAAGAGATACTCGGAACCCCAAAGAAAATCCTATCGTTTCCGTAGAAACGTATCTCGATTTAGAAGGACAATGCAGGGAATCCAGAGTATTTCATATGGACGCAAATTGTGTGTTAATTCGTCAATGTGAGGGAGCGAGGGATGCAGTAAAGTAGGAATAATGCTTCGGAAAAGAGATACTCGGAACCCCAAAGAAAATCCTTTAGTTTCCGTAGAAACGTACCTCGATTTAGAAGGACAATGCAGGGAATCCAGAGTATTTCATATGGACGCAAATTGTGTGTTAATTCATCAATGTGAGGGAGCGAGGGATGCAGTAAAGGAGGAATAATGCATTGGAAAAGAGATACGCGGAACCCCAAAGAAAATCCTATCGTTTCCGTAGATACGTATCTCGATTTAGAAGGACAATGCAGGGAATTTAGAGACTTTCATATGGACGCAAATTGTGTGTTAATTCGTCAATGTGAGGGAGCGAGGGACGCAGTAAAGGATGAATAATGCATCGGAAAAGAGATACTCGGAACCCCAAAGAAAATCCTATCGTTTCCGTAGAAACGTATCTCGATATAGAAGGACAATGCAGGGAATCCGGAGTATATCATATGGACGCAAATTGTGTGTTAATTCGTCAATGTGAGGGAGCGAGGGATGCAGTGAAGGAGGAATAGATGCAGTAAAGAAGGAATAATGCATCGGAAAAGAGATACTCGACTCCCAAAAGAAAATCCTATCGTTTCCGTAGAAACGTATCTCGTTTAAGAAAGATAATGCAGGGAACCCAGAGTATTTCATATGGACGCAAATTGTGAGTTAATTCGGGAATGTGAGGGAGCGAGGAATGCAGTAAAGGAGGAATAATGCATCGGAAAAGAGATACTCGGAACCCCAAAGAAATTCCTATCGTTTCCGAAGAAACGTATCTCGATTTAGAAGGACAATGCAGGGAATCCAGAGTATTTCATATGGACGCAAATTGTGTGTTAATTCGTCAATGTGAGGGAGCGAGGGATGCAGTAAAGGAGGAATAATGCATCGGAAAAGAGATACTCGGAACCCCAAAGAAAAACCTATCGTTTCCGTAGAAACGTATCTCGATTTACAAGGACAATGCAGGGAATCCAGAGTATTTCATATGGACGCAAATTGTGTGTTAATTCGTCAATGTCTGGGAGCAAGGGATGCAGTAAAGGAGGAATAATGCATCGGAAAAGAGATACTCGACTCCCAAAAGAAAATCCTGTCGTTTCCGTAGAAACGTATCTCGTTTTAGAAAGATAATGCAGGGAACCCAGAGTATTTCATATGGACGCAAATTGTGTGTTAATTCATCAATGTGAGGGAGCGAGGGATGCAGTAAAGGAGGAATAATGCATCGGAAAAGAGATACGCGGAACCCCAAAGAAAATCCTATCGTTTCCGTAGATACGTATCTCGATTTAGAAGGACAATGCAGGGAATTTAGAGACTTTCATATGGACGCAAATTGTGTGTTAATTCGTCAATGTGAGGGAGCGAGGGACGCAGTAAAGGATGAATAATGCATCGGAAAAGAGATACTCGGAACCCCAAAGAAAATCCTATCGTTTCCGTAGAAACGTATCTCGATATAGAAGGACAATGCAGGGAATCCGGAGTATATCATATGGACGCAAATTGTGTGTTAATTCGTCAATGTGAGGGAGCGAGGGATGCAGTGAAGGAGGAATAGATGCAGTAAAGAAGGAATAATGCATCGGAAAAGAGATACTCGACTCCCAAAAGAAAATCCTATCGTTTCCGTAGAAACGTATCTCGTTTAAGAAAGATAATGCAGGGAACCCAGAGTATTTCATATGGACGCAAATTGTGAGTTAATTCGGCAATGTGAGGGAGCGAGGGATGCAGTAAAGGAGGAATAATGCATCGGAAAAGAGATACTCGGAACCCCAAAGAAAATCCTATCGTTTCCGAAGAAACGTATCTCGATTTAGAAGGACAATGCAGGGAATCCAGAGTATTTCATATGGACGCAAATTGTGTGTTAATTCGTCAATGTGAGGGAGCGAGGGATGCAGTAAAGGAGGAATAATGCATCGGAAAAGAGATACTCGGAACCCCAAAGAAAATCCTATCGTTTCCGTAGAAACGTATCTCGATTTACAAGGACAATGCAGGGAATCCAGAGTATTTCATATGGACGCAAATTGTGTGTTAATTCGTCAATGTCTGGGAGCAAGGGATGCAGTAAAGGAGGAATAATGCATCGGAAAAGAGATACTCGACTCCCAAAAGAAAATCCTGTCGTTTCCGTAGAAACGTATCTCGTTTTAGAAAGATAATGCAGGGAACCCAGAGTATTTCATATGGACGCAAATTGTGTGTTAATTCGGCAATGTGAGGGAGCGAGGGATGCTGTAAAGGAGGAATAATGCATCGGAAAAGAGATACTCGGAACCCCAAAGAAAATCCTATCGTTTCCGAAGATCCGTATCTCGATTTAGAAGGACAATGCAGGGAATCAAGAGTATTTCATATGGACGCAAATTGTGTGTTAAGTCGTCAATGTGAGGGAGCGAGGGATGCAGTAAAGGAGGAATAAAGCATCGGAAAAGAGATACTCGGAACCCCAATGAAAATCCTATCGTTTCCGTAGAAACGAATCCCGATTTAGAAGGACAATGCAGGGAATTCAGAGTATTTCATATGGACGCAAATTGTGTGTTAATTCGTCAATGTGAGGGAACGAGGGATGCAGTAAAGGAGGAATAATGCATCGGAAAAGAGATACTCGGAACCCCAAAGAAAATCCTATCGTTTCCGTAGAAACGTATCTCGATTTAGAAGGACAATGCGAGGAATCCAGAGTAATTCATATGGACGCAAATTGTGTGTTAATTCGTCAATGTGAGTTAGCGAGGGATGCAGTATAGGAGGAATAATGCATCGGAAAAGAGATACTCGGAACACCAAATAAAATCCTGTCGTTTCCGTAGAAACGTATCTCGATTTAGAAGGACAATGCAGGGAATCCAGAGTATTTCATATGGACGCAAATTGTGTGTTAATTCGTCAATGTGAGGGAGCGAGGGATGCAGTAAAGGATGAATAATGCATCGGAAAAGAGATACTCGGAACCCCAAAGAAAATCCTATCGTTTCCATAGAAACGTATTTCGATATAGAAGGACAATGCAGGGAATCCGGAGTATATCATATGGACGCAAATTGTGTGTTAATTCGTCAATGTGAGGGAGCGAGGGATGCTGTGAAGGAGGAATAGATGCAGTAAAGGAGGAATAATGCATCGGAAAAAAGATACTCGACTCCCAAAAGAAAATCCTATCGTTTCCGTAGAAACGTATCTCGTTTTAGAAAGATAATGCAGGGAACCCAGAGTATTTCATATGGACGCAAATTGTGTGTTAATTCGGCAATGTGAGGGAGCGAGGGATGCAGTAAAGGAGGAATAATGCATCGGAAAAGAGATACTCGGAACCCCAAAGAAAATCCTATCGTTTCCGAAGAAACGTATCTCGATTTAGAAGGACACTGCAGGGAATCCAGAGTATTTCATATGGACGCAAATTGTGTGTTAATTCGTCAATGTGAGGGAGCGAGGGATGCAGTAAAGGGGGAATAATGCATCGGAAAAGAGATACTCGGAACCCCAAAGAAAATCATATCGTGTCCGTAGAAACGTATCTCGATTTAGAAGGACATTGCCGGGAATCCAGAGTATTCCATATGGACGCAAATTGTGTGTTAATTCGTCAATGTGAGGGAGCGAGGGATGCAGTAAAGGAGGAATAATGCATCGGATAAGCGATACACGGTACCCCAAAGAAATTCCTATCGTTTCCGTAGAAACGTATCTCGCTTTAGAAGGACAATGCAGGGAATCCAGAGTATTTCATATGGACGCAAATTGTGTGTTAATTCGTCAATGTGAGGGAGCGAGGGATGCAGTAAAGGAGGAATAATGCATCGGAAAAGAGATATTCGGAACCCCAAAGAAAATCCTATCGTTTCCGTAGAAACGTATCTCGATTTAGAAGGACAAAGCAGGGAATCCAGAGTATTTCATATGGACGCAAATTGTGTGTTAATTCGTCAATGTGAGGGAGCGAGGGATGCAGTAAAGTAGGAATAATGCTTCGGAAAAGAGATACTCGGAACCCCAAAGAAAATCCTTTAGTTTCCGTAGAAACGTACCTCGATTTAGAAGGACAATGCAGGGAATCCAGAGTATTTCATATGGACGCAAATTGTGTGTTAATTCATCAATGTGAGGGAGCGAGGGATGCAGTAAAGGAGGAATAATGCATCGGAAAAGAGATACGCGGAAACCCAAAGAAAATCCTATCGTTTCCGTAGATACGTATCTCGATTTAGAAGGACAATGCAGGGAATTTAGAGACTTTCATATGGACGCAAATTGTGTGTTAATTCGTCAATGTGAGGGAGCGAGGGACGCAGTAAAGGATGAATAATGCATCGGAAAAGAGATACTCGGAACCCCAAAGAAAATCCTATCGTTTCCGTAGAAACGTATCTCGATATAGAAGGACAATGCAGGGAATCCGGAGTATATCATATGGACGCAAATTGTGTGTTAATTCGTCAATGTGAGGGAGCGAGGGATGCAGTGAAGGAGGAATAGATGCAGTAAAGAAGGAATAATGCATCGGAAAAGAGATACTCGACTCCCAAAAGAAAATCCTATCGTTTCCGTAGAAACGTATCTCGTTTAAGAAAGATAATGCAGGGAACCCAGAGTATTTCATATGGACGCAAATTGTGAGTTAATTCGGCAATGTGAGGGAGCGAGGGATGCAGTAAAGGAGGAATAATGCATCGGGAAAGAGATACTCGGAACCCCAAAGAAAATCCTATCGTTTCCGAAGAAACGTATCTCGATTTAGAAGGACAATGCAGGGAATCCAGAGTATTTCATATGGACGCAAATTGTGTGTTAATTCGTCAATGTGAGGGAGCGAGGGATGCAGTAAAGGAGGAATAATGCATCGGAAAAGAGATACTCGGAACCCCAAAGAAAATCCTATCGTTTCCGTAGAAACGTATCTCGATTTACAAGGACAATGCAGGGAATCCAGAGTATTTCATATGGACGCAAATTGTGTGTTAATTCGTCAATGTCTGGGAGCAAGGGATGCAGTAAAGGAGGAATAATGCATCGGAAAAGAGATACTCGACTCCCAAAAGAAAATCCTGTCGTTTCCGTAGAAACGTATCTCGTTTTAGAAAGATAATGCAGGGAACCCAGAGTATTTCATATGGACGCAATTTGTGTGTTAATTCGGCAATGTGATGGAGCGAGGGATGCAGTAAAGGAGGAATAATTCATCGGAAAAGAGATACTCGGAACCCCAAAGAAAATCCTATCATTTCCGTAGAAACGAATCCCGATTTAGAAGGACAATGCAGGGAATCCAGAGTATTTCATATGGACGCAAATTGTGTGTTAATTCGTCAATGTGAGGGAACGAGGGATGCATTCAAGGAGGAATAATGCATCGGAAAAGAGATACTCGGAACCCCACAGAAAATCCTATCGTTTCCGTAGAAACGTATCTCGATTTAGAAGGACAATGCGGGGAATCCAGAGTAATTCATATGGACGCAAATTGTGTGTTAATTCGTCAATGTGAGTTAGCGAGGGATGCAGTATAGGAGGAATAATTCATCGGAAAAGAGATACTCGGAACCCCAAATAAAATCCTGTCGTTTCCGTAGAAACGTATCTCGATTTAGAAGGACAATGCAGGGAATCCAGAGTATTTCATATGGACGCAAATTGTGTGTTAATTCGTCAATGTGAGGGAGCGAGGGATGCAGTAAAGGAGGAATAGTGCATCGGAAAAGAGATACTCAGAACCCCAAAGAAAATCCTATCGTATCCGTAGAAACGTATCTCGATTTTGAAGGACAATGCAGGGGATCCAGAGTGTTTCATATGGACGCAAATTGTGTGTTAATTCGGCAATGTGAGGGAGCGAGGGATGCAGTAAAGGATGAATAATGCATCGGAAAAGAGATACTCGGAACCCCAAAGAAAATCCTATCGTTTCCGTAGAAACGTATCTCGATATAGAAGGACAATGCAAGGAATCCGGAGTATATCATATGGACGCAAATTGTGTCTTAACTCGTCAATGTGAGGGAGCGAGGGATGCAGTGAAGGAGGAATAGATGCAGTAAAGGAGGAATAATGCATCGGAAAAGAGATACTCGACTCCCAAAAGAAAATCCGATCGTTTCCGTAGAAACGTATCTCGTTTTAGAAAGATAATGCAGGGAACCCAGAGTATTTCATATGGACGCAAATTGTGTGTTAATTCGGCAATGTGAGGGAGCGAGGGATGCAGTAAAGGAGGAATAATGCATCGGAAAAGAGATACTCGGAACCCCAAAGAAAATCCTATCGTTTCCGAAGAAACATATCTCGATTTAGAAGGACAATGCATTGAATCCAGAGTATTTCATATGGACGCAAAATGTGTGTTAATTCGTCAATGTGAGGGAGCGAAGGATGCAGTAAAGGGGGAATAATGCATCGGAAAGGAGATACTCGGAACCCCAAAGAAAATCCTATCGTGTCCGTAGAAACGTATCTCGATTTAGAAGGACATTGCCGGGAATCCAGAGTAATCCATATGGACGCAAATTGTGTGTTAATTCGTCAATGTGAGGGAGCGAGGGATGCAGTAAAGGAGGAATAATGCATCGGATAAGCGATACACGGAACCCCAAAGAAAATCCTATCGTTTCCGTAGAAACGTATCTCGATTTAGAAGGACAATGCAGGGGATCCAGAGTATTTCATATGGACGCAAATAGTGTGTTAATTCGTCAATGTGAGGGAGCGAGGGATGCAGTAAAGGATGAATAATGCATCGGAAAAGAGATACTCGGAACCCCAAAGAAAATCCTATCGTTTCCGTAGAAACGTATCTCGATATAGAAGGATAATGCAGGGAATCCGGAGTATATCATATGGACGCAAATTGTGTGCTAATTCGTCAATGTGAGGGAGCGAGGGATGCAGTGAAGGAGGAATTGATGCAGTAAAGGAGGAATAATGCATCGGAAAAGAGATACTCGACTCCCAAAAGAAAATCCTATCGTTTCCGTAGAAACGTATCTCGTTTAAGAAAGATAATGCAGGGAACCCAGAGTATTTCATATGGACGCAAATTGTGTGTTAATTCGGCAATGTGAGGGAGCGAGGGATGCTGTAAAGGAGGAATAATGCATCGGAAAAGAGATACTCGGAACCCCAAAGAAAATCCTATCGTTTCCGAAGAAACGTATCTCGATTTAGAAGGACAATGCAGGGAATCCAGAGTATTTCATATGGACGCAAATTGTGTGTTAAGTTGTCAATGTGAGGGAGCGAGGGATGCAGTAAAGGAGGAATAATGCATCGGAAAAGAGATACTCGGAACCCCAAAGAAAATCCTATCGTTTCCGTAGAAACGAATCCCGATTTAGAAGGACAATGCAGGGAATTCAGAGTATTTCATATGGACGCAAATTGTGTGTTAATTCGTCAATGTGAGGGAACGAGGGATGCAGTAAAGGAGGAATAATGCATCGGAAAAGAGATACTCGGAACCCCAAAGAAAATCCTATCGTTTCCGTAGAAACGTATCTCGATTTAGAAGGACAATGCGGGGAATCCAGAGTAATTCATATGGATGCAAATTGTGTGTTAATTCGTCAATGTGAGTTAGCGAGGGATGCAGTATAGGAGGAATAATGCATCGGAAAAGAGATACTCGGAACACCAAATAAAATCCTGTCGTTTCCGTAGAAACGTATCTCGATTTAGAAGGAGAATGCAGGGAATCCAGAGTATTTCATATGGACGCAAATTGTGTGTTAATTCGTCAATGTGAGGGAGCGAGGGATGCAGTAAAGGATGAATAATGCATCGGAAAAGAGATACTCGGAACCCCAAAGAAAATCCTATCGTTTCCGTAGAAACGTATCTCGATATAGAAGGACAATGCAGGGAATCCGGAGTATATCATATGGACGCAAATTGTGTGTTAATTCGTCAATGTGAGGGAGCGAGGGATGCTGTGAAGGAGGAATAGATGCAGTAAAGGAGGAATAATGCATCGGAAATGAGATACTCGACTCCCAAAAGAAAATCCTATCGTTTCCGTAGAAACGTATCTCGTTTTAGAAAGATAATGCAGGGAACCCAGAGTATTTCATATGGACGCAAATTGTGTGTTAATTCGGCAATGTGAGGGAGCGAGGGATGCAGTAAAGGAGGAATAATGCATCGGAAAAGAGATACTCGGAACCCCAAAGAAAATCCTATCGTTTCCGAAGAAACGTATCTCGATTTAGAAGGACAATGTAGGGAATCCAGAGTATTTCATATGGACGCAAATTGTGTGTTAATTCGTCAATGTGAGGGAGCGAGGGATGCAGTAAAGGGGGAATAATGCATCGGAAAAGAGATACTCGGAACCCCAAAGAAAATCCTATCGTGTCCGTAGAAACGTATCTCGATTTAGAAGGACATTGCCGGGAATCCAGAGTATTCCATATGGACGCAAATTGTGTGTTAATTCGTCAATGTGAGGGAGCGAGGGATGCAGTAAAGGAGGAATAATGCATCGGATAAGCGATACACGGAACCCCAAAGAAATTCCTATCGTTTCCATAGAAACGTATCTCGATTTAGAAGGACAATGCAGGGAATCCAGAGTATTTCATATGGACGCAAATTGTGTGTTAATTCGTCAATGTGAGGGAGCGAGGGATGCAGTAAAGGAGGAATAATGCATCGGAAAAGAGATATTCGGAACCCCAAAGAAAATCCTATCGTTTCCGTAGAAACGTATCTCGATTTAGAAGGACAAAGCAGGGAATCCAGAGTATTTCATATGGACGCAAATTGTGTGTTAATTCGTCAATGTGAGGGAGCGAGGGATGCAGTAAAGTAGGAATAATGCTTCGGAAAAGAGATACTCGGAACCCCAAAGAAAATCCTTTAGTTTCCGTAGAGACGTACCTCGATTTAGAAGGACAATGCAGGGAATCCAGAGTATTTCATATGGACGCAAATTGTGTGTTAATTCATCAATGTGAGGGAGCGAGGGATGCAGTAAAGGAGGAATAATGCATCGGAAAAGAGATACGCGGAACCCCAAAGAAAATCCTATCGTTTCTTTAGATACGTATCTCGATTTAGAAGGACAATGCAGGGAATTTAGAGACTTTCATATGGACGCAAATTGTGTGTTAATTCGTCAATGTGAGGGAGCGAGGGACGCAGTAAAGGAGGCATGATGCATCGGAAAAGAGATACTCGGAACCCCAAAGAAAATCCTATTGTTTCCGTAGAAACGTATCTTGATTTAGAAGGACAATGCAGGGAATCCAGAGTATTTCATATGGACGCCAATTGTGTGTTAATTCGTCAATGTGAGGGAGCGAGGGATGCAGTAAAGGAGGAATAATGCATCGGAAAAGAGATACTCGGAACCCCAAAGGAAATACTATCGTTTCCGTAGAAACGTATCTCGATTTAGAAGGACAATGCAGGGAATTTAGAGTATTTCATATGGACGCAAATTGTGTGTTAATTCGTCAATGTGAGGGAGCGAGGGATGCAGTAAAGGAGGAATAATGCATCGGAAAAGAGATACTCGTAACCCCAAAGAAAATCCTATAGTTTCCGTAGAAACGTATCTTGATTTAGAAGGACAATGCAGCGAATCCAGAGTATTTCATATGGACGCAAATTGTGTGTTAATTCGGCAATGTGAGGGAGCGAGCGATGCAGTAAGGGAGGAATAATACATCGGAAAAGAGATACTCGGACCCCCAAAGAAAATCCTATCGTTTCCGTAGAAACGTATCTCGATTTAGAAGGACAATGCAAGGAATCCAGAGTATTTCATATGGACGCAAATTGTGCGTTAATTCGTCAATGTGAGGGAGCGAGGGATGCAGTAAAGGAGGAATAATGCATCGGAAAAGAGATATTCGGAACCCCAAAGAAAATCCTATCGTTTCCGTAGAAACGTATCTCGATTTAGAAGGACAATGCAGGGAATCCCGAGTATTTCATATGGACGCAAATTGTGTGTTAATTCGTCAATGTGAGGGAGCGAGGGATGCAGTAAAGGAGGAATAATGCATCGGAAAAGAGATACGCGGAACCCCAAAGAAAATCCTATCGTTTCCGTAGAAACGTATCTCGATTTAGAAGGACAATGCAGGGAATTTAGAGTATTTCATATGGACGCAAATTGTGTGTTAATTCGTCAATGTGAGGGAGCGTGGGAAGCAGTAAAGGAGGAATAATGCATCGGAAAAGAGATACTCGGAACCCCAAAGAAAATCCTATTGTTTCCGTAGAAACGTATCTTGATTTAGAAGGACAATGCAGGGAATCCAGAGTATTTCATATGGACGCAAATTGTGTGTTAATTCGTCAATGTGAGGGAGCGAGGGATGAGGTAAGGGAGGAATAATGCATCGGAAAAGAGATACTCGACTCCCAAAAGAAAATCCTATCGTTTCCGTAGAAACGTATCTCGTTTTAGAAAGATAATGCAGGGAACCCAGAGTATTTCATATGGACGCAATTTGTGTGTTAATTCGGCAATGTGAGGGAGCGAGGGATGCAGTAAAGGAGGAATAATGCATCGGAAAAGAGATACTCGGAACCCCAAAGAAAATCCTATCGTTTCCGTAGAAACGAATCCCGATTTAGAAGGACAATGCACGGAATCCAGAGTATTTCAGATGGACGCAAATTGTGTGTTAATTCGTCAATGTGAGGGAACGAGGGATGCAGTAAAGGAGGAATAATGCATCGGAAAAGAGATACTCGGAACCCCAAAGAAAATCCTATCGTTTTCGTAGAAACGTATCTCGATTTAGAAGGACAATGCAGGGAATCAAGAGTAATTCATATGGACGCAAATTGTGTGTTAATTCGTCAATGTGAGTTAGCGAGGGATGCAGTATAGGAGGAATAATGCATCGGAAAAGAGATACTCGGAACCCCAAAGGAAATCCTGTCGTTTCCGTAGAAACGTATCTCGATTTAGAAGGACAATGCAGGGAATCCAGAGTATTTCACATGGACGCAAATTGTGTGTTAATTCGTCAATGTGAGGGAGCGAGGGATGCAGTAAAGGAGGAATAATGCATCGGAAAAGAGATACTCGGAACCCCAAAGAAAATCCTATCGTTTCCGTAGAAACGTATCTCGATTTAGAAGGACAATGCAGGGAATCCGAGTATTTCATATGGACGCAAATTGTGTGTTAACTCGTCAATGTGAGGGAGCGAGGGATGCAGTAAAGAATGAATATTGCATCGGAAAAGAGATACTCGGAACCCCAGAGAAAATCCTATCGTTTCCTTAGAAACGTATCTCGATATAGAAGGACAATGCAGGGAATCCGGAGTATATCATATGGACGCAAATTGTGTGTTAATTCGTCAACGTGAGGGAGCGAGGGATGCAGTAAAGGTGGAATAGATGCAGTAAAGGAGGAATAATGCATCGGAAAAGAGATACTCGACTCCCAAAAGAAAATCCTATCGTTTCCGTAGAAACGTATCTCGTTTTAGAAAGATAATGCAGGGAACCCAGAGTATTTCATATGGACGCAAATTGTGTGTTAATTCGGCAATGTGAGGGAGCGAGGGACGCAGTAAAGGAGGAATAATGCATCGGAAAAGAGATACTCGGAACCCCAAAGGAAATCCTATAGTTTCCGTAGAAACGTATCTCGATTTAGAAGGACAATGCAGGGAATCCAGAGTATTTCATATGGACGCAAATTGTGTGTTAATTCATCAATGTGAGGGAGCGAGGGATGCAGTAAAGTAGGAATAATACATCGGAAAAGAGATACGCGGAACCCCAAAGAAAATCCTATCGTTTCCGTAGAAACGTATCTCGATTTAGAAGGACAATGCAGGGAATTTAGAGTATTTCATATGGACGCAAATTGTGTGTTAATTCGTCAATGTGAGGGAGCGAGGAATGCAGTAAAGAGGAATAATGCATCGGAAAAGAGATACTCGGAAACCCAAATAAAATCCTATCGTTTCCGTAGAAACGTGTCTTGATTTAGAAGGACAATGCAGGGAATCCAGAGTATTTAATATGGACGCAAATTGTGCGTTAATTCGTCAATGTGAGGGAGCGAGGGATGCAGTAAAGGAGGAATAATGCATCGGAAAAGAGATACTCGGAACCCCAAAGAAAATCCTATCGTTTCGGCAGAAACGTATCTCGATTTAGAAGGACAATGCAGGGAATCCCGAGTATTTCATATGGACGCAAATTGTGTGTTAATTCGTCAATGTGAGGGAGCGAGGGATGCAGTAAAGGAGGAATAATGCATCGGATAAGAGATACTCGGAACCCCAAAGAAAATCCTATAGTTTCCGTAGAAACGTATCTCGATTTAGAAGGACAATGCAGGGAATCCAGAGTATTTCATATGGACGCAAATTGTGTGTTAATTCATCAATGTGAGGGAGCGAGGGATGCAGTAAAGGAGGAATAATGCATCGGAAAAGAGATACGCGGAACCCCAAAGAAAATCCTATCGTTTCCGTAGAAACGTATCTCGATTTAGAAGGACAATGCAGGGAATTTAGAGTATTTCATATGGACGCAAATTGTGTGTTAATTCGTCAATGTGAGGGAGCGAGGGAAGCAGTAAGGGAGGAATAATGCATCGGAAAAGAGATACTCGGAACCCCAAAGAAAATCCTATTGTTTCCGTAGAAACGTGTCTTGATTTAGAAGGACAATGCAGGGAATCCAGAGTATTTCATATGGACGCAAATTGTGTGTTAATTCGTCAATGTGAGGGAGCGAGGGATGAGGTAAAGGAGGAATAATGCATCGGAAAAGAGATACTCGACTCCCAAAAGAAAATCCTATTGTTTCCGTAGAAACGTATCTTGATTTAGAAGGACAATGTAGGGAATCCAGAGTATTTCATATGGACGCAAATTGTGTGTTAATTCGTCAATGTGAGGGAGCGAGGGATGAGGTAAAGGAGGAATAATGCATCGGAAAAGAGATACTCGACTCCCAAAAGAAAATCCTATCGTTTCCGTAGAAACGTATCTCGTTTTAGAAAGATAATGCAGGGAACCCAGAGTATTTCATATGGACGCAATTTGTGTGTTCATTCGGCAATGTGAGGGAGCGAGGGATGCAGAAAAGGAGGAATAATGCATCGGAAAAGAGATACTCGGAACCCCAAAGAAAATCCTATCGTTTCCGTAGAAACGAATCCTTATTTAGAAGGACAATGCAGGGAATCCAGAGTATTTCAGATGGACGCAAATTGTGTGTTAATTCGTCAATGTGAGGGATCGAGGGATGCAGTAAAGGAGGAATAATGCATCGGAAAAGAGATACTCGGAACCCCAAAGAAAATCCTATCGTTTCCGTAGAAACGTATCTCGATTTAGAAGGACAATGCAGGGAATCAAGAGTAATTCATATGGACGCAAATTGTGTGTTAATTCGTCAATGTGAGTTAGCGAGGGATGCAGTATAGGAGGAATAATGCATCGGAAAAGAGATACTCGGAACCCCAAAGAAAATCCTATCGTTTCCGTAGAAACGTATCTCGATTTAGAAGGACAATGCAAGGAATCCAGAGTATTTCATATGGACGCAAATTGTGCGTTAATTCGTCAATGTGAGGGAGCGAGGGATGCAGTAAAGGAGGAATAATGCATCGGAAAAGAGATATTCGGAACCCCAAAGAAAATCCTATCGTTTCCGTAGAAACGTATCTCGATTTAGAAGGACAATGCAGGGAATCCCGAGTACTTCATATGGACGCAAATTGTGTGTTAATTCGTCAATGTGAGGGAGCGAGGGATGCAGTAAAGGAGGAATAATGCATTGGAAAAGAGATACTCGGAACCCCAAAGAAAATCCTATAGTTTCCGTAGAAACGTATCTCGATTTAGAAGGACAATGCAGGGAATTCAGAGTATTTCATATGGACGCAAATTGTGTGTTAATTCATCAATGTGAGGGAGCGAGGGATGCAGTAAAGGAGGAATAATGCATCGGAAAAGAGATACGCGGAACCCCAAAGAAAATCCTATCGTTTCCGTAGAAACGTATCTCGATTTAGAAGGACAATGCAGGGAATCCAGAGTATTTCATATGGACGCAAATTGTGTTTTAATTCGTCAATGTGAGGGAGCGAGGGAAGCAGTAAAGGAGGAATAATGCATCGGAAAAGAGATACTCGGAACCCCAAAGAAAATCCTATTGTTTCCGTAGAAACGTATCTTGATTTAGAAGGACAATGCAGGGAATCCAGAGTATTTCATATGGACGCAAATTGTGTGTTAATTCGTCAATGTGAGGGAGCGAGGGATGAGGTAAAGGAGGAATAATGCATCGGAAAAGAGATACTCGACTCCCAAAAGAAAATCCTATCGTTTCCGTAGAATCGTATCTCGATTTAGAAGGACAATGCAGGGAATCCAGAGTATTTCATATGGACGCAAATTGTGTGTTAATTCGTCAATGTGAGGGAGCGAGGGATGCAGTAAAGGAGGAATAATGCATCGGAAAAGAGATAATCGGAAACCCCAAAGAAAATCCTATCGTTTCCGTAGAAACGAATCCCGATTTAGAAGGACAATGCAGGGAATCCAGAGAATTTCATATGGACCCAAATTGTGTGTTAATTTGTCAATGTGAGAGAGCGAGGTATGCAGTAAAGGAGGAATAATGCATCAGAAAAGAGATACTCGGAACCCCAAAGAAAATCCTATCGTTTCCGTTGAAACATACAGTATCTTGATTTTGAAGGACAATTCAGGGAATCCAGAGTATTTCATATGGACGCAAATTGTGTGTTAACTGGTCAATGTGAGGGAGCGAGGGATGCAGTATAGGAGGAATAATGCATCGGAAAAGAGATACTCGGAACCCCAAAGGAAATCCTGTCGTTTCCGTAGAAACGTATCTCGATTTAGAAGGACAATGCAGGGAATCCAGAGTATTTCACATGGACGCAAATTGTGTGTTAATTCGTCAATGTGAGGGAGCGAGGGATGCAGTAAAGGAGGAATAATGCATCGGAAAAGAGATACTCGGAACCCCAAAGAAAATCCTATCGTTTCCGTAGAAACGTATCTCGATTTAGAAGGACAATGCAGGGAATCCGAGTATTTCATATGGACGCAAATTGTGTGTTAATTCGTCAATGTGAGGGAGCGAGGGATGCAGTAAAGAATGAATATTGCATCGGAAAAGAGATACTCGGAACCCCAAAGAAAATCCTATCGTTTCCTTAGAAACGTATCTCGATATAGAAGGACAATGCAGGGAATCCGGAGTATATCATATGGACGCAAATTGTGTGTTAATTCGTCAATGTGAGGGAGCGAGGGATGCAGTAAAGGTGGAATAGATGCAGTAAAGGAGGAATAATGCATCGGAAAAGAGATACTCGACTCCCAAAAGAAAATCCAATCGTTTCCGTAGAAACGTATCTCGTTTTAGAAAGATAATGCAGGGAACCCAGAGTAATTCATATGGACGCAAATTGTGTGTTAATTCGGCAATGTGAGGGAGCGAGGGACGCAGTAAAGGAGGAATAATGCATCGGAAAAGAGATACTCGGAACCCCAATGAAAATCCTATAGTTTCCGTAGAAACGTATCTCGATTTAGAAGGACAATGCAGGGAATCCAGAGTATTTCATATGGACGCAAATTGTGTGTTAATTCATCAATGTGAGGGAGCGAGGGATGCAGTAAAGGAGGAATAATGCATCGGAAAAGAGATACGCGGAACCCCAAAGAAAATCCTATCGTTTCCGTAGAAACGTATCTCGATTTAGAAGGACAATGCAGGGAATTTAGAGTATTTCATATGGACGCAAATTGTGTGTTAATTCGTCAATGTGAGGGAGCGAGGAATGCAGTAAAGAGGAATAATGCATCGGAAAAGAGATACTCGGAACCCCAAAGAAAATCCTATCGTTTCCGTAGAAACGTGTCTTGATTTAGAAGGACAATGCAGGGAATCCAGAGTATTTAATATGGACGCAAATTGTGCGTTAATTCGTCAATGTGAGGGAGCGAGGGATGCAGTAAAGGAGGAATAATGCATCGGAAAAGAGATACTCGGAACCCCAAAGAAAATCCTATCGTTTCCGCAGAAACTTATCTCGATTTAGAAGGACAATGCAGGGAATCCCGAGTATTTCATATGGACGCAAATTGTGTGTTAATTCGTCAATGTGAGGGAGCGAGGGATGCAGTAAAGGAGGAATAATGCATCGGATAAGAGATACTCGGAACCCCAAAGAAAATCCTATAGTTTCCGTAGAAACGTATCTCGATTTAGAAGGACAATGCAGGGAATCCAGAGTATTTCATATGGACGCAAATTGTGTGTTAATTCATCAATGTGAGGGAGCGAGGGATGCAGTAAAGGAGGAATAATGCATCGGAAAAGAGATACGCGGAACCCCAAAGAAAATCCTATCGTTTCCGTAGAAACGTATCTCGATTTAGAAGGACAATGCAGGGAATTTAGAGTATTTCATATGGACGCAAATTGTGTGTTAATTCGTCAATGTGAGGGAGCGAGGGAAGCAGTAAGGGAGGAATAATGCATCGGAAAAGAGATACTCGGAACCCCAAAGAAAATCCTATTGTTTCCGTAGAAACGTATCTTGATTTAGAAGGACAATGCAGGGAATCCAGAGTATTTCATATGGACGCAATTTGTGTGTTAATTCGTCAATGTGAGGGAGCGAGGGATGAGGTAAAGGAGGAATAATGCATCGGAAAAGAGATACTCGTCTCCCAAAAGAAAATCCTATTGTTTCCGTAGAAACGTATCTTGATTTAGAAGGACAATGCAGGGAATCCAGAGTATTTCATATGGACGCAAATTGTGTGTTAATTCGTCAATGTGAGGGAGCGAGGGATGAGGTAAAGGAGGAATAATGCATCGGAAAAGAGATACTCGACTCCCAAAAGAAAATCCTATCGTTTCCGTAGAAACGTATCTCGTTTTAGAAAGATAATGCAGGGAACCCAGAGTATTTCATATGGACGCAATTTGTGTGTTCATTCGGCAATGTGAGGGAGCGAGGGATGCAGTAAAGGAGGAATAATGCATCGGAAAAGAGATACTCGGAACCCCAAAGAAAATCCTATCGTTTCCGTAGAAACGAATCCTGATTTAGAAGGACAATGCAGGGAATCCAGAGTATTTCAGATGGACGCAAATTGTGTGTTAATTCGTCAATGTGAGGGATCGAGGGATGCAGTAAAGGAGGAATAATGCATCGGAAAAGAGATACTC
The DNA here is from genome assembly GCF_023898315.1 of Schistocerca nitens. Taxonomy (NCBI): domain Eukaryota; kingdom Metazoa; phylum Arthropoda; class Insecta; order Orthoptera; family Acrididae; genus Schistocerca; species Schistocerca nitens. The sequence goes on along the minus strand of NC_064615.1, from coordinate 1,132,397,316 downwards.
GGAACCCCAAAGAAAATCCTATCGTTTCCGTAGAAACGTATCTCGATTTAGAAGGACAATGCAGGGAATCAAGAGTAATTCATATGGACGCAAATTGTGTGTTAATTCGTCAATGTGAGTTAGCGAGGGATGCAGTATAGGAGGAATAATGCATCGGAAAAGAGATACTCGGAACCCCAAAGAAAATCCTATCGTTTCCGTAGAAACGTATCTCGATTTAGAAGGACAATGCAAGGAATCCAGAGTATTTCATATGGACGCAAATTGTGCGTTAATTCGTCAATGTGAGGGAGCGAGGGATGCAGTAAAGGAGGAATAATGCATCGGAAAAGAGATATTCGGAACCCCAAAGAAAATCCTATCGTTTCCGTAGAAACGTATCTCGATTTAGAAGGACAATGCAGGGAATCCCGAGTATTTCATATGGACGCAAATTGTGTGTTAATTCGTCAATGTGAGGGAGCGAGGGATGCAGTAAAGGAGGAATAATGCATCGGAAAAGAGATACTCGGAACCCCAAAGAAAATCCTATAGTTTCCGTAGAAACGTATCTCGATTTAGAAGGACAATGCAGGGAATTCAGAGTATTTCATATGGACGCAAATTGTGTGTTAATTCATCAATGTGAGGGAGCGAGGGATGCAGTAAAGGAGGAATAATGCATCGGAAAAGAGATACGCGGAACCCCAAAGAAAATCCTATCGTTTCCGTAGAAACGTATCTCGATTTAGAAGGACAATGCAGGGAATTTAGAGTATTTCATATGGACGCAAATTGTGTTTTAATTCGTCAATGTGAGGGAGCGAGGGAAGCAGTAAAGGAGGAATAATGCATCGGAAAAGAGATACTCGGAACCCCAAAGAAAATCCTATTGTTTCCGTAGAAACGTATCTTGATTTAGAAGGACAATGCAGGGAATCCAGAGTATTTCATATGGACGCAAATTGTGTGTTAATTCGTCAATGTGAGGGAGCGAGGGATGAGGTAAAGGAGGAATAATGCATCGGAAAAGAGATACTCGACTCCCAAAAGAAAATCCTATAGTTTCCGTAGAAACGTATCTCGTTTAAGAAAGACAATGCAGGGAACCCAGAGTATTTCATATGGACGCAATTTGTGTGTTAATTCGGCAATGTGAGGGAGCGAGGGATGCAGTAAAGGAGGAATAATGCATCGGAAAAGAGATACTCGGAACCCCAAAGAAAATCCTATCGTTTCCGTAGAAACGAATCCCGATTTAGAAGGACAATGCACGGAATCCAGAGTATTTCAGATGGACGCAAATTGTGTGTTAATTCGTCAATGTGAGGGAACGAGGGATGCAGTAAAGGAGGAATAATGCATCGGAAAAGAGATACTCGGAACCCCAAAGAAAATCCTATCGTTTCCGTAGAAACGTATCTCGATTTAGAAGGACAATGCAGGGAATCAAGAGTAATTCATATGGACGCAAATTGTGTGTTAATTCGTCAATGTGAGGGAGCGAGGGATGCAGTAAAGGAGGAATAATGCATCGGAAAAGAGATACTCGGAACCCCAAAGGAAATCCTGTCGTTTCCGTAGAAACGTATCTCGATTTAGAAGGACAATGCAGGGAATCCAGAGTATTTCACATGGACGCAAATTGTGTGTTAATTCGTCAATGTGAGGGAGCGAGGGATGCAGTAAAGGAGGAATAATGCATCGGAAAAGAGATACTCGGAACCCCAAAGAAAATCCTATCGTTTCCGTAGAAACGTATCTCGATTTAGAAGGACAATGCAGGGAATCCGAGTATTTCATATGGACGCAAATTGTGTGTTAATTCGTCAATGTGAGGGAGCGAGGGATGCAGTAAAGAATGAATATTGCATCGGAAAAGAGATACTCGGAACCCCAAAGAAAATCCTATCGTTTCCTTAGAAACGTATCTCGATATAGAAGGACAATGCAGGGAATCCGGAGTATATCATATGGACGCAAATTGTGTGTTAATTCGTCAATGTGAGGGAGCGAGGGATGCAGTAAAGGTGGAATAGATGCAGTAAAGGAGGAATAATGCATCGGAAAAGAGATACTCGGAACCCCAAAGGAAATCCTGTCGTTTCCGTAGAAACGTATCTCGATTTAGAAGGACAATGCAGGGAATCCAGAGTATTTCACATGGACGCAAATTGTGTGTTAATTCGGCAATGTGAGGGAGCGAGGGATGCAGTAAAGGAGGAATAATGCATCGGAAAAGAGATACTCGGAACCCCAAAGAAAATCCTATCGTTTCCGTAGAAACGTATCTCGATTTAGAAGGACAATGCAAGGAATCCAGAGTATTTCATATGGACGCAAATTGTGCGTTAATTCGTCAATGTGAGGGAGCGAGGGATGCAGTAAAGGAGGAATAATGCATCGGAAAAGAGATATTCGGAACCCCAAAGAAAATCCTATCGTTTCCGTAGAAACGTATCTCGATTTAGAAGGACAATGCAGGGAATCCCGAGTATTTCATATGGACGCAAATTGTGTGTTAATTCGTCAATGTGAGGGAGCGAGGGATGCAGTAAAGGAGGAATAATGCATCGGAAAAGAGATACTCGGAACCCCAAAGAAAATCCTATAGTTTCCGTAGAAACGTATCTCGATTGAGAAGGACAATGCAGGGAAATCAGGGTATTTCATATGGACGCAAATTGTGTGTTAATTCATCAATGTGAGGGAGCGAGGGATGCAGTAAAGGAGGAATAATGCATCGGAAAAGAGATACGCGGAACCCCAAAGAAAATCCTATCGTTTCCGTAGAAACGTATCTCGATTTAGAAGGACAATGCAGGGAATTTAGAGTATTTCATATGGACGCAAATTGTGTTTTAATTCGTCAATGTGAGGGAGCGAGGGAAGCAGTAAAGGAGGAATAATGCATCGGAAAAGAGATACTCGGAACCCCAAAGAAAATCCTATTGTTTCCGTAGAAACGTATCTTGATTTAGAAGGACAATGCAGGGAATCCAGAGTATTTCATATGGACGCAAATTGTGTGTTAATTCGTCAATGTGAGGGAGCGAGGGATGAGGTAAAGGAGGAATAATGCATCGGAAAAGAGATACTCGACTCCCAAAAGAAAATCCTATCGTTTCTGTAGAAACGTATCTCGTTTTAGAAAGACAATGCAGGGAACCCAGAGTATTTCATATGGACGCAATTTGTGTTTTAATTCGTCAATGTGAGGGAGCGAGGGATGCAGTAAAGGAGGAATAATGCATCGGAAAAGAGATACTCGGAACCCCAAAGAAAATCCTATCGTTTCCGTAGAAACGAATCCCGATTTAGAAGGACAATGCACGGAATCCAGAGTATTTCAGATGGACGCAAATTGTGTGTTAATTCGTCAATGTGAGGGAACGAGGGATGCAGTAAAGGAGGAATAATGCATCGGAAAAGAGATACTCGGAACCCCAAAGAAAATCCTATCGTTTCCGTAGAAACGTATCTCGATTTAGAAGGACAATGCAGGGAATCAAGAGTAATTCATATGGACGCAAATTGTGTGTTAATTCGTCAATGTGAGTTAGCGAGGGATGCAGTATAGGAGGAATAATGCATCGGAAAAGAGATAATCGGAACCCCAAAGGAAATCCTGTCGTTTCCGTAGAAACGTATCTCGATTTTGAAGGACAATGCAGGGAATCCAGAGTATTTCACATGGACGCTGTTTGTGTGTTAATTCGTCAATGTGAGGGAGCGAGGGATGCAGTAAAGGAGGAATAATGCATCGGAAAAGAGATACTCGGAACCCCAAAGAAAATCCTATCGTTTCCTTAGAAACGTATCTCGATATAGAAGGACAATGCAGGGAATCCGGAGTATATCATATGGACGTAATTGTGTGTTAATTCGTCAATGTGAGGGAGCGAGGGATGCAGTAAAGGTGGAATAGATGCAGTAAAGGAGGAATAATGCATCGGAAAAGAGATACTCGACTCCCAAAAGAAAATCCTATCGTTTCCGTAGAAACGTATCTCGTTTTAGAAAGATACTGCAGGGAACCCAGAGTATTTCATATGGACGCAAATTGTGTGTTAATTCGGCAATGTGAGGGAGCGAGGGACGCAGTAAAGGAGGAATAATGCATCGGAAAAGAGATACTCGGAACCCCAATGAAAATCCTATAGTTTCCGTAGAAACGTATCTCGATTTAGAAGGACAATGCAGGGAATCCAGAGTATTTCATATGGACGCAAATTGTGTGTTAATTCATCAATGTGAGGGAGCGAGGGATGCAGTAAAGGAGGAATAATGGATCGGAAAAGAGATACGCGGAACCCCAAAGAAAATCCTATCGTTTCCGTAGAAACGTATCTCGATTTAGAAGGACAATGGAGGGAATTTAGAGTATTTCATATGGACGCAAATTGTGTGTTAATTCGTCAATGTGAGGGAGCGAGGAATGCAGTAAAGAGGAATAATGCATCGGAAAAGAGATACTCGGAACCCCAAAGAAAATCCTATCGTTTCCGTAGAAACGTGTCTTGATTTAGAAGGATAATGCAGGGTATCCAGGGTATTTAATATGGACGCAAATTGTGCGTTAATTCGTCAATGTGAGGGAGCGAGGGATGCAGTAAAGGAGGAATAATGCATCGGAAAAGAGATACTCGGAACCCCAAAGAAAATCCTATCGTTTCCGCAGAAACTTATCTCGATTTAGAAGGACAATGCAGGGAATCCCGAGTATTTCATATGGACGCAAATTGTGTGTTAATTCGTCAATGTGAGGGAGCGAGGGATGCAGTAAAGGAGGAATAATGCATCGGATAAGAGATACTCGGAAACCCAAAGAAAATCCTATAGTTTCCGTAGAAACGTATCTCGATTTAGAAGGACAATGCAAGGAATCCAGAGTATTTCATATGGACGCAAATTGTGTGTTAATTCATCAATGTGAGGGAGCGAGGGATGCAGTAAAGGAGGAATAATGCATCGGAAAAGAGATACGCGGAACCCCAAAGAAAATCCTATCGTTTCCGTAGAAACGTATCTCGATTTAGAATGACAATGCAGGGAATTTAGAGTATTTCATATGGACGCAAATTGTGTGTTAATTCGTCAATGTGAGGGAGCGAGGGAAGCAGTAAGGGAGGAATAATGCATCGGAAAAGAGATACTCGGAACCCCAAAGAAAATCCTATTGTTTCCGTAGAAACGTATCTTGATTTAGAAGGACAATGCAGGGAATCCAGAGTATTTCATATGGACGCAAATTGTGTGTTAATTCGTCAATGTGAGGGAGCGAGGGATGAGGTAAAGGAGGAATAATGCATCGGAAAAGAGATACTCGACTCCCAAAAGAAAATCCAATTGTTCCCGTAGAAACGTATCTTGATTTAGAAGGACAATGCAGGGAATCCAGAGTATTTCATATGGACGCAAATTGTGTGTTAATTCGTCAATGTGAGGGAGCGAGGGATGAGGTAAAGGAGGAATAATGCATCGGAAAAGAGATACTCGACTCCCAAAAGAAAATCCTATCGTTTCCGTAGAAACGTATCTCGTTTTAGAAAGATAATGCAGGGAACCCAGAGTATTTCATATGGACGCAATTTGTGTGTTCATTCGGCAATGTGAGGGAGCGAGGGATGCAGTAAAGGAGGAATAATGCATCGGAAAAGAGATACTCGGAACCCCAAAGAAAATCCTATCGTTTCCGTAGAAACGAATCCTGATTTAGAAGGACAATGCAGGGAATCCAGAGTATTTCAGATGGACGCAAATTGTGTGTTAATTCGTCAATGTGAGGGAACGAGGGATGCAGTAAAGGAGGAATAATGCATCGGAAAAGAGATACTCGGAACCCCAAAGAAAATCCTATCGTTTCCGTAGAAACGTATCTCGATTTAGAAGGACAATGCAGGGAATCCCGAGTATTTCATATGGACGCAAATTGTGTGTTAATTCGTCAATGTGAGGGAGCGAGGGATGCAGTAAAGGAGGAATAATGCATCGGAAAAGAGATACTCGGAACCCCAAAGAAAATCCTATAGTTTCCGTAGAAACGTATCTCGATTGAGAAGGACAATGCAGGGAAATCAGGGTATTTCATATGGACGCAAATTGTGTGTTAATTCATCAATGTGAGGGAGCGAGGGATGCAGTAAAGGAGGAATAATGCATCGGAAAAGAGATACGCGGAACCCCAAAGAAAATCCTATCGTTTCCGTAGAAACGTATCTCGATTTAGAAGGACAATGCAGGGAATTTAGAGTATTTCATATGGACGCAAATTGTGTTTTAATTCGTCAATGTGAGGGAGCGAGGGAAGCAGTAAAGGAGGAATAATGCATCGGAAAAGAGATACTCGGAACCCCAAAGAAAATCCTATTGTTTCCGTAGAAACGTATCTTGATTTAGAAGGACAATGCAGGGAATCCAGAGTATTTCATATGGACGCAAATTGTGTGTTAATTCGTCAATGTGAGGGAGCGAGGGATGAGGTAAAGGAGGAATAATGCATCGGAAAAGAGATACTCGACTCCCAAAAGAAAATCCTATCGTTTCCGTAGAAACGTATCTCGTTTTAGAAAGACAATGCAGGGAACCCAGAGTATTTCATATGGACGCAATTTGTGTTTTAATTCGTCAATGTGAGGGAGCGAGGGATGCAGTAAAGGAGGAATAATGCATCGGAAAAGAGATACTCGGAACCCCAAAGAAAATCCTATCGTTTCCGTAGAAACGAATCCCGATTTAGAAGGACAATGCACGGAATCCAGAGTATTTCAGATGGACGCAAATTGTGTGTTAATTCGTCAATGTGAGGGAACGAGGGATGCAGTAAAGGAGGAATAATGCATCGGAAAAGAGATACTCGGAACCCCAAAGAAAATCCTATCGTTTCCGTAGAAACGTATCTCGATTTAGAAGGACAATGCAGGGAATCAAGAGTAATTCATATGGACGCAAATTGTGTGTTAATTCGTCAATGTGAGTTAGCGAGGGATGCAGTATAGGAGGAATAATGCATCGGAAAAGAGATAATCGGAACCCCAAAGGAAATCCTGTCGTTTCCGTAGAAACGTATCTCGATTTTGAAGGACAATGCAGGGAATCCAGAGTATTTCACATGGACGCTGTTTGTGTGTTAATTCGTCAATGTGAGGGAGCGAGGGATGCAGTAAAGGAGGAATAATGCATCGGAAAAGAGATACTCGGAACCCCAAAGAAAATCCTATCGTTTCCTTAGAAACGTATCTCGATATAGAAGGACAATGCAGGGAATCCGGAGTATATCATATGGACGTAATTGTGTGTTAATTCGTCAATGTGAGGGAGCGAGGGATGCAGTAAAGGTGGAATAGATGCAGTAAAGGAGGAATAATGCATCGGAAAAGAGATACTCGACTCCCAAAAGAAAATCCTATCGTTTCCGTAGAAACGTATCTCGTTTTAGAAAGATACTGCAGGGAACCCAGAGTATTTCATATGGACGCAAATTGTGTGTTAATTCGGCAATGTGAGGGAGCGAGGGACGCAGTAAAGGAGGAATAATGCATCGGAAAAGAGATACTCGGAACCCCAATGAAAATCCTATAGTTTCCGTAGAAACGTATCTCGATTTAGAAGGACAATGCAGGGAATCCAGAGTATTTCATATGGACGCAAATTGTGTGTTAATTCATCAATGTGAGGGAGCGAGGGATGCAGTAAAGGAGGAATAATGCATCGGAAAAGAGATACGCGGAACCCCAAAGAAAATCCTATCGTTTCCGTAGAAACGTATCTCGATTTAGAAGGACAATGGAGGGAATTTAGAGTATTTCATATGGACGCAAATTGTGTGTTAATTCGTCAATGTGAGGGAGCGAGGAATGCAGTAAAGAGGAATAATGCATCGGAAAAGAGATACTCGGAACCCCAAAGAAAATCCTATCGTTTTCGTAGAAACGTGTCTTGATTTAGAAGGACAATGCAGGGTATCCAGAGTATTTAATATGGACGCAAATTGTGCGTTAATTCGTCAATGTGAGGGAGCGAGGGATGCAGTAAAGGAGGAATAATGCATCGGAAAAGAGATACTCGGAACCCCAAAGAAAATCCTATCGTTTCCGCAGAAACTTATCTCGATTTAGAAGGACAATGCAGGGAATCCCGAGTATTTCATATGGACGCAAATTGTGTGTTAATTCGTCAATGTGAGGGAGCGAGGGATGCAGTAAAGGAGGAATAATGCATCGGATAAGAGATACTCGGAAACCCAAAGAAAATCCTATAGTTTCCGTAGAAACGTATCTCGATTTAGAAGGACAATGCAAGGAATCCAGAGTATTTCATATGGACGCAAATTGTGTGTTAATTCATCAATGTGAGGGAGCGAGGGATGCAGTAAAGGAGGAATAATGCATCGGAAAAGAGATACGCGGAACCCCAAAGAAAATCCTATCGTTTCCGTAGAAACGTATCTCGATTTAGAAGGACAATGCAGGGAATTTAGAGTATTTCATATGGACGCAAATTGTGTGTTAATTCGTCAATGTGAGGGAGCGAGGGAAGCAGTAAGGGAGGAATAATGCATCGGAAAAGAGATACTCGGAACCCCAAAGAAAATCCTATTGTTTCCGTAGAAACGTATCTTGATTTAGAAGGACAATGCAGGGAATCCAGAGTATTTCATATGGACGCAAATTGTGTGTTAATTCGTCAATGTGAGGGAGCGAGGGATGAGGTAAAGGAGGAATAATGCATCGGAAAAGAGATACTCGACTCCCAAAAGAAAATCCAATTGTTCCCGTAGAAACGTATCTTGATTTAGAAGGACAATGCAGGGAATCCAGAGTATTTCATATGGACGCAAATTGTGTGTTAATTCGTCAATGTGAGGGAGCGAGGGATGAGGTAAAGGAGGAATAATGCATCGGAAAAGAGATACTCGACTCCCAAAAGAAAATCCTATCGTTTCCGTAGAAACGTATCTCGTTTTAGAAAGATAATGCAGGGAACCCAGAGTATTTCATATGGACGCAATTTGTGTGTTCATTCGGCAATGTGAGGGAGCGAGGGATGCAGTAAAGGAGGAATAATGCATCGGAAAAGAGATACTCGGAACCCCAAAGAAAATCCTATCGTTTCCGTAGAAACGAATCCTGATTTAGAAGGACAATGCAGGGAATCCAGAGTATTTCAGATGGACGCAAATTGTGTGTTAATTCGTCAATGTGAGGGAACGAGGGATGCAGTAAAGGAGGAATAATGCATCGGAAAAGAGATACTCGGAACCCCAAAGAAAATCCTATCGTTTCCGTAGAAACGTATCTCGATTTAGAAGGACAATGCAGGGAATCCAGAGTATTTCACATGGACGCAAATTGTGTGTTAATTCGTCAATGTGAGGGAGCGAGGGATGCAGTAAAGGAGGAATAATGCATCGGAAAAGAGATACTCGGAACCCCAAAGAAAATCCTATCGTTTCCTTAGAAACGTATCTCGATATAGAAGGACAATGCAGGGAATCCGGAGTATATCATATGGACGCAAATTGTGTGTTAATTCGTCAATGTGAGGGAGCGAGGGATGCAGTAAAGGTGGAATAGATGCAGTAAAGGAGGAATAATGCATCGGAAAAGAGATACTCGACTCCCAAAAGAAAATCCTATCGTTTCCGTAGAAACGTATCTCGTTTTAGAAAGATAATGCAGGGAACCCAGAGTATTTCATATGGACGCAAATTGTGTGTTAATTCGTCAATGTGAGGGAGCGAGGGATGAGGTAAAGGAGGAATAATGCATCGGAAAAGAGATACTCGACTCCCAAAAGAAAATCCTATTGTTCCCGTAGAAACGTATCTTGATTTAGAAGGACAATGCAGGGAATCCAGAGTATTTCATATGGACGCAAATTGTGTGTTAATTCGTCAATGTGAGGGAGCGAGGGATGCAGTAAAGGAGGAATAATGCATCGGAAAAGAGATACTCGGAACCCCAAAGAAAATCCTATCGTTTCCGTAGAAACGTATCTCGATTTAGAAGGACAATGCAAGGAATCCAGAGTATTTCATATGGACGCAAATTGTGCGTTAATTCGTCAATGTGAGGGAGCGAGGGATGCAGTAAAGGAGGAATAATGCATCGGAAAAGAGATATTCGGAACCCCAAAGAAAATCCTATCGTTTCCGTAGAAACGTATCTCGATTTAGAAGGACAATGCAGGGAATCCCGAGTATTTCATATGGACGCAAATTGTGTGTTAATTCGTCAATGTGAGGGAGCGAGGGATGCAGTAAAGGAGGAATAATGCATCGGAAAAGAGATACTCGGAACCCCAAAGAAAATCCTATAGTTTCCGTAGAAACGTATCTCGATTTAGAAGGACAATGCAGGGAAATCAGGGTATTTCATATGGACGCAAATTGTGTGTTAATTCATCAATGTGAGGGAGCGAGGGATGCAGTAAAGGAGGAATAATGCATCGGAAAAGAGATACGCGGAACCCCAAAGAAAATCCTATCGTCTCCGTAGAAACGTATCTCGATTTAGAAGGACAATGCAGGGAATTTAGAGTATTTCATATGGACGCAAATTGTGTTTTAATTCGTCAATGTGAGGGAGCGAGGGAAGCAGTAAAGGAGGAATAATGCATCGGAAAAGAGATACTCGGAACCCCAAAGAAAATCCTATTGTTTCCGTAGAAACGTATCTTGATTTAGAAGGACAATGCAGGGAATCCAGAGTATTTCATATGGACGCAAATTGTGTGTTAATTCGTCAATGTGAGGGAGCGAGGGATGAGGTAAAGGAGGAATAATGCATCGGAAAAGAGATACTCGACTCCCAAAAGAAAATCCTATCGTTTCCGTAGAAACGTATCTCGTTTTAGAAAGACAATGCAGGGAACCCAGAGTATTTCATATGGACGCAATTTGTGTGTTAATTCGTCAATGTGAGGGAGCGAGGGATGCAGTAAAGGAGGAATAATGCATCGGAAAAGAGATACTCGGAACCCCAAAGAAAATCCTATCGTTTCCGTAGAAACGAATCCCGATTTAGAAGGACAATGCACGGAATCCAGAGTATTTCAGATGGACGCAAATTGTGTGTTAATTCGTCAATGTGAGGGAACGAGGGATGCAGTAAAGGAGGAATAATGCATCGGAAAAGAGATACTCGGAACCCCAAAGAAAATCCTATCGTTTCCGTAGAAACGTATCTCGATTTAGAAGGACAATGCAGGGAATCAAGAGTAATTCATATGGACGCAAATTGTGTGTTAATTCGTCAATGTGAGTTAGCGAGGGATGCAGTATAGGAGGAATAATGCATCGGAAAAGAGATAATCGGAACCCCAAAGGAAATCCTGTCGTTTCCGTAGAAACGTATCTCGATTTTGAAGGACAATGCAGGGAATCCAGAGTATTTCACATGGACGCTGTTTGTGTGTTAATTCGTCAATGTGAGGGAGCGAGGGATGCAGTAAAGGAGGAATAATGCATCGGAAAAGAGATACTCGGAACCCCAAAGAAAATCCTATCGTTTCCTTAGAAACGTATCTCGATATAGAAGGACAATGCAGGGAATCCGGAGTATATCATATGGACGCAAATTGTGTGTTAATTCGTCAATGTGAGGGAGCGAGGGATGCAGTAAAGGTGGAATAGATGCAGTAAAGGAGGAATAATGCATCGGAAAAGAGATACTCGACTCCCAAAAGAAAATCCTATCGTTTCCCTAGAAACGTATCTCGTTTTAGAAAGATACTGCAGGGAACCCAGAGTATTTCATATGGACGCAAATTGTGTGTTAATTCGGCAATGTGAGGGAGCGAGGGACGCAGTAAAGGAGGAATAATGCATCGGAAAAGAGATACTCGGAACCCCAATGAAAATCCTATAGTTTCCGTAGAAACGTATCTCGATTTAGAAGGACAATGCAGGGAATCCAGAGTATTTCATATGGACGCAAATTGTGTGTTAATTCATCAATGTGAGGGAGCGAGGGATGCAGTAAAGGAGGAATAATGCATCGGAAAAGAGATACGCGGAACCCCAAAGAAAATCCTATCGTTTCCGTAGAAACGTATCTCGATTTAGAAGGACAATGGAGGGAATTTAGAGTATTTCATATGGACGCAAATTGTGTGTTAATTCGTCAATGTGAGGGAGCGAGGAATGCAGTAAAGAGGAATAATGCATCGGAAAAGAGATACTCGGAACCCCAAAGAAAATCCTATCGTTTCCGTAGAAACGTGTCTTGATTTAGAAGGACAATGCAGGGTATCCAGAGTATTTAATATGGACGCAAATTGTGCGTTAATTCGTCAATGTGAGGGAGCGAGGGATGCAGTAAAGGAGGAATAATGCATCGGAAAAGAGATACTCGGAACCCCAAAGAAAATCCTATCGTTTCCGCAGAAACTTATCTCGATTTAGAAGGACAATGCAGGGAATCCCGAGTATTTCATATGGACGCAAATTGTGTGTTAATTCGTCAATGTGAGGGAGCGAGGGATGCAGTAAAGGAGGAATAATGCATCGGATAAGAGATACTCGGAAACCCAAAGAAAATCCTATAGTTTCCGTAGAAACGTATCTCGATTTAGAAGGACAATGCAAGGAATCCAGAGTATTTCATATGGACGCAAATTGTGTGTTAATTCATCAATGTGAGGGAGCGAGGGATGCAGTAAAGGAGGAATAATGCATCGGAAAAGAGATACGCGGAACCCCAAAGAAAATCCTATCGTTTCCGTAGAAACGTATCTCGATTTAGAAGGACAATGCAGGGAATTTAGAGTATTTCATATGGACGCAAATTGTGTGTTAATTCGTCAATGTGAGGGAGCGAGGGAAGCAGTAAGGGAGGAATAATGCATCGGAAAAGAGATACTCGGAACCCCAAAGAAAATCCTATTGTTTCCGTAGAAACGTATCTTGATTTAGAAGGACAATGCAGGGAATCCAGAGTATTTCATATGGACGCAAATTGTGTGTTAATTCGTCAATGTGAGGGAGCGAGGGATGAGGTAAAGGAGGAATAATGCATCGGAAAAGAGATACTCGACTCCCAAAAGAAAATCCAATTGTTCCCGTAGAAACGTATCTTGATTTAGAAGGACAATGCAGGGAATCCAGAGTATTTCATATGGACGCAAATTGTGTGTTAATTCGTCAATGTGAGGGAGCGAGGGATGAGGTAAAGGAGGAATAATGCATCGGAAAAGAGATACTCGACTCCCAAAAGAAAATCCTATCGTTTCCGTAGAAACGTATCTTGATTTAGAAGGACAATGCAGGGAATCCAGAGTATTTCATATGGACGCAAATTGTGTGTTAATTCGTCAATGTGAGGGAGCGAGGGATGAGGTAAAGGAGGAATAATGCATCGGAAAAGAGATACTCGACTCCCAAAAGAAAATCCTATCGTTTCCGTAGAAACGTATCTCGTTTTAGAAAGACAATGCAGGGAACCCAGAGTATTTCATATGGACGCAATTTGTGTGTTAATTCGTCAATGTGAGGGAGCGAGGGATGCAGTAAAGGAGGAATAATGCATCGGAAAAGAGATACTCGGAACCCCAAAGAAAATCCTATCGTTTCCGTAGAAACGAATCCCGATTTAGAAGGACAATGCACGGAATCCAGAGTATTTCAGATGGACGCAAATTGTGTGTTAATTCGTCAATGTGAGGGAACGAGGGATGCAGTAAAGGAGGAATAATGCATCGGAAAAGAGATACTCGGAACCCCAAAGAAAATCCTATCGTTTCCGTAGAAACGTATCTCGATTTAGAAGGACAATGCAGGGAATCAAGAGTAATTCATATGGACGCAAATTGTGTGTTAATTCGTCAATGTGAGTTAGCGAGGGATGCAGTATAGGAGGAATAATGCATCGGAAAAGAGATAATCGGAACCCCAAAGGAAATCCTGTCGTTTCCGTAGAAACGTATCTCGATTTTGAAGGACAATGCAGGGAATCCAGAGTATTTCACATGGACGCTGTTTGTGTGTTAATTCGTCAATGTGAGGGAGCGAGGGATGCAGTAAAGGAGGAATAATGCATCGGAAAAGAGATACTCGGAACCCCAAAGAAAATCCTATCGTTTCCTTAGAAACGTATCTCGATATAGAAGGACAATGCAGGGAATCCGGAGTATATCATATGGACGCAAATTGTGTGTTAATTCGTCAATGTGAGGGAGCGAGGGATGCAGTAAAGGTGGAATAGATGCAGTAAAGGAGGAATAATGCATCGGAAAAGAGATACTCGACTCCCAAAAGAAAATCCTATCGTTTCCGTAGAAACGTATCTCGTTTTAGAAAGATACTGCAGGGAACCCAGAGTATTTCATATGGACGCAAATTGTGTGTTAATTCGGCAATGTGAGGGAGCGAGGGACGCAGTAAAGGAGGAATAATGCATCGGAAAAGAGATACTCGGAACCCCAATGAAAATCCTATAGTTTCCGTAGAAACGTATCTCGATTTAGAAGGACAATGCAGGGAATCCAGAGTATTTCATATGGACGCAAATTGTGTGTTAATTCATCAATGTGAGGGAGCGAGGGATGCAGTAAAGGAGGAATAATGCATCGGAAAAGAGATACGCGGAACCCCAAAGAAAATCCTATCGTTTCCGTAGAAACGTATCTCGATTTAGAAGGACAATGGAGGGAATTTAGAGTATTTCATATGGACGCAAATTGTGTGTTAATTCGTCAATGTGTGGGAGCGAGGAATGCAGTAAAGAGGAATAATGCATCGGAAAAGAGATACTCGGAACCCCAAAGAAAATCCTATCGTTTCCGTAGAAACGAGTCTTGATTTAGAAGGACAATGCAGGGTATCCAGAGTATTTAATATGGACGCAAATTGTGCGTTAATTCGTCAATGTGAGGGAGCGAGGGATGCAGTAAAGGAGGAATAATGCATCGGAAAAGAGATACTCGGAACCCCAAAGAAAATCCTATCGTTTCCGCAGAAACTTATCTCGATTTAGAAGGACAATGCAGGGAATCCCGAGTATTTCATATGGACGCAAATTGTGTGTTAATTCGTCAATGTGAGGGAGCGAGGGATGCAGTAAAGGAGGAATAATGCATCGGATAAGAGATACTCGGAAACCCAAAGAAAATCCTATAGTTTCCGTAGAAACGTATCTCGATTTAGAAGGACAATGCAAGGAATCCAGAGTATTTCATATGGACGCAAATTGTGTGTTAATTCATCAATGTGAGGGAGCGAGGGATGCAGTAAAGGAGGAATAATGCATCGGAAAAGAGATACGCGGAACCCCAAAGAAAATCCTATCGTTTCCGTAGAAACGTATCTCGATTTAGAAGGACAATGCAGGGAATTTAGAGTATTTCATATGGACGCAAATTGTGTGTTAATTCGTCAATGTGAGGGAGCGAGGGAAGCAGTAAGGGAGGAATAATGCATCGGAAAAGAGATACTCGGAACCCCAAAGAAAATCCTATTGTTTCCGTAGAAACGTATCTTGATTTAGAAGGACAATGCAGGGAATCCAGAGTATTTCATATGGACGCAAATTGTGTGTTAATTCGTCAATGTGAGGGAGCGAGGGATGAGGTAAAGGAGGAATAATGCATCGGAAAAGAGATACTCGACTCCCAAAAGAAAATCCAATTGTTCCCGTAGAAACGTATCTTGATTTAGAAGGACAATGCAGGGAATCCAGAGTATTTCATATGGACGCAAATTGTGTGTTAATTCGTCAATGTGAGGGAGCGAGGGATGAGGTAAAGGAGGAATAATGCATCGGAAAAGAGATACTCGACTCCCAAAAGAAAATCCTATCGTTTCCGTAGAAACGTATCTCGTTTTAGAAAGATAATGCAGGGAACCCAGAGTATTTCATATGGACGCAATTTGTGTGTTCATTCGGCAATGTGAGGGAGCGAGGGATGCAGTAAAGGAGGAATAATGCATCGGAAAAGAGATACTCGGAACCCCAAAGAAAGTCCTATCGTTTCCGTAGAAACGAATCCTGATTTAGAAGGACAATGCAGGGAATCCAGAGTATTTCAGATGGACGCAAATTGTGTGTTAATTCGTCAATGTGAGGGAACGAGGGATGCAGTAAAGGAGGAATAATGCATCGGAAAAGAGATACTCGGAACCCCAAAGAAAATCCTATCGTTTCCGTAGAAACGTATCTCGATTTAGAAGGACAATGCAGGGAATCCAGAGTATTTCACATGGACGCAAATTGTGTGTTAATTCGTCAATGTGAGGGAGCGAGGGATGCAGTAAAGGAGGAATAATGCATCGGAAAAGAGATACTCGGAACCCCAAAGAAAATCCTATCGTTTCCTTAGAAACGTATCTCGATATAGAAGGACAATGCAGGGAATCCGGAGTATATCATATGGACGCAAATTGTGTGTTAATTCGTCAATGTGAGGGAGCGAGGGATGCAGTAAAGGTGGAATAGATGCAGTAAAGGAGGAATAATGCATCGGAAAAGAGATACTCGACTCCCAAAAGAAAATCCTATCGTTTCCGTAGAAACGTATCTCGTTTTAGAAAGATAATGCAGGGAACCCAGAGTATTTCATATGGACGCAAATTGTGTGTTAATTCGTCAATGTGAGGGAGCGAGGGATGAGGTAAAGGAGGAATAATGCATCGGAAAAGAGATACTCGACTCCCAAAAGAAAATCCTATTGTTCCCGTAGAAACGTATCTTGATTTAGAAGGACAATGCAGGGAATCCAGAGTATTTCATATGGACGCAAATTGTGTGTTAATTCGTCAATGTGAGGGAGCGAGGGATGCAGTAAAGGAGGAATAATGCATCGGAAAAGAGATACTCGGAACCCCAAAGAAAATCCTATCGTTTCCGTAGAAACGTATCTCGATTTAGAAGGACAATGCAAGGAATCCAGAGTATTTCATATGGACGCAAATTGTGCGTTAATTCGTCAATGTGAGGGAGCGAGGGATGCAGTAAAGGAGGAATAATGCATCGGAAAAGAGATATTCGGAACCCCAAAGAAAATCCTATCGTTTCCGTAGAAACGTATCTCGATTTAGAAGGACAATGCAGGGAATCCCGAGTATTTCATATGGACGCAAATTGTGTGTTAATTCGTCAATGTGAGGGAGCGAGGGATGCAGTAAAGGAGGAATAATGCATCGGAAAAGAGATACTCGGAACCCCAAAGAAAATCCTATAGTTTCCGTAGAAACGTATCTCGATTTAGAAGGACAATGCCGGGAAATCAGGGTATTTCATATGGACGCAAATTGTGTGTTAATTCATCAATGTGAGGGAGCGAGGGATGCAGTAAAGGAGGAATAATGCATCGGAAAAGAGATACGCGGAACCCCAAAGAAAATCCTATCGTTTCCGTAGAAACGTATCTCGATTTAGAAGGACAATGCAGGGAATTTAGAGTATTTCATATGGACGCAAATTGTGTTTTAATTCGTCAATGTGAGGGAGCGAGGGAAGCAGTAAAAGAGGAATAATGCATCGGAAAAGAGATACTCGGAACCCCAAAGAAAATCCTATTGTTTCCGTAGAAACGTATCTTGATTTAGAAGGACAATGCAGGGAATCCAGAGTATTTCATATGGACGCAAATTGTGTGTTAATTCGTCAATGTGAGGGAGCGAGGGATGAGGTAAAGGAGGAATAATGCATCGGAAAAGAGATACTCGACTCCCAAAAGAAAATCCTATCGTTTCCGTAGAAACGTATCTCGTTTTAGAAAGACAATGCAGGGAACCCAGAGTATTTCATATGGACGCAATTTGTGTGTTAATTCGTCAATGTGAGGGAGCGAGGGATGCAGTAAAGGAGGAATAATGCATCGGAAAAGAGATACTCGGAACCCCAAAGAAAATCCTATCGTTTCCGTAGAAACGAATCCCGATTTAGAAGGACAATGCACGGAATCCAGAGTATTTCAGATGGACGCAAATTGTGTGTTAATTCGTCAATGTGAGGGAACGAGGGATGCAGTAAAGGAGGAATAATGCATCGGAAAAGAGATACTCGGAACCCCAAAGAAAATCCTATCGTTTCCGTAGAAACGTATCTCGATTTAGAAGGACAATGCAGGGAATCAAGAGTAATTCATATGGACGCAAATTGTGTGTTAATTCGTCAATGTGAGTTAGCGAGGGATGCAGTATAGGAGGAATAATGCATCGGAAAAGAGATAATCGGAACCCCAAAGGAAATCCTGTCGTTTCCGTAGAAACGTATCTCGATTTTGAAGGACAATGCAGGGAATCCAGAGTATTTCACATGGACGCTGTTTGTGTGTTAATTCGTCAATGTGAGGGAGCGAGGGATGCAGTAAAGGAGGAATAATGCATCGGAAAAGAGATACTCGGAACCCCAAAGAAAATCCTATCGTTTCCTTAGAAACGTATCTCGATATAGAAGGACAATGCAGGGAATCCAGAGTATTTCATATGGACGCAAATTGTGTGTTAATTCATCAATGTGAGGGAGCGAGGGATGCAGTAAAGGAGGAATAATGCATCGGAAAAGAGATACGCGGAACCCCAAAGAAAATCCTATCGTTTCCGTAGAAACGTATCTCGATTTAGAAGGACAATGGAGGGAATTTAGAGTATTTCATATGGACGCAAATTGTGTGTTAATTCGTCAATGTGAGGGAGCGAGGAATGCAGTAAAGAGGAATAATGCATCGGAAAAGAGATACTCGGAACCCCAAAGAAAATCCTATCGTTTCCGTAGAAACGTGTCTTGATTTAGAAGGACAATGCAGGGTATCCGGAGTATTTAATATGGACGCAAATTGTGCGTTAATTCGTCAATGTGAGGGAGCGAGGGATGCAGTAAAGGAGGAATAATGCATCGGAAAAGAGATACTCGGAACCCCAAAGAAAATCCTATCGTTTCCGCAGAAACTTATCTCGATTTAGAAGGACAATGCAGGGAATCCCGAGTATTTCATATGGACGCAAATTGTGTGTTAATTCGTCAATGTGAGGGAGCGAGGGATGCAGTAAAGGAGGAATAATGCATCGGATAAGAGATACTCGGAAACCCAAAGAAAATCCTATAGTTTCCGTAGAAACGTATCTCGATTTAGAAGGACAATGCAAGGAATCCAGAGTATTTCATATGGACGCAAATTGTGTGTTAATTCATCAATGTGAGGGAGCGAGGGATGCAGTAAAGGAGGAATAATGCATCGGAAAAGAGATACGCGGAACCCCAAAGAAAATCCTATCGTTTCCGTAGAAACGTATCTCGATTTAGAAGGACAATGCAGGGAATTTAGAGTATTTCATATGGACGCAAATTGTGTGTTAATTCGTCAATGTGAGGGAGCGAGGGAAGCAGTAAGGGAGGAATAATGCATCGGAAAAGAGATACTCGGAACCCCAAAGAAAATCCTATTGTTTCCGTAGAAACGTATCTTGATTTAGAAGGACAATGCAGGGAATCCAGAGTATTTCATATGGACGCAAATTGTGTGTTAATTCGTCAATGTGAGGGAGCGAGGGATGAGGTAAAGGAGGAATAATGCATCGGAAAAGAGATACTCGACTCCCAAAAGAAAATCCAATTGTTCCCGTAGAAACGTATCTTGATTTAGAAGGACAATGCAGGGAATCCAGAGTATTTCATATGGACGCAAATTGTGTGTTAATTCGTCAATGTGAGGGAGCGAGGGATGAGGTAAAGGAGGAATAATGCATCGGAAAAGAGATACTCGACTCCCAAAAGAAAATCCTATCGTTTCCGTAGAAACGTATCTCGTTTTAGAAAGATAATGCAGGGAACCCAGAGTATTTCATATGGACGCAATTTGTGTGTTCATTCGGCAATGTGAGGGAGCGAGGGATGCAGTAAAGGAGGAATAATGCATCGGAAAAGAGATACTCGGAACCCCAAAGAAAATCCTATCGTTTCCGTAGAAACGAATCCTGATTTAGAAGGACAATGCAGGGAATCCAGAGTATTTCAGATGGACGCAAATTGTGTGTTAATTCGTCAATGTGAGGGAACGAGGGATGCAGTAAAGGAGGAATAATGCATCGGAAAAGAGATACTCGGAACCCCAAAGAAAATCCTATCGTTTCCGTAGAAACGTATCTCGATTTAGAAGGACAATGCAGGGAATCCAGAGTATTTCACATGGACGCAAATTGTGTGTTAATTCGTCAATGTGAGGGAGCGAGGGATGCAGTAAAGGAGGAATAATGCATCGGAAAAGAGATACTCGGAACCCCAAAGAAAATCCTATCGTTTCCTTAGAAACGTATCTCGATATAGAAGGACAATGCAGGGAATCCGGAGTATATCATATGGACGCAAATTGTGTGTTAATTCGTCAATGTGAGGGAGCGAGGGATGCAGTAAAGGTGGAATAGATGCAGTAAAGGAGGAATAATGCATCGGAAAAGAGATACTCGACTCCCAAAAGAAAATCCTATCGTTTCCGTAGAAACGTATCTCGTTTTAGAAAGATAATGCAGGGAACCCAGAGTATTTCATATGGACGCAAATTGTGTGTTAATTCGTCAATGTGAGGGAGCGAGGGATGAGGTAAAGGAGGAATAATGCATCGGAAAAGAGATACTCGACTCCCAAAAGAAAATCCTATTGTTCCCGTAGAAACGTATCTTGATTTAGAAGGACAATGCAGTGAATCCAGAGTATTTCATATGGACGCAAATTGTGTGTTAATTCGTCAATGTGAGGGAGCGAGGGATGAGGTAAAGGAGGAATAATGCATCGGAAAAGAGATACTCGACTCCCAAAAGAAAATCCTATCGTTTCCGTAGAAACGTATCTCGTTTTAGAAAGATAATGCAGGGAACCCAGAGTATTTCATATGGACGCAAATTGTGTGTTAATTCGGCAATGTGAGGGAGCGAGGGACGCAGTAAAGGAGGAATAATGCATCGGAAAAGAGATACTCGGAACCCCAATGAAAATCCTATAGTTTCCGTAGAAACGTATCTCGATTTAGAAGGACAATGCAGGGAATCCAGAGTATTTCATATGGACGCAAATTGTGTGTTAATTCATCAATGTGAGGGAGCGAGGGATGCAGTAAAGGAGGAATAATGCATCGGAAAAGAGATACGCGGAACCCCAAAGAAAATCCTATCGTTTCCGTAGAAACGTATCTCGATTTAGAAGGACAATGGAGGGAATTTAGAGTATTTCATATGGACGCAAATTGTGTGTTAATTCGTCAATGTGAGGGAGCGAGGAATGCAGTAAAGAGGAATAATGCATCGGAAAAGAGATACTCGGAACCCCAAAGAAAATCCTATCGTTTCCGTAGAAACGTGTCTTGATTTAGAAGGACAATGCAGGGAATCCAGAGTATTTAATATGGACGCAAATTGTGCGTTAATTCGTCAATGTGAGGGAGCGAGGGATGCAGTAAAGGAGGAATAATGCATCGGAAAAGAGATACTCGGAACCCCAAAGAAAATCCTATCGTTTCCGCAGAAACTTATCTCGATTTAGAAGGACAATGCAGGGAATCCCGAGTATTTCATATGGACGCAAATTGTGTGTTAATTCGTCAATGTGAGGGAGCGAGGGATGCAGTAAAGGAGGAATAATGCATCGGATAAGAGATACTCGGAAACCCAAAGAAAATCCTATAGTTTCCGTAGAAACGTATCTCGATTTAGAAGGACAATGCAGGGAATTTAGAGTATTTCATATGGACGCAAATTGTGTGTTAATTCGTCAATGTGAGGGAGCGAGGGAAGCAGTAAGGGAGGAATAATGCATCGGAAAAGAGATACTCGGAACCCCAAAGAAAATCCTATTGTTTCCGTAGAAACGTATCTTGATTTAGAAGGACAATGCAGGGAATCCAGAGTATTTCATATGGACGCAAATTGTGTGTTAATTCGTCAATGTGAGGGAGCGAGGGATGAGGTTAAGGAGGAATAATGCATCGGAAAAGAGATACTCGACTCCCAAAAGAAAATCCTATTGTTCCCGTAGAAACGTATCTTGATTTAGAAGGACAATGCAGGGAATCCAGAGTATTTCATATGGACGCAAATTGTGTGTTAATTCGTCAATGTGAGGGAGCGAGGGATGAGGTAAAGGAGGAATAATGCATCGGAAAAGAGATACTCGACTCCCAAAAGAAAATCCTATCGTTTCCGTAGAAACGTATCTCGTTTTAGAAAGATAATGCAGGGAACCCAGAGTATTTCATATGGACGCAATTTGTGTGTTCATTCGGCAATGTGAGGGAGCGAGGGATGCAGTAAAGGAGGAATAATGCATCGGAAAAGAGATACTCGGAACCCCAAAGAAAATCCTATCGTTTCCGTAGAAACGAATCCTGATTTAGAAGGACAATGCAGGGAATCCAGAGTATTTCAGATGGACGCAAATTGTGTGTTAATTCGTCAATGTGAGGGAACGAGGGATGCAGTAAAGGAGGAATAATGCATCGGAAAAGAGATACTCGGAACCCCAAAGAAAATCCTATCGTTTCCGTAGAAACGTATCTCGATTTAGAAGGACAATGCAGGGAATCAAGAGTAATTCATATGGACGCAAATTGTGTGTTAATTCGTCAATGTGAGTTAGCGAGGGATGCAGTATAGGAGGAATAATGCATCGGAAAAGAGATACTCGGAACCCCAAAGGAAATCCTGTCGTTTCCGTAGAAACGTATCTCGATTTAGAAGGACAATGCAGGGAATCCAGAGTATTTCATATGGACGCAAATTGTGTGTTAATTCGTCAATGTGAGGGAGCGAGGGATGCAGTAAAGGAGGAATAATGCATCGGAAAAGAGATACTCGGAACCCCAAAGAAAATCCTATCGTTTCCGTAGAAACGTATCTCGATTTAGAAGGACAATGCAGGGAATCCAGAGTATTTCATATGGACGCAAATTGTGTGTTAATTCGTCAATGTGAGGGAGCGAGGGATGCAGTAAAGGATGAATATTGCATCGGAAAAGAGATACTCGGAACCCCAAAGAAAATCCTATCGTTTCCTTAGAAACGTATCTCGATATAGAAGGACAATGCAGGGAATCCGGAGTATATCATATGGACGCAAATTGTGTGTTAATTCGTCAATGTGAGGGAGCGAGGGATGCAGTAAAGGTGGAATAGATGCAGTAAAGGAGGAATAATGCATCGGAAAAGAGATACTCGACTCCCAAAAGAAAATCCTATCGTTTCCGTAGAAACGTATCTCGTTTTAGAAAGATAATGCAGGGAACCCAGAGTATTTCATATGGACGCAAATTGTGTGTTAATTCGGCAATGTGAGGGAGCGAGGGACGCAGTAAAGGAGGAATAATGCATCGGAAAAGAGATACTCGGAACCCCAAAGAAAATCCTATCGTTTCGGTAGAAACGTATCTCGATTTAGAAGGACAATGCAGGGAATCCAGAGTATTTCATATGGACGCAAATTGTGTGTTAATTCATCAATGTGAGGGAGCGAGGGATGCAGTAAAGGAGGAATAATGCATCGGAAAAGAGATACGCGGAACCCCAAAGAAAATCCTATCGTTTCCGTAGAAACGTATCTCGATTTAGAAGGACAATGCAGGGAATTTAGAGTATTTCATATGGACGCAAATTGTGTGTTAATTCGTCAATGTGAGGGAGCGAGGAATGCAGTAAAGAGGAATAATGCATCGGAAAAGAGATACTCGGAACCCCAAAGAAAATCCTATCGTTTCCGTAGAAACGTGTCTTGATTTAGAAGGACAATGCAGGGAATCCAGAGTATTTAATATGGACGCAAATTGTGCGCTAATTCGTCAATGTGAGGGAGCGAGGGATGCAGTAAAGGAGGAATAATGCATCGGAAAAGAGATACTCAGAACCCCAAAGAAAATCCTATCGTTTCCGTAGAAACGTATCTCGATTTAGAAGGACAATGCAGGGAATCCCGAGTATTTCATATGGACGCAAATTGTGTGTTAATTCGTCAATGTGAGGGAGCGAGGGATGCAGTAAAGGAGGAATAATGCATCGGAAAAGAGATACTCGGAACCCCAAAGAAAATCCTATAGTTTCCGTAGAAACGTATCTCGATTTAGAAGGTCAATGCAGGGAATCCAGAGTATTTCATATGGACGCAAATTGTGTGTTAATTCATCAATGTGAGGGAGCGAGGGATGCAGTAAAGGAGGAATAATGCATCGGAAAAGAGATACGTGGAACCCCAAAGAAAATCCTATCGTTTCCGTAGAAACGTATCTCGATTTAGAAGGACAATGCAGGGAATTTAGAGTATTTCATATGGACGCAAATTGTGTGTTAATTCGTCAATGTGAGGGAGCGAGGGAAGCAGTAAAGAAGGAATAATGCATCGGTAAAGAGATACTCGGAACCCCAAAGAAAATCCTATTGTTTCCGTAGAAACGTATCTTGATTTAGAAGGACAATGCAGGGAATCCAGAGGATTTCATATGGACGCAAATTGTGTGTTAATTTGTCAATGTGAGGGAGCGAGGGATGAGGTAAAGGAGGAATAATGCATCGGAAAAGAGATACTCGACTCCCAAAAGAAAATCCTATCGTTTCCGTAGAAACGTATCTCGTTTTAGAAAGATAATGCAGGGAACCCAGAGTATTTCATATGGACGCAATTTGTGTGTTAATTCGGCAATGTGAGGGAGCGAGGGATGCAGTAAAGGAGGAATAATGCATCGGAAAAGAGATACTCGGAACCCCAAAGAAAATCCTATCGTTTCCGTAGAAACGAAACCCGATTTAGAAGGACAATGCAGGGAATCCAGAGTATTTCAGATGGACGCAAATTGTGTGTTAATTCGTCAATGTGAGGGAACGAGGGATGCAGTAAAGGAGGAATAATGCATCGGAAAAGAGATACTCGGAACCCCAAAGAAAATCCTATCGTTTCCGTAGAAACGTATCTCGATTTAGAAGGACAATGCAGGGAATCAAGAGTAATTCATATGGACGCAAATTGTGTGTTAATTCGTCAATGTGAGTTAGCGAGGGATGCAGTATAGGAGGAATAATGCATCGGAAAAGAGATAGTCGGAACCCCAAAGGAAATCCTGTCGTTTCCGTAGAAACGTATCTCGATTTAGAAGGACAATGCAGGGAATCCAGAGTATTTCATATGGACGCAAATTGTGTGTTAATTCGTCAATGTGAGGGGGCGAGGGATGCAGTAAAGGAGGAATAATGCATCGGAAAAGAGATACTCGGAACCCCAAAGAAAATCCTATCGTTTCCGTAGAAACGTATCTCGATTTAGAAGGACAATGCAGGGAATCCAGAGTATTTCATATGGACGCAAATTGTGTGTTAATTCGTCAATGTGAGGGAGCGAGGGATGCAGTAAAGGATGAATATTGCATCGGAAAAGAGATACTCGGAACCCCAAAGAAAATCCTATCGTTTCCTTAGAAACGTATCTCGATATAGAAGGACAATGCAGGGAATCCGGAGTATATCATATGGACGCAAATTGTGTGTTAATTCGTCAATGTGAGGGAGCGAGGGATGCAGTAAAGGAGGAATAGATGCAGTCAAGGAGGAATAATGCATCGGAAAAGAGATACTCGACTCCCAAAAGAAAATCCTATCGTTTCCGTAGAAACGTATCTCGTTTTAGAAAGATAATGCAGGGAACCCAGAGTATTTCATATGGACGCAAATTGTGTGTTAATTCGGCAATGTGAGGGAGCGAGGGACGCAGTAAAGGAGGAATAATGCATCGGAAAAGAGATACTCGGAACCCCAAAGAAAATCCTATAGTTTCCGTAGAAACGTATCTCGATTTAGAAGGACAATGCAGGGAATCCAGAGTATTTCATATGGACGCAAATTGTGTGTTAATTCATCAATGTGAGGGAGCGAGGGATGCAGTAAAGGAGGAATAATGCATCGGAAAAGAGATACGCGGAACCCCAAAGAAAATCCTATCGTTTCCGTAGAAACGTATCTCGATTTAGAAGGACAATGCAGGGAATTTAGAGTATTTCATATGGACGCAAATTGTGTGTTAATTCGTCAATGTGAGGGAGCGAGGGATGCAGTAAAGTGGAATAATGCTTCGGAAAAGAGATACTCGGAACCCCAAAGAAAATCCTATCGTTTCCGTAGAAACGTGTCTTGATTTAGAAGGACAATGCAGGGAATCCATAGTATTTCATATGGACGCAAATTGTGCGTTAATTCGTCAATGTGAGGGAGCGAGTGATGCAGTAAAAGAGGATTAATGCATCGGAAAAGAGATATTCGGAACCCCAAAGAAAATCCTATCGTTTCCGTAGAAACGTATCTCGATTTAGAAGGACAATGCAGGGAATCCCGAGTATTTCATATGGACGCAAATTGTGTGTTAATTCGTCAATGTGAGGGAGCGAGGGATGCAGTAAAGGAGGAATAATGCATCGGAAAAGAGATACGCGGAACCCCAAAGAAAATCCTATCGTTTCCGTAGAAACGTATCTCGATTTAGAAGGACAATGCATGGAATTTAGAGTATTTCATATGGACGCAAATTGTGTGTTAATTCGTCAATGTGAGGGAGCGAGGGAAGCAGTAAAGGAGGAATAATGCAACGGAAAAGAGATACTCGGAACCCCAAAGAAAATCCTATTGTTTCCGTAGAAACGTATCTTGATTTAGAAGGACAATGCAGGGAATCCAGAGTATTTCATATGGACGCAAATTGTGTGTTAATTCGTCAATGTGAGGGAGCGAGGGATGAGGTAAAGGAGGAATAATGCATCGGAAAAGAGATACTCGACTCCCAAAAGAAAATCCTATCGTTTCCGTAGAAACGTATCTCGTTTTAGAAAGATA
Source organism: Schistocerca nitens (assembly GCF_023898315.1). Taxonomy (NCBI): domain Eukaryota; kingdom Metazoa; phylum Arthropoda; class Insecta; order Orthoptera; family Acrididae; genus Schistocerca; species Schistocerca nitens. Next base: position 1,132,370,549 of record NC_064615.1, on the reverse strand, counting down.
ATGCAGGGAACCCAGAGTATTTCATATGGACGCAATTTGTGTGTTAATTCGGCAATGTGAGGGAGCGAGGGATGCAGTAAAGGAGGAATAATGCATCGGAAAAGAGATACTCGGAACCCCAAAGAAAATCCTATCGTTTCCGTAGAAACGAATCCCGATTTAGAAGGACAATGCAGGGAATCCAGAGTATTTCAGATGGACGCAAATTGTGTGTTAATTCGTCAATGTGAGGGAACGAGGGATGCAGTAAAGGAGGAATAATGCATCGGAAAAGAAATACTCGGAACCCCAAAGAAAATCCTATCGTTTCCGTAGAAACGTATCTCGATTTAGAAGGACAATGCAGGGAATCAAGAGTAATTCATATGGACGCAAATTGTGTGTTAATTCGTCAATGTGAGTTAGCGAGGGATGCAGTATAGGAGGAATAATGCATCGGAAAAGAGATACTCGGAACCCCAAAGGAAATCCTGTCGTTTCTGTAGAAACGTATCTCGATTTAGAAGGACAATGCAGGGAATCCAGAATATTCCATATGAACGCAAATTGTGTGTTAATTCGTCAATGTGAGGGAGCGAGGGATGCAGTAAAGGAGGAATAATGCATCGGAAAAGAGATACTCGGAACCCCAAAGAGAATCCTATCGTTTCCGTAGAAACGTATCTCGATTTAGAAGGACAATACAGGGAATCCAGAGTATTTCATATGAACGCAAATTGTGTGTTAATTCGTCAATGTGAGGGAGCGAGGGATGCAGTAAAGGATGAATATTGCATCGGAAAAGAGATACTCGGAACCCCAAAGAAAATCCTATCGTTTCCTTAGAAACATATCTCGATATAGAAGGACAATGCAGGGAATCCGGAGTATATCATATGGACGCAAATTGTGTGTTAATTCGTCAATGTGAGAGGGCGAGGGATGCAGTAAAGGAGGAATAGATGCAGTAAAGGAGGAATAATGCATCGGAAAAGAGATACTCGACTCCCAAAAGAAAATCCTATCGTTTCCGTAGAAACGTATCTCGTTTTAGAAAGATAATGCAGGGAACCCAGAGTATTTCATATGGACGCAAATTGTGTGTTAATTCGGCAATGTGAGGGAGCGGGGGACGCAGTAAAGGAGGAATAATGCATCGGAAAAGAGATACTCGGAACCCCAAAGAAAATCCTATAGTTTCCGTAGAAACGTATCTCGATTTAGAAGGACAATGCAGGGAATCCAGAGTATTTCATATGGACGCAAATTGTGTGTTAATTCATCAATGTGAGGGAGCGAGGGATGCAGTAAAGGAGGAATAATGCATCGGAAAAGTGATACGCGGAACCCCAAAGAAAATCCTATCGTTTCCGTAGAAACGTATCTCGATTTAGAAGGACAATGCAGGGAATTTAGAGTATTTCATATGGACGCAAATTGTGTGTTAATTCGTCAATGTGAGGGAGCGAGGGATGCAGTAAAGAGGAATAATGCATCGGAAAAGAGATACTCGGAACCCCAAAGATAATCCTATCGTTTCCGTAGAAACGTGTCTTGATTTAGAAGGACAATGCAGGGAATCCAGAGTATTTCATATGGACGCAAATTGTGCGTTAATTCGTCAATGTGAGGGAGCGAGGGATGCAGTAAAAGAGGAATAATGCATCGGAAAAGAGATATTCGGAACCCCAAAGAAAATCCTATCGTTTCCGTAGAAACGTATCTCGATTTAGAAGGACAATGCAGGGAATCCCGAGTATTTCATATGGACGCAAATTGTGTGTTAATTCGTCAATGTGAGGGAGCGAGGGATGCAGTAAAGGAGGAATAATGCATCGCAAAAGAGATACGCGGAACCCCAAAGAAAATCCTATCGTTTCCGTAGAAACGTATCTCGATTTAGAAGGACAATGCAGGGAATTTAGTGTATTTCATATGGACGCAAATTGTGTGTTAATTCGTCAATGTGAGGGAGCGAGGGAAGCAGTAAAGGAGGAATAATGCATCGGAAAAGAGATACTCGGAACCCCAAAGAAAATCCTATTGTTTCCGTAGAAACGTATCTTGATTTAGAAGGACAATGCAGGGAATCCAGAGTATTTCATATGGACGCAAATTGTGTGTTAATTCGTCAATGTGAGGGAGCGAGGGATGAGGTAAAGGAGGAATAATGCATCGGAAAAGAGATACTCGACTCCCAAAAGAAAATCCTATCGTTTCCGTAGAAACGTATCTCGATTTACAAGGACAATGCAGGGAATCCCGAGTATTTCATATGGACGCAAATTGTGTGTTAATTCGTCAATGTGAGGGAGTGAGGGATGCAGTAAAGGAGGAATAATGCATCGGAAAAGAGATACTCGGAACCCCAAAGAAAATCCTATAGTTTCCGTAGAAACGTATCTCGATTTAGAAGGACAATGCAGGGAATCCAGAGTATTTCATATGGACGCAAATTGTGTGTTAATTCATCAATGTGAGGGAGCGAGGGATGCAGTAAAGGAGGAATAATTCATCGGAAAAGAGATACGCGGAACCCCAAAGAAAATCCTGTCGTTTCCGTAGAAACATATCTCGATTTAGAAGGACAATGCAGGGAATTTAGAGTATTTCATATGGACGCAAATTGTGTGTTAATTCGTCAATGTGAGGGAGCGAGGGAAGCAGTAAAGGAGGAATAATGCATCGGACAAGAGATACTCGGAACCCCAAAGAAAATCCTATTGTTTCCGTAGAAACGTATCTTGATTTAGAAGGACAATGCAGGGAATCCAGAGTATTTCATTTGGACGCAAATTGTGTGTTAATTCGTCAATGTGAGGGAGCGAGGGATGAGGTAAAGGAGGAATAGTGCATCGGAAAAGAGATACTCGACTCCCAAAAGAAAATCCTATCGTTTCCGTAGAAACGTATCTCGATTTAGAAGGACAATGCAGGGAATCCCGAGTATTTCATATGGACGCAAATTGTGTGTTAATTCGTCAATGTGAGGGAGCGAGGGATGCAGTAAAGGAGGAATAATGCATCGGAAAAGAGATACGCTGAACCCCAAAGAAAATCCTATCGTTTCCGTAGAAACGTATCTCGATGTAGAAGGACAATGCAGGGAATTTAGAGTATTTCATATGGACGCAAATTGTGTGTTAATTCGTCAATGTGAGGGAGCGAGGGAAGCAGTAAAGGAGGAATAATGCATCGGAAAAGAGATACTCGGAACCCCAAAGAAAATCCTATAGTTTCCGTAGAAACGTATCTTGATTTAGAAGGACAATGCAGGGAATCCCGAGTATTTCATATGGCCGCAAATTGTGTGTTAATTCGTCAATGTGAGGGAGCGAGGGATGCAGTAAAGGAGGAATAATGCATCGGAAAAGAGATACTCGGAACCCCAAAGAAAATCCTATAGTTTCCGTAGAAACGTATCTCGATTTAGAAGGACAATGCAGGGAATCCAGAGTATTTCATATGGACGCAAATTGTGTGTTAATTCATCAATGTGAGGGAGCGAGGGATGCAGTAAAGGAGGAATACTGCATCGGAAAAGAGATACGCGGAACCCCAAAGAAAATCCTGTCGTTTCCGTAGAAACGTATCTCGATTTAGAAGGACAATGCAGGGAATTTAGAGTATTTCATATGGACGCAAATTGTGTGTTAATTCGTCAATGTGAGGGAGCGAGGGAAGCAGTAAAGGAGGAATAATGCATCGGAAAAGAGATACTCGGAACCCCAAAGAAAATCCTATTGTTTCCGTAGAAACGTATCTTGATTTAGAAGGACAATGCAGGGAATCCAGAGTATTTCATTTGGACGCAAATTGTGTGTTAATTCGTCAATGTGAGGGAGCGAGGGATGAGGTAAAGGAGGAATAGTGCATCGGAAAAGAGATACTCGACTCCCAAAAGAAAATCCTATCGTTTCCGTAGAAACGTATCTCGATTTAGAAGGACAATGCAGGGAATCCCGAGTATTTCATATGGACGCAAATTGTGTGTTAATTCGTCAATGTGAGGGAGCGAGGGATGCAGTAAAGGAGGAATAATGCATCGGAAAAGAGATACGCTGAACCCCAAAGAAAATCCTATCGTTTCCGTAGAAACGTATCTCGATTTAGAAGGACAATGCAGGGAATTTAGAGTATTTCATATGGACGCAAATTGTGTGTTAATTCGTCAATGTGAGGGAGCGAGGGAAGCAGTAAAGGAGGAATAATGCATCGGAAAAGAGATACTCGGAACCCCAAAGAAAATCCTATTGTTTCCGTAGAAACGTATCTTGATTTAGAAGGACAATGCAGGGAATCCAGAGTATTTCATATGGACGCAAATTGTGTGTTAATTCGTCAATGTGAGGGAGCGAGGGATGAGGTAAAGGAGGAATAATGCATCGGAAAAGAGATACTCGACTCCCAAAAGAAAATCCTATCGTTTCCGTAGAAACGTATCTCGTTTTAGAAAGATAATGCAGGGAACCCAGAGTATGTCATATGGACGCAATTTGTGTGTTAATTCGGCAATGTGAGGGAGCGAGGGATGCAGTAAAGGAGGAATAATGCATCGGAAAAGAGATACTCGGAACCCCAAAGAAAATACTATCGTTTCCGTAGAAACGAATCCCGATTTAGAAGGACAATGCAGGGAATCCAGAGTATTTCAGATGGACGCAAATTGTGTGTTAATTCGTCAATGTGAGGGAACGAGGGATGCAGCAAAGGAGGAATAATGCATCGGAAAAGAGATACTCGGAACCCCAAAGAAAATCCTATCGTTTCCGTAGAAACGTATCTCGATTTAGAAGGACAATGCAGGGAATCAAGAGTAATTCATATGGACGCAAATTGTGTGTTAATTCGTCAATGTGAGTTAGCGAGGGATGCAGTATAGGAGGAATAATGCATCGGAAAAGAGATACTCGGAACCCCAAAGGAAATCCTGTCGTTTCCGTAGAAACGTATACCGATTTAGAAGGACAATGCAGGGAATCCAGAATATTTCATATGGACGCAAATTGTGTGTTAATTCGTCAATGTGAGGGAGCGAGGGATGCAGTAAAGGATGAATATTGCATCGGAAAAGAGATACTCGGAACCCCAAAGAAAATCCTATCGTTTCCTTAGAAACGTATCTCGATATAGAAGGACAATGCAGGGAATCCGGAGTATATCATATGGACGCAAATTGTGTGTTAATTCGTCAATGTGAGGGAACGAGGGATGCAGTAAAGGAGGAATAGATGCAGTAAAGGAGGAATAATGCATCGGAAAAGAGATACTCGACTCCCAAAAGAAAATCCTATCGTTTCCGTAGAAACGTATCTCGTTTTAGAAAGATAATGCAGGGAACCCAGAGTATTTCATATGGACGCAAATTGTGTGTTAATTCGGCAATGTGAGGGAGCGAGGGACGCAGTAAAGGAGGAATAATGCATCGGAAAAGAGATACTCGGAACCCCAAAGAAAATCCTATAGTTTCCGTAGAAACGTATCTCGATTTAGAAGGACAATGCAGGGAATCCAGAGTATTTCATATGGACGCAAATTGTGTGTTAATTCATCAATGTGAGGGAGCGAGGGATGCAGTAAAGGAGGAATAATGCATCGGAAAAGAGATACTCGGAACCCCAAAGAAAATCCTATCGTTTCCGTAGAAACGTGTCTTGATTTAGAAGGACAATGCAGGGAATCCAGAGTATTTCATATGGACGCAAATTGTGCGTTAATTCGTCAATGTGAGGAGCGAGGGATGCAGTAAAAGAGGAATAATGCATCGGAAAAGAGATATTCGGAACCCCAAAGAAAATCCTATCGTTTCCGTAGAAACGTATCTCGATTTAGAAGGACAATGCAGGGAATCCCGAGTATTTCATATGGACGCAAATTGTGTGTTAATTCGTCAATGTGAGGGAGCGAGGGATGCAGTAAAGGAGGAATAATGCTTCGGAAAAGAGATACGCGGAACCCCAAAGAAAATCCTATCGTTTCCGTAGAAACGTATACCGATTTAGAAGGACAATGTAGGGAATTTAGAGTATTTCATATGGACGAAAATTGTGTGTTAATTCGTCAATGTGAGGGAGCGAGGGAAGCAGTAAAGGAGGAATAATGCATCGGAAAAGAGATACTCGGAACCCCAAAGAAAATCCTATTGTTTCCGTAGAAACGTATCTTGATTTAGAAGGACAATGCAGGGAATCCAGAGTATTTCATATGGACGCAAATTGTGTGTTAATTCGTCAATGTGAGGGAGCGAGGGATGAGGTAAAGGAGGAATAATGCATCGGAAAAGAGATACTCGACTCCCAAAAGAAAATCCTATCGTTTCCGTAGAAACGTATCTCGATTTAGAAGGACAATGCAGGGAATCCCGAGTATTTCATATGGACGCAAATTGTGTGTTAATTCGTCAATGTGAGGGAGCGAGGGATGCAGTAAAGGAGGAATAATGCATCGGAAAAGAGATACTCGGAACCCCAAAGAAAATCCTATAGTTTCCGTAGAAACGTATCTCGATTTAGAAGGACAATGCAGGGAATCCAGAGTATTTCATATGGACGCAAATTGTGTGTTAATTCATCAATGTGAGGGAGCGAGGGATGCAGTAAAGGAGGAATAATGCATCGGAAAAGAGATACGCGGAACCCCAAAGAAAATCCTGTCGTTTCCGTAGAAACGTATCTCGATTTAGAAGGACAATGCAGGGAATTTAGAGTATTTCATATGGACGCAAATTGTGTGTTAATTCGTCAATGTGAGGGAGCGAGGGAAGCAGTAAAGGAGGAATAATGCATCGGAAAAGAGATACTCGGAACCCCAAAGAAAATCCTATTGTTTCCGTAGAAACGTATCTTGATTTAGAAGGACAATGCAGGGAATCCAGAGTATTTCATTTGGACGCAAATTGTGTGTTAATTCGTCAATGTGAGGGAGCGAGGGATGAGGTAAAGGAGGAATAGTGCATCGGAAAAGAGATACTCGACTCCCAAAAGAAAATCCTATCGTTTCCGTAGAAACGTATCTCGTTTTAGAAAGATAATGCAGGGAACCGAGAGTATTTCATATGGACGCAAATTGTGTGTTAATTCGGCAATGTGAGGGAGCGAGGGATGCAGTAAAGGAGGAATAATGCATCGGAAAAGAGATACTCGGAACCCCAAAGAAAATCCTATCGTTTCCGTAGAAACGAATCCCGATTTAGAAGGACAATGCAGGGAATCCAGAGTATTTCAGATGGACGCAAATTGTGTGTTAATTCGTCAATGTGAGGGAACGAGGGATGCAGTAAAGGAGAAATAATGCATCGGAAAAGAGATACTCGGAACCCCAAAGGAAATCTTGTCGTTTCCGTAGAAACGTATCTCGATTTGGAAGGACAATGCAGGGAATCCAGAGTATTTCATATGGACGCAAATTGTGTGTTAATTCGTCAATGTGAGGGAGCGAGGGATGCAGTAAAGGAGGATTAATGCATCGGAAAAGAGATAGTCGGAACCCCAAAGAAAATCCTACCGTTTCCGTAGAAACGTATCTCGATTTAGAAGGACAATGCAGGGAATCCAGAGTATTTCACATGGACGCAAATTGTGTGTTAATTCGTCAATGTGAGGGAGCGAGGGATGCAGTAAAGGATGAATATTGCATCGGAAAAGAGATACTCGGAACCCCAAAGAAAATCCTATCGTTTCCGTAGAAACGTGTCTTGATTTAGAAGGACAATGCAGGGAATCCAGAGTATTTCATTAGGACGCAAATTGTGTGTTAATTCGTCAATGTGAGGGAGCGAGGGATGAGGTAAAGGATGAATAATGCATCGGAAAAGAGATACTCGACTCCCAAAAGAAAATCCTATCGTTTCCGTAGAAACGTATCTCGTTTTAGAAAGATAATTCAGGGAACCCAGAGTATTTCATATGGACGCAATTTGTGTGTTAATTCGTCAATGTGAGGGAACGAGGGATGCAGTAAAGGAGGAATAATGCATCGGAAAAGAGATACTCGGAACCCCAAAGAAAATCCTATCGTTTCCGTAGAAACGTATCTCGATTTAGAAGGACAATGCAGGGAATCAAGAATAATTCATATGGACGCAAATTGTGTGTTAATTCGTCAATGTGAGTTAGCGAGGGATGCAGTATAGGAGGAATAATGCATCGGAAAAGAGATACTCGGAACCCCAAAGGAAATCCTGTCGTTTCCGTAGAAACGTATCTCGATTTAGAAGGACAATGCAGGGAATCCAGAGTATTTCATATGGACGCAAATTGTGTGTTAATTCGTCAATGTGAGGGAGCGAGGGATGCAGTAAAGGAGGAATAATGCATCGGAAAAGAGATACTCGGAACCCCAAAGAAAATCCTATCGTTTCCGTAGAAACGTATCTCGATTTAGAAGGACAATGCAGGGAATCCAGAGTATTTCATATGGACGCAAATTGTGTGTTAATTCGTCAATGTGAGGGAGCGAGGGATGCAGTAAAGGATGAATATTGCATCGGAAAAGAGATACTCGGAACCCCAAAGAAAATCCTATCGTTTTCTTAGAAACGTATCTCGATATAGAAGGACAATGGAGGGAATCCGGAGTATATCATATGGACGCAAATTGTGTGTTAATTCGTCAATGTGAGGGAGCGAGGGATGCAGTAAAGGAGGAATAATGCATCGGAAAAGAGATACGCGGAACCCCAAAGAAAATCCTATCGTTTCCGTAGAAACGTGTCTTGATTTAGAAGGACAATGCAGGGAATCCAGAGTATTTAATATGGACGCAAATTGTGTGTTAATTCGGCAATGTGAGGGAGCGAGGGACGCAGTAAAGGAGGAATAATGCATCGGAAAAGAGATACTCGGAACCCCAAAGAAAATCCTATAGTTTCCGTAGAAACGTATCTCGATTTAGAAGGACAATGCAGGGAATCCAGAGTATTTCATATGGACGCAAATTGTGTGTTAATTCATCAATGTGAGGGAGCGAGGGATGCAGTAAAGGAGGAATAATGCATCGGAAAAGAGATACGCGGAACCCCAAAGAAAATCCTATCGTTTCCGTAGAAACGTATCTCGATTTAGAAGGACAATGCAGGGAATTTAGAGTATTTCATATGGACGCAAATTGTGTGTTAATTCGTCAATGTGAGGGAGCGAGGGATGCAGTAAAGAGGAATAATGCATCGGAAAAGAGATACTCGGAACCCCAAAGAAAATCCTATCGTTTCCGTAGAAACGTGTCTTGATTTAGAAGGACAATGCAGGGAATCCAGAGTATTTAATATGGACGCAAATTGTGTGTTAATTCGTCAATGTGAGGGAGCGAGGGATGCAGTAAAGGAGGAATAATGCATCGGAAAAGAGATACTCGGAAACCCAAAGAAAATCCTATCGTTTCCGTAGAAACGTATCTCGATTTACAAGGACAATGCAGGGAATCCAGAGTATTTCAAATGGACGCAAATTGTGTGTTAATTCGTCAATGTCAGGGAGCGAGGGATGCAGTAAAGGAGGAATAATGCATCGGAAAAGAGATACTCGACTCCCAAAAGAAAATCCTATCGTTTCCGTAGAAACGTATCTCGTTTTAGAAAGATAATGCAGGGAACCCAGAGTATTTCATATGGACGCAAATTGTGTGTTAATTCGGCAATGTGAGGGAGCGAGGGATGCAGTAAAGGAGGAATAATGCATCGGAAATGAGATACTCGGAACCCCAAAGAAAATCCTATCGTTTCCGAAGAAACGTATCTCGATTTAGAAGGACAATGCAAGGAAACCAGAGTATTTCATATGGACGCAAATTGTGTGTTAATTCGTCAATGTGAGGGAGCGAGGGATGCAGTAAAGGAGGAATAATGCATCGGAAAAGAGATACTCGGAACCCCAAAGAAAATCCTATCGTTTCCGTAGAAACGTATCTTGATTTAGAAGGACAATGCAGGGAATCCAGAGTATTTCATATGGACGCAAATTGTGCGTTAATTCGTCAATGTGAGGAGGCGAGGGATGCAGTAAAGGAGGAATAATGCATCGGAAAAGAGATACTCGGAACCCCAAAGAAAATCCTATCGTTTCCGTAGAAACGTATCTCGATTTAGAAGGACAATGCAGGGAATCCAGAGTATTTCATATGGACGCAAATTGTGTGTTAATTCATCAATGTGAGGGAGCGAGGGATGCAGTAAAGGAGGAATAATGCATCGGAAAAGAGATACGCGGAACCCCAAAGAAAATCCTATCGTTTCCGTAGAAACGTATCTCGATTTAGAAGGACAATGCAGGGAATCAAGAATAATTCAAATGGACGCAAATTGTGTGTTAATTCGTCAATGTGAGTTAGCGAGGGATGCAGTATAGGAGGAATAATGCATCGGAAAAGAGATACTCGGAACCCCAAAGGAAATCCTGTCGTTTCCGTAGAAACGTATCTCGATTTAGAAGGACAATGCAGGGAATCCAGAGTATTTCATATGGACGCAAATTGTGTGTTAATTCGTCAATGTGAGGGAGCGAGGGATGCAGTAAAGGAGGAATAATGCATCGGAAAAGAGATACTCGGAACCCCAAAGAAAATCCTATCGTTTCCGTAGAAACGTATCTCGATTTAGAAGGACAATGCAGGGAATCCAGAGTATTTCATATGGACGCAAATTGTGTGTTAATTCGTCAATGTGAGGGAGCGAGGGATGCAGTAAAGGATGAATATTGCATCGGAAAAGAGATACTCGGAACCCCAAAGAAAATCCTATCGTTTTCTTAGAAACGTATCTCGATATAGAAGGACAATGGAGGGAATCCGGAGTATATCATATGGACGCAAATTGTGTGTTAATTCGTCAATGTGAGGGAGCGAGGGATGCAGTAAAGGAGGAATAATGCATCGGAAAAGAGATACGCGGAACCCCAAAGAAAATCCTATCGTTTCCGTAGAAACGTGTCTTGATTTAGAAGGACAATGCAGGGAATCCAGAGTATTTAATATGGACGCAAATTGTGTGTTAATTCGGCAATGTGGGGGAGCGAGGGACGCAGTAAAGGAGGAATAATGCATCGGAAAAGAGATACTCGGAACCCCAAAGAAAATCCTATAGTTTCCGTAGAAACGTATCTCGATTTAGAAGGACAATGCAGGGAATCCAGAGTATTTCATATGGACGCAAATTGTGTGTTAATTCATCAATGTGAGGGAGCGAGGGATGCAGTAAAGGAGGAATAATGCATCGGAAAAGAGATACGCGGAACCCCAAAGAAAATCCTATCGTTTCCGTAGAAACGTATCTCGATTTAGAAGGACAATGCAGGGAATTTAGAGTATTTCATATGGACGCAAATTGTGTGTTAATTCGTCAATGTGAGGGAGCGAGGGATGCAGTAAAGAGGAATAATGCATCGGAAAAGATATACTCGGAACCCCAAAGAAAATCCTATCGTTTCCGTAGAAACGTGTCTTGATTTAGAAGGACAATGCAGGGAATCCAGAGTATTTAATATGGACGCAAATTGTGTGTTAATTCGTCAATGTGAGGGAGCGAGGGATGCAGTAAAGGAGGAATAATGCATCGGAAAAGAGATACTCGGAAACCCAAAGAAAATCCTATCGTTTCCGTAGAAACGTATCTCGATTTACAAGGACAATGCAGGGAATCCAGAGTATTTCAAATGGACGCAAATTGTGTGTTAATTCGTCAATGTCAGGAGCGAGGGATGCAGTAAAGGAGGAATAATGCATCGGAAAAGAGATACTCGACTCCCAAAAGAAAATCCTATCGTTTCCGTAGAAACGTATCTCGTTTTAGAAAGATAATGCAGGGAACCCAGAGTATTTCATATGGACGCAAATTGTGTGTTAATTCGGCAATGTGAGGGAGCGAGGGATGCAGTAAAGGAGGAATAATGCATCGGAAAAGAGATACTCGGAACCCCAAAGAAAATCCTATCGTTTCCGAAGAAACGTATCTCGATTTAGAAGGACAATGCAAGGAAACCAGAGTATTTCATATGGACGCAAATTGTGTGTTAATTCGTCAATGTGAGGGAGCGAGGGATGCAGTAAAGGAGGAATAATGCATCGGAAAAGAGATACTCGGAACCCCAAAGAAAATCCTATCGTTTCCGTAGAAACGTATCTTGATTTAGAAGGACAATGCAGGGAATCCAGAGTATTTCATATGGACGCAAATTGTGCGTTAATTCGTCAATGTGAGGAGGCGAGGGATGCAGTAAAGGAGGAATAATGCATCGGAAAAGAGATACTCGGAACCCCAAAGAAAATCCTATCGTTTCCGTAGAAACGTATCTCGATTTAGAAGGACAATGCAGGGAATCCAGAGTATTTCATATGGACGCAAATTGTGTGTTAATTCATCAATGTGAGGGAGCGAGGGATGCAGTAAAGGAGGAATAATGCATCGGAAAAGAGATACGCGGAACCCCAAAGAAAATCCTATCGTTTCCGTAGAAACGTATCTCGATTTAGAAGGACAATGCAGGGAATTTAGAGTATTTCATATGGACGCAAATTGTGTGTTAATTCGTCAATGTGAGGGAGCGAGGGATGCAGTAAAGGAGGAATAATGCATCGGAAAAGAGATACTCGGAACCCCAAAGAAAATCCTATCGTTTCCGTAGAAACGTATCTTGATTTAGAAGGACAATGCAGGGAATCCAGAGTATTTCATATGGACGCAAATTGTGTGTTAATTCGTCAATGTGAGGGAGCGAGGGATGCAGTAAAGGAGGAATAATGCATCGGAAAAGAGATACTCGGAACCCCAAAGAAAATCCTATCGTTTCCGTAGAAACGTATCTCGATTTAGAAGGACAATGCAGGGAATCAAGAGTAATTCATATGGACGCAAATTGTGTGTTAATTCGTCAATGTGAGTTAGCGAGGGATGCAGTATAGGAGGAATAATGCATCGGAAAAGAGATACTCGGAACCCCAAAGGAAATCATGTCGTTTCCGTAGAAACGTATCTCGATTTAGAAGGACAATGCAGGGAATCCGGAGTATATCATATGGACGCAAATTGTGTGTTAATTCGTCAATGTGAGGGAGCGAGGGATGCAGTAAAGGAGGAATAGATGCAGTAAAGGAGGAATAATGCATCGGAAAAGAGATACTCGACTCCCAAAAGAAAATCCTATCGTTTCCGTAGAAACGTATCTCGTTTTAGAAAGATAATGCAGGGAACCCAGAGTATTTCATATGGGCGCAAATTGTGTGTTAATTCGGCAATGTGAGGGAGCGAGGGACGCAGTAAAGGAGGAATAATGCATCGGAAAAGAGATACTCGGAACCCCAAAGGAAATCCTATAGTTTCCGTAGAAACGTATCTCGATTTAGAAGGACAATGCAGGGAATCCAGAGTATTTCATATGGACGCAAATTGTGTGTTAATTCGTCAATGTGAGGTAGCGAGGGATGCAGTAAAGAGGAATAATGCATCGGAAAAGAGATACTCGGAACCCCAAAGAAAATCCTATCGTTTCCGTAGCAACGTGTCTTGATTTAGAAGGACAATGCAGGGAATCCAGAGTATTTAATATGGACGCAAATTGTGTGTTAATTCGTCAATGTGAGGGAGCGAGGGATGCAGTAAAGGAGGAATAATGCATCGGAAAAGAGATACTCGGATCCCCAAAGAAAATCCTATCGTTTCCGTAAAAACGTATCTCGATTTAGAAGGACAATGCAGGGAATCCAGAGTATTTCATATGGACGCAAATTGTGTGTTAATTCGTCAATGTGAGGGAGCGAGGGATGCAGTAAAGGATGAATATTGCATCGGAAAAGAGATACTCGGAACCCCAAAGAAAATCCTATCGTTTCCGTAGAAACGTATCTCGATTTAGAAGGACAATGCAGGGAATCCAGAGTATTTCATATGGACGCAAATTGTGTGTTAATTCGTCAATGTGAGGGAGCGAGAGATGCAGTAAAGGATGAATATTGCATCGGAAAAGAGATACTCGGAACCCCAAAGAAAATCCTATCGTTTCCTTAGAAACGTATCTCGATATAGAAGGACAATGCAGGGAATCCGGAGTATATCATATGGACGCAAATTGTGTGTTAATTCGTCAATGTGAGGGAGCGAGGGATGCAGTAAAGGAGGAATAGATGCAGTAAAGGAGGAATAATGCATCGGAAAAGAGATACTCGACTCCCAAAAGAAAATCCTATCCTTTCCGTAGAAACGTATCTCGATTTAGAAGGACAATGCAGGGAATCCAGAGTATTTCATATGGACGCAAATTGTGTGTTAATTCATCAATGTGAGGGAGCGAGGGATGCAGTAAAGGAGGAATAATGCATCGGAAAAAAGAGATGCGCGGAACCCCAAAGAAAATCCTATCGTTTCCGTAGAAACGTATCTCGATTTAAAAGGACAATGCAGGGAATTTAGAGTATTTCATATGGACGCAAATTGTGTGTTAATTCGTCAATGTGAGGGAGCGAGGGATGCAGTAAAGAGGAATAATGCATCGGAAAAGAGATACTCGGAACCCCAAAGAAAATCCTGTCGTTTCCGTAGAAACGTGTCTTGATTTAGAAGGACAATGCAGGGAATCCAGAGTATTTAATATGGACGCAAATTGTGTGTTAATTCGTCAATGTGAGGGAGCGAGGGATGCAGTAAAGGAGGAATAATTCATCGGAAAAGAGATACTCGGAACCCCAAAGAAAATCCTATCGTTTCCGTATAAACGTATCTCGATTTACAAGGACAATGCAGGGAATCCAGAGTATTTCAAATGGACGCAAATTGTGTGTTAATTCGTCAATGTCAGGGAGCGAGGGATGCAGTAAAGGAGGAATAATGCATCGGAAAAGAGATACTCGACTCCCAAAAGAAAATCCTATCGTTTCCGTAGAAACGTATCTCGTTTTAGAAAGATAATGCAGGGAATCCAGAGTATTTCATATGGACGCAAATTGTGTGTTAATTCGGCAATGTGAAGGAGCTAGGGATGCAGTAAAGGAGGAATAATGCATCGGAAAAGAGATACTCGGAACCCAAAGAAAATCCTATCGTTTCTGAAGAAACGTATCTCGATTTAGAAGGACAATGCAAGGAATCCAGAGTATTTCATTTGGACGCAAATTGTGTGTTAATTCGTCAATGTGAGGGAGCGAGGGATGCAGTAAAGGAGGAATAATGCATCGGAAAAGAGATACTCGGAACCCCAAAGAAAATCCTATCGTTTCCGTAGAAACGTATCTTGATTTAGAAGGACAATGCAGGGAATCCAGAGTATTTCATATGGACGCAAATTGTGCGTTAATTCGTCAATGTGAGGAGGCGAGGGATGCAGTAAAGGAGGAATAATGCATCGGAAAAGAGATACTCGGAACCCCAAAGAAAATCCTATCGTTTCCGTAGAAACGTATCTCGATTTAGAAGGACAATGCAGGGAATCCAGAGTATTTCATATGGACGCAAATTGTGTGTTAATTCATCAATGTGAGGGAGCGAGGGATGCAGTAAAGGGGGAATAATGCATCGGAAAAGAGATACGCGGAACCCCAAAGAAAATCCTATCGTTTCCGTAGAAACGTATCTCGGATTAGAAGGACAATGCAGGGAATCCAGAGTATTTCATATGGACGCAAATTGTGTGTTAATTCGTCAATGTGAGGGAGCGAGGGATGCAGTAAAGGAGGAATAATGCATCGGAAAAGAGATACTCGGAACCACAAAGAAAATCCTATCGATTCCGTAGAAACGTATCTTGATTTAGAAGGACAATGCAGGGAATCCAGAGTATTTCATATGGACGCAAATTGTGTGTTAATTCGTCAATGTGAGGGAGCGAGGGATGCAGTAAAGGAGGAATAATGCATCGGAAAAGAGATACTCGGAACCCCAAAGAAAATCCTATCGTTTCCGTAGAAACGTATCTCGATTTAGAAGGACAATGCAGGGAATCAAGAGTAATTCATATGGACGCAAATTGTGTGTTAATTCGTCAATGTGAGTTAGCGAGGGATGCAGTATAGGAGGAATAATGCATCGGAAAAGAGATACTCGGAACCCCAAAGGAAATAATGTCGTTTCCGTAGAAACGTATCTCGTATTAGAAGGACAATGCAGGGAATCCAGAGTATTTCATATGGACGCAAATTGTGTGTTAATTCGTCATTGTGAGGGAGCGAGGGATGCAGTAAAGGAGGAATAATGCATCGGAAAAGAGATACTCGTAACCCCAAAGAAAATCCTATCGTTTCCGTAGAAACGTATCTCGATTTAGAAGGACAATGCAGGGAATCAAGAGTAATTCATATGGACGCAAATTGTGTGTTAATTCGTCAATGTGAGTTAGCGAGGGATGCAGTATAGGAGGAATAATGCATCGGAAAAGAGATACTCGGAACCCCAAAGGAAATCATGTCGTTTCCGTAGAAACGTATCTCGATTTAGAAGGACAATGCAGGGAATCCGGAGTATATCATATGGACGCAAATTGTGTGATAATTCGTCAATGTGAGGGAGCGGGGGATGCAGTAAAGGAGGAATAGATGCAGTAAAGGAGGAATAATTCATCGGAAAAGAGATACTCGACTCCCAAATGAAAATCCTATCGTTTCCGTAGAAACGTATCTCGTTTTAGAAAGATAATGCAGGGAACCCAGAGTATTTCATATGGGCGCAAATTGTGTGTTAATTCGGCAATGTGAGGGAGCGAGGGACGCAGTAAAGGAGGAATAATGCATCGGAAAAGAGATACTCGGAACCCCAAAGGAAATCCTATAGTTTCCGTAGAAACGTATCTCGATTTAGAAGGACAATGCAGGGAATCCAGAGTATTTCATATGGACGCAAATTGTGTGTTAATTCGTCAATGTGAGGGAGCGAGGGATGCAGTAAAGGATGAATATTGCATCGGAAAAGAGATACTCGGAACCCCAAAGAAAATCCTATCGTTTCCGTAGAAACGTATCTCGATTTAGAAGGACAATGCAGGGAATCCAGAGTATTTTATATGGACGCAAATTGTGTGTTAATTCGTCAATGTGAGGGAGCGGGGCATGCAGTAAAGGATGAATATTGCATCGGAAAAGAGATACTCGGAACCCCAAAGAAAATCCTATCGTTTCCTTAGAAACGTATCTCGATATAGAAGGACAATGCAGGGAATCCGGAGTATATCATATGGACGCAAATTGTGTGTTAATTCGTCAATGTGAGGGAGCGAGGGATGCAGTAAAGGAGGAATAGATGCAGTAAAGGAGGAATAATGCATCGGAAAAGAGATACTCGACTCCCAAAAGAAAATCCTATCCTTTCCGTAGAAACGTATCTCGATTTAGAAGGACAATGCAGGGAATCCAGAGTATTTCATATGGACGCAAATTGTGTGTTAATTCATCAATGTGAGGGAGCGAGGGATGCAGTAAAGGAGGAATAATGCATCGGAAAAAAGAGATGCGCGGAACCCCAAAGAAAATCCTATCGTTTCCGTAGAAACGTATCTCGATTTAAAAGGACAATGCAGGGAATTTAGAGTATTTCATATGGACGCAAATTGTGTGTTAATTCGTCAATGTGAGGGAGCGAGGGATGCAGTAAAGAGGAATAATGCATCGGAAAAGAGATACTCGGAACCCCAAAGAAAATCCTATCGTTTCCGTAGAAACGTGTCTTGATTTAGAAGGACAATGCAGGGAATCCAGAGTATTTAATATGGACGCAAATTGTGTGTTAATTCGTCAATGTGAGGGAGCGAGGGATGCAGTAAAGGAGGAATAATTCATCGGAAAAGAGATACTCGGAACCCCAAAGAAAATCCTATCGTTTCCGTATAAACGTATCTCGATTTACAAGGACAATGCAGGGAATCCAGAGTATTTCAAATGGACGCAAATTGTGTGTTAATTCGTCAATGTCAGGGAGCGAGGGATGCAGTAAAGGAGGAATAATGCATCGGAAAAGAGATACTCGACTCCCAAAAGAAAATCCTATCGTTTCCGTAGAAACGTATCTCGTTTTAGAAAGATAATGCAGGGAACCCAGAGTATTTCATATGGACGCAAATTGTGTGTTAATTCGGCAATGTGAGGGAGCTAGGGATGCAGTAAAGGAGGAATAATGCATCGGAAAAGAGATACTCGGAACCCCAAAGAAAATCCTATCGTTTCTGAAGAAACGTATCTCGATTTAGAAGGACAATGCAAGGAATCCAGAGTATTTCATATGGACGCAAATTGTGTGTTAATTCGTCAATGTGAGGGAGCGAGGGATGCAGTAAAGGAGGAATAATGCATCGGAAAAGAGATACTCGGAACCCCAAAGAAAATCCTATCGTTTCCGTAGAAACGTATCTTGATTTAGAAGGACAATGCAGGGAATCCAGAGTATTTCATATGGACGCAAATTGTGCGTTAATTCGTCAATGTGAGGAGGCGAGGGATGCAGTAAAGGAGGAATAATGCATCGGAAAAGAGATACTCGGAACCCCAAAGAAAATCCTATCGTTTCCGTAGAAACGTATCTCGATTTAGAAGGACAATGCAGGGAATCCAGAGTATTTCATATGGACGCAAATTGTGTGTTAATTCATCAATTTGAGGGAGCGAGGGATGCTGTAAAGGGGGAATAATGCATCGGAAAAGAGAAACGCGGAACCCCAAAGAAAATCCTATCGTTTCCGTAGAAACGTATCTCGGATTAGAAGGACAATGCAGGGAATCCAGAGTATTTCATATGGACGCAAATTGTGTGTTAATTCGTCAATGTGAGGGAGCGAGGGATGCAGTAAAGGTGGAATAATGCATCGGAAAAGAGATACTCGGAACCACAAAGAAAATCCTATCGATTCCGTAGAAACGTATCTTGATTTAGAAGGACAATGCAGGGAATCCAGAGTATTTCATATGGACGCAAATTGTGTGTTAATTCGTCAATGTGAGGGAGCGAGGGATGCAGTAATGGAGGAATAATGCATCGGAAAAGAGATACTCGGAACCCCAAAGAAAATCCTATCGTTTCCGTAGAAACGTATCTCGATTTAGAAGGACAATGCAGGGAATCAAGAGTAATTCATATGGACGCAAATTGTGTGTTAATTCGTCAATGTGAGTTAGCGAGGGATGCAGTATAGGAGGAATAATGCATCGGAAAAGAGATACTCGGAACCCCAAAGGAAATAATGTCGTTTCCGTAGAAACGTATCTCGTTTTAGAAGGACAATGCAGGGAATCCAGAGTATTTCATATGGACGCAAATTGTGTGTTAATTCGTCAATGTGAGGGAGCGAGGGATGCAGTAAAGGAGGAATAATGCATCGGAAAAGAGATACTCGGAACCCCAAAGAAAATCCTATCGTTTCCGTAGAAACGTATCTCGATTTAGAAGGACAATGCAGGGAATCCAGAGTATTTCATATGGACGCAAATTGTGTGTTAATTCGTCAATGTGAGGGAGCGAGGGATGCAGTAAAGGATGAATATTGCATCGGAAAAGAGATACTCGGAACCCCTAAGAAAATCCTATCGTTTCCTTAGAAACGTATCTCGATATAGAAGGACAATGCAGGGAATCCGGAGTATATCATATGGACGCAAATTGTGTGTTAATTCGTCAATGTGAGGGAGCGAGGGATGCAGTAAAGGAGGAATAGATGCAGTAAAGGAGGAATAATGCATCGGAAAAGAGATACTCGACTCCCAAAAGAAAATCCTATCGTTTCCATAGAAACGTATCTCGTTTTAGAAAGATAATGCAGGGAACCCAGAGTATTTCATATGGACGCATATCGTGTGTTAATTCGGCAATGTGAGGGAGCGAGGGACGCAGTAAAGGAGGAATAATGCATCGGAAAAGAGACACTCGGAACCCCAAAGAAAATCCTATAGTTTCCGTAGAAACGTATCTCGATTTAGAAGGACAATGCAGGGAATCCAGGGTATTTCATATGGACGCAAATTGTGTGTTAATTCATCAATGTGAGGGAGCGAGGGATGCAGTAAAGGAGGAATAATGCATCGGAAAAGAGATACGCGGAACCCCAAAGAAAATCCTATCGTTTCCGTAGAAACATATCTCGATTTAGAAGGACAATGCAGGGAATTTAGACTATTTCATATGGACGCAAATTGTGTGTTAATTCGTCAATGTGAGGTAGCGAGGGATGCAGTAAAGAGGAATAATGCATCGGAAAAGAGATACTCGGAACCCCAAAGAAAATCCTATCGTTTCCGTAGAAACGTGTCTTGATTTAGAAGGACAATGCAGGGAATCCAGAGTATTTAATATGGACGCAAATTGTGTGTTAATTCGTCAATGTGAGGGAGCGAGGGATGCAGTAAAGGTGGAATAATGCATCGGAAAAGAGTTACTCGGATCCCCAAAGAAAATCCTATCGTTTCCGTAGAAACGTATCTCGATTTAGAAGGACAATGCAGGGAATCCAGAGTATTTCATATGGACGCAAATTGTGTGTTAATTCGTCAATGTGAGGGAGCGAGGGATGCAGTAAAGGATGAATATTGCATCGGAAAAGAGATACTCGGAACCCCAAAGAAAATCCTATCGTTTCCGTAGAAACGTATCTCGATTTAGAAGGACAATGCAGGGAATCCAGAGTATTTCATATGGACGCAAATTGTGTGTTAATTCGTCAATGTGAGGGAGCGAGGGATGCAGTAAAGGATGAATATTGCATCGGAAAAGAGATACTCGGAACCCCAAAGAAAATCCTATCGTTTCCTTAGAAACGTATCTCGATATAGAAGGACAATGCAGGGAATCCGGAGTATATCATATGGACGCAAATTGTTTGTAAATTCGTCAATGTGAGGGAGCGAGGGATGCAGTAAAGGAGGATTAGATGCAGTAAAGGAGGAATAATGCATCGGAAAAGAGATACTCGACTCCCAAAAGAAAATCCTATCGTTTCCGTAGAAACGTATCTCGTTTTAGAAAGATAATGCAGGAAACCCAGAGTATTTCATATGGACGCAAATTGTGTGTTAATTCGGCAATGTGAGGGAGCGAGGGACGCAGTAAAGGAGGAATAATGCATCGGAAAAGAGATACTCGGAACCCCAAAGAAAATCCTATAGTTTCCGTAGAAACGTATCTCGATTTAGAAGGACAATGCAGGGAATCCAGGGTATTTCATATGGACGCAAATTGTGTGTTAATTCATCAATGTGAGGGAGCGAGGGATGCAGTAAAGAAGGAATAATGCATCGGAAAAGAGATACTCGGAACCCCAAAGAAAATCCTACCGTTTCCGTAGAAACGTATCTCGATTAGAAGGACAATGCAGGGAATCCAGAGTATTTCATATGGACGCAAATTGTGTGTTAATTCGTCAATGTGAGGGAGCGAGGGATGCAGTAAAGGATGAATATTGCATCGGAAAAGAGATACTCGGAACCCCAAAGAAAATCCTATCGTTTCCGTAGAAACGTGTCTTGATTTAGAAGGACAATGCAGGGAATCCAGAGTATTTCATTAGGACGCAAATTGTGTGTTAATTCGTCAATGTGAGGGAGCGAGGGATGAGGTAAAGGAGGAATAATGCATCGGAAAAGAGATACTCGACTCCCAAAAGAAAATCCTATCGTTTCCGTAGAAACGTATCTCGTTTTAGAAAGATAATGCAGGGAACCCAGAGTATTTCATATGGACGCAATTTGTGTGTTAATTCGGCAATGTGAGGGAGCGAGGGATGCAGTAAAGGAGGAATAATGCATCGGAAAAGAGATACTCGGAACCCCAAAGGAAATCCTATCGTTTCCGTAGAAACGAATCCCGATTTAGAAGGACAATGCAGGGAATCCAGAGTATTTCAGATGGACGCAAATTGTGTGTTAATTCGTCAATGTGAGGGAACGAGGGATGCAGTAAAGGAGGAATAATGCATCGGAAAAGAGATACTCGGAACCCCAAAGAAAATCCTATCGTTTCCGTAGAAACGTATCTCGATTTAGAAGGACAATACAGGGAATCAAGAGTAATTCATATGGACGCAAATTGTGTGTTAATTCGTCAATGTGAGTTAGCGAGGGATGCAGTATAGGAGGAATAATGCATCGGAAAAGAGATACTCGGAACCCCAAAAGAAATCCTGTCGTTTCCGTAGAAACGTATCTCGATTTAGAAGGACAATGCAGGGAGTCCAGAGTATTTCATATGGACGCAAATTGTGTGTTAATTCGTCAATGTGAGGGAGCGAGGGATGCAGTAAAGGAGGAATAATGCATCGGAAAAGAGATACTCGGAACCCCAAAGAAAATCCTATCGTTTCCGTAGAAACGTATCTCGATTTAGAAGGACAATGCAGGGAATCCAGAGTATTTCATATGGACGCAAATTGTGTGTTAATTCGTCAATGTGAGGGAGCGAGGGATGCAGTAAAGGATGAATATTGCATCGGAAAAGAGATACTCGGAACCCCAAAGAAAATCCTATCGTTTTCTTAGAAACGTATCTCGATATAGAAGGACAATGGAGGGAATCCGGAGTATATCATATGGACGCAAATTGTGTGTTAATTCGTCAATGTGAGGGAGCGAGGGATGCAGTAAAGGAGGAATAGATACAGTAAAGGAGGAATAATGCATCGGAAAAGAGATACTCGACTCCCAAAAGAAAATCCTATCGTTTCCGTAGAAACGTATCTCGTTTTAGAAAGATAATGCAGGGAACCCAGAGTATTTCATATGGACGCAAATTGTGTGTTAATTCGGCAATGTGAGGGAGCGAGGGACGCAGTAAAGGAGGAATAATGCATCGGAAAAGAGATACTCGGAACCCCAAAGAAACCCTATAGTTTCCGTAGAAACGTATCTCGATTTAGAAGGACAATGCAGGGAATCCAGAGTATTTCATATGGACGCAAATTGTGTGTTAATTCATCAATGTGAGGGAGCGAGGGATGCAGTAAAGGAGGAATAATGCATCGGAAAAGAGATACGCGGAACCCCAAAGAAAATCCTATCGTTTCCGTAGAAACGTATCTCGATTTAGAGGGACAATGCAGGGAATTTAGAGTATTTCATATGGACGCAAATTGTGTGTTAATTCGTCAATGTGAGGGAGCGAGGGATGCAGTAAAGAGGAATAATGCATCGGAAAAGAGATACTCGGAACCCCAAAGAAAATCCTATCGTTTCCGTAGAAACGTGTCTTGATTTAGAAGGACAATGCAGGGAATCCAGAGTATTTAATATGGACGCAAATTGTGTGTTAATTCGTCAATGTGAGGGAGCGAGGGATGCAGTAAAGGAGGAATAATGCATCGGAAAAGAGATACTCGGAACCCCAAAGAAAATCCTATCGTTTCCGTAGAAACGTATCTCGATTTACAAGGACAATGCAGGGAATCCAGAGTATTTCAAATGGACGCAAATTGTGTGTTAATTCGTCAATGTCAGGGAGCGAGGGATGCAGTAAAGGAGGAATAATGCATCGGAAAAGAGATACTCGACTCCCAAAAGAAAATCCTATCGTTTCCGTAGAAACGTATCTCGTTTTAGAAAGATAATGCAGGGAACCCAGAGTATTTCATATGGACGCAAATTGTGTGTTAATTCGGCAATGTGAGGGAGCGAGGGATGCAGTAAAGGAGGAATAATGCATCGGAAAAGAGATACTCGGAACCCCAAAGAAAATCCTATCGTTTCCGAAGAAACGTATCTCGATTTAGAAGGACAATGCAAGGAATCCAGAGTATTTCATATGGAAGCAAATTGTGTGTTAATTCGTCAATGTGAGGGAGCGAGGGATGCAGTAAAGGAGGAATAATGCATCGGAAAAGAGATACTCGGAACCCCAAAGAAAATCCTATCGTTTCCGTAGAAACGTATCTTGATTTAGAAGGACAATGCAGGGAATCCAGAGTATTTCATATGGACGCAAATTGTGCGTTAATTCGTCAATGTGAGGAGGCGAGGGATGCAGTAAAGGAGGAATAATACATCGGAAAAGAGATACTCGGAACCCCAAAGAAAATCCTATCGTTTCCGTAGAAACGTATCTCGATTTAGAAGGACAATGCAGGGAATCCAGAGTATTTCATATGGACGCAAATTGTGTGTTAATTCATCAATGTGAGGGAGCGAGGGATGCAGTAAAGGAGGAATAATGCATCGGAAAAGAGATACGCGGAACCCCAAAGAAAATCCTATCGTTTCCGTAGAAACGTATCTCGATTTAGAAGGACAATGCAGGGAATTTAGAGTATTTCATATGGACGCAAATTGTGTGTTAATTCGTCAATGTGAGGGAGCGACGGATGCAGTAAAGGAGGAATAATGCATCGGAAAAGAGATACTCGGAACCCCAAAGAAAATCCTATCGTTTCCGTAGAAACGTATCTTGATTTAGAAGGACAATGCAGGGAATCCAGAGTATTTCATATGGACGCAAATTGTGTGTTAATTCGTCAATGTGAGGGAGCGAGGGATGCAGTAAAGGAGGAATAATGCATCGGAAAAGAGATACTCGGAACCCCAAAGAAAATCCTATCGTTTCCGTAGAAACGTATCTCGATTTAGAAGGACAATGCAGGGAATCAAGAGTAATTCATATGGACGCAAATTGTGTGTTAATTCGTCAATGTGAGTTAGCGAGGGATGCAGTATAGGAGGAATAAAGCATCGGAAAAGAGATACTCGGAACCCCAAAGGAAATCATGTCGTTTCCGTAGAAACGTATCTCGATTTAGAAGGACAATGCAGGGAATCCAGAGTATTTCATATGGACGCAAATTGTGTGTTAATTTGTCAATGTGAGGGAGCGAGGGATGCAGTGAAGGAGGAATAATGCATCGGAAAAGAGATACTCGGAACCCCAAAGAAAATCCTATCGTTTCCGTAGAAACGTATCTCGATTTAGAAAGACAATGCAGGGAATCCAGAGTATTTCATATGGACGCAAATTGTGTGTTAATTCGTCAATTTGAGGGAGCGAGAGATGCAGTAAGGGATGAATATTGCATCGGAAAAGAGATACTCGGAACCCCAAAGAAAATCCTATCGTTTCCTTAGAAACGTATCTCGATATAGAAGGACAATGCAGGGAATCCGGAGTATATCATATGGACGCAAATTGTGTGTTAATTCGTCAATGTGAGGGAGCGAGGGATGCAGTAAAGGAGGAATAGATGCAGTAAAGGAGGAATAATGCATCGGAAAAGAGATACTCGACTCCCAAAAGAAAATCCTATCGTTTCCGTAGAAACGTATCTCGTTTTAGAAAGATAATGCAGGGAACCCAGAGTATTTCATATGGACGCAAATTGTGTGTTAATTCGGCAATGTGAGGGAGCGAGGGACGCAGTAAAGGAGGAATAATGCATCGGAAAAGAGATACTCGGAACCCCAAAGAAAATCCTATAGTTTCCGTAGAAACGTATCTCGATTTAGAAGGACAATGCAGGGAATCCAGGGTATTTCATATGGACGCAAATTGTGTGTTAATTCATCAATGTGAGGGAGCGAGGGATGCAGTAAAGGAGGAATAATGCATCGGAAAAGAGATACGCGGAACCCCAAAGAAAATCCTATCGTTTCCGTAGAAACGTATCTCGATTTAGAAGGACAATGCAGGGAATTTAGACTATTTCATATGGACGCAAATTGTGTGTTAATTCGTCAATGTGAGGTAGCGAGGGATGCAGTAAAGAGGAATAATGCATCGGAAAAGAGATACTCGGAACCCCAAAGAAAATCCTATCGTTTCCGTAGAAACGTGTCTTGATTTAGAAGGACAATGCAGGGAATCCAGAGTATTTAATATGGACGCAAATTGTGTGTTAATTCGTCAATGTGAGGGAGCGAGGGATGCAGTAAAGGTGGAATAATGCATCGGAAAAGAGATACTCGGAACCCCAAAGAAAATCCTATCGTTTCCGTAGAAACGTATCTCGATTTACAAGGACAATGCAGGGAATCCAGAGTATTTCAAATGGACGCAAATTGTGTGTTAATTCGTCAATGTCAGGGAGCGAGGGATGCAGTAAAGGAGGAATAATGCATCGGAAAAGAGATACTCGACTCCCAAAAGAAAATCCTATCGTTTCCGTAGAAACGTATGTCGTTTTAGAAAGATAATGCAGGGAACCCAGAGTATTTCATATGGACGCAAATTGTGTGTTAATTCGGCAATGTGAGGGAGCGACGGATGCAGTAAAGGAGGAATAATGCATCGGAAAAGAGATACTCGGAACCCCAAAGAAAATACTATCGTTTCCGAAGAAACGTATCTCAATTTAGAAGCACAATGCAAAGAATCCAGAGTATTTCATATGGACGCAAATTGTGTGTTAATTCGTCAATGTGAGGCAGCGAGGGATGCAGTAAAGGAGGCATAATGCATCGGAAAAGAGATACTCGGAACCCCAAAGAAAATCCTATCGTTTCCGTAGAAACGTATCTCGATTTAGAAGGACAATGCAGGGAATCCAGAGTATTTCATATGGACGCAAATTGTGTGTTAATTCATCAATGTGAGGGAGCGAGGGATGCAGTAAAGGAGGAATAATGCATCGGAAAAGAGATACGCGGAACCCCAAAGAAAATCCTATCGTTTCCGTAGAAACGTGTCTCGATTTAGAAGGACAATGCAGGGAATTTAGAGTAATTCATATGGACGCAAATTGTGTGTTAATTCGTCAATGTGAGGGAGCGAGGGATGCAGTAAAGGAGGAATATTGCATCGGAAAAGAGATACTCGGAACCCCAAAGAAAATCCTATCGTTTCCGTAGAAACGTATCTTGATTTAGAAGGACAATGCAGGGAATCCAGAGTATTTCATATGGACACAAATTGTGTGCTAATTCGTCAATGTGAGGGAGCGAGGGATGCAGTAAAGGAGGAATAATGCAACGGAAAAGAGATACTCGGAACCCCAAAGAAAATCCTATCGTTTCCGTAGAAACGTATCTCGATTTAGAAGGACAATGCAGGGAATCCAGAGTATTTCATATGGACGCAAATTGTGTGTTAATTCGTCAATGTGAGGGAGCGAGGGATGCAGTAAAGGAGGAATAATGCATCGGAAAAGAGATACTCGGAACCCCAAAGAAAATCCTATCGTTTCCGTAGAAACGTATCTCGATTTAGAAGGACAATGCAGGGAATCCAGAGTATTTCATATGGACGCAAATTGTGTGTTAATTCGTCAATGTGAGGGAGCGAGGGATGCAGTAAAGGATGAATATTGCATCGGAAAAGAGATACTCGGAACCCCAAAGAAAATCCTATCGTTTTCTTAGAAACGTATCTCGATATAGAAGGACAATGGAGGGAATCCGGAGTATATCATATGGACGCAAATTGTGTGTTAATTCGTCAATGTGAGGGAGCGAGGGATGCAGTAAAGGAGGAATAGATACAGTAAAGGAGGAATAATGCATCGGAAAAGAGATACTCGACTCCCAAAAGAAAATCCTATCGTTTCCGTAGAAACGTATCTCGTTTTAGAAAGATAATGCAGGGAACCCAGAGTATTTCATATGGACGCAAATTGTGTGTTAATTCGGCAATGTGAGGGAGCGAGGGACGCAGTAAAGGAGGAATAATGCATCGGAAAAGAGATACTCGGAACCTGAAAGAAAATCCTATAGTTTCCGTAGAAACGTATCTCGATTTAGAAGGACAATGCAGGGAATCCAGAGTATTTCATATGGACGCAAATTGTGTGTTAATTCATCAATGTGAGGGAGCGAGGGATGCAGTAAAGGAGGAATAATGCATCGGAAAAGAGATACGCGGAACCCCAAAGAAAATCCTATCGTTTCCGTAGAAACGTATCTCGATTTAGGACAATGCAGGGAATTTAGAGTATTTCATATGGACGCAAATTGTGTGTTAATTCGTCAATGTGAGGGAGCGAGGGATGCAGTAAAGAGGAATAATGCATCGGAAAAGAGATACTCGGAACCCCAAAGAAAATCCTATCGTTTCCGTAGAAACGTGTCTTGATTTAGAAGGACAATGCAGGGAATCCAGAGTATTTAATATGGACGCAAATTGTGTGTTAATTCGTCAATGTGAGGGAGCGAGGGATGCAGTAAAGGTGGAATAATGCATCGGAAAAGAGATACTCGGAACCCCAAAGAAAATCCTATCGTTTCCGTAGAAACGTATCTCGATTTACAAGGACAATGCAGGGAATCCAGAGTATTTCAAATGGACGCAAATTGTGTGTTAATTCGTCAATGTCAGGGAGCGAGGGATGCAGTAAAGGAGGAATAATGCATCGGAAAAGAGATACTCGACTCCCAAAAGAAAATCCTATCGTTTCCGTAGAAACGTATGTCGTTTTAGAAAGATAATGCAGGGAACCCAGAGTATTTCATATGGACGCAAATTGTGTGTTAATTCGGCAATGTGAGGGAGCGACGGATGCAGTAAAGGAGGAATAATGCATCGGAAAAGAGATACTCGGAACCCCAAAGAAAATACTATCGTTTCCGAAGAAACGTATCTCAATTTAGAAGCACAATGCAAGGAATCCAGAGTATTTCATATGGACGCAAATTGTGTGTTAATTCGTCAATGTGAGGCAGCGAGGGATGCAGTAAAGGAGGCATAATGCATCGGAAAAGAGATACTCGGAACCCCAAAGAAAATCCTATCGTTTCCGTAGAAACGTATCTCGATTTAGAAGGACAATGCAGGGAATCCAGAGTATTTCATATGGACGCAAATTGTGTGTTAATTCATCAATGTGAGGGAGCGAGGGATGCAGTAAAGGAGGAATAATGCATCGGAAAAGAGATACGCGGAACCCCAAAGAAAATCCTATCGTTTCCGTAGAAACGTGTCTCGATTTAGAAGGACAATGCAGGGAATTTAGAGTAATTCATATGGACGCAAATTGTGTGTTAATTCGTCAATGTGAGGGAGCGAGGGATGCAGTAAAGGAGGAATATTGCATCGGAAAAGAGATACTCGGAACCCCAAAGAAAATCCTATCGTTTCCGTAGAAACGTATCTTGATTTAGAAGGACAATGCAGGGAATCCAGAGTATTTCATATGGACACAAATTGTGTGTTAATTCGTCAATGTGAGGGAGCGAGGGATGCAGTAAAGGAGGAATAATGCAACGGAAAAGAGATACTCGGAACCCCAAAGAAAATCCTATCGTTTCCGTAGAAACGTATCTCGATTTAGAAGGACAATGCAGGGAATCCAGAGTATTTCATATGGACGCAAATTGTGTGTTAATTCGTCAATGTGAGGGTGCGAGGGATGCAGTAAAGGAGGAATAATGCATCGGAAAAGAGATACTCGGAACCCCAAAGAAAATCCTATCGTTTCCGTAGAAACGTATCTCGATTTAGAAGGACAATGCAGGGAATCCAGAGTATTTCATATGGACGCAAATTGTGTGTTAATTCGTCAATGTGAGGGAGCGAGGGATGCAGTAAAGGATGAATATTGCATCGGAAAAGAGATACTCGGAACCCCAAAGAAAATCCTATCGTTTTCTTAGAAACGTATCTCGATATAGAAGGACAATGGAGGGAATCCGGAGTATATCATATGGACGCAAATTGTGTGTTAATTCGTCAATGTGAGGGAGCGAGGGATACAGTAAAGGAGGAATAGATACAGTAAAGGAGGAATAATGCATCGGAAAAGAGATACTCGACTCCCAAAAGAAAATCCTATCGTTTCCGTAGAAACGTATCTCGTTTTAGAAAGATAATGCAGGGAACCCAGAGTATTTCATATGGACGCAAATTGTGTGTTAATTCGGCAATGTGAGGGAGCGAGGGACGCAGTAAAGGAGGAATAATGCATCGGAAAAGAGATACTCGGAACCCCAAAGAAAATCCTATAGTTTCCGTAGAAACGTATCTCGATTTAGAAGGACAATGCAGGGAATCCAGAGTATTTCATATGGACGCAAATTGTGTGTTAATTCATCAATGTGAGGGAGCGAGGGATGCAGTAAAGGAGGAATAATGCATCGGAAAAGAGATACGCGGAACCCCAAAGAAAATCCTATCGTTTCCGTAGAAACGTATCTCGATTTAGGACAATGCAGGGAATTTAGAGTATTTCATATGGACGCAAATTGTGTGTTAATTCGTCAATGTGAGGGAGCGAGGGATGCAGTAAAGAGGAATAATGCATCGGAAAAGAGATACTCGGAACCCCAAAGAAAATCCTATCGTTTCCGTAGAAACGTGTCTTGATTTAGAAGGACAATGCAGGGAATCCAGAGTATTTAATATGGACGCAAATTGTGTGTTAATTCGTCAATGTGAGGGAGCGAGGGATGCAGTAAAGGAGGAATAATGCATCGGAAAAGAGATACTCGGAACCCCAAAGAAAATCCTATCGTTTCCGTAGAAACGTATCTCGATTTACAAGGACAATGCAGGGAATCCAGAGTATTTCAAATGGACGCAAATTGTGTGTTAATTCGTCAATGTCAGGGAGCGAGGG
This sequence comes from Schistocerca nitens, assembly GCF_023898315.1. NCBI lineage: Eukaryota > Metazoa > Arthropoda > Insecta > Orthoptera > Acrididae > Schistocerca > Schistocerca nitens. Next base: position 1,132,340,166 of record NC_064615.1, on the reverse strand, counting down.
ATGCAGTAAAGGAGGAATAATGCATCGGAAAAGAGATACTCGACTCCCAAAAGAAAATCCTATCGTTTCCGTAGAAACGTATCTCGTTTTAGAAAGATAATGCAGGGAACCCAGAGTATTTCATATGGACGCAAATTGTGTGTTAATTCGGCAATGTGAGGGAGCGAGGGATGCAGTAAAGGAGGAATAATGCATCGGAAAAGAGATACTCGGAACCCCAAAGAAAATCCTATCGTTTCCGAAGAAACGTATCTCGATTTAGAAGGACAATGCAAGGAATCCAGAGTATTTCATATGGACGCAAATTGTGTGTTAATTCGTCAATGTGAGGGAGCGAGGGATGCAGTATAGGAGGAATAATGCATCGGAAAAGAGATACTCGGGACCCCAAAGGAAATCATGTCGTTTCCGTAGAAACGTATCTCGATTTAGAAGGACAATGCAGGGAATCCAGAGTATTTCATATGGACGCAAATTGTGTGTTAATTCGTCAATGTGAGGGAGCGAGGGATGCAGTAAAGGAGGAATAATGCATCGGAAAAGAGATACTCGGAACCCCAAAGAAAATCCTATCGTTTCCGTAGAAACGTATCTCGATTTAGAAGGACAATGCAGGGAATCCAGAGTATTTCATATGGACGCAAATTGTGTGTTAATTCGTCAATGTGAGGGAGCGAGGGATGCAGTAAAGGATGAATATTGCATCGGAAAAGAGATACACGGAACCCCAAAGAAAATCCTATCGTTTCCTTAGAAACGTATCTCGATATAGAAGGACAATGCAGGGAATCCGGTGTATATCATATGGACGCAAATTGTGTGTTAATTCGTCAATGTGAGGGAGCGAGGGATGCAGTAAAGGAGGAATAGATGCAGTAAAGGAGGAATAATGCATCGGAAAAGAGATACTTGACTCCCAAAAGAAAATCCTATCGTTTCCGTAGAAACGTATCTCGTTTCAGAAAGATAATGCAGGGAACCCAGAGTATTTCATATGGACGCAAATTGTGTGTTAATTCGGCAATGTGAGGGAGCGAGGGACGCAGTAAAGGAGGAATAATGCATCGGAAAAGAGATACTCGGAACCCCAAAGAAAATCCTATAGTTTCCGTAGAAACGTATCTCGATTTAGAAGGACAATGCAGGGAATCAAGGGTATTTCATATGGACGCAAATTGTGTGTTAATTCATCAATGTGAGGGAGCGAGGGATGCAGTAAAGGAGGAATAATGCATCGGAAAAAAGATACGCGGAACCCCAAAGAAAATCCTATCGTTTCCGTAGAAACGTATCTCGATTTAGAAGGACAATGCAGGGAATTTAGACTATTTCATATGGACGCAAATTGTGTGTTAATTCGTCAATGTGAGGTAGCGAGGGATGCAGTAAAGAGGAATAATGCATCGGAAAAGAGATACTCGGAACCCCAAAGAAAATCCTATCGTTTCCGTAGAAACGTGTCTTGATTTAGAAGGACAATGCAGGGAATCCAGAGTATTTAATATGGACGCAAATTGTGTGTTAATTCGTCAATGTGAGGGAGCGAGGGATGCAGTAAAGGAGGAATAATGCATCGGAAAAGAGATACTCGGAACCCCAAAGAAAATCCTATCGTTTCCGTAGAAACGTATCTCGATTTACAAGGACAATGCAGGGAATCCAGAGTATTTCAAATGGACGCAAATTGTGTGTTAATTCGTCAATGTCAGGGAGCGAGGGATGCAGTAAAGGAGGAATAATGCATCGGAAAAGAGATACTCGACTCCCAAAAGAAAATCCTATCGTTTCCGTATAAACGTATGTCGTTTTAGAAAGATAATGCAGGGAACCCAGAGTATTTCATATGGACGCAAATTGTGTGTTAATTCGGCAATGTGAGGGAGCGACGGATGCAGTAAAGGAGGAATAATGCATCGGAAAAGAGATACTCGGAACCCCAAAGAAAATACTATCGTTTCCGAAGAAACGTATCTCGATTTAGAAGCACAATGCAAGGAATCCAGAGTATTTCATATGGACGCAAATTGTGTGTTAATTCGTCAATGTGAGGGAGCGAGGGATGCAGTAAAGGAGGAATAATGCATCGGAAAAGAGATACTCGGAACCCCAAAGAAAATCCTATCGTTTCCGTAGAAACGTATCTTGATTTAGAAGGACAATGCAGGGAATCCAGAGTATTTCATATGGACGCAAATTGTGTGTTAATTCATCAATGTGAGGGAGCGAGGGATGCAGTAAAGGAGGAATAATGCATCGGAAAAGAGATACGCGGAACCCCAAAGAAAATCCTATCGTTTCCGTAGAAACGTATCTCGATTTAGAAGGACAATGCAGGGAATTTAGAGTAATTCATATGGACGCAAATTGTGTGTTAATTCGTCAATGTGAGGGAGCGAGGGATGCAGTAAAGGAGGAATATTGCATCGGAAAAGAGATACTCGGAACCCCAAAGAAAATCCTATCGTTTCCGTAGAAACGTATCTTGATTTAGAAGGACAATGCAGGGAATCCAGAGTATTTTATATGGACGCAAATTGTGTGTTAATTCGTCAATGTGAGGGAGCGAGGGATGCAGTAAAGGAGGAATAATGCAACGGAAAAGAGATACTCGGAACCCCAAAGAAAATCCTATCGTTTCCGTAGAAACGTATCCCGATTTACAAGGACAATGCAGGGAATCCAGAGAATTTCATATGGACGCAAATTGTGTGTTAATTCGTCAATGTGAGGGAGCGCGGGATGCAGTAAAGGAGGAATAACGCATCGGAAAAGAGATACTCGACTCCCAAAAGAAAATCCTATCGTTTCCGTAGAAACGTATCTCGTTTTAGAAAGATAATGCAGGGAACCCAGAGTATTTCATATGGACGCAAATTGTGTGTTAATTCGGCAATGTGGGGGAGCGAGGGATGCAGTAAAGGAGGAATAATGCATCGGAAAAGAGATACGCGGAACCCCAAAGAAAATCCTATCGTTTCCGTAGAAACGTATGTCGATTTAGAAGGACAATGCAGGGAATTTAGAGTATTTCATATGGACGCAAATTGTGTGTTAATTCGTCAATGTGAGGGAGCGAGGGATGCAGTAAAGGAGGAATAATGCATCGGAAAAGAGATACTCGGAACCATAAAGAAAATCCTATAGTTTCCGTAGAAACGTGTCATGATTTAGAAGGACAATGCAGGGAATCCAGAGTATTTCATATAGACGCAAATTGTGTGTTAATTCGTCAATGTGAGGGAGCGAGGGATGCAGTAAAGGAGGAATAATGCATCGGAAAAGAGATACTCGGAACCCCAAAGAAAATCCTATCGTTTCCGTAGAAACGTATCTCGATTTAGAAGGACAATGCAAGGAATCCAGAGTATTTCATATGGACGCAAACTGTGTGTTAATTCGTCAATGTGAGGGAGCGAGGGATGCAGTAAAGGAGGAATAATGCATCGGAAAAGAGATACTCGGAACCCCAAACAAAAACCTATCGTTTCCGTAGAAACGTATCTCGATTTAGAAGGACAATGCAGGGAATCCAGAGTATTTCATATGGACTCAAATTGTGTGTTAATTCGTCAATGTGAGGAGGCGAGGGATGCAGTAAAGGAGGAATAATGCATCGGAAAAGAGATACTCGGAACCCCAAAGAAAATCCTATCGATTCCGTAGAAACGTATCTCGATTTAGAAGGACAATGCAGGGAATCCAGAGTATTTCATATGGACGCAAATTGTGTGTTAATTCGTCAATGTGAGGGAGCGAGGGATGCAGTAAAGGAGGAATAATGCATCGGAAAAGAGGTACTCGGAACCCTTAAGAAAATCCTATAGTTTCCGTAGAAACGTATCTCGATTTAGAAGGACAATGCAGAGTATTTCATATGGACGCAAATTGTGTGTTAATTCATCAATGTGAGGGAGCGAGGGATGCAGTAAAGGAGGAATAATGCATCGGAAAAGAGATACTCGGAACCCCAAAGAAAATCCTATCGTTTCCGTAGAAACGTATCTCGATTTAGAAGGACAATGCAGGGAATCCAGAGTATTTCATATGGACGCAAATTGTGTGTTAATTCGTCAATGTGAGGGAGCGAGGGATGCAGTAAAGGAGGAAAAATGCATCGGAAAAGAGATACTCGGAACCCCAAAGAAAATCCTATAGTTTCCGTAGAAACGTGTCATGATTTAGAAGGACAATGCAGGGAATCCAGAGTATTTCATATAGACGCAAATTGTGTGTTAATTCGTCAATGTGAGGGAGCGAGGGATGCAGTAAAGGAGGAATAATGCATCGGAAAAGAGATACTCGGAACCCCAAAGAAAATCCTATCGTTTCCGTAGAAACGTATCCCGATTTACAAGGACAATGCAGGGAATCCAGAGTATTTCATATGGACAAAAATTGTGTGTTAATTCGTCAATGTCAGGGAGCGAGGGATGCAGTAATGGAGGAATAATGCATCGGAAAAGAGATACTCGACTCCCATAAGAAAATCCTATCGTTTCCATAGAAACGTATCTCGTTTTAGAAAGATAATGCAGGGAACCCAGAGTATTTCATATGGACGCAATTTGTGTGTTAATTCAGCAATGTGAGGGAGCAAGGGATGCAGTAAAGGAGGAATAATGCATCGGAAAAGAGATACTCCACTCCCAAAAGAAAATCCTTTCGTTTCCGTAGAAACGTATCTCGTTTTAGAAAGATAATGCAGGGAACCCAGAGTATTTCATATGGACGCAAATTGTATGTTAATTCGGCAATGTGATGGAGCGAGGGATGCAGTAAAGGAGGAATAATGCATCGGAAAAGAGATACTCGGAACCCCAAAGAAAATCCTATCGTTTCCGAAGAAACGTATCTCGATTTAGAAGGACAATGCAGGGAATGCAGAGTATTTCATATGGACGCAAATTGTGTGTTAATTCGTCAATGTGAGGGAGCGAGGGATGCAGTAAAGGAGGAATAATGCATCGGAAAAGAGATACTCGGAACCCCAAAGAAAATCCTATCGTTTCCGTAGAAACGTATCTTGATTTAGAAGGACAATGCAGTTAATCCAGAGTATTTCATATGGACGCAAATTGTGCGTTAATTCGTCAATGTGAGGAGGCGAGGGATGCAGTAAAGGAGGAATAATGCTTCGGAAAAGAGATACTCGGAACCCCAAAGAAAATCCTATAGTTTCCGTAGAAACGTATCTCGATTTAGAAGGACAATGCAGGGAATCCAGAGTATTTCATATGGACGCAAATTGTGTGTTAATTCATCAATGTGAGGGAGCGAGGGTTGCAGTAAAGGAGGAATAATGCATCGGGAAAGAGATACGCGGAACCCCAAAGAAAATCCTATCGTTTCCGTAGAAACGTATCTCGATTTAGAAGGACAAAGCAGGGAATTTAGAGTATTTTTTATATGGACGCAAATTGTGTGTTAATTCGTCAATGTGAGGGAGCGAGGGATGCAGTAAAGGAGGAATAATGCATCGGAAAAGAGATACTCGGAATCCCAAAGAAAATCCTATCATTTCCGTAGAAACGAATCTCGATTTACAAGGACAATGCAGGGAATCCAGAGTATTTCATATGCACGCAAATTGTGTGTTAATTCGTCAATGTGAGGGAGCGAGGGATGCAGTAAAGGGGAATAATGCATCGGAAAAGAGATACTCGACTCCCAAAAGAAAATCCTATCGTGTCCGTAGAAACGTATCTCGATTTAGAAAGATAATGCAGGGAACCCAGAGTATTTCATATGGACGCAAATTGTGTGTTAATTCCGCAATGTGGGGGAGCGAGGGATGCAGTAAAGGAGGAATAATGCATCGGAAAAGAGATACTCGACTCCCAAAAGAAAATCCTATCGTTTCCGTAGAAACGTATCTCGTTTTAGAAAGATAATGCAGGGAACCCAGAGTATTTCATATGGACGCAAATTGTGTGTTAATTCCGAAATGTGGGGGAGCGAGGGATGCAGTAAAGGAGGAATAATGCATCGGAAAAGAGATACTCGGAACCCCAAAGAATATAATATCGTTTCGTAGAAACGTATCTCGATTTGGGAGGACAATGCAGGGAATCCAGAGTATTTCATATGGACGCAAATTGTGTGTTAATTCGTCAATGTGAGGAGGCGAGGGATGCAGTAAAGGAGGAATAATGCATCGGAAAAGAGATACTCGGAACCCCAAAGAAAATCCTATCGTTTCCGTAGAAACGTATCTCGATTTAGAAGAACAATGCAGGGAATCCAGAGTATTTCATATGGACGCAAATTGTGTGTTAATTCGTCAATGTGAGGGAGCGAGGGATGCAGTAAAGGAGGAATAATGCATCGGAAAAGAGGTACTCGGAAACCCAAAGAAAATCCTATAATTTCCGTAGAAACGTATCTCGATTTAGAAGGACAATGCAGGGAATCCAGAGTATTTCATATGGACGCAAATTGTGTGTTAAATCATCAATGTGAGGGAGCGAGGGATGCAGTAAAGGAGGAATAATGCATCGGAAGAGAGATACGCGGAACCCCAAAGAAAATCCTATCGTTTCCGTAGAAAAGTATCTCGATTTAGAAGGACAATGCAGGGAATTTAGAGTATTTCATATGGAAGCAAATTGTGTGTTAATTCGTCAATGTGAGGGAGCGAGGGATGCAGTAAAGGAGGAATAATGCATCGGAAAAGAGATACTCGGAACCCCAAAGAAAATCCTATCGTTTCCGTAGAAACGTGTCTTGATTTAGAAGGACAATGCAGGGAATCCAGAGTATTTCATATGGACGCAAATTGTGTGTTAATTCGTCAATGTGAGGGAGCGAGGGATGCAGTAAAGGAGGAATAATGCATCGGAAAAGAGATACTCGGAACCCCAAAGAAAATCCTATCGTTTCCGTAGAAACGTATCTCGATTTACAAGGACAATGCAAGGAATCCAGAGTATTTCATATGGACGCAAATTGTGTGTTAATTCGTCAATGTCAGGGAGAGAGGGATGCAGTAATGGAGGAATAATGCATCGGAAAAGAGATACTCGACTCCCAAAAGAAAATCCTATCGTTTCCATAGAAACGTATCTCGTTTTAGAAAGATAATGCAGGGAACCCAGAGTATTTCAAATGGACGACATTTGTGTGTTAATTCGGCAATGTGAGGGAGCGAGGAATGCAGTAAAGGAGGAACAATGCATCGCAAAAGAGATACTCGGAACCCCTAAGAAAATCCTATCGTTTCCGTAGAAACGAATCCCGATTTAGAAGGACAATGCAGGGAATCCAGAGTATTTCATATGGACGCAAATTGTGTGTTAATTCGTCAATGTGAGGGAACGACGAATGCAGAAAAGGAGGAATAATGCATCGGAAAAGAGATACTCGGAACCCCAAAGAAAATCCTGTCGTTTCCGTAGAAACGTATCTCGATTTAGAAGGACAATGCAAGGAATCCAGAGTAATTCATATGGACGCAAATTGTGTGTTAATTCGGCAATGTGAGGGAGCGAGGGATGCAGTAAAGGAGGAATAATGCATCGGAAAAGAGATACTCGGAACCCCAAAGAAAATCCTATCGTTTCCGAAGAAACGTATCTCGATTTAGAAGGACAATGCAAGGAATCCAGAGTATTTCATATGGACGCAAATTGTGTGTTAATTCGTCAATGTGAGGGACCGAGGGATGCAGTAAAGGAGGAATAATGCATCGGAAAAGAGATACTCGGAACACCAAAGAATATAATATCGTTTCCGTAGAAACGTATCTCGATTTGGGAGGACAATGCAGGGAATCCAGAGTATTTCATATGGACGCAAATTGTGTGTTAATTCGTCAATGTGAGGAGGCGAGGGATGCAGTAAAGGAGGAATAATGCATCGGAAAAGAGATACTCGGAACCCCAAAGAAAATCCTATCGTTTCCGCAGAAACGTATCTCGATTTAGAAGGACAATGCAGGGAATCCAGAGTATTTCATATGGACGCAAATTGTGTGTTAATTCGTCAATGTGAGGGAGGGAGGGATGCAGTAAAGGATGAATAATGCATCGGAAAAGAGATACTCGAAACCCCAAAGAAAATCCTATCGTTTCCGTAGAAACGTATCTCGATATAGAAGGACAATGCAGGGAATCTGGAGTATATCATATGGACGCAAATTGTGTGTTAATTCGTCAATGTGAGGTAGCGGGGGATGCAGTAAAGGAGGAATAGATGCAGTAAAGGAGGAATAATGCATCGGAAAAGAGATACTCGACTCCCAAAAGAAAATCCTACCGTTTCCGTAGAAACGTATCTCGTTTTAGAAAGATAATGCAGGGAACCCAGAGTATTTCATATGGACGCAAATTGTGTGTTAATTCGGCAATGTGAGGGAGCGAGGGATGCAGTAAAGGAGGAATAATGCATCGGAAAAGAGATACTCGTAACCCCAAAGAAAATCCTATCGTTTCCGAAGAAACGTATCTCGATTTAGAAGGACAATGCAAGGAATCCAGAGTATTTCATATGGACGCAAATTGTGTGTTAATTCGTCAATGTGAGGGACCGAGGGATGCAGTAAAGGAGGAATAATGCATCGGAAAAGAGATACTCGGAACCCCAAAGAATATAATATCGTTTCGTAGAAACGTATCTCGATTTGGGAGGACAATGCAGGGAATCCAGAGTATTTCATATGGACGCAAATTGTGTGTTAATTCGTCAATGTGAGGAGGCGAGGGATGCAGTAAAGGAGGAATAATGCATCGGAAAAGAGATACTCGGAACCCCAAAGAAAATCCTATCGTTTCCGTAGAAACGTATCTCGATTTAGAAGGACAATGCAGGGAATCCAGAGTATTTCATATGGACGCAAATTGTGTGTTAATTCGTCAATGTGAGGGAGCGAGGGATGCAGTAAAGGAGGAATAATGCATCATAAAGAGAAACTCGGACCCCAAAGAAAATCCTATCGTTTCTGTAGAAACGTATCTCGATTTAGAAGGACAATGCAGGGAAACCAGAGTATTTCATATGGACGCAAATTGTGTGTTAATTCGTCAATGTGAGGGAGCGAGGGATGCAGTAAAGGAGGAATAATGCATCGGAAAAGAGATACTCGACTCCCAAAAGAAAATCCTATCGTTTCCGTAGAAACGTATCTCGATTTAGAAAGATAATGCAGGGAACCCAGAGTATTTCATATGGACGCAATTTGTGTGTTAATTCGTCAATGTGAGTGAGCGAGGGATGCAGTAAAGGAGGAATAATGCATCGGAAAAGAGATACTCGGAACCCCAAAGAAAATCCTGTCGTTTCCGTAGAAACGAATCCTAATTTAGAAGGACAATGCAGGGAATCCAGAGTATTTCATATGGACGCAAATTGTGTGTTAATTCGTCAATGTAAGGGAGCGAGGGATGCAGTAAAGGAGGAATAATGCATCGGAAAAGAGATACTCGGAACCCCAAAGAAAATCCTTTCGTTTCCGTAGAAACGTATCTCGATTTAGAAGGACAATGCAGGGAATCCAGAGTATTTCATATGGGTGCAAATTGTGTGTTAATTCGTCAATGTGAGATAGCGAGGGATGCAGTAAAGGAGGAATAATGCATCGGAAAAGAGATACTCGGAACCCCAAAGAAAATCCTATCGTTTCCGTAGAAACGTATCTCGATTTAGAAGGACATTGCAGGGAATCCAGAGTATTTCATATGGACGCAAATTGGGTGTTAATTCGTCAATGTCAGGGAGCGAGGGATGCAGTAATGGAGGAATAATGCATCGGATAAGAGATACTCGACTCCCAAAACAAAATCCTATCGTTTCCATAGAAACGTATCTCGTTTTAGAAAGATAATGCAGGGAACCCAGAGTATTTCAAATGGACGACATTTGTGTGTTAATTCGGCAATGTGAGGGAGCGAGGAATGCAGTAAAGGAGGAATAATGCATCGCAAAAGAGATACTCGGAACCCCTAAGAAAATCCTATCGTTTCCGTAGAAACGAATCCCGATTTAGAAGGACAATGCAGGGAATCCAGAGTATTTCATATGGACTCAAAGTGTGTGTTAATTCGTCAATGTGAGGGAACGACGAATGCAGAAAAGGAGGAATAATGCATCGGAAAAGAGATACTCGGAACCCCAAAGAAAATCCTGTCGTTTCCGTAGAAACGTATCTCGATTTAGAAGGACAATGCAAGGAATCCAGAGTAATTCATATGGACGCAAATTGTGTGTTAATTCGTCAATGTGAGTTAGCGAGGGATGCAGTAAAGGAGGAATAGATGCAGTAAAGGAGGAATAATGCATCAGAAAAGAGATACTCGTCTCCCAAAAGAAAATCCTAATGTTTCCGTAGAAACGTATCTCGTTTTAGAAAGATAATGCAGGGAACCCAGAGTATTTCATACGGACGCAAATTGTGTGTTAATTCGGCAATGTGAGGGAGCGAGGGATGCAGTAATGGAGGAATAATGCATCGGAAAAGAGATACTCGGAACCCCAAAGAAAATCCTATCGTTTCCGAAGAAACGTATCTCGATTTAGAAGGACAATGCAAGGAATCCAGAGTATTTCATATGGACGCAAATTGTGTGTTAATTCGTCAATGTGAGGGACCGAGGGATGCAGTAAAGGAGGAATAATGCATCGGAAAAGCGATACTCGGAACACCAAAAAATATAATATCGTTTCCGTAGAAACGTATCTCGATTTGGGAGGACAATGCAGGGAATCCAGAGTATTTCATATGGACGCAAATTGTGTGTTAATTCGTCAATGTGAGGAGGCGAGGGATGCAGTAAAGGAGGAATAATGCATCGGAAAAGAGATACTCGGAACCCCAAAGAAAATCCTATCGTTTCCGTAGAAACGTATCTCGATTTAGAAGGACAATGCAGGGAATCCAGAGTATTTCATATGGACGCAAATTGTGTGTTATTTCGTCAATGTGAGGGAGGGAGGGATGCAGTAAAGGATGAATAATGCATCGGAAAAGAGATACTCGGAACCCCAAAGAAAATCCTATCGTTTCTGTAGAAACGTATCTCGATATAGAAGGACAATGCAGGGAATCTGGAGTATATCATATGGACGCAAATTGTGTGTTAATTCGTCAATGTGAGGTAGCGAGGGATGCAGTAAAGGAGGAATAGATGCAGTAAAGGAGGAATAATGCATCGGAAAAGAGATACTCGACTCCCAAAAGAAAATCCTACCGTTTCCGTAGAAACGTATCTCGTTTTAGAAAGATAATGCAGGGAACCCAGAGTATTTCATATGGACGCAAATTGTGTGTTAATTCGGCAATGTGAGGGAGCGAGGGATGCAGTAAAGGAGGAATAATGCATCGGAAAAGAGATACTCGGAACCCCAAAGAAAATCCTATCGTTTCCGAAGAAACGTATCTCGATTTAGAAGGACAATGCAAGGAATCCAGAGTATTTCATATGGACGCAAATTGTGTGTTAATTCGTCAATGTGAGGGACCGAGGGATGCAGTAAAGGAGGAATAATGCATCGGAAAAGAGATACTCGGAACACCAAAAAATATAATATCGTTTCCGTAGAAACGTATCTCGATTTGGGAGGACAATGCAGGGAATCCAGAGTATTTCATATGGACGCAAATTGTGTGTTAATTCGTCAATGTGAGGAGGCGAGGGATGCAGTAAAGGAGGAATAATGCATCGGAAAAGAGATACTCGGAACCCCAAAGAAAATCCTATCGTTTCCGTAGAAACGTATCTCGATTTAGAAGGACAATGCAGGGAATCCAGAGTATTTCATATGGACGCAAATTGTGTGTTAATTCGTCAATGTGAGGGAGGGAGGGATGCAGTAAAGGATGAATAATGCATCGGAAACGAGATACTCGGAACCCCAAAGAAAATCCTATCGTTTCTGTAGCAACGTATCTCGATATAGAAGAACAATGCAGGGAATCTGGAGTCTATCATATGGACGCAAATTGTGTGTTAATTCGTCAATGTGAGGTAGCGAGGGATGCAGTAAAGGAGGAATAGATGCAGTAAAGGAGGAATAATGCATCGGAAAAGAGATACTCGACTCCCAAAAGAAAATCCTACCGTTTCCGTAGAAACGTATCTCGTTTTAGAAAGATAATGCAGGGAACCCAGAGTATTTCATATGGACGCAAATTGTGTGTTAATTCGGCAATGTGAGGGAGCGAGGGATGCAGTAAAGGAGGAATAATGCATCGGAAAAGAGATACTCGGAACCCCAAAGAAAATCCTATCGTTTCCGAAGAAACGTATCTCGATTTAGAAGGACAATGCAAGGAATCCAGAGTATTTCATATGGACGCAAATTGTGTGTTAATTCGTCAATGTGAGGGACCGAGGGATGCAGTAAGGGAGGAATAATGCATCGGAAAAGAGATACTCGGAACCCCAAAGAATATAATATCGTTTCGTAGAAACGTATCTCGATTTGGGAGGACAATGCAGGGAATCCAGAGTATTTCATATGGACGCAAATTGTGTGTTAATTCGTCAATGTGAGGAGGCGAGGGATGCAGTAAAGGAGGAATAATGCATCGGAAAAGAGATACTCGGAACCCCAAAGAAAATCCTATCGTTTCCGTAGAAACGTATCTCGATTTAGAAGGACAATGCAGGGAATCCAGAGTATTTCATATGGACGCAAATTGTGTGTTAATTCGTCAATGTGAGGGAGCGAGGGATGCAGTAAAGGAGGAATAATGCATCGGAAAGAGATACTCGGACCCCAAAGAAAATCCTATCGTTTCCGTAGAAACGTATCTCGATTTAGAAGGACAATGCAGGGAAACCAGAGTATTTCATATGGACGCAAATTGTGTGTTAATTCGTCAATGTGAGGGAGCGAGGGATGCAGTAAAGGAGGAATAATGCATCGGAAAAGAGATACTCGACTCCCAAAAGAAAATCCTATCGTTTCCATAGAAACGTATCTCGATTTAGAAAGATAATGCAGGGAACCCAGAGTATTTCATATGGACGCAATTTGTGTGTTAATTCGTCAATGTGAGTGAGCGAGGGATGCAGTAAAGGAGGAATAATGCATCGGAAAAGAGATAGTCGGAACCCCAAAGAAAATCCTGTCGTTTCCGTAGAAACGAATCCTAATTTAGAAGGACAATGCAGGGAATCCAGAGTATTTCATATGGACGCAAATTGTGGGTTAATTCGTCAATGTAAGGGAGCGAGGGATGCAGTAAAGGAGGAATAATGCATCGGAAAAGAGATACTCGGAACCCCAAAGAAAATCCTTTCGTTTCCGTAGAAACGTATCTCGATTTAGAAGGACAATGCAGGGAATCCAGAGTATTTCATATGGGTGCAAATTGTGTGTTAATTCGTCAATGTGAGATAGCGAGGGATGCAGTAAAGGAGGGATAATGCATCGGAAAAGAGATACTCGGAACCCCAATGAAAATCCTATCGTTTCCGTAGAAACATATCTCGATTTAGAAGGACAATGCAGGGAATCCTGAGTATTTCATATGGACGCAAATTGTGTGTTAATTCGTCAATGTGATGGAGCGAGGGATGCAGTAAAGGAGGAATAATGCATCGGAAAAGAGATACTCGGAACCCCAAAGAAAATTCTATCGTTTCCGTAGAAACGTATCTCGATTTAGGAGGACAATGCAGGGAATCCAGAGTATTTCTTATGAACGCAAATTGTGTGTTGATTCGTCAATGTGAGGGAGCGAGGAATGCAGTAAAGGAGGAATAATGCATCGGAAAAGAGATACTCGGAACCCCAAAGTAAATCCTATCGTATCCGTAGAAACGTATCTCGATTTAGAAGGACAATGCAGGGAATCAAGAGTATATCATACGGACGCAAATTGTGTGTTAATTTGTCAATGTGAGGGAGCGAGGGATGCAGTAAAGGAGGAATAATGCATCGGAAAAGAGATACTCGGAACCCCAAAGAAAATCCTATCGTTTCCGTAGAAACGTATCTCGATTTACAAGGACAATGCAGGGAATCCAGAGTATTTCATATGGACGGAAATTGTGTGTTAATTCGTCAATGTGAGATAGCGAGGGATGCAGTAAAGGAGGAATAATGCATCGGAAAAGAGATACTCGGAACCTCAAAGAAAATCCTATCGTTTCCGTAGAAACGTATCTCGATTTAGAAGGACAATGCAGGGAATCCAGAGTATTTCATATGGACGCAAAGTGTGTGTTAATTATCAATGTGAGGGAGCGAGGGATGCAGTATAGGAGGAATATTGCATCGGAAAAGAGATACTCGGAACCCCAAAGAAAATCCTATCGTTTCCGTACAGTCGTATCTCGATTTAGAAGGAGAATGCAGGGAATCCGGAGTATTTCATATGGACGCAAATTGTGTGTTAATTCGTCAATGTGAGGAAGCGAGGGATGCAGTAAGGCAGGAATAATGCATCGGAAAAGAGATACGCGGAACCCCAAAGAAAATCCTATCGTTTCCGTAGAAACATATCTCGATTTAGAAGGACAATGCAGGGAATCCAGAGTATTTCATACGGACGCACATTGTGTGTTAATTCGTCAATGTGAGGGAGCGAGGGATGCAGTAAAGGAGGAATAATCCATCGGAAAAAGAGATACTCGGAACCCCAAAGAAAATCCTATCGTTTCCGTAGAAACGTATCTCGATTTAGAAGGACAATGCAGGGAATCCCGAGTATTTCATATGGACGCAAATTGTGTGTTAATTCGTGAATGTGAGGGAGCGAGGGATGCAGTAAAGGAGGAATAATGAATAGGAAAAGAGATCATCGACTCCCAAAAGAAAATCCTATCGTTTCCGTAGAAACGTATCTCGATTTAGAAAGATAATGCAGGTATCCCAGAGTATTTCATATGGACTCAATTTGTGTGTTAATTCGGCAATGTGAGGGAGCGACTGATGCAGTAAAGGAGGAATAATGCATCGGAAAAGAGATACTCGGAACCCCAAAGAAAATCCTGTCGTTTCCGTAGAAACGAATCCCGATTTAGAAGGACAATGCAGGGAATCCAGAGTATTTCATATGGACGCAAATTGTGTGTTAATTCGTCAATGTGAGGAAGCGAGGGATGCAGTAAAGGAGGAATAATGCATCGGAAAAGAGATACTCGGAACCCCAAAGAAAATCCTATCGTTTCCGTAGAAACGTATCTCGATTTAGTAGGACAATGCAGGGAATCCAGAGTATTTCATATGAACGCAAATTGTGTGTTCATTCGTCAATATGAGTTAGCGAGGGATGCAGTAAGGGAGGAATAATGCATCGGAAAAGAGATACTCGGAACCCCAAAGAAAATCCTATCGTTTCCGTAGAAACGTATCTCGATTTGGAAGGACAATGCAGGGAATCCAGAGTATTTCATATGGACGCTAATTGTGTGTTAATTCGTCAATGTGAGGGAGCGAGGGATGCAGTAAAGGAGGAATAATGCATCGGAAAAGAGATACTCGGAACCCCAAAGAAAATCCTATCGTTTCCGTAGAAACGTATTTCGATTTAGGAGGACTATGCAGGGAATCCAGAGTATTTCATATGGACGCAAATTGTGTGTTAATTCGTCAATGTGAGGGAGCGAGGAATGCAGTAAAGGAGGAATAGATGCAGTAAAGGAGGAATAATGCATCGGAAAAGAGATACTTGACTCCCAAAAGAATATCCTATCGTTTCAGTAAGAACGTATCTCGTTTTAGAAAGATAATTCAGGGAACCCAGAGTATTTCATATGGACGCAAATTGTGTGTCAATTCGTCAATGTGAGGAGGCGAGGGATGCAGTAAAGGAGGAATAATGCATCGGAAAAGAGATACTCGGAACCCCAAAGAAAATCCTATCGTTTCCGTAGAAACGTATCTCGATTTAGTAGGACAGTGCAGGGAATCCAGAGAATTTCGTATGGACGCAAATTGTGTGTTAATTCGTCAATGTGAGGGAACGAGGGATGCAGTAAAGGAGGAATAATGCATCGGAAAAGAGATACTCGGAACCCCAAAGAAAATCCTATTGTTTCCGTAGAAACGTATCTCGATTTAGAAGGACAATGCAGGGAATCCAGAGTATTTCATATGGACGCAAATTGTGTGTTAATTCGTCAATGTCAGTTAGCGAGGGATGCAGTAAAGGAGGAATAATGCATCGGAAAAGAGATACTCGGAACCCCAAAGAAAATCCTGTCGTTTCCATTGAAACGTATCTCGATGTAGAAGGACAATGCAGGGAAACCAGAGTATTTCATATGGACGCAAAATGTGTGTTAATTCGTCAATGTGAGGGAGCGAGGGATGCAGTAAAGGAGGAATAAAGCATCGGAAAAGAGATACTCGGAACCCCAAAGAAAATCCTCTCGTTTCCGTAGAGACGTATCTCGATTTAGAAGGACAATGCAGGGAATCCAGAGTATTTCGTATGGACGCAAAGTGTGTGTTAATTATCAATGTGAGGGAGCGAGGGATGCTGTAAAGGAGGAATATTGCATCGGAAAAGAGATACGCGGAACTCCAAAGAAAATCCTATCGTTTCCGTAGAAACATATATCGATTTAGAAGGACCATGCAGGGAATCCAGAGTATTTCATACGGACGCAAATTGTGTGTTAATTCGTCAATGTGAGGGAGCGAGGGATGCAGTAAAGGAGGAATAATCCATCGGAAAAGAGATACTCGGAACCCCAAAGAAAATCCTATCGTCTCCGTAGAAACGTATCTCGATTTAGAAGGACAATGCAGGGAATCCAGAGTATTTCATATGGACGCAAATTGTGTGTTAATTCGTCAATGTGAGGGAGCGAGTGATGCAGTAAAGGAGGAATAATGCATCGGAAAAGAGATACTCGACTCCCAAAAGAAAATCCTATCGTTTCCGTAGAAACCTATCTCGATTTAGAAAGATAATGCATGGATCCCAGAGTATTTCATATGGACTCAATTTGTGTGTTAATTCGGCAATGTGAGGGAGCGACTGATGCAGTAAAGGAGGAATAATGCATCGGTAAAGAGATACTCGGAACCCCAAAGAAAATCCTGTCGTTTCCATTGAAACGTATCTCGATGTAGAAGGACAATGCAGGGAAACCAGAGTATTTCATATGGACGCAAAATGTGTGTTAATTCGTCAATGTGAGGGAGCGAGGGATGCAGTAAAGGAGGAATAAAGCATCGGAAAAGAGATACTCGGAACCCCAAAGAAAATCCTCTCGTTTCCGTAGAGACGTATCTCGATTTAGAAGGACAATGCAGGGAATCCAGAGTATTTCGTATGGACGCAAAGTGTGTGTTAATTATCAATGTGAGGGAGCGAGGGATGCTGTAAAGGAGGAATATTGCATCGGAAAAGAGATACGCGGAACTCCAAAGAAAATCCTATCGTTTCCGTAGAAACGAATCCCGATTTAGAAGAACAATGCAGGGAATCCAGCGTATTTCATATGGACGCAAATTGTGTGTTAATTCGTCAATGTGAGGAAGCGAGGGATGCGGTAAAGGAGGAATAATGCATCGGAAAAGAGATACTCGGAACCCCAAAGAAAATCCTATCGTTTCCGTAGAAACGTATCTCGATTTAGTAGGACAATGCAGGGAATCCAGAGTATTTCATATGGACGCAAATTGTGTGTTAATTCGTCAATGTGAGTTAGCGAGGGATGCAGTAAAGGAGGAATAATGCATCGGAAAAGAGATACTCGGAACCCCAAAGAAAATCCTATCGTTTCCGTAGAAACGTATCTCGATTTAGAAACACAATGCAGGGAATCCTGAGTATTTCATATGGAAGCAAATTGTGTGTTAATTCGTCAATGTGAGGGAGCGAGGGATGCAGTAAAGGAGGAATAATGCACGGAAAAGAGATACTCGGAACCCCAAAGAAAATCCTATCGTTTCCGTAGAAACGTATTTCGATTTAGGAGGACAATGCAGGGAATCCAGAGTATTTCATATGGACGCAAATTGTGTGTTAATTCGTCAATGTGAGGGAGCGAGGGATGCAGTAAAGGGGGAATAATGCATCGGAAAAGAGATACTCGGAACCCCAAAGAAAATCCTATCGTTTCCGTAGAAACGTATCTCGATTTAGAAGGACAATACAGGGAATCCAGACTACTTCATATGGACGCAAATTGTATGTTAATTCGTCAATGTGAGGGAGCGAGGGATGCAGTAGAGGATGAATAATGCATCGAAAAGAGATACTCGGAATCCCAAAGAAAATACTATCGTTTCCGTAGAAACGTATCTCGATATAGAAGGACAATGCAGGGAATCCGGAGTATATCATATGGACGCAAATTGTGTGTTAATTCGTCAATGTGAGGTAGCGAGGGATGCAGTAAAGGTGGAATAGATGCAGTAAAGGAGGAATAATGCATCGGAAAAGAGATACTCGACTCCCAAAAGAAAATCCTACTGTTTCCGTAGAAACGTATCTCGTTTTAGAAAGATAATGCAGGGAACCCAGAGTATTTCATATGGACGCAAATTGTGTGTTAATTCGGCAATGTGAGGGAGCGAGGGATGCAGTAAAGGAGGAATAATGCATCGGAAAAGAGATACTCGGAACCCCAAAGAAAATCCTATCGTTTCCGAAGAAACGTATCTCGATTTAGAAGGACAATGCAAGGAATCCAGAGTATTTCATATGGACGCAAATTGTGTGTTAATTCGACAATGTGAGGGACCGAGGGATGCAGTAAAGGAGGAATAATGCATCGGAAAAGAGATACTCGGAACCCCAAAGAATATAATATCGTTTCGTAGAAACGTATCTCGATTTGGGAGGACAATGCAGGGAATCCAGAGTATTTCATATGGACGCAAATTGTGTGTTAATTCGTCAATGTGAGGAGGCGAGGGATGCAGTAAAGGAGGAATAATGCATCGGAAAAGAGATAGTCGGAACCCCAAAGAAAATCCTGTCGTTTCCGTAGAAACGAATCCTAATTTAGAAGGACAATGCAGGGAATCCAGAGTATTTCATATGGACGCAAATTGTGTGTTAATTCGTCAATGTAAGGGAGCGAGGGATGCAGTAAAGGAGGAATAATGCATCGGAAAAGAGATACTCGGAACCCCAAAGAAAATCCTTTCGTTTCCGTAGAAACGTATCTCGATTTAGAAGGACAATGCAGGGAATCCAGAGTATTTCATATGGGTGCAAATTGTGTGTTAATTCGTCAATGTGAGATAGCGAGGGATGCAGTAAAGGAGGAATAATGCATCGGAAAAGAGATACTCGGAACCCCAATGAAAATCCTATCGTTTCCGTAGAAACGTATCTCGATTTAGAAGGACAATGCAGGGAATCCTGAGTATTTCATATGGACGCAAATTGTGTGTTAATTCGTCAATGTGATGGAGCGAGGGATGCAGTAAAGGAGGAATAATGCATCGGAAAAGAGATACTCGGAACCCCAAAGAAATTTCTATCGTTTCCGTAGAAACGTATCTCGATTTAGGAGGACAATGCAGGGAATCCAGAGTATTTCATATGAACGCAAATTGTGTGTTGATTCGTCAATGTGAGGGAGCGAGGGATGCAGTAAAGGAGGAATAATGCATCGGAAAAGAGATACTCGGAACCCCAAAGTAAATCCTATCGTTTCCGTAGAAACGTATCTCGATTTAGAAGGACAATGCAGGGAATCAAGAGTATATCATACGGACGCAAATTGTGTGTTAATTTGTCAATGTGAGGGAGCGAGGGATGCAGTAAAGGAGGAATAATGCATCGGAAAAGAGATACTCGGAACCCCAAAGAAAATCCTATCGTTTCCGTAGAAACGTATCTCGATTTACAAGGACAATGCAGGGAATCCAGAGTATTTCATATGGACGGAAATTGTGTGTTAATTCGTCAATGTCAGGGAGCGAGGGATGCAGAAAAGGAGGAATAATGCATCGGAAAAGAGATACTCGGAACCCCAAAGAAAATCCTATCGTTTCCGTAGAAACGTATCTCGATTTAGAAGGACAATGCAGGGAATCCAGAGTATTTCATATGTACGCAAATTGTGTGTTAATTCGTCAATGTGAGATAGCGAGGGATGCAGTAAAGGAGGAATAATGCATCGGAAAAGAGATACTCGGAACCTCAAAGAAAATCCTATTGTTTCCGTAGAAACGTATCTCGATTTAGAAGGACAATGCAGGGAATCCAGAGTAATTCATATGGACGCAAATTGTGTGTTAATTCGTCAATGTGAGTTAGCGAGGGATGCAGTAAAGGAGGAATAGATGCAGTAAAGGAGGAATAATGCATCAGAAAAGAGATACTCGACTCCCAAAAGAAAATCCTAATGTTTCCGTAGAAACGTATCTCGGTTTAGAAAGATAATGCAGGGAACCCAGAGTATTTCATATGGACGCAAATTGTGTGTTAATTCGGCAATGTGAGGGAGCGAGGGATGCAGTAAAGGAGGAATAATGCATTGGAAAAGAGATACTCGGAACCCCAAAGAAAATCCTATCGTTTCCGAAGAAACGTATCTCGATGTAGAAGGACAATGCAAGGAATCCAGAGTATTTCATATGGACGCAAATTGTGTGTCAATTCGTCAATGTGAGGGACCGAGGGATGCAGTAAAGGAGGAATAATGCATCGCAAAAGAGATACTCGGAACACCAAAGAATATAATATCGTTTCCGTAGAAACGTATCTCGATTTGGGAGGACAATGCAGGGAATCCAGAGTATTTCATATGGACGCAAATTGTGTGTTAATTCGTCAATGTGAGGAGGCGAGGGATGCAGTAAAGGAGGAATAATGCATCGGAAAAGAGATACTCGGAACCCCAAAGAAAATCCTATCGTTTCCGTAGAAACGTATCTCGATTTAGAAGGACAATGCAGGGAATCCAGAGTATTTCATATGGACGCAAATTGTGTGTTAATTCGTCAATGTGAGGGAGGGAGGGATGCAGTAAAGGATGAATAATGCATCGGAAAAGAGATACTCGAAACCCCAAAGAAAATCCTATCGTTTCCGTAGAAACGTATCTCGATATAGAAGGACAATGCAGGGAATCTGGAGTATATCATATGGACGCAAATTGTGTGTTAATTCGTCAATGTGAGGTAGCGAGGGATGCAGTAAAGGAGGAATAGATGCAGTAAAGGAGGAATAATGCATCGGAAAAGAGATACTCGACTCCCAAAAGAAAATCCTACCGTTTCCGTAGAAACGTATCTCGTTTTAGAAAGAAAATGCAGGGAACCCAGAGTATTTCATATGGACGCAAATTGTGTGTTAATTCGGCAATGTGAGGGAGCGAGGGATGCAGTAAAGGAGGAATAATGCATCGGAAAAGAGATACTCGGAACCCCAAAGAAAATCCTATCGTTTCCGAAGAAACGTATCTCGATTTAGAAGGACAATGCAAGGAATCCAGAGTATTTCATATGGACGCAAATTGTGTGTTAATTCGTCAATGTGAGGGACCGAGGGATGCAGTAAAGGAGGAATAATGCATCGGAAAAGAGATACTCGGAACCCCAAAGAATATAATATCGTTTCGTAGAAACGTATCTCGATTTGGGAGGACAATGCAGGGAATCCAGAGTATTTCATATGGACGCAAATTGTGTGTTAATTCGTCAATGTGAGGAGGCGAGGGATGCAGTAAAGGAGGAATAATGCATCGGAAAAGAGATACTCGGAACCCCAAAGAAAATCCTATCGTTTCCGTAGAAACGTATCTCGATTTAGAAGGACAATGCAGGGAATCCAGAGTATTTCATATGGACGCAAATTGTGTGTTAATTCGTCAATGTGAGGGAGCGAGGGATGCAGTAAAGGAGGAATAATGCATCGGAAAAGAGATACTCGGAACCCCAAAGAAAATCCTGTCGCTTCCGTAGAAACGAATCCCGATTTAGAAGGACAATGCAGGGAATCCAGCGTATTTCATATGGACGCAAATTGTGTGTTAATTCGTCAATGTGAGGAAGCGAGGGATGCGGTAAAGGAGGAATAATGCATCGGAAAAGAGATACTCGGAACCCCAAAGAAAATCCTATCGTTTCCGTAGAAACGTATCTCGATTTAGTAGGACAATGCAGGGAATCCAGAGTATTTCATATGGACGCAAATTGTGTGTTAATTCGTCAATGTGAGTTAGCGAGGGATGCAGTAAAGGAGGAATAATGCATCGGAAAAGAGATACTCGGAACCCCAAAGAAAATCCTATCGTTTCCGTAGAAACGTATCTCGATTTAGAAACACAATGCAGGGAATCCTGAGTATTTCATATGGAAGCAAATTGTGTGTTAATTCGTCAATGTGAGGGAGCGAGGGATGCAGTAAAGGAGGAATAATGCACGGAAAAGAGATACTCGGAACCCCAAAGAAAATCCTATCGTTTCCGTAGAAACGTATTTCGATTTAGGAGGACAATGCAGGGAATCCAGAGTATTTCATATGGACGCAAATTGCGTGTTAATTCGTCAATGTGAGGGAGCGAGGGATGCAGTAAAGGGGGAATAATGCATCGGAAAAGAGATACTCGGAACCCCAAAGAAAATCCTATCGTTTCCGTAGAAACGTATCTCGATTTAGAAGGACAATACAGGGAATCCAGACTACTTCATATGGACGCAAATTGTATGTTAATTCGTCAATGTGAGGGAGCGAGGGATGCAGTAAAGGATGAATAATGCATCGAAAAGAGATACTCGGAATCCCAAAGAAAATACTATCGTTTCCGTAGAAACGTATCTCGATATAGAAGGACAATGCAGGGAATCCGGAGTATATCATATGGACGCAAAATGTGTGTTAATTCGTCAATGTGAGGTAGCGAGGGATGCAGTAAAGGTGGAATAGATGCAGTAAAGGAGGAATAATGCATCGGAAAAGAGATACTCGACTCCCAAAAGAAAATCCTACCGTTTCCGTAGAAACGTATCTCGTTTTAGAAAGATAATGCAGGGAACCCAGAGTATTTCATATGGACGCAAATTGTGTGTTAATTCGGCAATGTGAGGGAGCGAGGGATGCAGTAAAGGAGGAATAATGCATCGGAAAAGAGATACTCGGAACCCCAAAGAAAATCCTATCGTTTCCGAAGAAACGTATCTCGATTTAGAAGGACAATGCAAGGAATCCAGAGTATTTCATATGGACGCAAATTGTGTGTTAATTCGTCAATGTGAGGGACCGAGGGATGCAGTAAAGGAGGAATAATGCATCGGAAAAGAGATACTCGGAACCCCAAAGAATATAATATCGTTTCGTAGAAACGTATCTCGATTTGGGAGGACAATGCTGGGAATCCAGAGTATTTCATATGGACGCAAATTGTGTGTTAATTCGTCAATGTGAGGAGGCGAGGGATGCAGTAAAGGAGGAATAATGCATCGGAAAAGAGATACTCGGAACCCCAAAGAAAATCCTATCGTTTCCGTAGAAACGTATCTCGATTTAGAAGGACAATGCAGGGAATCCAGAGTATTTCATATGGACGCAAATTGTGTGTTAATTCGTCAATGTGAGGGAGCGAGGGATGCAGTAAAGGAGGAATAATGCATCGGAAAAGAGATACTCGGAACCCCAAAGAAAATCCTGTCGCTTCCGTAGAAACGAATCCCGATTTAGAAGGACAATGCAGGGAATCCAGCGTATTTCATATGGACGCAAATTGTGTGTTAATTCGTCAATGTGAGGAAGCGAGGGATGCGGTAAAGGAGGAATAATGCATCGGAAAAGAGATACTCGGAACCCCAAAGAAAATCCTATCGTTTCCGTAGAAACGTATCTCGATTTAGTAGGACAATGCAGGGAATCCAGAGTATTTCATATGGACGCAAATTGTGTGTTAATTCGTCAATGTGAGTTAGCGAGGGATGCAGTAAAGGAGGAATAATGCATCGGAAAAGAGATACTCGGAACCCCAAAGAAAATCCTATCGTTTCCGTAGAAACGTATCTCGATTTAGAAACACAATGCAGGGAATCCTGAGTATTTCATATGGAAGCAAATTGTGTGTTAATTCGTCAATGTGAGGGAGCGAGGGATGCAGTAAAGGAGGAATAATGCACGGAAAAGAGATACTCGGAACCCCA
Source organism: Schistocerca nitens (assembly GCF_023898315.1). Lineage (NCBI taxonomy): Eukaryota > Metazoa > Arthropoda > Insecta > Orthoptera > Acrididae > Schistocerca > Schistocerca nitens. The sequence continues at coordinate 1,132,316,142 of NC_064615.1, read as the reverse complement.
AAGAAAATCCTATCGTTTCCGTAGAAACGTATTTCGATTTAGGAGGACAATGCAGGGAATCCAGAGTATTTCATATGGACGCAAATTGTGTGTTAATTCGTCAATGTGAGGGAGCGAGGGATGCAGTAAAGGGGGAATAATGCATCGGAAAAGAGATACTCGGAACCCCAAAGAAAATCCTATCGTTTCCGTAGAAACGTATCTCGATTTAGAAGGACAATACAGGGAATCCAGACTACTTCATATGGACGCAAATTGTATGTTAATTCGTCAATGTGAGGGAGCGAGGGATGCAGTAAAGGATGAATAATGCATCGAAAAGAGATACTCGGAATCCCAAAGAAAATACTATCGTTTCCGTAGAAACGTATCTCGATATAGAAGGACAATGCAGGGAATCCGGAGTATATCATATGGACGCAAATTGTGTGTTAATTCGTCAATGTGAGGTAGCGAGGGATGCAGTAAAGGTGGAATAGATGCAGTAAAGGAGGAATAATGCATCGGAAAAGAGATACTCGACTCCCAAAAGAAAATCCTACCGTTTCCGTAGAAACGTATCTCGTTTTAGAAAGATAATGCAGGGAACCCAGAGTATTTCATATGGACGCAAATTGTGTGTTAATTCGGCAATGTGAGGGAGCGAGGGATGCAGTAAAGGAGGAATAATGCATCGGAAAAGAGATACTCGGAACCCCAAAGAAAATCCTATCGTTTCCGAAGAAACGTATCTCGATTTAGAAGGACAATGCAAGGAATCCAGAGTATTTCATATGGACGCAAATTGTGTGTTAATTCGTCAATGTGAGGGACCGAGGGATGCAGTAAAGGAGGAATAATGCATCGGAAAAGAGATACTCGGAACCCCAAAGAATATAATATCGTTTCGTAGAAACGTATCTCGATTTGGGAGGACAATGCAGGGAATCCAGAGTATTTCATATGGACGCAAATTGTGTGTTAATTCGTCAATGTGAGGAGGCGAGGGATGCAGTAAAGGAGGAATAATGCATCGGAAAAGAGATAGTCGGAACCCCAAAGAAAATCCTGTCGTTTCCGTAGAAACGAATCCTAATTTAGAAGGACAATGCAGGGAATCCAGAGTATTTCATATGGACGCAAATTGTGTGTTAATTCGTCAATGTAAGGGAGCGAGGGATGCAGTAAAGGAGGAATAATGCATCGGAAAAGAGATACTCGGAACCCCAAAGAAAATCCTTTCGTTTCCGTAGAAACGTATCTCGATTTAGAAGGACAATGCAGGGAATCCAGAGTATTTCATATGGGTGCAAATTGTGTGTTAATTCGTCAATGTGAGATAGCGAGGGATGCAGTAAAGGAGGAATAATGCATCGGAAAAGAGATACTCGGAACCCCAATGAAAATCCTATCCTTTCCGTAGAAACGTATCTCGATTTAGAAGGACAATGCAGGGAATCCTGAGTATTTCATATGGACGCAAATTGTGTGTTAATTCTTCAATGTGTTGGAGCGAGGGATGCAGTAAAGGAGGAATAATGCATCGGAAAAGAGATACTCGGAACCCCAAAGAAATTTCTATCGTTTCCGTAGAAACGTATCTCGATTTAGGAGGACAATGCAGGGAATCCAAAGTATTTCATATGAACGCAAATTGTGTGTTGATTCGTCAATGTGAGGGAGCGAGGGATGCAGTAAAGGAGGAATAATGCATCGGAAAAGAGATACTCGGAACCCCAAAGTAAATCCTATCGTTTCCGTAGAAACGTATCTCGATTTAGAAGGACAATGCAGGGAATCAAGAGTATATCATACGGACGCAAATTGTGTGTTAATTTGTCAATGTGAGGGAGCGAGGGATGCAGTAAAGGAGGAATAATGCATCGGAAAAGAGATACTCGGAACCCCAAAGAAAATCCTATCGTTTCCGTAGAAACGTATCTCGATTTACAAGGACAATGCAGGGAATCCAGAGTATTTCATATGGACGGAAATTGTGTGTTAATTCGTCAATGTCAGGGAGCGAGGGATGCAGAAAAGGAGGAATAATGCATCGGAAAAGAGATACTCGGAACCCCAAAGAAAATCCTATCGTTTCCGTAGAAACGTATCTCGATTTAGAAGGACAATGCAGGGAATCCAGAGTATTTCATATGTACGCAAATTGTGTGTTAATTCGTCAATGTGAGATAGCGAGGGATGCAGTAAAGGAGGAATAATGCATCGGAAAAGAGATACTCGGAACCTCAAAGAAAATCCTATCGTTTCCGTAGAAACGTATCTCGATTTAGAAGGACAATGCAGGGAATCCAGAGTAATTCATATGGACGCAAATTGTGTGTTAATTCGTCAATGTGAGTTAGCGAGGGATGCAGTAAAGGAGGAATAGATGCAGTAAAGGAGGAATAATGCATCAGAAAAGAGATACTCGACTCCCAAAAGAAAATCCTAATGTTTCCGTAGAAACGTATCTCGGTTTAGAAAGATAATGCAGGGAACCCAGAGTATTTCATATGGACGCAAATTGTGTGTTAATTCGGCAATGTGAGGGAGCGAGGGATGCAGTAAAGGAGGAATAATGCATCGGAAAAGAGATACTCGGAACCCCAAAGAAAATCCTATCGTTTCCGAAGAAACGTATCTCGATTTAGAAGGACAATGCAAGGAATCCAGAGTATTTCATATGGACGCAAATTGTGTGTTAATTCGTCAATGTGAGGGACCGAGGGATGCAGTAAAGGAGGAATAATGCATCGGAAAAGAGATACTCGGAACCCCAAAGAAAATCCTATCGTTTCCGTAGAAACGTATCTCGATTTAGAAGGACAATGCAGGGAATCCAGAGTATTTCATATGGACGCAAATTGTGTGTTAATTCGTCAATGTGAGGGAGGGAGGGATGCAGTAAAGGATGAATAATGCATCGGAAAAGAGATACTCGAAACCCCAAAGAAAATCCTATCGTTTCCGTAGAAACGTATCTCGATATAGAAGGACAATGCAGGGAATCTGGAGTATATCATATGGACGCAAATTGTGTGTTAATTCGTCAATGTGAGGTAGCGAGGGATGCAGTAAAGGAGGAATAGATACAGTAAAGGAGGAATAATGCATCGGAAAAGAGATACTCGACTCCCAAAAGAAAATCCTACCGTTTCC